>NC_063449.1:34152654-34770381 GCF_020379485.1 Brassica napus | reverse complement strand
AGATAAAATATTTATCTAGATAAAAGTTATATAACTGAACAAGTCTGAATGAAAACTAGACTAGACCAAAAAGAATCTGAGTAAACTAAATCAACTAAATGGTCATAGAAAATGTTAATTCTGTCCAAATTGGATCACATTTCTTCCAAAACAAGACGAACAAACATAATATCTAGTTATATTTCCACATCTACTCGTTATTGCTTAGTTTGTCTCTGTAGTGAATCTTTTCCTAAATTAACGAATATGAAGGTTGCTCAAAAAAAATATTTATCTCAACCTGAATATGTGTGGCAAGTTATACGCCCCCAATACCCATTTATATGCGTATTTTACATTATTTTCTCAGTATATACTTCGGAAAGAAAAGGAATTAAACATAATTAGGAAATAATCGTGTTATTTGTTCTCGTAAGTGTATCTATATGCACTCAAAGAGTTGTCATTTATATCAAGGCCTGGAGTGCATATAGATACACTTACGAGAACAAATAAGCTTGGAGTGCATATATATGTCATTTGAGTGCATATAGATACACCTAGGTGTTCAGGTGTAACTTTGTGGTTCTTGCAAGTGTTGGGATAAGCTTGGAATAGCTTAAAGATTAAGCTATGTATTTCCTAACCGAGTATGGATTTAGAAAATAGGAAAGTCCTTGATGATTAGGAGTTATCTAATTAACTTTTGTCTAGTGTGTTTAGGACTTTATAGCTTATATATATGGAGATGTCAAAGTGTGACATAATATGTGATTTGTGTGATTGAAGAGTTTAAGTTTTGAGAAGTTTCTTAAGCATTAATAAGAGAGTATTCTTATTGAACTACGATATTTGGTTCATATATTCTGGTTCTTAAATGCACTCAAAGAGTTGTCATTTTTAGAAGTGCAAAATGTCTAAAGAAGGCAACTATCACCTTTTCAAGTTTTCATCTATGATCCGGTCAAGAAACTTGAGATGCTCAAAGAGTTGTCATTTCTATCAAGGTGTTCAGGTGCCTGTCATTTTACATTCGACTGAAGTTACTACATCGTTGAGGGTAAGACATATTCAGTAATCTAAGTAAAAATCTTTTTGGTTAGTGTCTAATCTAAATCTTCTATATGTTGAAATTTGTAACAAACTTTGAAGTTGTAATGTTCTGCGCTTTAGAAAAGAATATCATAAACTTATCTTCATAATTGACTACAACATATAATTTTACTGGTATGTGCTTTCATTATTATGGTTAAACAGTATGTTGTTTACTTGTCAATTTATCTTCCTCAAACCGAGTTTGCTCTCTGTTGGTGGTTTAAACACAAACACTATGACAAATTTTTAGTTTGGTTTGAAATGAAATTTCTGGTTTCAGGTTTAGCCATTTGGATTGATACTGGGTCGGTTGAATTAAGCAATCTTTATCCAAAAATTTGACAAATAAGGAAAAAAGAAACAGAAAATGAAACGGGAACTACTTCACCCAGTTAAGAAATAGCTTCTGGACCATTGGATCTGTATGACTGCTAAACTTTTGAAGTTAAAATTCAAAACACAATGATTAATAATGCAGTTAGACTATTTTCAACGGTGCTTCATTTTATATTTTACTTTATTTTGAAGAATTTTTTACTCAAATGGTATTTCATTTCTTGCTTCAAAATTAATCAATGAATTGTATTATTTCAAATTTGAATATATATTGTTCAACTTTAAATATAGAAGTTTAAATAAATCATAAAAACCAAATGGCATCAAGCTTTTTATTCTGAAAGTTTCCAAAATCTTTTTCCTTTCTCCTTTTTTTTCTTCTCTTTTTTTTTTGACAGTCTCTTTTTATTTATATTAATATTTTATCTTTTATAGAATTATCTACATATGTCCGATATTAATACTTATTGTATCCATTCAAAAAATCATAATAATGTTTTTACTGTACATTAAGCTAAGTATGACTAAACTTAGTAAGATGTGGCTTAGGAATAGGAGTGTTTGTGTCTATTTTTAGAGGTGTTGCTGGTGTATAGAAGAATAATTATTCTTAACTGGATTAAATGGTATACAAATTATTTTCAGGTTTGGTTTTTGATGTGTTCCCAACAAATTTGTAGAGGAGATCTAAAGTTCCAAACTTTCATTCCTTGATTTTGCTCTATCCAAGCAAAACGTATAAAGAAAGTTAGGTCTAAGTTCTAACCTAGAATGACTAACATGCAAAAACAGAGAAAAGGAAGCATTTGAAGAAAAGATCCGCAAAGCGTGAAAGCTCTGATCTTGAGAATATTCTGTCTCAGAAAGTCATATGATGGGTACTTTTTCTATTTCACTGTTTCCATTGTTATAGTTATGCTTTTTGATTGATGGTTGGTTCTTCGGCTTTCGCCAAGAAATGTTCTGATAGATCCATGTAGATTACTACATACGAGTCTTGTTTCTCTCTTCTCTTGAGAAAGAATATCATTGCTAAGGTTTCAGAAAGTAATGGGTCTGCATGCCTATATAACATAAAAACATGAGTCATTGCTCTCGTTTCATTACACTATCGATGCAGATAAGAGCGAGGGAAATTGTTCTGTACAGCTTATTGATGGAGATGGTACATACAATGTCTCTGGCATAGATCACTTCATCAAAGAGGTGAAGCTAGGAGAGTGTGGCCTCTCCTATGCTGTTGTCTCCATTATGGGTCCTCAAAGCAGCGGTATGCATTCTTCTAGAGAGGAGATAATTTTGTAATACTCAGAATCTTTAATTAAGAATAGTTTTTCTGATATCACAGGGAAGAGTACCTTGTTGAATAATTTGTTTGGAACAAACTTTATGGAGATGGATGCATTTAAGGGAAGGTGTGTTTTTATCTGATAGTATTTGCATATGGTTTTGTCGCCTGAGTAAGAATTTTTCTATAGGTCTCAGACCACAAAAGGTATCTGGCTTGCAAGATGTGCCGGTATAGAGCCTTGCACCCTTGTAATGGACTTGGAGGGCACTGATGGAAGAGAGCGAGGAGAGGTTTTTTTTTTCCTTCCATTACCATTTTGGTTAAGCGTGTGTGACATTGTATTTTTTTTTCAATAAATGGTGTCCTCTTTTGACCAATCAGGATGATACTGCATTCGAGAAACAAAGTGCTCTTTTTGCTCTTGCCATCTCAGATATCGTCTTGATCAATATGTAAGATTTTAGTAGAAACTTTCTAGTAAATCAACTTGCACATAGCTTTCACTTTTGTTGAAAGAAAAGTATATAATTACCTATTCTCAAGCTTTGTGTTGTGTTTTTTTAGGTGGTGTCACGATATTGGCCGTGAACAAGCTGCAAATAAACCTCTCTTGAAAACTGTCTTTCAGGTATTTGTTTGTGATGCTCAGAAAAAGTTATTAACTCTTTAGTGTATAAAAAACATATCTTCTTTCTTTTGGGTTTGAATCTTTGGAGTTGTGTTTAACAGGTTATGATGCGGTTGTTTAGTCCACGTAAAACAACAATGTTGTTTGTAATACGAGATAAAACCAGGGTACATTCTTTTCTTTTTCCTTTATCATTATGTTTACATTACTATTAAGTAGCATACGTTGTTTTCTTGATGTGATTATGGATGCAGACGCCATTGGAAAACTTAGAGCCTGTCTTAAGGGAAGATATTCAGAAGGTATAAAAAGAAGTGAATTTCAGCTAATTCCAAATTGATATCCATAGAAAGCCAGCTGATCATATATTTGTTCTTTATATTGGCAGATATGGGACTCTGTTCCAAAGCCTGAGGCACACAAAGAAACTCCTATGAGTGACTTCTTCAACGTATGTTATATGTTACAGCTAGACCTATTGTTTGTTACAGATACTTCATACTGTTTCTCTCTTTTGATGGTTAGGTTGAAGTTGTTGCTCTTTCCAGTTATGAGGAGAAGGAAGAACAGTTTAAAGAGCAGGTATGCATGTGTGTGCGAGGACATGTTTCCTATAGATGAGTGTTCCAAATTGTCATGCTTTTATAGACAGATTCATTTTGTGTTTTGAAACTTAGGTTGCTAGTTTGAGACAACGGTTCATGCATTCTATTGCACCGGGTGGTCTTGCTGGAGACAGAAGAGGAGTGATTCCAGCCTCAGGTTTTGCATTTAGTGCTGATCAAATCTGGAGAGTCATCAAAGAGAATAAGGATCTTGACCTTCCTGCTCACAAGGTAACCTTATAATGAATGATACCTTTAGACTTTTTTTTTTACACTCTCTCCGAGCTCAATCTTCTTGCAGGTCATGGTAGCTACTGTCCGGTGCGAAGAAATCTCAAATGAGAAGTTTGCCCATTTCATTACAAACGAGGTAATGTCTCTTCTACATTGTTTGAAGCTCTTGGTTAGTCCTATGGTCACTAACTAACCTTTTCTGCTTTTGTTTACAGGACTGGCGCAAACTTGATGAGGAGGTGCAAGCTGGTCCAGTGTCTGGTTTTGGAAAGAGGCTTACTTCTATTCTTGGTTCTTGCTTATCAGAGTAAGCACAACAAATTTAACCAAGATTACTCACGCATCAAAACAAAAAAAAAACTTTATATATATTAAAAGCTAATTTGTTTTATTAGATATGATGGGGAGGCTACATTCTTTGATGAAGGTGTCAGATCATCAAAGAGACATCAGCTTGAAGAAAAGCTTCTCCAAGTAAAAATACAATACAATATTGGATCTCTTGAACATGTTGCTCTTCTTATATACAGTTCTGATATTATATGCTTTCCTCACTGTTAATTTTATTATACAGCTTGTGAATCCAGCGTTTCAAGATGTGTTGGGACACATAAGATGGGGGATGCTTG
This sequence comes from Brassica napus, assembly GCF_020379485.1. Taxonomy (NCBI): domain Eukaryota; kingdom Viridiplantae; phylum Streptophyta; class Magnoliopsida; order Brassicales; family Brassicaceae; genus Brassica; species Brassica napus. The sequence continues at coordinate 34,765,584 of NC_063449.1, read as the reverse complement.
AGAAGTTTAAGGCTTCTTTTGATAAAGCTTTAGAAATTGGTGAAGGGTTCTCTTCAGCTTCCACTACTTGGCTCAAGGCTTGCATGGACCAGTTCGATGAAGAGTGCGCAGGTGCCATCATTGAACAAGCTAATTGGGACACAGCCAAAGTAAGGGAAAAGTTAGTCCGTGATATTGAGGCTCATGTTTCCTCTGTGAGGACTTCCAAGTTATCTGAACTTACCAGTCAATACGAGGTAAAATAAAGAATAAAGAAAGCTTGGGGAGCAAGTCAATGTTTTTTTTTAAACTGATTTAGACTCTAAATTGCAGACAAAGCTTCACCAAGCATTGTCAGAACCGGTGGAAGCTTTGTTGGAAGGAGCGAGTGATCAGACGTGGACAACAGTGAAGAAGCTTCATGGACGTGAAACTGAAACTGCTGTTTCTGGATTCAGTAGTGCATTAGCTGCTTTTGATATTGAAGAAGAAACAAGAGAAAAAATGGTGAAGAGTCTTCAGGAGTATTCAAGAGGTGTCATAGAATCTAAGGCAAAGGAAGAAGCTGGAAGGGTTTTGATGCGTATGAAAGATAGGTATGTATATATATAGTAAGCCTTTCAAAACAAGTCTAAAACAACACTTAAGTTTTGAGTCTGAATCTTGTTCTTTTCTGTCAGGTTTGCTACAATCTTCAGCAATGATGCTGATTCAATGCCACGAGTTTGGACTGGAAATGAAGATCTTCGAGCAATTACTAAAGCAGCTAGATCAGCTGTACGTTTTGTATTTCCCTTAACGTTTTGTTTATAAGTCTTGAGAAAGTCTTTCTAAACACTTTCTTATGGTTTCTTGTTTTCAGTCCTTGAAGTTGCTCTCTGTAATGGCTGTAATGCGATTGGGTGATGAAACCGATAACATTGAGAAGACACTAACTGTTGCTCTTTTGGATTCAACACCGTCTAAAAAGAGCATTACAGCATCTGATCCATTGGCTTCAAGCACTTGGGATGAGGTACGTATGACTCTTTTCGAATAAGTGTTTAACTTCAGTTGATTCTTGATCTTAATATTTTTGTAGATTCCATCATCAAGAACTTTGATCACACCAGTCCACTGTAAATCTATATGGAGACAGTTCAAGACAGAGACAGAATATACAGTGACTCAAGCCATATCTGCACAGGCATGGTTACTTTACTCACAAGTTTGCTCTATGCTATATATGTTTTATGAATACTAATTGGTTATACTAATTCAGGAAGCGAATAAGCGTGGTAGTAACTGGTTACCCCCTCCATGGGCTATTTTTGCATTGATCATACTTGGATTCAACGAGTTCATGACTCTTCTAAGGTCCATCAAAGCTAGTATTGAATGTTTCATATCTGATGAATGGCATGTAGATTCTGAAACCTCTTTGCTTCTTACTGTGACAGAAACCCTCTCTATCTTGGTGTCTTGTTTGTTGGTTTTCTACTTCTGAAAGCACTCTGGACGCAACTGGATATCCCTGGCGAGTTCCGCAATGGTGCAGTAAGTGTTCTACCAATCTTCTCAACCTCCCAATAAAGTAGTAGTAGCAGTAGTTTTTTCATGAATCATGGACTTACTAGTACCTATGTTTCTTCAGCTTCCAGGGATCATATCAATATCAGCAAAGTTTGTTCCCACAATCATGAACCTTGTCAAGAACCTTGCTGCACAAGGAGAAGCTCCTCCTGCAGCTAATCCAGAGAACCGTCGTCCTAGTAACAACACTTCTTCAAGTGCTTCCTCATCAGATAATCCAATAGAGCACAAAAGTGCCTCAAAGACAGATTAAGAAGAATCTGATTACTCTCCAAAGGTTTGATCTCCAATACTTTGGTGTTTTTTAAACTTGTTAACTTACTCATGAGTGCAAAAACGCTGCGTACTTTTCTTTATACACAACAAGTGACTTTAAAGCTTTGTGGCATGATTTGATTCTGAACTGGTTGATTATTTTTTTCTTATAATGTAAAAATAAAATAAAGTTGGACTATAATTACATGTACGATCTCAATAACTAGTTTCGTGAAAGTTGGAGCATGGGATAACATGCCAGTCACAAGAAAAGAGAGCAGAAATTAATCTTTACATTAACTACTGAGTTGTAAAGTTTTGTAACCATTATTATAAACTATTGAATACACATTTCTGAATCCAACTCAGGGATTGGTGTGTGTATTTATTATCATCATTTCTTTACAGTTTGCATATCCACCACCGAAAATCACCATAATATTATAGAATGAATTTATCTTTTAAGAAATGTCCATAAGCTTTTTGTGGGTTACTAGCCTACTAGGTATTAACCAAAACAGTTTTGTAAGAATATTCAAGTGATTTTGTTGTATATATGAAATTTATTTTCCCTCCATAAAAACATTCATTAATAAATTCAAAATCAAATTATGTAGTTATAGTCGTTCTGAGTATAGCTGTCAAATGGTTCGTCCGAGTATAATTGAGTTTGTCTACAAACAATTTTTGTGGGGTTTTGGTCGATCGGTAATGGACAAAAGGTTTTAAAAACGTATAAGCACAATAAAAATTGTCTAAAAAGGTTTGCCCATTAATAACCAATCATACAAATTATAGTTCACATTCACATATAAACTCATTAATCTCTATTTCCATTATATAAAACTTTCAAATTTTTTAGTTACTTTGTATACTTTTGTTCTTATACTTGTGACTAGTTTAAAGTCAGTGAAATCTCGTGCGATCTATATGACTAACGTACGTGATGCGATGTAACATTTTAATCAATGCTCCTACTCTAAATTCAACCCTAAAATACAATTTTTTTTATTCTTTGAAATAAAATTGGCAACTAACTCATCCGAGGTTATTCTAATTTTGTTAGTAAAACCCATATATCACATGCCCAAACCAAATAAAACGGAATGTGTTTTCTGTTTAGTTAGATAGGTGAAGCTAATCAATTAAATTAGCTGTCAAAATATACATGACTCGTGAAGATTTTGTTAACTTACAGTTATGGTCATAACTACGATCTACTAAACAAAACTACTCGCCAAAAACATGGCTCCGTATACTGTTGTTTTTTGCTGGTTTGGTTAGGTGAACATGATTAATGGAAACACTTTTTAATCTATCAAGTCTTTGATCCAACGGCTACCAGACCTCCTATTTCAACCGTTTCATATCGCCATTAATGACAAAGACAAGCTGTACAACTCTCCTTTTTATCTTTCAATCGTTTTTATTATTATATGATACTAATAAATTATTTTTACAACTGGTCCCAGAGTCAAAACAAATCAAATGATTTATTATCACCATGGTAAAACGGTGAAAGCAACACCTCTTAAGTCTTTGTTTCTGATAAAAGATGAAAGTTTAAATGATAATGACTGTTCTAATAACCAGTGAAGTGTACTTATCATTAATTTCCGCAAGAAACTATTCCGTGACAATGAGTCTTTTTTTTTTTTTTGAAACACATATTATGTAACAATATATAGAAATGTAGGTGTAATTAATATAGTTGCTCAGTTGGATCCTCTTTTTTTTACAACGAGTCTTTTTATATAATTAGTCTAATATTAGAATTACTAGCTAGAAGTTTTGTTATTAGGTGACTATTTATAATTAACCAACTAGTTCTCGTAGTTTGTATGAATTTTGGAGGTTATGTTTTCGATTTACAACGAAAAGAGTTTCTCATAGAAAATTATACATGGTTAAAATTCATGGTTCCAGAACTTTCTAGTTATAAAAATACTATTTATAGTTAAATTGGGAACAACTCAATAAGTAAGATTATACACTTGTCCTTTTCATTTGCTATTTTCGACAAAAATGGGACACACTCAAGAGTCAAGACCCGATTTCGTTTGTGAGACCACCAACATATACTAACTCCGTTCCTAAAAGTAAGATGTTTTAGATTTTTTTTCTTGTTCCACAAAATAGATTTTCTATATTGGTAAGGTACTTTTTTATACTTTTGAGGAACGTTAATTGAGAATATTTGAATTGATTAAATTTTATTGGTGGAAAGTTATTGGAAAGTGTATAATAAAGTAAAAAATAAATTAAATTATAAATATTTATTAAATTCTTAATAAGCGTGCATAATCTAGAAAATCTTAATTTTAGGAACAGAGGGAGTAGTATTTATCAACTCATTCTCTTACTATTTACTTTTTACCGAGATGTTGCCTACCTAAATTCGATGAATTTGTATAACTAATTCGTAAAAATGGTTACATATTATGTAACAATATATAGAAATGTAGGTGTAATTAATATAGTTGCTCAGTTGGATCCTCTTTTTTTTTTTTTTTTTGAACAACCGCTCAGTTGGATCCTAAGAGTTATTTATAGGAGAAGGTACACACAAAACAAGACCATTCATCAAAAGCCACATAAGAAGTTGAAGCAGAAGCAAAAAAAAAACATAAATCTATGTTTTGGTTTCTGCAGTCTCCAATGGCTCTCAAGCTCTTTCTCTTTGCTCTTCTTATCTCTCTCCCAACTTCTCTCTCCTCCACTGCTTCTAAAGGTAACTCCTCTCTTCACACAATTCTTTCTCATTATAAACTTTAACTTCTGTGTTTCTTCTTAGTATTGTGTTTGAAGTAAACTATATATATTTTTTCTTTCTCTCTTAGTTGTTGACGATTCTTTGTAGTTGTGGAGCTATGTTTCTCAAAATCAGTTTATGTCCGAACTTGTTCACAGTCATATACTTTATATAATCACTTTACATGAGTTACTCATTTCTTGAAAGAGAAACTCTGTTTCTTGATTCATTAGGACCGAATCTAGAATGATTAAGACACAAAAAACAGTTCAGTCTTGTTTTACGCATAACTATTATGTTTTTTTTGTTGGGTTTGGTTCTGCTAACGACATTAATGGTGTAGTTACTTCTACCAACTACCCGCACTTGTTTAGTCCTTGTCTAGTTAATAAAATAACGATACAAACAATTTTTTATGTAGGTAAAGAGCAGAAGCCGAAGTTCAATCCTTATAGATACAAGTTCATCGATAAAGCCAGCACATTCGCATCATCTTCCTCATCGTCTTTTTCATCCAACGGTCGAGACTCCACCTACGACTACATAGTCATCGGAGGCGGAACCGCAGGCTGTCCCCTCGCCGCAACGCTGTCGCGGAACTTCAGCGTTCTTGTTCTAGAGAGAGGTGGCGTTCCGTTTACAAACGCAAACGTCTCTTTCCTCAGGAACTTCCACATAGGACTTGCTGATACGTCAGCTTCCTCTGCGTCTCAGGCGTTTGTTTCCACTGACGGCGTTTACAACGCTCGTGCTAGAGTTCTCGGCGGCGGTTCTTGTATCAATGCTGGTTTCTACTCCAGAGCCGATGCTGCGTAAGTAATTATTACATCATGTTTAGGAAAAAAAACAAGATTGTGAATAGTGAAACTTGAAATAGATCTTGTTATTTATAAAGAAATCGTATATTCTCTCTGTTTTTAAAATATAAATATTTTATTAGAAATGTTTGCTTCTTAAAATACATTTTCAATGTTTTTATATATTTTATGAGTTAATATTGTTAAATCGTAAATGGTCTAAAAAATAATTGTATTTACTAAATTACTACTGGATAAAAAATATTGTAAATAGTTAATTACAGATCATAATGTATTTATTATCAAATTATAATGTGTTTTCTTAATATATAAATAAACAAAAACTTTATTTTTCAGAAACTGAGGGATTAGTTGATAACTTGATATGATCCATGCCTCGTGTCATTATTGGTCAGTGTTACATCTATGAAAACGCACCGATCGAGAATGTTGTATAATAATGGGCTATACGATCACGTCTTTTAATGTTTTACACGTTTTCGAATGGCATAGGTTCGTGAAGCGAGCAGGGTGGGATCCGAAGCTAGTGAATGAGTCGTATCCATGGGTGGAGCGAGAGATCGTTCATCAACCGAAGCTAACCTTATGGCAGAAAGCTCTGAGAGACAGTCTTTTAGAAGTTGGAGTCAGACCTTTCAATGGCTTCACTTATGATCACGTCTCCGGCACCAAGATCGGCGGCACAATCTTCGATAGGTTCGGCCGTCGTCACACCGCCGCTGAGCTTCTCGCTTACGCTAACCCTCAGAAGCTCAGAGTCTTGATCTACGCCACCGTGCAAAAGATAGTCTTTGACACATCTGGTACCAATGATATAAACTAGGGTTTGCGTGACTCTCAAGTTACCCAAGAACTTATGTTTTGGGTTTTGAATGCAGGAACAAGACCTAGAGTAACAGGCGTGATATTCAAAGACGAGAATGGTAATCAACACCAGGCTTTGCTCTCGAATAGACAGGGAAGTGAAGTGATCTTGTCCAGTGGAGCCATTGGGTCACCACAGATGCTGATGTTAAGTGGGATTGGACCTAAGAAGGAGCTTCAGAGGCTGAAGATACCTTTGGTTCTAGAAAACGAGCATGTTGGGAAAGGAATGGCTGATAATCCGATGAACACCATCTTGGTGCCTTCAAAGCAGCCTATAGAGCAGTCACTTATCCAGACCGTTGGAATCACAAAGATGGGTGTGTATGTTGAAGCCAGCACTGGCTTTGGACAATCCCCTGAGAGCATTCATACTCACTATGGGGTTATGTCAGATAAGGTAACCATAAACTACATAACTTATACCTTATTAGCGTCTTTGTATGTGAATGGTCTTTGAATTTTTCTGCAGAATGAATTGTTTTCCACCATACCTGCAAAGCAGAGAAGACCAGAAGCAACACAAGCTTACATCAGAAGAAACAAATACCAACTTCATGAAGCATTCAATGGAAGTTTCATCTTGGAGAAATTAGCTTACCCAATCTCTAGAGGGCATTTGAGCTTGCTCAACACAAATGTAGATGACAACCCATCAGTCACCTTCAACTACTTCAAACACCCGGTGGATCTCCAACGCTGCGTTGAAGCCATTCGTCTGGTTTCAAAAGTTGTGACGTCTAAGCGCTTCCTAAACTACACACAATGCGACAAGCAAAACGTACACGAGATGCTTAGCTTAAGTGTCAAGGCAAACATCAATCTAAGACCAAAGCAAGTGAACGATACCAAATCAATGGCTCAGTTCTGTAAAGATACTGTTGTCACAATATGGCACTATCATGGTGGTTGTCTTGTGGGTAAAGTTGTGAGCCCTGACCGCAAAGTTCTCGGTGTCAACAGGCTCAGAGTTATTGATGGTTCCACATTTGACGAGTCTCCTGGAACCAACCCTCAAGCCACGGTCATGATGATGGGAAGGTAAATTGAAATCAATAGTAACATAATGGATTTGAGGTTTACTTTAACTTCAATATATAAACAGAGAAGTTGTCAATCTTTGCAGATACATGGGAGTCAAGATTCTCCGAAAGAGACTTGGAAACAAGGCAGGTGTTTAGTCTACAAATTGAGATGTTATCATACAACGTAACTCGTTGGATAATTTCTCCATCTCTGGTTATTTTGATATTCTATTCATTGAAATATAGGATCAGATTGTGTAATGAACTGTGTGTAAGCCTATTTAGAACAATCAGATTTGTTTGCTTGTGTGAGAAGTTAATCATGGTTTCTGTCTGAATGTTATCATGCCTTGCCTGATTTGTTTTCAGATTTAGTTTTAACAATTTTCTCAACCTATAGCAAATATATAATTTACATACGATAATTTTGGTAATTTATTTAAATAAAGGGAAAACCAACACTAAATCAATGGCTCATTTCTTCAAAGACAGTTTACATAACAAGCTGATGATGAATTAAGTTAAAGCTTTGCTTGAAGGTTTATCAAGTCACACGTGATTTTGTGAACCACAAGAACTTAGTCTATGAGCAAACATGACAATTGTTAAAACTAACCTTATCTTCTATGCTAATGCTTACTTGACATGTGTTGTACACATGGATGTCTCCAGCTTGGTATTTCACGATCACACATGATCTTGTAAACCACACCAACTGAATCTAGAAAGCAAGCATTAGCATAGAAGATAAGGTTATGCATAGCTATGTGGTATTGACAAGCCGTCTATAAGTATTTAGAAACAGTTTTTGATTTTTTCGTGGGAAGTAAAAAGTTAGAAAACATCTTTGTGTGTACCTATGTTGCACTAAAACAAGTACATGATGAAAATGAAGACATACAACGACAACCATAAAATATATGGATACTAATCATAGATACGCCAATGCAATTATCTCTAACAATAGTTTCACAATAAATCTTAACATAAAAGAACATTTCACATAATATATAAGTATTAATAAAATTAAATCTTTCAATAAATTACTTTTAAAATCAGTTTGTTTTCTCATGTGTGTTATGCAACAACTCATTACACAATATATAATGTTTCCAGCATTCTTTCAGATTATCCAAGTCAACCTTTTGATAGTCCATTCAAAGGAAATAATTTGAAATATGGATTTGAGAAGATTTTTCATTTGTCTATAAATATATTAGTGTAACAATGTTATTGGTTAACGCCGATGGGAAGAGGAGATGGGAAGAGGATATCGATTGTTAGCATGGTTTTGTTAGTTTATTAATTTGGTTTTTCAAGCTTCATTTTTAATATTTATTTTCATTTTGTGTATATAAACTGGTGAGAGTTTAGTTCTTTGAAAGTTCATAAGTGGCAACAAACAAATTATTTACTCTCCTCGTTGCGGTAAGACCTGGAATCAGAACTATCCACGATGAGTTATCATTGACAAATGGCTCATTCTTTTTTCTCACTTCATCTATTAATGTATGGCATAGTCTTTTTTTCTCAATTCATCTATTAATTATGTTATAAACTGTTATTTAGATTTTGTTGTACTACCAATATTTTGTTATTCCCAAAAGCATGATTGGTCAAATATTGGCTACTGCACAACTAAACAGCTACAACTGATTGACTTTGGAATAATTTGAACCGCATGTGAAGTCTTCCTGATCCACTGACCGAAGCAAAAGGTCGACATGTGGAGATTCCAACTCAAAGATCACCTGAAAAAAAATGTTTTATCAGCAAATCTAAGTGATCCAAAGGATGCAATGAGTAATGTATAGAGTCTCTAATTCCCAAAATACTAAAACGGTTCCATCCCTCTGTCCTAACAAAGCAGTCTACTAGATTTCATGTTCTTGCTGACATTACCACAGAGTTTCTGCCAGGCTTCAGGAGTGGCGCAGGAACGTAGAGGTTGCATTGTGGTCCAACAGACTGCAAAAAGAAAGAGGCATGTGTAAGGAGAAACTCTAAGATACCATGTTCATTGGATAAGCTTTAGGACAGAGCTTTACTGGCCAATATCTTCCGATGTTGAATTTATTGACAAACGCAACTCCTTTGCCCCAACCGTTGAATGATAGATAAGTGTCTTTGATTTCTTCTACACTGTTGATAGAGAACTCACCAGCAAACAGAGCTGGTTCCTTTTGACCCACGTCTACAATAATCAGCGAAAGAAGCAATTAGATTCATGTAGACGAAGTTCCATCACCAACACTCTTAAATTAACCAAGGATGTGCTGAAAAACAAAAACACAGCACTGACCATTAGTAACCTCAAGGTTCTCACTACTCTTTTTGGCATGTTGCATCTTGAAACTGAAATGTGGCATTTGATTCAAGTTATGGAAAGGAATTGGTATCATCTTCCATCCATGGAGAATTTCACCATCTAGATAAACCGGAGACAGAATACCCTGGAATGTAAATACAAAATAGACCTTTTGAACGAGGTGTCTGGACCAAAACTTTAAAACGGCAAACATCACATTCACTTTGGTATATATAACCAACTTTGAAGACTAACGGGATCATGTGTATAAAGTAAAATGATTAAGAAAAGTATATCACTGTGTGAAATGAGTCTTACCTTCTCATCAAAGATATATGGCCCGTAATTTACACGACCCATGTTTTCAACCTATAAGAAACAGGATCAAAGTAGTCACCCAAATGAGACTGTGCTTAACGGTAAACTATAAAATTGATGAAGCTACAGCTCCCTAATAGAAGTAAAGACGCTTCTCTGCTGATTCTCTTACCAGAATAAATAAGCTAGTGTTAGAGGCACACTCAGTAGTTGGAATAGAAACAGGTTGGTTGTTCCATCTCTCAGTTGTACCAATGTATCTCAGTACTCCCCCATCAACATCTTGGGAAAGGCATGAAACAAACACTTGAGCTCTGTCATGAACCTGCAACGCATTATGTTAGAAGATAACCCTTGTGTTACTCCTGGATTTAAGTCTCCCGGATGCTATATTTACCATGATTGATTACAAAAGGAAACAAGAATCTATACCTTGGGTATTCTTAGGATATTCCCACTCTTTTTGGAAATGTATGAAGATTCATATACAAGAAATCCGAACATCTGGGAGCAAGATAATAAGAAATCAGATTACACAAAGGACAATAATATTAGACCATTTCATGGTGAGTAAGGAAATGCTTAAGCTGCACAGTCAAATATAAGGGGAAGAGACTAATGATATTTACCTGTCCAGCAGATTCCATTGAAATTGGGTTGGTGGAAGTGATCACATCTACAGGATCTGTCATACTCATCAAATCAAACAGAGATATTTTCCTCTGCATCTTGATTGGGCCATACGCTTTCCGTTTGGTATTGGAGGGGGTAGTGGTGTGAGGTGCAGCACTGTACTTCTTAATCACTCTCTGGAGAGCTGCCAGAAATAGCACAAAGTTTAATAAAGGAAACAAAGCAAGGCCCCTAAATATCTAAAAGCAATCATAAGATCATCAAATCAAACCTTTGAATTTTGGATTATCTATCTCACCAGACTCCTTAATGGGAGCATCCTGAATTAGAAAAAAAAAAACAGAAGGAAAAACTAAACAACTTTGGAATTAAGATTGTAGGTAATAATATGAAATTGCCTTACATAATCATAGGAAGTCAGATCTGGTTTGTAGTCAAATTCTTCAGAGCCAGTATTTGCTCCACTGTAGAAACCAAAGTTTGTTCCTCCATGCACCATCTGAACATCACATACACGTGCATCACCTCTATCATGAATCACTAACATGTAAACATTTGTAAATGAAAATGATCAAGCACACACATATAGCACAGCTGAACCATTTCTGGATAATATCTTTTCAAGTGAAGCTGCTGTAAATTCGGCATCTGTTTTTGCAATCTTCTCGCCCCAATGCGTAAGCCAACCAGTATAGAACTCCCTGTATCACACAACTCAACGGATTATAAACGAGAAATAAATTCATTGTAGAAAGTTAGGGTCACAAGAGACTTACGAAGAAAGTGGAGGTGATCTTCCTGGAGCATTAAACTTCTTTTGCAATTCAAATATTGGCCAAGGGTCATCACCCGTTGAGAAATCCACAGCTATCAGAACGATGAAGTTGCTTGTCACTTTTACGGTTTATAATCAACATATGTTGAAGTTTCAGGATGAAGAAATGAAATAATCTGAATGAATTTCATTACCTGAGTAGACATCATATAAGGGGGCATTTCCTTTCTCAAGTGTTTCTCTTGTACCACCATCGGTTGTATAGCTGAAGATCATTAACAGAAATTCCATAATCTATTTTCACTTGAGCCACTGTCATATTGTTGAAGATGTACAAAGTCTTACAGAATAATGTCATTCCCCAGGTGTCCCGTAGCCATAGTCACTAGATTACGAAGATAAGCTTTGTCATTTCCATATGACCCATATTCATTTTCAATCTGTCAAAAACAACCTAGACTTATTAAAAACTTGCTTCACATAGTGTTCTAGGTTTAATAGAAGCCAACACATCCTATAAAGTGTACATATGTCACATTCACTAGAAAAAAACCAGGATAAATCATATAGAAATGGAACATTTTTTAATGTGCATACCTGAACCATTATAACAGGACCCCCGTTGCTGTAAAGCAGAGGAAATATCTTTGGCAATAGAACATTCCACCATCTTTCAACCTGTGATATGTTTTGTTATGAATAACTCTACTTTCAAACACAATGCATAAGAACAGTCTTAGAATGCGGCCTGTGAAGAACATGTCAGAGTAGGAAAATAACGTAGTAAAGGATCTATATGGAGGATACATATAGAGAATATCCCAAACAAGAGAACAAAGATGTGACATGCATTAACATAGTACACAAGCAGGGAAGAGCGAATGCTGAGCTCAATAAGGAGAAAGCAGCAATCAAGTTAACATAATAAACGCTCATTGTCCACAAAACACTTAATCCTTTCCCATGCTAATTTCCACTACCAATGAATCCTACAGAGTTTGACAGTGCATAAAATCTAAACTAATATTGCACACTGCAAGCTGGTTAAAAGTGGTTTCAATTGTTTACTGTTTATGATTACTTACCAACTTAAGGTATGCAGGATCTGCTGCCCTCAGTTTGAGAGGTGGTTTCACAGCAAGTAACCAAGCAGGAAAACCGCCCAAATCCCATTCTGTGACGCAGACCAGAACATGTATCAGCATTTGTTTATGTGTGAAAAACACATCTTCCACATGGTGTGGTAAAAACACTGGAATCAACTCACAAGAATCACAACAACATCAAATTAACAGATACCTCCACAGATATAAGGTCCAGCACGGAGCATAACCAGCAAATCTAGTTTCTGACAAAGCTTGATAAAGGACACAAGATCAGCAATGCCCTGAAAGACCATCTTCCCAGGCTTTGGTTCGTGCAGATTCCAAGGAACATACGTTTGTATAGTATTCAGACCTAAAGCCTTGGCTCTCATAAGCCTATCTTCCCAGTACTGCATCCATAAATCTGGCTTTAATCAATCAATGAAGCATATCATAAACATCATAATTACCTACATAACTAGTTACTCAGAGAGAGGACAATACCTCAGGAAGAACTCGGAAGTAGTGCAAATCACCACCAATGATCTGGAAAGGATTCTCACCTTTCCAAAACATGTCATCTTTTATATAAAATTTCCGAGACATCATCTACAAGTTTCAGAAATGAAAATTAAGAACTTTTACATGAAATGAGAAACATATAAGGTATGCATCCACTCCAGCAGTGAGACAGAACCATATCATACTTGTTTGGATCCACGTTGATTTTAATTTCATATCCTACTAGCAGAGTCTAGCAGCATCAAGAAGCAAACTCTCAGTAGCAATCTCTGAAAGTATGAATCTTTCTTACCTTCTCGTCTCGAGGTAGCGCAGGAGGCAGAGACTGATGAGAGGAGAGTGAAGGAAGAAGAGCGAAGACAGGAACACAGATTCCGACAGCCACAAGAAAGAGAAGCAACACGAAAGCCAAATGATGTCTTCCTGTTGATGGCCTGCTTATCTTCGCCATCGTCCCTCTTCTACAAAAGTAAGCTTGATCTAACATGTCTCAAAACAGGGCACCACTGTCGATTTCGTGCCGGAAAAAATCAAAACCGGTTTAAACAAATCGAATTCCTAAAACCGGGTGAACTACTAATCACAAAAACATTGAGTTTTGAGACGGAGAGAAAGCTGTAGTTCCAAAACCAAAAAGAAAAGTCTACTTAAGAACTGTCTATTACACAAACAAGGGTCTGACAGCATACCGGTCGATATTCCTAACTTGATGTTCCTTAAAGAGCTAGACTTGACAAGGACTAGCTACCTGAAATTGCGACAGAAGATCGCTGCTTGGTCTTGTAGAGAGCTGTGGCAAAACCTCTGTAATAAGCATGATAGGAGTAATGTTGGACATGGAATTTGTCTCCAACAAGTCATAATGGGCTCAGCCCATTTGAAAATGGTTCACTAGGAAACCCTATACCTCTTCTTTCTATAAATAAGGAGTCAACCTCCTTTGAAAGGGGACTCTTGGCTCTCTTGGACTCTCTTTTGGTCTCTCATCAATCTCTCTACTTCTAGAGAGAGAAACACCTCTCCACATGCTTTCACCTAAGCACTTGTGATCCTTTGTTGTAGAACTACGATTGGCTTGATCTCCTTTCGGGGTACGTAGGCAACCCTTCACCGGGTCCAGCTATAATCATTAAACACCATTTTCTTATTCTCTTCGAGTCCTCGTCTCGTTCATTCAAGTGCAGATCTTTCTCTCGCCACTTGACCGACGAGTCGTCACTCCATCGACGAGTCGTCACTCGACCGACGAGTCCTCACTCGAACTACGAGTCTTCACTTGACTGACGAGTCCTCACTTCGACTGACGAATCCTCACTTCGACCGACGAGTCCTCACTTCGACCGACGAGTCCTCACTTGACCAATGAGTCCTCACTCGACCGAAGAGTCGTCACTCGACCGTTCTGTCGTCACTCGGCGCAGAGCATTCTCTCGCAGTCGCCCCTTTTTCTTATTCTCTTCGAGTCGTCTCCATCCGGTTCAAGCTCAGCATAAAGACTTCTCCTAACCCCATTGAGGAGTCCTCGTCTCGTTTATTCACTAGTTTGTTGACAGTTCTCGGTTAAAACAGTTGGCGCCCACCGTGGGGCATGGGGAAGTATCTTCGAGGAAGATTGAACTGGAGTCCGTTCTGTTGTCACTCGACCGACGAGTCCTCACTTGACCGACGAGTCATCACTTGACCGACGAGTCCTCACTCGACCGAAGAGTCGTCACTCGATCGTTCTGTCGTCACTCGGCGCAGAGCGTTCCCTCGCAGTCGCTTCGCTCGATCTCTCGCGGTCACTCGACTCGGTGCAGATCGATCTCTCGCAGTCGCTCATATCTCTCTCCTCGCGGAGTTGACGTGTTGACTCAGCGCTGAGTCCATTTTCTTATAAACCCTCTTCGTAAAATTCATTGAGATCAACTCCATCTCTCTCAACGAACTGGGGGGCTTACTGTTGGACATGGACTTTGTCTCCAACAAGGCCTATAAGATAATGGGCTCAGCCCATTTGAAAGGGGGTCACTAGGAAACCCTAGACCTCTTCTTTCTATAAATAAGGAGTCAACCTCCTTTGAGAGGGGACTCTTGGCTCTTGGACTCTCTTTTGGTCTCTCATTCATCTCTCTCTACTTCAAGAGAGAGAAACATCTCTCCACATGCTTTCACCTAAGCACTTGTGATTCTTTGTTGTAGAACTACGATTGGCTTGATCTCCTTTCGGGGTACGTAGGCAACTCTTCGCCGGCTGCAGCTATAATCATTAAACACCTTTTTCTTATTCTCTTCGAGTCCTCGTCTCGTTCATTCAAGCGCAGATCGTTCTCTCGTCACTTGACCGACGAGTCGTCATTCGATCGACGAGTCCTCACTCGACCGTTCTGTCGTCACTCGATCGACGAGTCCTCACTCGACCGACGAGTCCTAACTCGACCGACGAGTCCTCACTCGACCGACGAGTCCTCACTCGACCGACGAGTCCTCACTCGACCGACGAGTCCTCACTCGACCAGCGAGTCCTCACTCGACCGACGAGTCCTCACTCGACCGACGAGTCCTCACTCGACCGTTCTGTCGTCACTTCGACCGAAGAGTCGTCATCTCCATCCGGTTCAAGCTCAGCATGAGACCTTCCCTTAACCCCACTGACGAGTCCTCGTCTCGTTTATTCACTAGTTTGTTGATAGTTCTCGGTTCAAACAGTTGGCGCCCACCGTGGGGCATGGGGAAGTATCTTCGAGGAAGATTGAACTGGAGTCCGTTCTGTTGTCACTCGACCGACGAGTCCTCACTTGACCGACGAGTCATCACTTGACCGACGAGTCCTCACTCGACCGAAGAGTCATCACTCGATCGTTCTGTCATCACTCGGCGCAGAGCGTTCTCTCGCAGTCGCTTCGCTCGATCTCTCGCGGTCACTCACTCACTCTCACGGTCACGGTCACATAACAAAACAATCTCCCAACATGTAGGAGCGCGAATTGTTTTGAGCGATGCTTACGCACGAGCACGGCCATGTCTCTCGGACAAACGTACTAGCACTTGCACCCACTAACAAGCATGTCCTGATCAGACACATACTCGAGGGATTTTCGGTCGTATCGCGGTCCAGACCCATGCGATCAAGACGACAACTTTCAATCATCTTATAATCCTCTAAAGCCGGGCTTGGCCAACCTAACATTTTTAGGATTACTTCAAGATCGAGTGAAAACCGTTGTTGCTTGAAAATATAAACGATTGTCTTCGAAACTCGAAAATTTAAACTGTTATCGAGGACTCGAACTGACGGCATGATGTGTCAAAATTTGATAAGACCGATTCATCGACTCTCCGGTTTAATTCAAGACATCGACCAAATTGCCAAATCCAAATCGTTTAAACCCAATATACAAAGTAGAATTCAGCGACTCGTCGAAGGCCAACTGGCACTCTCGAGTTGACCCACCGCACGACTCGCAGTTGCTCAGATCTCTTTCTCGCGGTCACTCGACTTGCAACTCTTGCGGTCACTCGACTCGCACTCTTACGGTCACTCGACTCGCTCCTTGCGGTCACTCGACTCGCACTCTTGCGGTCACTCAACTCGCACTCTTGCGGTCATTCGACTCGCACTCTTTACGGTCACTCGACTCGCTCCCTTGCGGTCACTCGACTCGCTCTCTCGAAGTCACTCGGCTCGGATCGCTCTCTCGCAGTCACTCAGATTGCTCGCAAGTCTCGAGCATGACGTGATACCGCGAAGACACGTCCACCCGTGACGATTTGATTGTGCGAAGACACGTCCACCCGTGATGATTTGATTGTGCGAAGACACGTCCACCCGTGATGATTTGATTGTGCGAAGACACGTCCACCCGTGGCGATTTGATTGTGATGGTTCGCTCATGGCGGTACGTTCATGATGATTTCTACGACGACTTGTCTTTGGCAGTGTGTCGATTGACACTTCATCCATGGCAACTTGCTCCGATGGTTCAGAACACTGTCCTCACAGATCGTTCGTGCAATCATCCCAGAGTAAGAAGTCTGATCAGAATCAGAAGTATGTCGATGACAGCTCGCCCAAGACGGTCCGTCTATGACACTTCATCTATGACAACCTAAACATGACGGCCCATTCATGATAATTGTCTGCGTCGTTCCCTCGCAGTCGCTCGACTCGATCTCTCGTGGTTACTCGGCGCATATCGATCTCTCGCAGTCGCTCAGATCTCTCACTCCTCGCGGAGTTGACGTGTCGACTCAGCAACAAGGACTCGCTGAGGTGTATCCATATTTGATGTATCCATCATGGCTTCACGATGAATCGTCTCGAAAACAGTCGACTCGCACTCTTGCGGTTATTCGGCGCAGATCGATCTCTCGCAGTCGCTCATATCTCTCTTGCGGTCACTCGACTCGGTGCAGATCGATCTCTCGCAGTCGCTCATATCTCTCTCCTCGCGGAGATGACGTGTCGACTCAGCGCTGAGTCCATTTTCTTATAAACCCTCTTCGTAAAATTCATTGAGATCAGCTCCATCTCTCTCAACGAACTGGGGGGCTTACTGTTGGACATGGACTTTGTCTCCAACAAGGCCTATAAGATAATGGGTTCAGCCCATTTGAAAGGGGGTCACTAGGAAACCCTAGACCTCTTCTTTCTATAAATAAGGAGCCAACCTCCTTTGAGAGGGGACTCTTGGCTCTTGGACTCTCTTTTGGTCTCTCATTCATCTCTCTCTACTTCTAGAGAGAGAAACATCTCTCCACATGCTTTCACCTAAGCACTTGTGATTCTTTGTTGTAGAACTACGATTGGCTTGATCCCCTTTCGGGGTACGTAGGCAACTCTTCGCCGGGTGCAGCTATAATCATTAAACACCTTTTTCTTATTCTCTTCGAGTCCTCGTCTCGTTCATTCAAGCGCAGATCATTCTCTCGTCGCTTGACCGACGAGTCGTCATTCGATCGATGAGTCCTCACTCGACCGTTCTGTCGTCACTCGACCGACGAGTCCTCACTCGACCGACGAGTCCTCACTCGACCGTTCTGTCGTCACTTCGACCGAAGAGTCGTCATCTCCATCCGGTTCAAGCTCAGCATGAGACCTTCCCTTAACCCCACTGACGAGTCCTCGTCTCGTTTATTCACTAGTTTGTTGACAGTTCTCGGTTCAAACAGTTGGCGCCCACCGTGGGGCATGGGGAAGTATCTTCGAGGAAGATTGAACTGGAGTCCGTTCTGTTGTCACTCGACCGAGGAGTCCTCACTTGACCGACGAGTCTTCACTTGACCGACGAGTCCTCACTCGACCGAAGAGTCATCACTCGATCGTTCTGTCATCACTCGACGCAGAGCGTTCTCTCGTAGTCGCTTCGCTCGATCACTCGCGGTCACTCACTCGCTCTCACGGTCACATAACAAAACAATCTCCCAACATGTAGGAGCGCGAATTGTTTTGAGCGATGCTTACGCACGAGCACGTCCTTGTCACTCGGACAAACTTACTAGCACTTGCACCCACTAACGAGCATGTCCTGATCAGACACATACTCGAGGGATTTTCGGTCGTATCGCGGTCCAGACCCATACGATCGAGACGACAACTTTCAATCATCATATAATCCTCTAAAGCCGGGCTTGGCCAACCTAACATTTTTAGGATTACTTCAAGATCGAGTGAAAACCGTTGTTGCTTGAAAATATAAACGATTGTCTTCGAAACTCAAAAATTTAAACTGTTATCGAGGACTCGAACTGACGGCATGATGTGTCAAAATTTTATAAGACCGAGTCATCGACTCTCCGGATTAATTCAAGACATCGACCAAATTGCCAAATCCAAATCGTTTAAACCCAATATACAAAGTAGAATTCAGCGACTCGTCGAAGGCCAACTGGCACTCTCGAGTTGACCCACCGCACGACTCGCAGTTACTCAGATCTCTTTCTCGCGGTCACTCGACTTGCAACTCTTGCGGTCACTCGACTCGCACTCTTACGGTCACTCGACTCGCTCTTTGCGGTCACTCGACTCGCACTCTTGCGGTCACTCGACTCGCACTCTTGCGGTCACTCGACTCGCACTCTTTACGGTCACTCGACTCGCTCCCTTGCGGTCACTCGACTCGCTCTCTCGAAGTCACTCGGCTCGGATCGCTCTCTCGCAGTCACTCAGATTGCTCGCAAGTCTCGAGCATGACGTGATACCGCGAAGACACGTCCACCCGTGACGATTTGATTGTGCGAAGACACGTCCACCCGTGATGATTTGAATGTGGGAAGACACGTCCACCCGTGGCGATTTGATTGTGATGGTTCGCTCATGGCGGTACGTTCATGATGATGTCTACGACGACTTGTCTTTGGCAGTGTGTCGATTGACACTTCATCCATGGCAACTTGCTCCGATGGTTCAGAACACTGTCCTCACAGATCGTTCGTGCAATCATCCCAAAGTAAGAAGTCTGATCGGAATCAGAAGTATGTCGATGACAGCTCGCCCAAGACGGTCCGTCTATGACACTTCATCTATGACAACCTAAACATGATGGCCCATTCATGATAATTGTCTGCGTCGTTCCCTCGCAGTCGCTTGACTCGATCTCTCGTGGTTACTCGGCGCATATCGATCTCTCGCAGTCGCTCAGATCTCTCACTCCTCGCGCAGTTGACGTGTCGACTCAGCAACAAGGACTCGCTGAGGTGTATCTATATTTGATGTATCCATCATGGCTTCACGATGAATCGTCTCGAAAACAGTCGACTCGCACTCTTGCGGTTATTCGGCGCAGATCGATCTCTCGCAGTCGCTCATATCTCTCTTGCGGTCACTCGACTCGGTGCAGATCGATCTCTCGCAGTCGCTCATATCTCTCTCCTCGCGGAGTTGACGTGTCGACTCAGCGCTGAGTCCATTTTCTTATAAACCCTCTTCGTAAAATTCATTGAGATCAACTCCATCTCTCTCAACGAACTGGGGGATTTACTGTTGGACATGGACTTTGTCTCCAACAAGGCCTATAAGATAATGGGCTCAGCCCATTTGAAAGGGGGTCACTAGAAAACCCTAGTCCTCTTCTTTCTATAAATAAGGAGTCAACCTCCTTTGAGAGGGGACTCTTGGCTCTTGGACTCTCTTTTGGTCTCTCATTCATCTCTCTCTACTTCTAGAGAGAGAAACATCTCTTCACATGCTTTCACCTAAGCACTTGTGATTCTTTGTTGTAGAACTACGATTGGCTTGATCCCCTTTCGGGGTACGTAGGCAACTCTTCGCCGGGTGCAGCTATAATCATTAAACACCTTTTTCTTATTCTCTTCGAGTCCTCGTCTCGTTCATTGAAGCGCAGATCGTTCTCTCATCACTTGACCGACGAGTCGTCATTCGATCGACGAGTCCTCACTCGACCGTTCTGTCGTCACTCGACCGACGAGTCCTCACTCGACCGACGAGTCCTCACTCGACCGACGAGTCCTCACTCGACCATTCTGTCGTCACTTCGACGGAAGAGTCGTCATCTCCATCCGGTTCAAGCTCAGCATGAGACCTTCCCTTAACCCCACTGACGAGTCCTCGTCTCGTTTATTCACTAGTTTGTTGACAGTTCTCGGTTCAAACAGTTGGCGCCCACCGTGGGACATGGGGAAGTATCTTCGAGGGAGATTGAACTGGAGTCCGTTCTGTTGTCACTCGACCGACGAGTCCTCACTTGACCGACGAGTCTTCACTTGACCGATGAGTCCTCACTCGACCGAAGAGTCATCACTCGATCGTTCTGTCGTCACTCGGCGCAGAGCGTTCTCTCGCAGTCGCTTCGCTCGATCTCTCGCAGTCACTCACTCGCTTTCACGGTCACGGTCACATAACAAAACAATCTCCCAACATGTAGGAGCGCGAATTGTTTTGAGCGATGCTTACGCGCGAGCACGGCCTTGTCTCTCGGACAAACGTACTAGCACTTGCACCCACTAACGAGCATGTCCTGATCAGACACATACTCGAAGGATTTTCGGTCGTATCGCGATCCAGACCCATGCGATCGAGACGACAACTTTCAATCATCTTATAATCCTCTAAAGTCGGGCTTGGCCAGCCTAACATTTTTAGGATTACTTCAAGATCGAGTGAAAACCGTTGTTGCTCGAAAATATAAACGATTGTCTTCGAAACTCGAAAATTTAAACTGTTATCGAGGACTCGAACTGACGGCATGATGTGTCAAAATTTGATAAGACCGAGTCATCGACTCTCCGGTTTAATTCAAGACATCGACCAAATTGCCAAATCCAAATCGTTTAAACCCAATATTCAAAGTAGAATTCAGCGACTCGTCGAAGGCCAACTGGCACTCTCGAGTTGACCCACCGCACGACTCGCAGTTGCTCAGATCTCTTTTTCGCGGTCACTCGACTTGCAACTCTTGCGGTCACTCGACTCGCTCCTTGCGGTCACTCGACTCGCTCCTTGCGGTCACTCGACTCGCACTCTTGCGGTCACTCGACTCGCACTCTTGCGGTCACTCGACTCGCACTCTTTGCGGTCACTCGACTCGCTCCCTTGCGGTCACTCGACTCGCTCTCTTGAAGTCACTCGGCTCGGATCGCTCTCTCGCAGTCACTCAGATTGCTCGCAAGTCTCGAGCATGACGTGATACCGCGAAGACACGTCCACCCGTGACGATTTGATTGTGCGAAGACACGTCCACCCGTGATGATTTGATTGTGCGAAGACACGTCCACCCGTGGCGATTTGATTGTGATGGTTCGCTCATGGCGGTACGTTCATGATGATGTCTACGACGACTTGTCTTTGGCAGTGTGTCGATTGACACTTCATCCATGGCAACTTGCTCCGATGGTTCAGAACACTGTCCTCACAGATCGTTCGTGCAATCATCCCAGAGTAAGAAGTCTGATCGGAATCAGATGTATGTCGATGACAGCTCGCCCAAGACGGTCCGTCTATGACACTTCATCTATGACAACCTAAACATGACGGCCCATTCATGATAATTGTCTGCGTCGTTCCCTCGCAGTCGCTCGACTCGATCTCTCGTGGTTACTCGACGCATATCGATCTCTCGCTGTCGCTCAGATCTCTCACTCCTCGCGGAGTTGACGTGTCGACTCAGCAACAAGGACTCGCTGAGGTGTATCCATATTTGATGCATCCATCATGGCTTCACGATGAATCGTGTCGAAAACAGTCAACTCGCACTCTTGCGGTTATTCGGCGCAGATCGATCTCTCACAGTCGCTCATATCTCTCTTGCGGTCACTCGACTCGGTGCAGATCGATCTCTCGCAGTCGCTCATATCTCTCTCCTCGCGGAGTTGACGTGTCGACTCAGCGCTGAGTCCATTTTCTTATAAACCCTCTTCGTAAAATTCATTGAGATCAACTCCATCTCTCTCAACGAACTGGGGGGCTTACTGTTGGACATGGACTTTGTCTCCAACAAGGCCTATAAGATAATGGGCTCAGCCCATTTGAAAGGGGGTCACTAGGAAACCTTAGACCTCTTCTTTCTATAAATAAGGAGTCAACCTCCTTTGAGAGGGGACTCTTGGCTCTTGGACTCTCTTTTGGGCTCACATTCATCTCTCTCTACTTCTAGAGAGAGAAACATCTCTCCACATGCTTTCACCTAAGCACTTGTGATTCTTTGTTGTAGAACTACGATTGGCTTGATCTCCTTTCGGGGTACGTAGGCAACTCTTCGCCGAGTGCAGCTATAATCATTAAACACCTTTTTCTTATTCTCTTCGAGTCCTCGTCTCGTTCATTCAAGCGCAGATCGTTCTCTCGTCACTTGACCGACGAGTCGTCATTCGATCGACGAGTCCTCACTCGACCGTTCTGTCGTCACTCGATCGACGAGTCCTCACTCGACCGACGAGTCCTCACTCGACCGACGAGTCCTCACTCGACCGACGAGTCCTCACTCGACCGACGAGTCCTCACTCGACCGACGAGTCCTCACTCGACCGACGAGTCCTCACTCGACCGACGAGTCTTCACTCGACCGTTCTGTCGTCACTTCGACCGAAGAGTCGTCATCTCCATCCGGTTCAAGCTCAGCATGAGACCTTCCCTTAACCCCACTGACGAGTCCTCGTCTCGTTTATTCACTAGTTTGTTGACAGTTCTCGGTTCAAACAGTTGGCGCCCACCGTGGGGCATGGGAAAGTATCTTCGAGGAAGATTGAACTGGAGTCCGTTCGGTTGTCACTCGACCGACGAGTCCTCACTTGACCGACGAGTTTTCACTTGACCGACGAGTCCTCACTCGACCGAAGAGTCATCACTCGATCGTTCTGTCATCACTCGGCGCAGAGCGTTCTCTCGCAGTCGCTTCGCTCGATCTCTCGCGGTCACTCACTCGCTCTCACGGTCACGGTCACATAACAAAACAATCTCCCAACATGTAGGAGCGCGAATTGTTTTGAGCGATGCTTACGCACGAGCACGGCCTTGTCTCTCGGACAAACGTACTAGCACTTGCACCCACTAACGAGCATGTCCTGATCAGACACATACTCGAGGGATTTTCGGTCGTATCGCGGTCCAGACCCATGCGATCGAGACGACAACTTTCAATCATCTTATAATCCTCTAAATTCGGGCTTGGCCAACCTAACATTTTAGGATTACTTCAAGATCGAGTGAAAACCGTTGTTGCTCGAAAATATAAACGATTATCTTCGAAACTCGAAAATTTAAACTGTTATCGAGGACTCGAACTGACGGCATGATGTGTCAAAATTTGATAAGACCGAGTCATCGACTCTCCGGTTTAATTCAAGACATCGACCAAATTGCCAAATCCAAATCGTTTAAACCCAATATACAAAGTAGAATTCAGCGAATCGTCGAAGGCCAACTGGCACTCTCGAGTTGACCCACCGCACGACTCGCAGTTGCTCAGATCTCTTTCTCGCGGTCACTCGACTTGTAACTCTTGCGGTCACTCGACTCGCACTCTTACGGTCACTCGACTCGCTCCTTGCGGTCACTCGACTCGCACTCTTGCGGTCACTCGACTCGCACTCTTGCGGTCACTCGACTCGCACTCTTTGCGGTCACTCGACTCGCTCCCTTGCGGTCACTCGACTCGCTCTCTCGAAGTCACTCGGCTCGGATCGCTCTCTTGCAGTCACTCAGATTGCTCGCAAGTCTCGAGCATGACGTGATACCGCGAAGACACGTCCACCCGTGACGATTTGATTGTGCGAAGACACGTCCACCCGTGATGATTTGATTGTGCGAAGACACGTCCACCCGTGGCGATTTGATTGTGATGGTTCGCTCATGGCGGTACGTTCATGATGATGTCTACGACGACTTGTCTATGGCAGTGTGTCGATTGACACTTCATCCATGGCAACTTGCTCCGATGGTTCAGAACACTGTCCTCACAGATCATTCGTGCAATCATCCCAGAGTAAGAAGTCTGATCGGAATCAGAAGTATGTCGATGACAGCTCGCCCAAGACGGTCCGTCTATGACACTTCATCTATGACAACCTAAACATGACGGCCCATTCATGATAATTGTCTGCGTCGTTCCCTCGCAGTCGCTCGACTCAATCTCTCGTGGTTACTCGGCGCATATCGGTCTCTCGCAGTCGTTTAGATCTCTCACTCCTCGCGGAGTTGACGTGTCGACTCAGCAACAAGGACTCGCTGAGGTGTATCCATATTTGATGTATCCATCATGGCTTCACGATGAATCGTCTCGAAAACAGTCGACTCGCACTCTTGCGGTTATTCGGCGCAGATCAATCTCTCGCAGTCGCTCATATCTCTCTTGCGGTCACTCGACTCGGTGCAGATCGATCTCTCGCAGTCGCTCATATCTCTCTCCTCGCGGAGTTGACGTGTCGACTCAGCGTTGAGTCCATTTTCTTATAAACCCTCTTCGTAAAATTCATTGAGATCAACTCCATCTCTCTCAACGAACTGGGGGGCTTACTGTTGGACATGGACTTTGTCTCCAACAAGGCCTATAAGATAATGTGCTCAGCCCATTTGAAAGGGGGTCACTAGGAAACCCTAGTCCTCTTCTTTCTATAAATAAGGAGTCAACCTCCTTTGAGAGGGGACTCTTGGCTCTTGGACTCTCTTTTGGTCTCTCATTCATCTCTCTCTACTTCTAGAGAGAGAAACGTCTCTCCACATGCTTTCACCTAAGCACTTGTGATTCTTTGTTGTAGAACTACGATTGGCTTGATCCCCTTTCGGGGTACGTAGGCAACTCTTCGCCGGGTGCAACTATAATCATTAAACACCTTTTTCTTATTCTCTTTGAGTCCTCGTCTCGTTCATTCAAGCGCAGATCGTTCTCTCGTCACTTGACCGACGAGTCGTCATTCGATCGACGAGTCCTCACTCGACCGTTCTGTCGTCACTCGACCGACGAGTCCTCACTCGACCGACGAGTCCTCACTCGACCGACGAGTCCTCACTCGACCGACGAGTCCTCACTCGACCGACGAGTCCTCACTCGACCGTTTTGTCGTCACTTCGACCGAAGAGTCGTCATCTCCATCCGGTTCAAGCTCAGCATGAGACCTTCCCTTAACCCCACTGACGAGTCCTCGTCTCGTTTATTCACTAGTTTGTTGACAGTTCTCAGTTCAAACAGTTGGCGCCCACCGTGGGGCATGGGGAAGTATCTTCGAGGAAGATTGAACTGGAGTCCGTTCTGTTGTCATTCGACCGACGAGTCCTCACTTGACCGACGAATCTTCACTTGACCGATGAGTCCTCACTCGACCGAAGAGTCATCACTCGATCGTTCTGTCGTCACTCGGCGCAGAGCGTTCTCTCGCAGTCGCTTCGCTCGATCTCTCGCGGTCACTCACTCGCTTTCACGGTCACGGTCACATAACAAAACAATCTCCCAACATGTAGGAGCGCGAATTGTTTTGAGCGATGCTTACGCACGAGCACGGCCTTGTCTCTCCGACAAACGTACTAGCACTTGCACCCACTAACGAGCATGTCCTGATCAGACACATACTCGAGGGATTTTCGGTCGTATCGCGGTCCAGACCCATGCGATCGAGAAGACAACTTTCAATCATCTTATAATTCTCTAAAGCCGGGCTTGGCCAACCTAACATTTTTAGGATTACTTCAAGATCGAGTGAAAACCGTTGTTGCTCGAAAATATAAACGATTGTCTTCGAAACTCGAAAATTTAAACTGTTATCGAGGACTCGAACTGACGGCATGATGTGTCAAAATTTGATAAGACCGAGTCATCGACTCTCCGGTTTAATTCAAGACATCGACCAAATTGCCAAATCCAAATCGTTTAAACCCAATATTCAAAGTAGAATTCAGCGACTCGTCGAAGGCCAACTGGCACTCTCGAGTTGACCCACCGCACGACTCGCAGTTGCTCAGATCTCTTTCTCGCGGTCACTCGACTTGCAACTCTTGCGGTCACTCGACTCGCACTCTTACGGTCACTCGACTCGCTCCTTGCGGTCACTCGACTCGCACTCTTGCGGTCACTCGACTCGCACTCTTGCGGTCACTCGACTCGCACTCTTTGCGGTCACTCGACTCGCTCCCTTGCGGTCACTCGACTTGCTCCCTTGCGGTCACTCGACTCGCTCCCTTGCGGTCACTCGACTCGCTCTCTTGAAGTCACTCGGCTCGGATCGCTCTCTCGCAGTCACTCAGATTGCTCGCAAGTCACGAGCATGACGTGATACCGCGAAGACACGTCAACCCGTGACGATTTGATTGTGCGAAAACACGTCCACCCGTGACGATTTGACTGTGCGAAGACACGTCCACCCGTGACGATTTGATTGTGATGGTTCGCTCATGGCGGTACGTTCATGATGATGTCTACGACGACTTGTCTTTGGCAGTGTGTTGATTGACACTTCATCCATGGCAACTTGCTCCGATGGTTCAGAACACTGTCCTCACAGATCGTTCGTGCAATCATCCCAGAGTTAGAAGTCTAATCGGAATAAGAAGTATGTCGATGACAGCTCGCCCAAGACGGTCCGTCTATGACACTTCATCTATGACAACCTAACCATGACGGCCCATTCATGATAATTGTCTCCGTCGTTCTCTCGCAGTCGCTCGACTCGATCTCTCGCGGTTACTCGGCGCATATCGATCTCTCGTAGTCGCTCAGATCTCTCTCCTCGCGGAGTTGACGTGTCGACTCAGCAACAAAGACTCGCTGAGGAGTATCCATATTTGCTGTATCCATCATGGCTTAACGATGAATCGTCTCGAAAACAGTCAACTCGCACTCTTGCGGTTATTCGGCGCAGATCGATCTCTCGCAGTCGCTCATATCTCTCTCGCGGTCACTCGACTCGGTGCAGATCGATCTCTCGCAGTCGCTCATATCTCTCTCCTCGCGGAGTTGACGTGTCGACTCAGCACTGAGTCCATTTTCTTATAAACCCTCTTCGTAAAATTCATTGAGATCAACTCCATCTCTCTCAACGAACTGGGGGGCTTACTGTTGGACATGGACTTTGTCTCCAACAAGTCATAATGGGCTCAGCCCATTTGAAAATGGGTCACTAGGAAACCCTAGACCTCTTCTTTCTATAAATAAGGAGTTAACCTCCTTTGAGAGGGGACTCTTGGCTCTCTTGGACTCTCTTTTGGTCTCTCATCAATCTCTCTACTTCTAGAGAGAGAAGCACCTCTCCACATGCTTTCACCTAAGCACTTGTGATCCTTTGTTGTAGAACTACGATTGGCTTGATCTCCTTTCGGGGTACGTAGGCAACCCTTCACCGGGTCCAGCTATAATCATTAAACTCCCTTTTCTTATTCTCTTCGAGTCCTCGTCTCGTTCATTCAAGTGCAGATCTTTCTCTCGCCACTTGACCGATGAGTCGTCACTCCATCGACGAGTCGTCACTCGACCGACGAGTCCTCACTTGAACTACGAGTCCTCACTTCGACCGACGAGTCCTCACTTCGACCGACGAGTCCTCACTCGACCGAAGAATCGTCACTCGACCGTTCTGTCTTCACTCGGCGCAGAGCATTCTCTCGCAGTCGCCCCTTTTTCTTATTCTCTTCGAGTCGTCTCCATCCGGTTCAAGCTCAGCATAAAGACTTCTCCTAACCCCACTGACGAGTTCTCGTCTCGTTTATTCACTAGTTTGTTGACAGTTCTCGGTTCAAACAAGTAATTACTGATCGACCGTTGCAGCTTAACATTAAAAAAAATCCCTAATTTCTCATTCGTCCGGCGGTTAATTTGCCGCGATGGATGGCCGCGAGAGTAAACGGCTCGACTTAACGGCAACATATGACAGATACTTCCTGATCACGTGCTGATCAAGTGCCGTTTAAGGGGACTTTCTACTAATTGAAAACAACACCAATTACCAAATGTGGTTGTTTGCAACTCTGTATATTGGTCCTTGGACATTGGCTCAACGCAACTTTTGTACGTTTTCGAAGAAGAGAAGTACTATATAGTTGTATACATAATTAATTTCTTGCATAAAATATAGTTTGTTTTTCATAGACTGCAATCTCATGATCACTCCTTATTTTAACACATATCTTCAATGAAACTATGTTTTCTAGAGACAAACTTTTAGCAAAACAAAAAAGAAGCTTTTGATCATTCAAACAATACCAAATTTGAATATAATCTGTTAATATCTACATCACGATTTAATTTTTGTATATTTAATAACTAACTTGTATAACCAACGCCCATGTTGTATTAGAGTTGTTTACACTTTTCACATTAACTAGCACAGTTTTTTGAGATTCAGGCATTCAGCTAGTATCTTTGGTCAGCTTTGTCGGTTTTAGTGCTAATAATACTTGTTCAATGGGCTGTTTAGCCAAATCCAGCATCTCAAGGGGCATTTATGCCTCCTTCAAACCCTTTTGTTTGAGTATTTCAAACGTCGATTCCGACTATAAGAAGATTTTAGGAGCTACCGTTTCAGAGATGCAAGTGAAGATTATCTATGAATTTCTTTTACATCGAGCAAGACTTTCCATATAACATCTCTTTTTTTATATCGTACTGCTTCTTTTGTTATTTTTACCGTTAAGATTAACTACTTCGATTGTAATCGTTTAAATTTTGTTGGGCTTTTTAATATTAGCAGTTGACAAAAAGAAAAGACATATATTTGCCACAATTTTTTTTGTTGTGTTAATAACTAGCAAAACCCAGAGAAAAAAATCGATTGAAAAAACTAATAACCAAGTTTATTATATTAAGGAAAAATGATCGTTGACTACACGAAGTATTGACCATCACATGGCTAACCATGCAAACTAAATTAATGTATACCTAGCTGCACGAAGTATATCTTATGCATGACAACATCTCTCAACTTAATGATGTTATGTAGTTAACATCACGAGTTTAATTTCATTCATCGCAAAACTGATGTAGATGTCAGAGACCAATTAAATATATCGTTTCATCAATTTTTTTTTGTTGTCATCAACTTAAATAGACTCATACTGACTTTGTAAACCAAACTGGTAGCTCCACATCCATGTGAACGACGAAAGACGGTTGTTTCCTATATCGTTTCATCAATTAAAATATGACTGACATGACCGTAACTTAACTAAAATTAGATTTTACCCCAAGTTTTAAACATTTTATTTGATGCCAACTTAAAGCAAACATAATCTCACCTATATAATTATTAATTATATACTTTTAAGAATAAAAATAATCTAAGAATAAGAATCTAATATGAAAGTTTTACTAAGTTTAAATAAATGCGATTTTTGTTAATGAAAATATAAATAAAATAATTAATTAATTTAATTAATTTTATATTAAACAAATAAAATGTTAGAGTCAGTAAATTGACATCAAATAAATTTTATAAAACAATTGATCAAATAAGTATATATCACACAATTAATCAAACGAATCACATAAATTTTATTAAAAGTTAATAAAACTGATTAAAATAATTAAAAACAAAATTAAATAATATCTTATACAACTTTCATTTTTAATATAAATAAAATAATATAATTATATAGTTTTCAAATACACTAAAATAAAAATGTTAAAACACTACTTATCAAAATTTTATAAAATATATTGATTTTGTAAACTAGATTTTGCTAAAAATATTTTTGCGCTTTTAAAACGCAGATCAAAATCATAATTTAGTTACGTTATCTTCAGGTACATCATATTTTAATTGATAAAATGAGATATTTAAATGGTCTTTGACATCTATATCACGTTTTGTATGAATGAAATTAAACTCGTGATGTTAACTACATAACATCATTAAGTTGAAGGATCTTGTTATGCATAACATATAATTCTTGTTATGCATAACATATAATTCGTGTAGCCAGGTATACATTAGTTTAGTTTGCATGGTTAGCCATGTGATGATCAATACTTCATGTATTGATGTGAATAATAACTTACAAGTTACAAGCATATCATTTGGATCCATATTTACAATTATTAAAAAAAAAACAATATATAACTTCCTATTTTGGTTTGAGGTTTTCCTAAAAGAAAAATAGAAGTTAGTTTAGAGATTTAACAAAATGTTAGTTTAGAGATTTAACAAAATGTTAGTTTAGAGATTAACCCGACCAAAGCCAGAAACCCCTATTAAAAGTTGATAGTACGTAAATTAGAGCGCCGTACAAAACCACTAAATCTAAACCTAACCCAAAACAAGATGAAGAAGAAGAAAGAAGAATCATTATCATCGTCAGAGTCTCCTCTGTCGTTTTTGTCGTTACCGCACGACATCGTTTTCAACACTCTGGCTAGGATCCCTCGAACCAGTTATCCAAATCTATCTCTCGTCTCCAAGAGTTTCCGTTCACTCCTGTCTTCCCCTGGCCTCGAGGCCGCACGATCACTCATCGGAAGACCCGAGAAGTACCTCCACGTCTGCTTAAACCTCAATAACAACCCTAGATGGTTCATACTTTCCCAACGTGAGTTGATACCAACCCCTTCGTTTCCTTACCGACATCTCAAGTCCTCGAGTGCTGTCTCAACTGGTTCCGAGACTTACATAATCGGCGGTGAACTCGTGGTGAATGGAAGAAAGGAAAGAAGCAAAAGAGTTTTTCTAATCGATTTTAAAACTCATCAGTGGCGTAAACTCTCCCCAACATGCGTCTTTCTAGAAAAGAAGCAGCCGTTGAGGTGATGGACGGTAAAATTTATGTGATTGGAGGCTGCAGCAGCAAGTACTCTACCAAAGACGAGAATTATAGAGAAGTTTACGACCCAGACACACAAACTTGGAAGCCCACAAATGCCCTACCCAATCTCAGAAGTCAAACTTCGTGACTCAGGTTTTTTCAGTTCCACCAGGTCGTTCTTGGTTGAGACAGAGAATCTGATGTGCTTGGTGGTTCGCGATGGTGAACTACGTTGCAGTGGCTTAAATTGGTGGAGTGAAGTTGGGGGACTTGAAGCAATATCCTCTAATTATCTAATTTCGGTGACGAACTCTGGCCAAGACCAGAGAGTTTTAGTTTGGTGGAAGACTAATTATTATGCTGAGGAATGTCAAACTGAGATTTGGTGTGCACAAATTTTAATTGAGATTTGGGATCACAAGATTCTAGGATGCATAGTGTGGTCTGAGAATGTGTTTACCTTCCAGGGATGTCATGGTGATGATTCTGAATTCCTTTTGCATTCTGCTTTAGTAAAACATGATTATTGAGTTTTGTTTTGTCCTTGAGAAAATTTTATGAGTTTAATAAATTTATTTAGTGATTTTATATTCTACAAAGGATTTGGTTAATGAACTTTTCTGAAGGATAGAAAATATAGGACAGCATTTGTATGTTGATGATGGAAAACATAAAGATTGAATATATTAGGAGGCCGTTCTCTAGAGTTCAACCCATGATCATAACATAAATATTAAAACTGAGTTCCTCATATTTGAACGTTAACAAATATAAAAGTCTTCAAGATAACATCACATGTTTTATGCAAAAAAAAAAAAAAGCAAACAAAAGATCAAACTGTCACATAAAAAATACTTATGTTGTTCTTGTTCTTGTTCTATATATTCAGGTCAAGATTGCTTCAGTTCTTGTTGTTGTTGTCTTCTTCAGGTTTTACCATGGAGGCAAATTCACTAGAACTGCTTCTCAAGAGCTGTTTACTGTAAACCTCTTGTGCTTGTGTCACATTCTTCACACGATTGGCTCTAACCCAAGCAGGTTCTTCAGGAACAAGACGAGATAGTCCAAATTTCAGAAGCAAGAGTATATGTTCCAAGATGAGAATGGCAGCCAGCCCTGGTTCCATCTTCCATTTTCCTTCTTTTTCGTATAAGCATACCAAGAGCGCCGAGTTTGTGCATATGGACATTACTACTAGAAACTGAAACACACGAAAAAAATCACTCAGTGCAGCGAGATCAAAATAGCAGTACATGATAAAGCTCATTTTTTCTTGCTATCCAAGTCACCTGCCATATGTTTAGCCAAGCTCCAATGGTTGCAGCGGCACGAGGAGAAGGTCTTTGCAGTGTGACCAATAACTTTAAAGCAGTTGTTCTTATGTCCATTATATTACTCTGTACACCAACTTATATTCAACAAAAATCCAAAACCTAAATATGAAATTAATTGACAACATGTTATATAATAATTACCACTGTAGCAAGGGCAAAAGCAAGAGGGAAGGCACAAGCAAACATCATGACCATTCCAAACTGCAAGGCCAGCTTGAGGGAATCTGCACAAGTTAACATTTCAGGTTACATCTAAACATAATCACTCACACTTGATAACTTAAGTACCATCAAAAAGTCCATCTTCAAGTTCTACACCAATGCTTGCTGAATATGTAGGCTTGAGGTATTCCTTCTCAACTCTTGACGCTATTTGTATTTTTCCTGTTGATGGTCCACCTTCACTTCTCTTCTTCTTCCTGGAAAAATAAAAAGTAGTTTTGGCATTTCTCAAGATTCCTGACACTGGGTGCATGAATGAAATAAAGGGTGTACCTAGCTCTAAACTTTCTGTAGCTGTACTTAAGGTAAGACAAAGAACCATACATAAAGGTCCAGAAAACCTGAAGAAAGTTGAGTCTCAAACATATGTTGATATCAACATTTTCAAAGCAGAGTATGTAACGAAGTGGCATCTTCTTGTTACCTGTGAGATTATAAACCGTTGGAGCAATACTTGTCGTAGTGTCATGAAGTTTCGGTGTAACAGAACATGGTAGAAGATACCAATGTAAGTCTGCATAAAATAGAGCCCAAAAACCTGCAATATAGCAATGATTAGAAACAAGGAACGATGAACACAAAAATAACCTTGTCCCTTACTTTGTAAATCAAACTGTTAGCTCGATACTCCACACTCTCGTTGATCTCTCGATTTATCAGCTTTACAGCCACTTTGCCTCCCAACCTCGTGAGGTACTGAATGATTAGAAGGTAGACAGCTGTCAAAACAAACCTGAAACCGTAATAAAGAAATTGTCATGGAAAAAATTGCTAACACAGAGGACTGGTAAAGAAATAAATGAGTAAGGTCTCACTTTATTATATTGGATGTGATCATCTCGTAAGTATGAGCATACGCTAGCTCAAATGGGAGTTGGAAGCAGATAATGCTTATGATAACAAAAACATCATTACTAAACCTCTTGCGATAAGCAAACCATTCATATCTTTGATATGGTTCCTTCTCTTTGAATTTCTCATTCCCTAGATTCTTTGTAAGCTCCTTTGGAAACGGAAGAGAACTCCATTCCATTCCGAGAAATCGATATCCTTGACTGGGACCAACTAAACAGTTTATCTGCCATCTAAAAAAAAACAGAACTAGTTGGTAATAAACTGTTGAATAAGTTAGAATCAGTGTAGGGGAAACCTACCTAGCTAACAAAGCAGCGTTTTTACGCTTCCAGAACTGAAGAAACAAGGCAGCCCAGAGTGTTGCAATGACAAAGAAACTTGGGAGAACAAGATACTGTAATGACCTGAAACAAGGATGGGCCTGCATGTCTAGTATTTTACTTAAAGAGCTTGTAATAGGACTTAGAACTTACCCAAAATTAACCATCTGGACTATAAACCCGAGTAAGGCTGGAAATAGTAACCACTGCGTATACATTCCCAAGAAGGAAAAGTAGACTCCAATCTGTGATATTTCTATTTAATGAGTTTCTATACAAAAAGCTTTCTGTTACAACATGTATGTAGAAAGCCTAGGTTTCTCTGTGTAACTACCTTTGCACCGAAGTAAGAGTAGATCTTATCAATTGGTTGATTTGTGAAGTTCCACCAGTTTAAAGCCCAAGTTCGGAGAAGTTCTTTCCTCTTGAGTTCATCTACAGATAAAATGTTTCTTGAGTGACAATTTTAAACCATACTTAAGAGTCTAGACAGCTTGTAACCCAAGATATATTAAGTAGCATACCGTGAAGAGGAAAAATTTGTTTGATGACGCCCTCTGATTCCAACTTTCTAACTAATGATTCTTCTGGTGCCCAACAAACCTCTCTTCCGTCAAGTTTCAGTGTAACGTCGTGTCCATAACAATTTACCTGTATATTCAAGACCAGTTGATTTGTTCTGTAGTGAATCAGCAACACTGTAAAATGACACACTTGAGCAATTGAAACATGTATAGGAGATACATAATATAAACTATTAACAGAGTTGGAGAGTGTCAGAACTTACAATTCCATAAAGAAGGTGTTGGTAGCAACGAAAACGTTCAAACCAGCTGAACAGTGACCCATCAGGTTGCTGAATGAAAGCCTCAGACCCTTGCACCTCAAAGGGTAGATCCATTCCTGAAGATGAGAGATAACCATCAAATATTAAGACAAGAGAAGATCTGTGATGCTGCAACGTAGCAGATGTTCATTTGTCAAATTAAGATATCAGTACAAGAAACCAGGTAGATATACCAAGACGAGTAGGTTTACGTATATGAAGCTCTGCTGCTGCACTTTCCAAAGTCTCCAAAGGAGCTGCTACCTGAAAGCAGTTCTTTAATTCTAGTTATTTCAAACGCACGTTACTCTCCTGATAGCAAAAGGTATTCTACTAAATTAGAGAGCTAGATAAGTCCTCACTTATCTGTTGAATCCTAGGCACCACTAAATATAATTAGCAAGCTTATTAATCAAAATTTTCGAGACCAGTACTTTTGCATGAAAAGACAAGAGGAAGAACTGAATATAGAGACTTTCACAACTGTAAGAAAGACCGACCGACCTTGAGAAACTCATCTGCGAGACCAACGTCTCTATCGACAACCATCCCTCTCTTCTTTAGTTCAGTCACCAAAACTTCAACACAGTCTCCTTCTTCTTCTTCTTCTCGAGTCCTCTTAGGAACCACCATAGCAACCTCGTGAACGATTCGCTCCTCTCCATTGTTCGCATTCATTTCGAGATTCCTTGTATTTGATTCGTGAACGTCGCTCAGTAGCTGAAGTTTCTACCTTTTTCTCACTTTTAGCTCTCTACAGCTTCTGGATTATAAAGGAGGAGCAGGGTTCAAGTCGGCCACACTACAAAAAATATCAAAACTCCACGACAACATCGACTTTATGACACATCTCTAGTTGTCCCTCACGATAAGATTGAGGGGGGGGGTTTAGTTCGGCTTCTTGATTCTTACGTCAGCTCCAAGAAACGTTTCTAGAAAAGGGTAAAGACAAAGCTTTGGTTTCCAAATTTGGATTGAGTTTGAAAATAGTTACATGCATTCCAAAAAGGAGCTCGTACTGAGTCGGCACGCAGATGATGAGTCATCCATCGGAAGGTGCTTAGTCATTACTGACACGTGTGCCTCTTTCTTTTTCTCTGTTCATGCGCGCGTGTCAATAATTGCCGTTTATAATTGATACAATGCTAAACCGGGTTCTACCGACAATCACGTTTAAATTGAACCGGCTAGGTCCGATCAGATTTAAGAAAACCAAACTTGACGGCCCCCACTTAATTATATTTCTTCTGCTTGGTTCTTCTTCTTCGTCCATAACGCGTTGAGATATTTTTCCCAAATTCGAAGAAAACCCTAATTCTCTGTTTGCTAATTTCTCCGATAGATCTTAATCGAATTCCAGAGGACGCGTAGAGCAAAATCGATCAACATGGGTAACACGGATAAGCTAATGAACCAAATCTTCGACCTCAAATTCACCTCAAAATCTCTCCAAAGGCAGTCAAGGAAGTGCGAGAAGGAAGAGAAAGCAGAGAAACTCAAGGTGAAGAAAGCCATCGAGAAGGGAAACATGGATGGTGCTCGGATCTACGCCGAGAACGCCATTCGTAAACGCAGCGAGCAGATGAACTACCTCCGTCTCGCTTCTCGCCTGGACGCTGTTGTTGCGCGCTTAGACACTCAGGCTAAGATGGCCACCATCACCAAATCCATGACTAACATCGTCAAATCCCTCGAGTCTTCCCTCGCCACAGGTATTCGATCGTCATTAGGCGTTATTGATTTACTGCTAATAATCGTTAATTAGGGTTTATGTGAATGTGGGCTTGCATGATTGTTTCTGGGTAGAGAGAAAGGTTTTGTCTTTATGGAAACCCAAGAGGAAAGTAGCATCCTTTTGGTCTCAATTGCATAGTTTTTGTCTTAAGAGGAAAGTAGCATGAAGGAAGGAGAATGTATAGCACGGAGTAGACGACTCTAAGCAGATTCATTGAGCTGTAATGTATGCAATTTGGGGTTCTGTCTGCTGCAGACAAAATGTGTTTGATTGTAGTGTTGGTTCTGTCTGTTGATTTGCTGCTAATCATTAGTTAGGGTTTAGGCAAATGTGGACTTGCATGGATTCTTTCTGGGTCGAGAGAAAGGTTTGTTTAAGAGGAAAAATAGCATGAAGGGAGGAGAATGTATAGCATGATCCACGAGTAGACAAGTCTAAGTAGATTCATTGGGTTCTTATCTGTTCTCTGTTTCATTCAACAGGCAATCTACAGAAGATGTCAGAGACTATGGATTCATTTGAGAAGCAGTTTGTGAACATGGAGGTCCAAGCTGAGTTCATGGAGAACGCCATGGCTGGTTCAACGTCATTGTCCACTCCTGAAGGCGAAGTCAACAGCCTGATGCAGCAGGTAGCAGATGACTATGGTCTTGAAGTCTCTGTTGGACTACCTCAGCCTGCTGGTCATGCTATCCCTACTGCGACAGAAGAGAGAGTCGGTGAGGATGATTTGTCCAGGAGGCTTGCAGAGCTCAAGGCCAGAGGATGAGTCAGCGAAACCAACAACCATATGCTTTGGTCTATCCGCCATTTAGGACGAGGTCTTTATGGAAACGTTACAGCTATTATCTGCTAATACTGGCGCATTTGTGTATATTTCTCACTTTGAGATATGCTTTGTTTATAACTTTATATATAAAAACCTTCTTTTGTGTTTAGCTTTTACCATTGCAATAAGATGATTTCCTTTTGAATTGTGCATTAAAAAGTTTATGTTCGAGTCACATTTTGGCTTCATTAACTAGGATACATCTTATCCGTAGGGTCTTGTGAGCCAGTGAATATTATTTCGAGGCTTGTGGATCTTCTTGGTTGATGGAAGTCGAAGGAGTCAATGTAACATGTCCCTTGCTTTCTGACAGAGCAAGGCTTGAACTTTATTATAATAGCTACTCTGAGTAAAATCAGCTATTGATTATTACATCTCAGTCCTGATGTTTACATCAGCTAAACACGAATTCGCTATACTCTTGTCACATGAATTAAGCAGAGGAGTCCAATGAAAGAATAAACAAATGAACAGACTAACCGTAGAATCAACTACTAGAATGCTACAGGTGGAAAATACAGCAAAAGATTCAGTAAGTCTAATCCAGAAAATGTCATCAAGCTCATCTTGTATCTCATCAAGGCAGCTTGTGGATTCTTCCCGGGAGGGATATTGAAGGTTGATCCTGTGGATCGCTAAAGTAGTTGAATCAAACAATTGGGTTTATCCTATCAGGCCAACCTTAGTAAACCAGTAGACACTAATAATTGGGTTTTATCTTGGAGCTCTGATGAAAACAGAATGTATCTGGAAGCAGCCTCCAGAGAAGCACCTTCCTCAGTAATACCTACTACTTGTACTAGCGAGTTCGCCATTGGAACCGGAGGACCAATGGTGACACCGTTCCTCGGTTCATCATTCACAAACCCTCCCACATGAGGCTGGTCAAGAGCCACAGGGATACGCCAAGTCGAAAGATAACTTCTTGGACCAATCCCAGTATCAACTGTGGACTACCATTATGTTAAGTTTTTCTAATGTAAACACATGAAACTTGAATGTAATCGTCTTTACCGTCAGCATATTATGGGCTCTATGCATCATCTTCATGCCCAAAATCTTTTTTAAATAATTACAGGGTTTAGTGTAACAATTCTTAAAGCCCATTCATGTTTAAATTAATAAATAAATAACATTTACTTATTACCTAAGCAACTTGATCCGCTGTAGCACACTGGTTAATTTCAATGCTTTAGCGGGCAGTCCTTCGTTCTTCGAACGAGCAAACAACGGTTGTTCGCATCCTTGAAATCCGGGTTCGATTCCCGGCAGCGGAATTTTTTTTCAAAGAATGTTAATTTTTTTGTAAATAAGGATAAATTTATTGTATGGACCAAGCAATTTTTTTTATAACATTGCTTTTAGTTAATTGACTTTGCAGAAGAAAAAAAAGGTGAAAACAGCTAAAATTAAAGATTGGTTAGCTAACTGAAAACCATGTTTCCATGGCTCTCGTTACTCAAGTACTCCCATCTTTTGCATATTCCAAATTGAATATAGTGTCGCCTGAAACACATATCTGAGTAGAAACTTTTGAAATTTGTTCCTCTGTTGGTCTTTAATTAGGATAATAATGATCCCATCCCAGTCACTTGTATATTGAGTAGCAGCTTATTGGTTAGATTATTCCTCTGAGAAAGCGCAGATATAGCAAGCCAGGTGATTTGGGTTTCTATCAGCTCAGGATACAACTTGCAGTTGATCTCATTCCCTGTGTTTCAATGAGCGATCATCTCGTCTGTTTCTGATTGTAGTCCATGCCGTGAAAGAGTGCCTGGGACTGGGATGTTGTACGGAAACCAAGTTCCTTCGTACCTGCCTTGGAAAGTTGAGGAGAATATGGAGAGTAGAGCTTGCATTGTAAAAATATCTATCTCCTTCGTTTCTTTCATTGATTAGTTACCCTTCTTTATTTGTTCCTTCTTACATATATACATCAATCACGCTTCAGGTTTTTCCAGACATGGAGTTAAGGTAACATGTCCTTTATCTTCTGGGTTCTGGCAGAGTAAGGCTTGAAACTTTACTATAGTAGATACTCATAAGTAAAATCAGCTATTGGTCATTACATCTCAGTCCTTTTGTTTACATCAACTATAGACGAACTCGCTCTACTCTATTGTTGCATGAATTAACTAGAGTCCAATGAACAAATTAACAGTAGAAAGCACCTACTACTACAGATGACATACATAAAAAGAAACAGTAAGACTAATCCAGAAAATGCCATCAAGCTCATCTTGTATCTCTCATTCTCTCTCCCAGCATCTGCAGCCCCTTGTACCTGCAACTGTAGTCATATGGAAAATAAGTTTTAGTCTGACCAAAAGGCATGAGTAATGTATCGAAGCCTATAAGAATTTGATGAAAACAGAATGTATAGGCGACACAATGGGCTTGATTGTAATTGTCTTTAGCGCCACCATATTATGGGGCTCTATACAACATTTTCTTGCCCAAAATCTTTGTAAGATAACAAGAGGATTTAGTGTAACAAATTTTGAAGTCCATTCCTAGTTTTTGTTTAATAAAGTAGATTTTTTTCTCTCCTTGGGGGGGTTTTATTACACTTGTCGCGTTTTGATTTGTTGAGGTTTTTTACAAAAATGGGTTTGGGCTCATGAAATGTAATGGCCCAGTTGTAGAATCATTTACGTATTACCCAACTTGCAGAATTTGGTTAAGGCTTACAGACATTCCCGCCCCATTTAGTCGTCTTCTTTCCGTCCGACCTAGGTTTCAGACATCACACCCGACGGTCACCTTTCCCTAACGCCTGCCGGCCGCATTGATACCTTCTTTACTCACATTTTCTACGTAATAAACCCACTCTTCATCATTCACTTTACCTCATCCCTTTCCCAGAGTAACCGAGAAAAGCTTATACTATAAATATCTCCACTTCTATCGATGAGCAGCACAGATTCGACGAGATCCAGAAGAATAGTCTTTTCACTTACTGATCACTGCGATGGCGAATTCCTTTACCCTCCTTGCAGATTTGAAAGCTGGGCGATGCTCCAACACTGCGGAGGTTCGTTTGCTGAGATTTTGGGAGGCAAGAAATGT
Organism: Brassica napus; assembly: GCF_020379485.1. Classification (NCBI taxonomy): domain Eukaryota; kingdom Viridiplantae; phylum Streptophyta; class Magnoliopsida; order Brassicales; family Brassicaceae; genus Brassica; species Brassica napus. The sequence goes on along the minus strand of NC_063449.1, from coordinate 34,725,334 downwards.
CAGAAACCGTCTCACTGAAGGATCTGTCTACAGTTTAAGCGGGGTCGATGTTACGCGCAGAAACCCCAATTTCAGGTTGTCTGATGCTCCCTCTCCATACGGTTCAATGATGGAACCTCTTTTGATAAGCTACCGGAGTCCGCTAGGCCCATACCTACTGAGCTGTTCTGATTACGACCATACAATCAGTTACTTGAACTGGCAAACACCGGCAAACAGCTCCCTGGTATGTATCTTCAGTTTGAGTTGTTTAGTTGGGTTTTGTCGTATCATGTGTTAGCTTAATCTCATGAACTCATTTTTTCAGACATGATTGGTGAGCTAAATGCAATCCGGAGTACAATCACCGATCGTATACCGGGGGCACAGTGTGTAATGCTTACAATGCGTCTAAAAAGGTACTTTCTTTCCTAATCTCCAATGGGTATAATATATAATCTAACGTATACTCCTATCTGACTCGATAACATTGTTTCTTTGCAGTGGTGATAACGTTTGTGTTAGTATGTTTGACTCTATGGCTCTTGCATTTCATAGCAAATTTGAGAGCTACGGGAAAGAACCCAAAATTGTGCTTGCCACAAGCGTAAATCCTAAGATAGTTGGGGATAAGTGAGTATCTGTTTTTTTTATTTGTACTCTGATGATTTTTTTTTTTCTTTTGCTAAAAGGTTAATATTCATATTGACGAAGGAGTTAGATTTACAAAATCATTACAGCACCACCATGGCAAAAAAGGTGAAGAACATAGTGGAACTACAGAAAAGACCAAAAGAGAATCTTTATCTAAGCCAAAGAGACATAAGGGAGCTGAAATGTTTCCTTTTCTTGGCAGTGATTACAGTCCGGATGTCTTTGTCGATAAGCCGGAATACCTCAGCTGTGGAGAGGGAGATTTTGTTGTGAATGACGTTATTGCGCTGCTTCCACAGATGAAAAACAATAGCTTGGTAAGTGAGTCTACGAAGAATTACGAGAGGAGAGGAGTGTGGCCCTCCCTCTATTCCACGACAGTAATTACGAGGTTATGAAAAACAATAGCTTGTGAAAGACAATGCCCCATGATTTTTAAAATCTCCTTCTTTCGTTTATGGATTTGTCTGATCTTTCCTTTGATTACTGTAAAAAGTGTTATCGGCTAAATCTGTTATGGAGTTCTTCCTGATTAGTGTTCTAGATTTTTTTTTTTGTCAATTTTGGAGTCTATTTATGGTTTTTTCATCTAAGTGTATCAGTGAAATGCATGCCATGCACTGTTTGTTTTCGACTGACGTTTTGTTAACTAAACCCATATGTTTTGGCAGGCCGGTTATTTCTGAATGCTACTTATGCCACACATCTCTATTTTGACTCTGAGACTGCCGCAGGAAAAGAAGTGTTTGACAGGCAAGTACATGTCCTAACATCCTAATTTAAATATATTGAACTTAGGTTTCGCCTTTGTTTGACTGTATATCATGCTCATTAACTTTCAGCTTGCGAGGTCATGGAGCAGACCAGAAAGTGTCCTCATCAAAGGTTGTTCATGCACAGAAGATTGAGCCACTTACCGCTGCTTAGCTTAATCAATTTATAGTCACGGCTGATTCTCAGGTTGAGTCTTGTCCACTAAAAATTTGGATAACTTGATATTAATTTTCGACTTTGTTAATTTCTTCTAGACTTGACAGATAATTGAGTTTCTCTGCACGGCTAAAGTGACTGGTATCCAGCATGATGACGGTTGGTGTTATATTGGCTGCTCCGGGTCTTCCTTATCTTAATTTGAAGTTACTGTTTGTTATAACTAAGCGAGATCTTGCACCGATGCCAGCCTTTGTTATAACTGTTTGTTCCTTATCTTAATATGAAGTTATTGAATTTGCGCTGCTTGCATTATATAATATCTGTGTTCGTAACATTATTAATAGGGAGGCGCAAAGATCCCTGAATAAGCGCTGCCTGAAGTTATTGCACCAGGAATAGATGCCAAAGTTGGCAAGACTTGCAATGATGCTTCTACAGCAAAGCGTGCACCATCGAGCAAAGAACAAGTCGCTGAGAAATCCCGTGTGGAATGAGTCCACTACAAAACCTGAGCAACCACAACTTCTTTTTTTTTCAAATTATGCTTTACTATCTTTTCCTTTTCATTTAAAACTATTTCTCTTTTGTTTTTAAATGTTTAATACAGTGTGGTTGCTGTTCTCATTATTATTTATTAATGCTTATCTTATTTAGACAGAAAACGTCCACCTAGCATCTATCTTTAAAGTTTGTTCTCATGCATCCTTATATTTCATATAAAATAATGAACACTTGCACAGCTTATAGGAGATTAAACAAGGTGCAGAGCTTATATCACATATACTGCAACATCTTCGACGTTTTAGAGGACAAGATTAAAAGTGACAAAATGATAATAATTAAAACAAATTAATAGAATTATGAAGATACCATCATAGAAAATTATGAACACTTGGATAACTCATATAAGGTTAGACAAACTACAGAGCTAATGAACACTTACACAGCTTATAGAAGATTAAAAAAAGAGCAGAGCTTATATCACTTTAAGATTGCCACATATACAACGTTTTGGAGGGAAATTTATAAGTAACAAACTGATAATAATTAGCACAAAATAATAGAATTAAGAAGTTACCATCACAGAAAATTATGAACACTTGCACACCTGATAAAAGATTAGACACATTGCAGAGCTTATGTAACCTATGTTGCCACATCCTCTACGCTTAGAAGGCAAGTTTATAAATAACAAACTGCTAATAATTAACAAAAAAAAAATAGATTTAAGAAGCTACAACCTTACAAATGAACCTCTAACCGTTGCAGGGTGCCTATACGCCTCCCAACTGAATGATATTAGCTCACACTGTAAATGCAGTGTAATTGCAAAAGCCAGCAGTTAGGTATCTCCTGCATTCTTTCACTACACAATTCTGATGCGACCTCTTGATTCTTGATTACTCAACTATTGCTATTTTCAGAAATAATGGTGAAAAATAATGGTGAAGACGCCAGTTGAATTTAAAGGCAAAGGAACCACAAGGAGATCTCCGAAAAATCAGAAAAAGATCATTCTCTTCAACATAGTTACAACATCAAATTTCTGAACATAATCTCTTCACTAAGACCATAAAATAAATTACAACTTCTTTCATAATAACACATATGAATCCGGCGATCCGGCGCGTAGCGCCGACACACCACTAGTAAATAAATAAAGTTGTACTTAACAATCAAGCAACTAGATCCGCTGTAGCACACCGGTCTATTCAAGCATCAAGCGAGCAAACCAGGGTTAATAATTTGTTCGCATCTTTGAAATCCGGGTTCGATTCCCGGCAGCTGAATTTTTATCTTCCATCTTCCTTCTTTGTCGTATAAGCAGCATACCAAGAGCGCCGAGTGTTTTGAAGTTCATTCGTAGTTTTTGTTTAATAAATAAATAAAGTCTTACTTTTCAATCACACAACTGGATCCGCTGTAGTACACTGGTCTATTCAAGCATCAAGTGAGCATGCCAGAGTCTGGAAGTTGTTCGCATCCTTGAATCCGGGTTCGATGCCCGGCAGCGGAATATTGTTAAAATGGCTTTATATCGTAATTAGGACAAAATTTAAGGTTTTTATTTGTTTCGTGTTCATCACGTTTTGGGTAATTTTGTTGGACAGCAAACGTTGTGTAGGGTTGTTCTTCAGACGATTTCATTGATGCCAACATACAAACTAGCCTTGGAAAGTTGAGGAGAAGATAGAGAGTAGAGCTTGCACTATAAATCTCTATCTCCTTTTATTTCATTGACTAGTTACCCATATATACACATCAATCACGCTTCAGGTTTTTCCAGATAAAGCGGCTTTTGATTCGGTAGCTATATATGGACTTGTATATGTTAGGATTTGCCAGCTGAGATTATTGAACAGTTGGTGTTTTGGTGATTAACAACGGCTTGGATTTCAGATTGATGGTAATGAGTATCAGTTCACTAACTTCAACTTAAAATTCTTTCATCTTCTTTTTTTTGGTCAAAAACTCTTTCATCTTCAAGTTTTCCTTTTTCCTAATGAGTTTTGCTTATGTAAACAGATGGCTTAATGCAAGAGGAAAGTAGCGTCCTTTGGTCTCAGTTGCATAGTTCTTCTCTTAAGTGGAAAGTAGCATGAACGAAGGGGAATGTATAGCACGGAGTAGACATGTCTAATTAGTAGATTCATTGAGTTGTATTGTGTGCAAGTTGGGGTTTCTGTCTGTTTCAGACAAGTTGGGTGGTTGGGTCTGTTGATTTGCTGCTAATCATAAGTAAGGGTTTAGGGTGGACTTGCATGGATTCTTTCTGTGTAGAGAGAAAGGTTTGTTTAAGAGGAAAATAGCAAGGGATGAGAATGTATAGCACGAGCGACTAGTAGACAAGTCTAAGTAGATTCATTGGGTTCTTATATGTTCTCTGTTTCATGAAACAGGCAATCTACAGAAGATGTCAGAGACTATGGATTCATTTGAGAAGCAGTTTGTGAACATGGAGGTCCAAGCTGAGTTCATGGAGAACGCTATGGCTGGTTCAACATCATTGTCCACTCCTGAAGGCGAAGTCAACAGCTTGATGCAGCAGGTAGCAGATGACTATGGTCTTGAAGTCTCTGTTGGACTACCTCAGCCTGCTGGTCATGCTATCCCTACTGCGACAGAGGAGAAAGTCGGTGAGGATGATTTGTCCAGGAGGCTTGCAGGGCTCAAGGCCAGAGGATGAGTCAGCGAAACCAACAACCATATGCTTTGGTCTATCCGCCATTTGGGACGAGGTCCTTATGGAAACGTTACAGCTATTATCTGCTAATACTGGCGCATTTGTGTATATTTCTCACTTTGAGATATGCTTTGTGAATTTGTTATTTTTAGTTTTATTGTTTAATAATTGTTTATAAATCAATGTAATTTGTTTTTTTTTGTCAAACATTTGTTCTCACATTCAAATATATGTTTTCACATTATCTTAGTTATTGTAATTCATTAGTGTGTTTATTTGATTAACATAAGCACAATCTCACTATTTTATTAGATTGATCATTTTTGCAATAGGGACATTAAAATGAGAATTATATGTATTTTCTTAAAGTATTTTACATTTGATTTATACTGTCTTTATATAGTTTTTTATTGTGTTTTATCTGTAAGGATATTAGTGATATATGAGTTTTGATTTAGAAGTTATCTTAGTTCATAAAAAACTCAAAGTGGATAGATTTTAAAATATTTTTTTTGGATTCAATAAATTTATAGTTGTGCTTTATATCACAACTATTTGTGATTATTTGAAAAAAATCTACGTGTACAATTTTTTTTTAGAAAAAAATTTACAACTATTTTTGCAATTTTAGTTTTAATTATGTATTATTTTTTTTTGATTTTTAAAAAATTTATTATTGATTTTTCTTAACTTGGGTTTTATGACCATTAAAAGGAGAAAAATCCATGAGATACATTACTTAATAGATGGATTACTCTGCTTTTTTTGTTTTTATGAAATATATTTTATTTTTTTCATAAAATTTATGTATTTTAAATTATATTATGTACTTTTGCTATTTTTATTGTTTTATTTTAATATAATTTTATATTTTATCTTCTTGTCTAAATATTTGTTTTGATTATGTAATAATCATTGATTGTGGTTCAATTACTTTGTTTCTTTTAATTTCTCAGAGCTACAGCTTTGTTACTAAAATAGAAAAGTATATATGAGAATGAAATGAGTTTGTGTGAGTTGAGTTGAGGTGGTGTACATGAATGAATACCTATGTGTTAGTGTGTTTTTAAAAATTTATGTTATGATAAAGTGTGTTGTGGACAATTAACCGGTGGGTCGTGTGATTTATGTTTTGCGATATTTAGTTTTATTTTGTCAGAAAAAGGTTTATGTTGGGAATGATTTAAAATTTCATGTTTATGGGCCGCCTATTTCATAGACTTTAGTCTTCGTAGCAAGGTATATGCGTTGATGTACCTGTTTTTGTATTTTGTTACAGACGTTGTGTGAATGTTGCTTGACGATCCTCTCATAGCTTGAGCTTTGAGTACACCAGACGGTTTCGTGTTACGATCACGGATCACAAATGGTGGAGGTTTCTTCTTAGCCATTTAGAAAAGAATTAAGTTGTTCCAAGCCAGAAACTGGGCTGATCCTACGCTTTGTGAAAACCTTTGACTTGAGGGGGAATTCATCTGTTTGTTGTGTGAGGATTAGGTTTCTTGGCTTTACTGTCACCGATGGATTTGATTTTATTAATAATTAGTAACGTTTTAGGTAATTATTTATTGGTGGGGCTATGAGTCAATATGTCGGCTGCTCTGCCTCAAGACTTTAAATTTTCATAGACTTGCATAAGAAACAAACCCAATAAGCTGCGTTTACATTTAGTTACCACATATAAATGTGATTCAAACAACGTTACGTATTATCGAAGTTTATCGCTGCATATTAAAAATAGTTCCTGAAGGAGGTTCGTAGGTTATTTTGCTCTCCTATTATCGAAGTTTCATTTTAACTGTCAATATTATGCAGATGGAATGGAAACCATAAATAATGTTTGGTAATACATTTTGTAATGGTTAGGTTGGGGGAAATTTAAGTGTGACGTAGAAGGATTATTGAATTTTTGATAATTCTTTAAAAAGACAAAAACTTGAAACGTTAGTAATGGTTTTTTCTTTTTTTGATAAAAAAACGTTAGTAATGGTAAGGATGCCATTGTTAAAGGAGGAGTTTCCTTCAACTGATTTTTAAAAGTCTGGGAAGATGCATAATCATGAAATTAAAGCAACATAACTGTGAGGATTCTTGCTCCGATTAACCTAGATCTACTCGATTCTTTGAGTATCTAAGAACGTAATGAACGAAGAAGAAGACACACAAATGATTACCCAGGTTCACCGCACCTCTCCAATTCGAAGAGGCCGCTATATCTCCTGGGGTCGATCCTTGATCGACAATCCACTACTCAGCTCTACTCTTGAGCTCTTGGATTACAACTCAGTACCACCGATCTCTCTATCTCTTAACTATCTCAACTCTAATTGCTAACTTAAAGATAAGGTCGAGCTAAACGGTTTATATATCACCGTTTCACACTTGCTCGCCTCCACGTGACATAACACGTGATTCTAGATAACCAACTGGTTATTCTAGATTTGAGTAAACCGGTGGCACGGTATAGAACGCATATACATTAATACTATGGACGTAACCTTCAAAGCTCCTCCTTGTCCATGTATTAGCATTCACTTCAACTTCACTTGCTGATTCTTAAGATCAACTCCTCCTGAACCTGAACACTTCAGATTCACCTTTTCTTGCGTCGACTCTTCTCGCCAACACACTGACTTCCTGATAAACCATCAAGCTTCACAAATCAACTCCCTGATAAACCCACCAGGCTGAATAACTTAGGATCACCACGTCTAGTTCTCTGATATTCTGAGAAACCTCAAAGCTTCTCTCATCTTCCCAACTGGTAGCACCTTCGTGAAGATATCTGCTGGGTTGTACTGCGTTGCAATCTTCACAACGTCGATGATCTTCTCACTGACCAGTTCCCGTAGAAAATTGTACTTCACATCCACATGTTTTGTCCTTTCGTGATGAACAGGATTCCTTGAGAGCGCGATTGCACTTTGAGAATCACAAAAGACCTCTACAACATCTTGCTCAAACCCCAGCTTGTTTATAAAACCTCTCAGCCACATGGCTTCTCTTGACGCTTCACCCAATGCTATCCACTTGCACCCTATAGGTTTCTGATCTTTGACTCTGTCAACGAGTACCCAAGTTCCATTCTTGATCAATGAGGCCATCTCTTCTCGTTCAGCTCCAGTCCACAACTCACTATCAGGATCTTCCAATGCCTCTTGATGACTTGTGGGTTCAGGCCTGCCTGCATCCTCTTGAATTAAGTACGCGAACCCTGAGATTACTTCATCTCCTTCGTAAACTTGATAGTCTCTGAACTTCGCCGGCTGTTTGATCTGTCTCTTTCCCCTGTCTCTGACCAACTGTTAGTCACTCAGATTAGGCTGGCTTCCAGAGTCAGTCGATGCCTCCTCCTGCGAAGCTTCAGTAGACTCTGTTGCTCCATTGTTGACCTTTGGATTTGTCTCTTCTCCTTGGGCATCAACCTGCTCTTCTTGACTACCTGTAAACTCAAGTCTAGAAATTTTGTTAGTAGAATTATATTGAACAGGGATAGAAGTACCTGAGAATTCAGTCTTGTTGATGTCTTTGTACATCAAGTCTTCTTGGAAGATCACGTTTCGACTGATGACACAACGTTCCTCCTCCATCAACCAGACTCTGAATCCCTTAACCCCTTCTGGATAGCCTGTGAAGATGCCCTTCTTCGATCTTGGGTTGAGCTTTCCCTCATCTGAGTGTACATACACCACACACCCAAATCTTCTCAACCCTGATAAATCTGGCAGTGCTGAAGTCCACAGTTGTTCTGGTATCTTGAAGTCAATTGTAGACGAAGGTATTCTGTTGATCACATAGACTGAGGTTGATGCCGCTTCAGCCCAAAATTTCACTTCCAGGCCACTCTCACTGAGCATGCTTCGGACTTTGTTCATGATGCTCCGGTTCAACCGTTCTGCCACCCCGTTTTGCTGAGGTGTGTATGTACACGTTCTGTGTCTCACAACTCCTTCCTCCTTGCAGAACTTATCAAACCTCAGATTGCAGTACTCAAGACCGTTGTCAGTTCTTAGTTTCTTAACCTTTCTTTCTGACTGAGTCTCAACCATCTTCTTCCATTCAACAAACTTCCCAAACGCTTCGTCCTTTGTCTTTAGAAAATAAATCCACACTTTTCTAGACCAGTCGTCTGTGAAAGAGATGAAGTACTGGCAATTCCCCAGACTCTTAGGCACATTCGGAGAGCCCCAGAGATCAGAGTGGACATAGTCTAGTTTCTCCTTTGTGACTTGCTTCACCGTACTGAAGCTCACCCTGTGAGCTTTACCTATAACAAAATCTTCGCAGAAGTCAAGATCTGTAATGCTCTCCCTGTCGATACAACCTTCTTTTGCGAGGATCTCCAGACCTTTTTGTCCTACATGCCCCAACCTACTGTGCCATAGGCGTGTTGTCATCAGTTTAACCTCATCTGGCTGTGAGGTGTTTGTTGATTTTGCAGAGCATGCTTCTGCTTCCAATGCTCTACCCTGTAGAATGTATAGTGTATCATTTCCTTTGCGTTCCCCTCTCATTATTACCATGCATCCTAGAACAATCTTCAGAGTACCGCATGAGACTTTGAACTCGCAACCTTTGCTTTCAAGTGTTCCCAGTGATATGAGATTTCTGGCAATCCTTGGCATGTATCTGACTTCGTGTAGAACCACTGTTGAACCATCTTGATTCCTGAACCGGACTGAGCCAATACCTTTGACTTCTGTGTGGCTGTCATTCGCCATTCTGACCTTCCCTGAGGACACTTCCTGAAACTTGATGAATAGCTCCCTCCTTGACGTCATGTGAAAGGAGCATCCAGTGTCTAATACCCACTCCTCTATGTCATTATGGCTCTGCGTTAGATTGATCTCACTCGCAATGAGACCTACCAGGTCTTGTGCGTCGTCTCTGGCCATTGAAGATTCAGATTTGTGTTGATTCTGAAACTTGCCTTTGTTCCTCTCTAACCATTTGTAGCATTGCTTCTTGAAGTGGCCTTCCTTTCCACATATCCGTCAGATCTTCTTGCCCTCTGCAGACTTTGACCTCGCCCTTCCGAGCTTCTTTCCTCTGTGTCCATACCCGCTTCTGTTCTCAGATCTTCCTCTGGCATAATGTCCTTCCGAGCTTGCCCGAGTATTCGATGAATCTTTAATTTCTTTCTCCTTGGACTTGGCTGAGCTTGCCACATCTTCCACCTTAATCACGTCTCTACTATACTTCAACGTCTCCTTCAGCTGATCGTATCTTGAAGGTAAAGCGTTGAGTAGTAGAACGGCTTGAACCTCCTCTGGGACCTCGATACTCAGGTGGCTTAGCTCTCCTACAATCTTGAGGAAATCGTCAATGTTCTCGTCGATGGATCTCTGATCCTCCATCCTGAAACCGTAAAGCTTGAGCTGAGCATGTACTCTATTTGGAAGAGACTAAGGCATATAGAGAGCTTCCAGCAACGCCCAAGTCTATGCAGCCATTGTACACCTCTCGATCTTCCTCAGAACATGATCTCCTACATTCAAGAAGATCGTGTTCATTGCCTTCTCGCAACGTTCTTGCCTAGACTCTTCTTCCGACGCTTTCTTCTTCTTTGTATTAGGATCTTCTTCTTCGGTTACGTCTTCTTTTACCTCTGAGCTTGAAGCTTTTGCAACCAAAACGTCTTTCAATCCTGATACCCTGAGATACGCGTTCATCCTCCGTTTCCATAGGGAGAAGTCCCCATCACCATCGAACCGCTCGATCTCTACCTTCGATCCAGCCATCGTTTCAGATCTTGAAACCTTAGAGTTCTTCAATCAAGTTCTTCCGGAGCTTCGCCTGAGCTCTGATACCAATTTGTGAGGATTCTTGCTCCGATTAACCTAGATCTACTCGATTCTTTGAGTATCTAAGAACGTAATGAACGAAGAAGAAGACACACGAATGATTACCCAGGTTCACCGCACCTCTCCAATTCGAAGAGGCCGCTATATCTCCTGGGGTCGATCCTTGATCGACAATCCACTACTCAGCTCTACTCTTGAGCTCTTGGATTACAACTCAGTGCCACCGATCTCTCTATCTCTTAGCTCTCTCAACTCTAACAGCTAGCTTAAAGATAGGGTCGAGCTAAACGGTTTATATATCACCATTTCACACTTGCTCGCCTCCACGTGACATAACACGTGATTCTAGATAACCAACTGGTTATTCTAGATTTGAGTAAACCGGTGGCACGATATAGAACGCATATACATTAATACTATGGACATAACCTTCAATAACCCAAATATTTGAAGTATTCTAACTTATTGTCTTTGAGAAATATATTTAAAACCTATTGCAACACAGACGTAATCATGTCCTTTAAATTAACCTCAGGGTTGTTATTCCCACCCTGTCAATGTGTATCAGTTATCAGTAAACATTAACGAAGTCAAATTGTAAAAAAATTAAACGTCACTCACCTGAAGCTCAAAAATGAGGCTGTGGTCGTTGGTTGGTGGAAAAAATGTGGGAAACAGTGAAGGTCCGATGTTTTGCAGAGAAGTTGATTCAGATAGCTTCAATTGAAAGGTTAAAGTGGTCCCATAATTCTCATCTATGCATTATGGCAGGACCCAATCGATGCTGAATCAATATTGCATGAGAAGAAAACATTTTAATCAGAGAAGTTTATGCTCAAAACCCAAGGATTGACAGACAAACATAATCTTAGCTAAATACTTTGGAATCAAGCAGCAGCATGTCGGCCTGCTGTTAAGTCGCCATGTCGATAAGATCGTGTGAGAGTAATAGTGAAGCAGAAGAGGAATCGGGAGGAATTAGAGGATTCGAAGAGAAGACTACGAAGGGTTATATATACTCTGCAAAAGGATATAAACAGAGTATTAAATATACAATTAATAGGAGATAGTGGGGGAAAGGGGTTTGATGATTGAAAGCAATAACGGCTGAGGGTTAAGTCGGAGAGGTAACGAAAAGGAAACCATTAGGTTACAGGTTCGTGAATAAGATTAAGACGCAGGTGTGAGAGTGCTGACGTGGCGCGAAATGCCTCTCCCTCCATGATGATGTGGCGCAAGGAGAATAGAGAAAAGTCTGTTTTATATATATAGATATATATAAAAACCTTCTTTTGTGTTTAGCTTTTACCATTGCAATAAGATGATTTCCTTTTGAATTGTACATTAAAAAGTTTATGTTCGAGTCACATTTTGGCTTCATTGACTAGGATACATCTTATCCGTAGAGTCTTGTGAGCCAGTGAATATTATTTCGAGGCTTGTGGATCATCTTGGTTGATGGAAGTCGAAGGAGTCAATGTAACATGTCCCTTGCTTTCTGACAGAGCAAGGCTTGAACTTTATTATAATAGCTACTCTGAGTAAAATCAGCTATTGATTATTACATCTCAGTCCTGATGTTTACATCAGCTAAACACGAACTCGCTATACTCTTGTCACATGAATTAAGCAGAGGAGTCCAATGAAAGAATAAACAAATGAACAGGCTAACTGTAGAATCAACTACTAGAATGCTACAGGCGAAAAATACATCAAAAGATTCAGTAAGTCTAATCCAGAAAATGTTATCAAGCTCATCTTGTATCTCATCAAGGCAGCTTGTGGATTCTTCCCGGGAGGGATATTGAAGGTTGATCATGTGGATCGCTAAAGTAGTTGAATCAAACAATTGGGTTTATCCTATCAGGTCAACCTTAGTAAACCAGTAGACACTAATAACTGGGTTTTATCTTGGAGCTCTGATGAAAACAGAATGTATCTGGAAGCAGCCTCCAGAGAAGCACCTTCCTCAGTAATACCTACTACTTGTATCAGCGAGTTCGCCATTGGAACCGGAGGACCAATGGTGAGACCGTTCCTCGGTTTTTCATTCACAAACCCTCCCACATGAGGCTGGTCAAGAGCCACAGGGATACGCCAAGTCGAAAGATAACTTCTTGGACCAATCCCAGTATGAAGTATCAAATGTAAAGGTAGTGAAACGGTGATGCACACCTTTTTCTCTTGCCCTTTTGCCCAAGAAGTCTGGAAGCTAATCCCCCTGAGACAAGTAGTTCACCTAGCTACAGACATAAACTTCAAGCAAGCTCTAGTTGAATTCAGGACCGCAGTCTGTTTGCCTCCATCAGGGATTGCAACGACGGTCCTCCCTTGGGTCCTTTGGGCAATTTGGTCGACTCAAAACTTGCATGTCTTTGAGAATCGGATTCTATCACCTATGGAAACAGCGGAAAAAGCTCTGAATCTAGGAAGAGAATGGAACAATGCACAACAACAGATTCAATCGGTGAAGAAAGTGATACTTACATCAAGAAGATCGACAGGAAACAATGGTGAAAGCGGCACCTACACGACATGTAGATCAGATGCGGCATACGATAAGAGATCAAAACGGGCAGGAATCGCTTGGATCTTCTCTAATGGAAACGGAACTCACCTCAGCCATGGTTCAGCTACGCTTGAATCGATCACCACACCACTAGTAGCGGAAGCAATTGCGCTCCGATCTGGTCTCCTCTCTGCATTGGAACTTGAGCACCAAAAGCTCAAAGCTTTCTCTGAAAACCTAACGCTCATCAGAGCCATCAACAACGACATGCAGGTAAAAGAGATCTTTGGTATTGTCAAAGATATCCAAAGGATCTCATCTGCGTTTGTTGAGATATCGTTTTCTCATTTCTCCCGATCGCTGAATGCGGAAGCGGATCGTTTAGCAAAACTCTCTCTATTTCCTTCTCATGTATGTGACTCATCCATGGGCTAAAACCACTTTGGGCCTGAGGCCATTTTCTAATTTAAAGAGCAAATGTTACAAAAAAAAAAAAAAATCTTGGAGCTCTGATGAAAACATAATGTATCTGGACGCATGCAGCCTCCAGAGAAGCACCTTCCTCAGTAATACCTACTACTTGTATCAGCGAGTTCGCCATTGGAACCGGAGGACCAATGGTGACACCGTTCCTCGGTTTATCATTCACAAACCCTCCCACATGAGGCTGGTCAAGAGCCACAGGGATACGCCAAGTCGAAAGATAACTTCTTGGACCAATCCCAGTATGAAGCATCAACTGTGGACTACCATTATGTTAAGTTTTTCTAATGTAAACACATGAAACTTGAATGTAATCGTCTTTACCGTCAGCATATTATGGGCTCTATGCATCATCTTCATGCCCAAAAGCTTTTTTAGATAATTAGAGGGTTTAGTGTAACAATTCTTAAAGCCCATTCATGCTTAAATTAATAAATAAATAACATTTACTTATTACCTAAGCAACTTGATCCGCTGTAGCACACTGGTTAATTTCAATGCTTTAGCGGGCAGTCCTTCGTTCTTCGAACGAGCAAACAAGGGTTGTTCGCATCCTTGAAATCCGGGTTCGATTCCCGGCAGCGGAATTTTTTTTCAAAGAATGTTAATTTTTTTGTAAATAAGGATAAATTTATTGTATGGACCAAGCAATTTTTTTTATAACATTGCTTTTAGTTAATTGACTTTGCAGAAGAAAAAAAAAGGTGAAAACAGCTAAAATTAAAGATTGGTTAGCTAACTGAAAACCATGTTTCCATGGCTCTCGTTACTCAAGTACTCCCATCTTTTGCAGATTCCAAATTGAATATAATGTCGCCTGAAACACATATCTGAGTAGAAACTTTTGAATTTTGTTCCTCTGTTGGTCTTTAATTAGGATAATAATGATCCCATCCCAGTCACTTGTATATTGAGTAGCAGCTTATTGGTTAGATTATTCCTCTGAGAAAGCACAGATATAGCAAGCCAGGTGATTTGGGTTTCTATCAGCTCAGGATACAACTTGCAGTTGATCTCATTCCATGTGTTTCAATGAGCGATCATCTCGTCTGTTTCTGATTGTAGTCCATGCCGTGAAAGAGTGCCTGGGACTGGGATGTTGTACGGAAACCAAGTTCCTTCGTACCTGCCTTGGAAAGTTGAGGAGAATATGGAGAGTAGAGCTTGCATTGTAAAAATATCTATCTCCTTCGTTTCTTTCATTGATTAGTTACCCTTCTTTATTTGTTCCTTCTTACATATATACATCAATCACGCTTCAGGTTTTTCCAGACATGGAGTTAAGGTAACATGTCCTTTATCTTCTGGGTTCTGGCAGAGTAAGGCTTGAAACTTTACTATAGTAGATACTCATAAGTAAAATCAGCTATTGGTCATTACATCTCAGTCCTTTTGTTTACATCAACTATAGACGAACTCGCTCTACTCTATTGTTGCATGAATTAACTAGAGTCCAATGAACAAATTAACGGTAGAAAGCACCTACTACTACAGATGACATACATCAAAAGAAACAGTAAGACTAATCCAGAAAATGCCATCAAGCTCATCTTGTATCTCTCATTCTCTCTCCCAGCATCTGCAGCCCCGTGTACCTGCAACTGTAGTCATATGAAAAATAAGTTTAAGTCTGACCAAAAAGCATGAGTAATGTATCGAAGCGTATAAGAATTTGATGAAAACAGAATGTATAGGCGACACAATGGGCTTGATTGTAATTGTCTTTAGCGCCACCATATTATGGGGCTCTATACAACATTTTCTTGCCCAAAATCTTTGTAAGATAACAAGAGGATTTAGTGTAACAAATTTTGAAGTCCATTCGTAGTTTTTATTTAATAACTAAATAAAGTTGTACTTAACAATCAAGCAACTAGATCCGCTGTAGCACACCGGTCTATTCGAGCATCAAGCGAGCAAACCAGGTACATGGGGCTGCAGATGCTGGGAGAGAGAATGAGAACAGAATGTGTGTTCGTGTGTTTCTTGCATGTGAACAGAGCAGCTTAAAGTGGTCTAAAACTGATAATGTCGCAGACAGCAACTTGGTGGGGGTAAGGTGTGGAACTTGACTTGTTATTTAGTTGGCGTGACTTAATAGTTGCCAAGCCATGGATTCACACTTTGTTTGTAAGTTTGTCAAGTCTCTCAAGATTGAGATATGTACAATTGTCAGATCTCCTAGAAACACAAAGAGTTATAAGAACAACTTTTCTTATTAGCTTTAGAAACTACTCAAAACTAAAGCTCTTAATATGTTTCTCTCAGATCATATGGAACACCTCTCCATTAGACCTATATTTATATGAAAGACAATTCCCTTTAACATGTGGGATATGGAAAACATAAACCTAAGCTAAATAGAAACTTCATTTTCCTATTTCTAGGTTTCCTTATTGTGTTTATCTTAACATATTAAACATCTAATAATATGTTAAGTTTCCACAAGCTTGGAATTATCCAACATTCACCCCCTTAATTCCAACTTGAATTAGGGAGATCAATTTCTGAACTCCGATTAAGCTCCTCATTTGCTTGAACATAATCCTTGCTAATGGCTTGGTAAGGATGTCAGCCTTCTGCTCAACACCCGGCACATGCTCCACTTCGATATGCCCGTTCTCCACACACTCACGAATGAAGTGATACTTCTTGAGTACATGCTTACTCCTTCCATGGAAAACTGGATTCTTGGTTAGAGCAATGGCTGATTTGTTGTCGATCCTAAGCTTGACTCTCTCGCCTTCTTTGCTTAGTATCTCACTCAACAATTCCTTGATCCATATAGCTTTCTTCGCTGCTTCTGTTGCTGCCATGAATTCTGCTTCGCATGATGACAATGCAACCGTCTGCTGCTTCTGCGACGTCCAAGTAATCAGTGATGAACCGTAGTAGAATGCATGTCCAGACGTGCTCCTCCCGTCATCGAGATCAATGTTGTGACTGCTGTCACTATAACCAACGACACTCCTTGACCCATTTTTCTTGAAGAACAGACCGTAGTTTGTTGTTCCTTTCACATATCGCAATATGTGTTTGATGGCTTGTCCGTGAGAGTCTCTCGGATTGTGCATGTATCTGCTAAGAACACCTACTGCGTAACACAGGTCGGGTCTTGTGTGAAGCAGATACCTCAAACATCCTATGATTCTTCTGAACTCGGTAGCATCTATCTCTTGCTCATCTTCAGCTTTTGAGATCTTCAAATTCGCCTCCATTGGAATTTGAGTTGCGTTACACGCTTCCATCTTTGTGTCACGCAGGATTCCTTGAGCATACCTCTCTTGTTTTATTCTGATTCCGTCTGCTCCTTGAATCACCTCTATGCCAAGGTAGTATGTTAGCTTACCTAGATCTGACATCTCGAACTTCTTAGACATCTCCTCCTTGAATTGCCTAATCACCTTAAGTGAAGTTCCTGTCACAAATAGATCATCAACGTAGATGACAATAATCAAGACGTCTCCTCCTTCAGTCTTGCAGTACACTGATGGTTCCTTCGTGCACTTCTCAAATCTCATCTCCTTGAGAACCTGATCGAGTTTTACATTCCATGCCCTGGGTGCCTGGCGTAACCCATACAAAGCCTTGTGTAACACATACACTCGATCCTCTTCTCCTTTATTTTCGAAACCTTCAGGTTGAGTTACATACACTAACTCCTTTAGATCTCCATTCAAGAAAGCGGTCTTCACGTCCATGTGATGTATCTCCCAACCGTTCGTTGCTGCGAGGGCTATTAAGAGCCGAATGGTTTCAAGTCTTGCCACTGGTGCAAACACTTCATCGAAATCTATTCCTTCTCTTTGTACATAGCCTTTTGCCACAAGTCTCGCCTTATACTTGCTCACTGTACCATCCGCCTTTCTCTTGATCTTGAAGATCCACTTCAACCCTATAGGTTTCACTCCAGCCGGTCTTTCCACAAGTTCCCATGTCTTGTTTCTTGTGATAGACTCCAACTCGGCCACCATCGCCTCAACCCACTCTCGTACGTGTTCAGCTTCAAAATAGTTCTCTGGCTCGACATCCACTGTGAGCAACAGCATTGCACTTTCTTGATCTGCAAGTAACACATAATCATCGAGATATCTTGGTTTTGTTATGGTTCGGCCTTGTCTGGTCACCAGAGGTTGACCTCCACCGTTTTGGTTTGCATTGTGATTTGCATCTTCTTCTTCTTCCTCATCTTGGTTTATAGCTTCCTGTTCATGATCCTCACCTTGATCATTACCTTCTTCTATATTACCCTCATGTGGAAGCTTAAGCATGCTCGGTTCACAATCAGCTTGGTTTGTTGTAGACGCCCAGTCCCAAGCTTTTTCTTCATCGAAAATCACATCTCTACTCACCATCACCTTCCTTGTGTCTGGATCATAAAGTCTGTAGGCTTTGGAACCCGGCTCAGTTCCAAGATTGACCATACTCTTTGATCTCTCATCCAACTTCTTCAGATAAGGACCAGTGATTTTCGCATGAGCTACACAACCGAATATCCTCAAGTGCTTGATATTTGGTTTCCTCGATGTAAGGCATTCGTATGGCGTTTGATTTTTCAAGGCTTTTGTAGGAACTCTGTTGATGAGGTAAGTTGAATGTCGTACAGCTTCACCCCACAAGTAGTTCGGCATCTTCATTGCCTTCAGCATACTTCTTGTCATTCCCATCAAGGTTCGGTTTCTCCTCTCCACAACACCGTTTTGTTGAGGTGTGTAAGGCACGGTTAGGTGCCTTTTAACTCCATTCTCTTCACAGAATAGATTGAACTCAGCTGAGGTAAACTCTCCTCCTCTAACGGTGCGAAAGGTTTTGATGGTTGAGCATGTCTGCTTCTCTACACTCTCTTTAAACCTTTTGAATCGATCGAATACCTCACTCTTCTCCTTCAATAGCATAACCCACATATACCTAGAGAAGTCATCGATCAAGGCAAAGACATACTTATTATTTGCATGCGTTTGTGGTGTGACTGGACCACACAAATCTCCATGCAATAACTCTAATGGCTTTGTCGCACGAAACATGGCTTTGGTCGGGAATGACTGTCTGATCTGCTTCCCTGCGAGACATGCGTCACACACGCTTTCTTCGTGTGTTACACACGTCATTCCTACGACCATCTCCTTCCTTACCATGTTACTCATCACTCCATAGCTTATATGTCCTAGCCTAGCATGCCACCTCCATGTAGCATCTACGTCCCTGACATGTAAAAATCTCGGGTAGCTTATCTCCATAGGGGTCTTGTAGAGACGGTTTAGAGATCTTGTCACACGAACTAGCAACCTTCCATGCGAATCTTTGAGCGTTAAGTAGACATCTTTCATTTTAACCTCACATCCGTTTTCTGTTGCTTGCCTAAGACTCAATATATTGTGCTTCAGATCGGGTATGTAGTATATGTCCTTGAGTGCCTTCTTCTCTCCAGTCTTGCACACAAAGGTAACCACACCCTTTCCTGCAATGTCAACACACGATCCATCACCAAACTTCACCTTCCCTTTGGTGTTGAGATTCAAACTCGAAAAGAACTCCTTGTTCCCTGTCATGTGATTGCTCGCTCCATTATCCAAATACCAGACACTTTCACTGCCTTTGTCGATATCAAGATTCTTCGGAATCACCTTATCTTCATTCAAAAACACCACCTCGTGTACATAGAGTGCATCAGCCTCTTCTGTCTCGTTTAGGTTGGTTTCTTGATTCTTCTCTGTCTTTTCGGGACAGATAGTTGCGTAGTGACCAGGCTTGTCACATCTCCAACATATCAGCTTTGAACGATTCTTCTTCGAGTTGTTATCTTCGGTGTGTGACGCACGGTTTTGGTTGTGTGACCTACCTCGACCTCTGCCTCTACCGTTCCGTCCTCTTCCTCTACCACGGGAATTCTCATAGCCCCTCTGACTATGCTCTTCATTGTTCGAAAACATCGGTTTCCCTTGGTCTTCTTTCTGAATTTCTTCTCCTACAAGCTCCTCGTACGCCTTAAGCCTTCCAACTATGTCTTCAAACCCCGTCGAGTTGAGATCTAGGACTTGCTCAAGTGATGCTACGATCTGGATATATTTGTGTCTTGGAAGACCCTTCAAGAACTTCTTGACCATCTTGGATTCTTCTATGTTTTCTCCCAACGAGGTTGCTTTGGATGATAGGCCCGATATCTTCCCCGCGAAGTCATCGACCGTATCTGCATCATCCATCTTCAACCTATCAAACTCCGTCATCAACGTCTGAAGTCTCGCCTCCCTTACACGATCAGCTCCTAGGTGTCGCGACTTGATGGCATTCCAGATCTCTTTTGATGCGGTTTGTTCTCCCACCTGGAGAATCAAAGTCTCTGGAACAGATTGAAACAAAAGAGCTATCGCAACATCGTTCTTCTTTTGATCATCTGAACCGGGTTCGATTGTGTCCCACACTTCATGAACACGTAGTAGAACCTTCATCCTCATCGACTAAACTGTGTAGTTTGTCGGTGACAACATCGGACATTGGATGGATGTAGATCCAAAGTCCTTCGTGCGTGGAGCCCTAGTCACGTCAGCCATCTTGCCGTCGCGATCTCTTGTTCACAAGCACCAGGATCTTAAGCTACAACTTAAGCTTAGATCGAGTCTCCAACCTGAGGCTCTGATACCAATTCAGATCTCTTAGAAACACAAAGATCTATAAGAACAACTTTTCTTATTAGCTTTAGGAACTACTCAAAACTAAAGCTCTTAATATGTTTCTCTCAGATCATATGGAACACCTCTCCATTAGACCTATATTTATATGAAAGACAATTCCCTTTAACATGTGGGATATGGAAAACACAAACCTAAGCTAAATAGAAACTTCCTTTTCCTATTTCTAGGTTTCCTTATTGTGTTTATTATTGTGTTTATCTTAACATATTAAACATCTAATAATATGTTAAGTTTCCACGAGCTTGGAATTATCCAACAAATTGTATAGGCAACACTGCTAAAGAGTTTCAGAAAATGTTTATGAGAGTGATAAATGATAGTTTGGAAATGTTTTTATATTTCTAAGTTCGTAGTTCGTTGATAAAGTTCGTTGAACGCATGGAATCAAGTTCGTTGAACGCATGGGTTTCTAGTCTTTACCTTTAAAGTTCCATAGGTTTGAGATTCTATTTTCTATGAAGCTTTTTTCATGCTAACTTTTCCAAACTATAAGGTAACTGTAATAGTTTATGTTTTTAAAATTGAAAGCTTTTAGTCGTGTTGAATAGTAAGATTGTTCTGCTCAAGTTGACGTTTTGAATGATCTTATCAGTTATAAGAAATTGAATATTATATTGTTATACACGTGACATCCCGAGAAGCATTTGAAAAATTAGAACCTTAGTTTTGTATTAATTAAAAAAAACCTGAAATCCTAGGTGGCACTCTAAATGCCTTCTAAATTCCATTTCAAAGAATTCTAGAGCATCTAATATAAAATATAGTTTAATATAATAGTGTCACATTATTCCATAATTATATAACACTAGTGAACATTATATTAACCTTAAAATATATGAAGTGTGTATTCTTTTCTTAAATAAAAGCTACAGAATTACCTGATATGATTTACATATATACGGGAATTAATGATTATGAATAATAAAGATTTGATAACAATTTTTTAGGGGTGTTCAATCCGGATATCGGTTCGGTTTTTTCGGTTTTTCGGTATTTCGGTTAGTAAAATATAACTATCATTCTAAATCCATATTTACTTCGGTTCGGTTCGGTTTATATACCGCCGGTTTTCGGTTTATTCGGTTTTATACCAAAACATAATTATTTAGTTTGGGATCATATCTTTATATATAAAATACACTTTTAATCTCTCCTGAGTGTGCCAACAAGGATGACAGCACAACAATTATGTCTCCAGCCGTTCGACACGTGTCCCCTTATTGAAACGCAATGTTTTCCGTTTGACCAAGTGAGCTTCGAAATTGGCTCTATGTTTAGTTTTGTATTTAGCCCAGAAAAAACAAAACTTTTATGTTGCTCTGAAGCCCTGATACGGCGACGAAAGACGCAGCTGACTTCTCCCTTACGCTTTGGTCGTACGGTGGATGCGATGACGTTTCGGATTCGTAACGGAGACGTTGAGATTCATTGGTCTTTAATCCTGCTGTCTTTAATCCCATTCAATCAGACGCTCACTACGATCTCTTCGGTTGAGCTTTTTCGTCAGTGATCCCATCTATAAATATGTACGTATCTCGCTTCTGCTAAACGGGCTCTCAAAATCTCTCGGTTATCCTTCTTCCTCATATGTTCATCTCTTATTGCTCATATTTCTTAATGGCTTACTCGAAAGTTTTTTTTTTCGATTGAAATCCGGGAGGTGTTCTTCTGTTGTCGAGGCGAGGCTGCTGAGTTTCTGGGAGGTTAGGAATTTCAAGCGTGGTGGGGAGCTCATGATCGACGTCAACGTGAGTGTTTTATGCTTCATTTTTTCTTTATGTTCTTCTGTAGATCCATCATTCTAATCTAATATTTTATTTCGTCTGTTGTTGTTCCCTGCAAATTTCGCCTGTT
Organism: Brassica napus; assembly: GCF_020379485.1. Taxonomy (NCBI): domain Eukaryota; kingdom Viridiplantae; phylum Streptophyta; class Magnoliopsida; order Brassicales; family Brassicaceae; genus Brassica; species Brassica napus. The sequence goes on along the minus strand of NC_063449.1, from coordinate 34,703,245 downwards.
AGTGGGTAATGACTATTGATCCGGTTAATTTTAATAATTTTAGAAATCCAAAAAGGTTGAATCTTTGTTTCATTTTATGTAGTATAAATGTACAAGATGAGAGATTTCCACGCACATCGTCATGCTCCGTTAAGATTGAAACCAGTCAGAGTAAGAGACCTCGAGTTCTTTATTTTTTTCTTATCCACTAATTTTTTTTTTGTAATTTGGGAATTGAGAAACAAAATAATTCGTATGCCTATTTGTTTCATCACACTTTTTAAAACATGTTCTTAACCAAAATCTATTGTTCTTTGACAGGGAAACAAGTTCGTCAAACTAAACCCTGCTCAAAAGCTCCTCCAACTAAAAAAATTTCCTTGGTAACATTTCTGTATGATTATTTTGCCATACTCCTTTCATGAATTAGTTTTGTTATTTCTTGGCTTTTGTACTCAAACTATCAGTAACTTTTTCTTCCTCATCTCTCTTTCTACAGTTTGATTTAAAAGACAATGTTTTGGTCATTCTCACGGGTTTGTTGTTTGATAATTGCATCTTGAACAACAAAGAAAGTGTTATGTGTTCTGTTTATTTTTACTTTTTAATGTGGGGTTTATACGATCTTTCAAACCAGGTTGGTGGTTCGGAATAGACATGAGAAGCACAGCCAAGGTAACCTTTTTATTTTATTTACACGTTGATGAAAAAAATTGTCAAATTCCTGTGAAATAGAATCAGAATGACAAGCATTAAATATCTAACAAATTAAATTATCGTTGACTCAAGCAAGAAGAAGATTCAGAGGGGTACTTGAACAGTTTCCTATAAATCTTATCAAACTCCAATGATTGTGCTCTAGAAACAGAGCTCCTCAAACTTGGTAGTGTAGGCTTTCATATTCATTTTTTTTGTTTGATTTGTGAGTTTTTGAAAATTGGAATAGAATATCATATTTTTAAACTTCATATTGATTTGCATAGATGGATGAGACTGGGATCAAGGTTTCAGGGTGGAATTACAAGTCTGCCGGAGAAGTTGAACGAAAGCAGTAAGGGACTAAGAGTGTTCAAAATGGAGTAGGAAATGTAAGAAGAAGGGAATCCCTATAAAAAATCTGATGGCTCAGAGGAGGAGGAAGAGGCGAAGTAAACAATTGCTTTTCTATTTGCGTAATGACTGTCTTATCATTTACTTATCACTGTTAAGTTGGATAGATTTGTGTTGCTTTTATTGAGCTATAAACTATAGCGTATGTAGTGGATTTGGATGTCATTTATAAATAGATAGAGCATCAATACTTGAAGATGCAAATTGTTATCTCAACAAACGATTACAGAGGATCAATAAACTTCACAACAAACTTGAGTCAACTCGACTTGGATCTTCGCCTCCAACTTCCCAAGCTTCCACTTCCATCCATTAACACCTACAACTCATACTCTTTCTTTTCGTATCAAGGCGTAAACAAAGCTTCATAGGAGAATTTCCTTTCATAGTTTAAGACATTTAGTATGCATTTCTGTTATTCACAAGTTGAGGTTAGACTAAGTGCAGTGAACACTCGCATGATTTGTTGTCGTAGACCTGGTCTTTTGCTAGCAACCAGGAAAGCCTTAGATAAACTTGGATTTGGATGTCATAAAGCGGTGATTAGCTGTTTCGACGGGTTTGCTGTTCATGTTTTCCGCGCGCTGAATTGAGAACAATAACATTATTTACCTTTCACTTAAAACAGTTGGGATTCTTACAAGAATTTTGTAGTTCTATATTTCGTTGTTTGTGAATATCAGCAATACCAAGGACATGAGATATTGCTTGATAGTATCAAAGCAGTCCTTTCCTATACAGTGGGCTACGCTGGTATGATCTGAGCTAATCCTGAGTCAAGGTCCTTAAGCATTTTATGATGTGGAGCTGCAAGAGCTAGGCCTTTAAATCTGCAATTTTCTTCTCTTTTTTTTTCTTTTTATTTACAAATCCTGTTTGAACCACGCATGACTTTCCAACCTTTTCACCTATGATAAATTCATTACGTTTCATGTCCTCAAGCTATGATACATATATTTTAATTAATATTTTTGTTTTTTTCTTTTATGAGTAATCTTCTCAAAAGAGATGCAAAAGATGGTTCGATCATATGATTTAAGCAATTAAGCTGGCTTTTTCACATTATGAACTCTGACATATGAATATAACATGCAAATAAATCCCAAGTTTACGAGATAGTTTGGCCTAAGTAGATGGAGAAGATTTTGGATTTTTCGGTAATAATGATGATGATTAAGATTTTAGAAAGAAGTACAAGTTGTGATTTGAGGAATAAAATATGTTTTTGCATTTCTAACAAAGACACGATATAAAATAGTTCAGCAACAAACAAAGAGATCATAAGTGAAACAATACTTTGAAAGCAAGTAATATTTATTTTGAAAATTATAACAATTTATAAGGGACCCTATTTTTAAATAATAAAAATTTATATTAAATATTTATCCTAACTACTTAAATTATTTGTTAATTTACATTCCGCCCGTAGGGCGGGCCGTTCCTAGTTATATAAATTTTAGAGTCATATTGTCATCGCAGTCATTTATTAAAAATATATTATATTTTCAAATAAAAGAACAAAAAAATAAAAACGCTTATACCTTCAAATGAAATAATCAAATATAGAATTAAAATCAAAGCTCAAAATTTTGAAAATAAAAATAAAAAAACAAAAGAGAAGCATGAAAGAAAATGTTTCCACTCTTCCATATTCAGTGTTCAACAAAGTCATGCTTCGTCGAGTGAAACTCTGTTCGTTTATATATAAAAAAAATTGTGAAGAATTTTTTCTAGTTATTAACTATCAAATTTATAATCTTCACTTCAATTTAATCACTGATAAAAGAAAACAAAATGATTAAAAGAAGAAGACTAAGAAAATAAAAATCATCAGTTACGATGAATTGTTATTTAATTATATTTTAAGTGTTTTTCAAATTATGATTCTTTATTACTATAAAAATATGGTAATAATTATTAACAAAAGAATAACTTATATAACAAATGTATTTTTCATGTGACGTTATAAAATATGTACATATTTACATGTTTTTACTTATGATCGGTTTTGTTCGGTTTATTCGGTTTAATCAGTTATAAGCCAAACCATATCCAAATCCTATGGTTTTTATAAAATCATATCTATTCGGTTTATATGGTATATACCAAAACCATACCATATTGTCTATTTCGGTTTGGTTCGGTTCGGTATGGTTCGGTTTACCATATTGGACAGGCCTACAATTTTTGCATCCTTCTTCATTTTTGTTTAAATTTATATTATTAAAAAAACTTAAACAATCACATTAACCATATAATAAAAAAGTTAGATTTTTTTTATATGTTATATTTTAATTTTTTTTAAATGACTTTAAATTACAAAAATGAGGAAACCTTTATATGTTATATATTGTTTTAAACGACTTTAAAATACAAAAATGAGGACATTTTATATGTTATATTTTTATATTTTTCTTATATGTTAGAATTTTCTTATATGTTATATTTTGAATTATTTTTAAAACGACTTTAAATTACAAAAATGTAAGTTTTCCTTAAGTATACGACTAAAAACATTAAAATGACATGTATCAATTCGATGGTTGATTTGAAAGCTTTCAAAACCATATGGAAGATAAAAGTTAAAATAATTCAACTGTGAAAACAATACTGTTCACTTTTTTCAAGAATGTGTACGCTGGAAAAAAATAAGGTTTTTATGTCATAATTTGTTTAATGTCCACTAGAGAACATTATATTAACCTAAAATATAAGAAGTATGTATTCTTTCCTTAAATAAAAACTACATAATTACCTAATATGATTTACATATATATGACAATTAATTATTATAAATAATAAAGATTTGATAACAATTTTTGCATCATTCTTCATTTTTGTTTAATTTTAGATTATTAAAAATATAAACAATCACAGTAACCATATAATAAAAAATTAGATTTTTTTTTATATGTTATATTTTGAATTTTTTAAAATGACTTTAAATTACAAAAATGAGGAAACCTTATATGTTATTTTTTTTAAAACGACTTTAAAATACAAAAATGAGGACACCTTATATGTTAGATTTTTTCTTATATGTTATATTTTGAATTTTTTTTAAATAACTTTAAATTACAAAAATGTAAGTTTTCCTTAAATATACGACTAAAAACATTAAAATGACATGTATTAGTTCGATGGTTGATTTGAAAGCTTTCAAAACCATATGTAAGTTAAAAGTCAAAATAATTCAACTGTGAAAACAATACTATTCACTTTTTCAAAAATGTGTTCGAGGAAAAAAATAAGGTTTTTATGTCATAATTTTTTTAATGTACACTAGAGAACATTATATTAACCTAAAATATAAGAAGTGTGTATTTGTTCCCTAAATAAAAACTACGAAATTACCTAATATGATTTACATATATATGGCAATTAATGATTATGAATAATAAAGATTTGATAACAATTTTTTGCATCCTTCTTCATTTTGTTTAATTTTATATTATTAAAAAAATAAACAATCACATTAACCATATAATAAAAAATTAGTTTTTTTCTTATATGTTATATTTTAAATTTTTTAAAATGACTTTAAATTATAAAAATGAGGAAACCTTATATGTTATTTTTTTTTAAAAACGACTTTAAAATACAAAAATGAGGACACTTTATATGTTAGATTTTCCTTATATGTTAGATTTTTTCTTAGATGTTATATTTTGAATATTTTAAAATGAATCTAAATTACAAAAAGTTTTCCTTAAGTATTCGACTAAAAACATTAAAATGACATGTATCCATTCGATGGTTGATTCGAAAGCTTTCAAAACCATATGGACGATAAAAGTCAAAATAATTCAACTGTGAAAACAATACTGTTCATTTTTTTCAAGAATGTGTTCGATGGAAAAAATAAGGTTTTTATGTCATAATTTGTTTAATGTCCAATCCGATCAACCCATGATGTATGAATTATAGTTTTATTCCATTATTTTTAATAACAACAAAAAATATTTATATATATAAATAAAATGATCACATATATAAAAAAAACTATCGATAATATATACAAATAAACTCATCCTGCGCAAGGCGCAAGTGTTATCATAGTATCATATTAAAAGCCAACGTTTGGATGTTCTTATCAGTTTAACAAATCGTAATCTAAAATTAAAGTTGACATATTATATTGTTATATACAATCAAAGTCTTAACTTTAGTAGTCAAATTTTCTGCTCAAACTAACGTTTGGATGTTGTTATCAGTTTAAACAAATCGTAATCTAAAGTTAAAAGTTAACATATTATAGTGTTGTTATACAATCAGAATCTTAACTTTAGTAATCAAATTGTTCTGCTCAAACTAACGTTTAGATATTCTATACAAATCGAATATTATAGTGCGTATACAGGTAATATATCACATTTTAATAGTCAGATAGTGCACGATGATATTGTCTACAAACATATACTTGGTAATGGGTTGTTACTACTAAACTGAATAATTGACCCAAACCTACCCTACCCACAGCTCCATCAAGTGACCATCCACCAAACAAAACTGCAAACGGACAAAAGGAATCCAATTAATTAACCAAACAAGTGTTGTTTGATTACGTTTCTTGCTCTTAACGGTTTCATACTTTCTTTGGCTACATCTACAAGAACAGAACGAAGCGTTTTAGTATATTCAAATTATTCACGTTTCTCAAAGTGAGAATCAAATAAACAAAGAAGACCACCTTTTTAAAGCACGTGTGTCTGAAAACAGAAATAAAGAAGACCGAACCAGAAACGGCGTGGGATTCAAACAGAAAACGCGTTGAACGTTTTGGGTTCACAAATCACAATCGTTGTACAATACCGACCAAACATCAAATTGATAATCAGTTATCAGTCTTAACCATCAAATCAAGTTTTATTACTTTCTCTCTCCTATTCTCTCTCTCATGCGAGGCTTCACTTCAAATTTTCAATCTTGATTCTTGAATCTTGAATCTGGAGATGAAGAAGAATCTTGGATCGTTCGAAAGCCTTCTCCTTTTCATTCTCTTTGTCTCCACCACCCACATAGCTTCTGTTTCTTGTCTGAACTCAGAAGGGCTAACTCTACTCTCACTCCTCAAAAATTTAGAGAAAGTACCAAAAGAAGTAACCTCCACATGGAAGCCAAACTCATCTCCCCAAGCTACTCCGTGCAACTGGTTCGGCATCACTTGCGACGACTCCAACAACGTCGCCTCTCTCAACTTCACCCATTCCAACGTCTCAGGCCAGTTAGGTCCCGAGATTGGCGACCTCAAAAGCCTAGAGATTCTGGATCTGAGCACCAACAGCTTCTCCGGAACCATACATTCCACTTTAGGAAACTGTACCAAACTCGTTTACCTAGATTTGTCTGAAAACGAGTTCACCGGTAAGATCCCCGACACTCTCGGTAACTTGAAGAGCGTGACGGATCTCTACCTTTACGAAAACCACCTCACCGGCGAGTTACCCGAGTCCTTGTTTCTCATCCCGGTGCTGCAGACTCTTCACGTTGAGTACAACAACCTAACCGGTCCGATTCCTGAGAGTATCGGCGAAGGTAAAGAGCTTCTTGATCTGCGTTTGTTTGAGAATGAGTTCTCTGGTAACATCCCTGAGTCTATCGGGAACTGTAGTAAGCTTGAGCTTCTGTATCTGCACAAGAACAAGCTGGTTGGTTCGTTGCCTGAGAGTCTCAACATGCTTGAGAATCTCACTGACTTGTTCGTTGGTAACAACAGCTTAACCGGACCGGTTCGTTTCGGTTCAGCAAACTGCAAGAACTTGCTGACTTTAGAGTTGTCTTACAACGAATTCGAAGGTGGTGTTCCTCCTGAGTTAGGGAACTGTAGTAGCCTTGACGCTCTGGTGATTGTGAGTGGTAACTTGTCAGGCACGATCCCTGCCTCGTTAGGTATGTTAAAGAAGCTCACGGTTATTAATCTCTCAGAGAATCGTCTCTCTGGGGGTATCCCTGCAGAGATTGGTAACTGCTCTAGTTTAACCATGTTAAAGCTCAACAATAACCAGCTTGGAGGAGAGATACCGAGTTCGTTAGGTAAGCTGAAGAAGCTGGAAAGTCTTGAGCTTTTCGAGAACCGGTTCTCCGGTGAGATACCTATAGAGGTGTGGAAGATTCAGTCTCTTTCTCAGCTTCTGGTGTATCAAAACAACCTCACAGGTGAGCTACCTCTGGAGATGACAGAGTTAAAGCATCTGAAGAAAGTTACTCTCTTCAACAACGGCTTCTACGGAGAGATACCATCGGCTTTAGGTGTGCATAGCAGCTTGGAAGAGATTGACTTTATTAGCAACAAACTCACGGGAGAGATACCGCCGAATCTCTGCCATGGGAAGAAGCTGACAGTGCTTAACTTGGGCTCTAACCAGCTCCACGGGAAGATACCGACGTCTATCGGTCGTTGCAAGAGCATCGAGAGGTTCATCCTCAGAGGGAACAACCTCACAGGCCCTCTCCCTGAGTTTTCTCAAGATCTTAGTATCTCGTTTCTTGATTTTAATACAAACAGCTTCGAAGGACCGATCCCGAGAAGCTTTGGAAGCTCTAGGAACCTCTCTAGCATCAACCTGTCTCGAAACAAACTCAGTGGACAGATACCTTCAGAGCTTGGGAACTTACTGGGACTCGGTTACTTGAATCTTTCTAATAATCTTCTTCAAGGCTCTCTACCGTCTAATCTCTCTAACTGTGTTAACCTTGAGCGTTTTGACGTTGGGTTTAACAAGTTAAACGGTACCGTTCCTTCGAGCTACAGTGCGTGGAAAGGCTTGGCTACTTTGATCCTCAGCGAAAACCTGTTTACAGGAGGTATACCGTCCTTCTTGCCTGAGCTTGTGAAGCTCTCGGATCTTCAGATGGGTAGAAACGCTTTTGGCGGGGAGATTCCTTCCTCTATTGGTTCGTTACAGCAACTGATCTACGGTTTGGATTTGAGTGGAAACGGATTAACAGGTGAGCTTCCGGATAAGTTGAAGGATCTCATCAGACTAACAAGAGTCAACGTATCCAACAACAAGCTAACAGGCTCTTTGTCCGTTCTTGGGAACCTTACCTCGTTGCTTCACGCTGATGTCTCTAACAATCAGTTCATTGGTCCGATACCTGAGAAGTTGAAGAATCAGTCGATCTCTGATCCGGCGTCGTTTTCAGGAAACCCTAACCTCTGCATTCCACGTTCCTTCCCTGTTAGCAACAACAGCGAGTTGAGTTACTGTGAAGATCAATCTAGACGCGGCAAAAGCGGTCTCAGCACGTGGAAGATCGTGCTTATAGCAGTCTTGTCTTCTTTATTCGTGTTGGTTTTGGTTCTTGCACTTGTCTTCATCTGTCTACGCCGTCGTGGTGATCACGAAGAAAGACCAAAGAAAGATGCTATTGTCTTCACCGAGGAAGAAGGTCCATCTTTGTTGCTCAACAAAGTTCTTGCAGCAACTGATAACCTAAACGAAAAACATATTATAGGAAGAGGAGCTCACGGCATTGTCTACAGAGCATCTTTAGGCTCGGGAGAGGTCTACGCTGTGAAGAGACTCATCTTCGCGTCTCACATCCGAGCCAACCAGAGCATGATGAGGGAGATCGAGACGATAGGAAAAGTCAGGCACAGGAACCTGATCAAGTTAGAAGGGTTTTGGCTGAGGAAAGAAGACGGGTTGATGCTGTATAGGTACATGCCTAGAGGAAGCTTGTACGATGTTCTTCACGGTGTTAGCCCTAAAGAAGACGTGCTTGAGTGGTCTGCACGGTACAACATAGCGCTTGGAGTCGCTCATGGACTGGCTTATCTGCACTATGACTGTCATCCTCCGATTGTTCACCGTGACATTAAGCCGGAGAACATACTCATGGACTCGGATTTGGAACCTCACATTGGTGACTTTGGTTTGGCTCGGCTTCTTGATGGCTCAACGGTCTCAACTGCAACGGTCACAGGCACCACCGGTTACATTGCACCAGGTAAATATTAGACTTGGTATAGTTTGGTTTAGAGAGTTTGACCGGTTTATAATCTGTTAGGGATTGGTTTGTTGTAAATATATTCTATGTTTCTTGTTTGTCACGCATAAGACTGCACTATACATATTACAAAACCGGTAATAAACTCGGTTAAATTCTATACCGAACTACACCAAGTCTAATATGTATTGTGTAGTTTAGAAATAAGAAACAGAAACCAAGCCTAACAGATCATAAACCGGTAGCTAAATCGGTTAAACTCTAAACCAGACTATGCCAAGTCCTAACAGATTAGACTTGGTATAATTTGGTTTAGAGTTTAACCGGTTTATAATCTGTTAGGGCTTGGTTTGGTGTAAATATATCGTCTGTTTCTTGTTTGTCACGCGTGAAACTGCATTATACATATTAGACTTGGTATAGTTTGCTATAGAATTTAACCGGTTTATAATCTGTTAGGGCTTGGTTTGTTGTGAATATATTCTCTGTTTCTTGTTTCTCACGTATGAAACTGTGCAGAAAACGCTTTCAAGACGGTGAGGGGAAGAGAATCAGACGTTTACAGTTACGGAGTTGTGTTGCTAGAGCTGGTTACGAGGAAGAGAGCGGTGGACAAGTCCTTCCCGGAAAGTACTGATATAGTAAGCTGGGTGAGATCTATGTTGAGCAGCAGCAGCGTAGACGACATGGTGTCAACAATTGTTGATCCAGTTCTCGCGGACGAGCTTCTTAATTCGGATCTTAGGGAACAGATAGTTGAGGTGACTGAATTGGCACTAAGTTGTACGGAGAGAGAACCAGCGAGGAGACCGACGATGAGAGAGGTGGTGAAAGTGTTGTGCGATGCGCAAGGTCTTGTAAGATGCCCCTCGGGTTCAGTTCGCTAATCTTTACTAAGGAAGGGCCGAAGGGGATGTTATTAGTAAGTAGTAAGTGTGAATGTTTTGGTTAACTAGAAGTAATGTAACTCGGCCTATAATGGGCCTAACTAAAGCCCAAGCATGATGGCCCTTTTATTTTAAACCATTTAACAATACTAAAACACAATAAACTCAAAATTTAAAGTGTTCACCTATGATTATTAACTAGATTAAAATCCGCGTCTTACACGGGATAAACATTATATATATAAATTATTTTATGTATTATATGTTTTTACATATTATGAAATAATAAATATATATTAAATAATTAAAAGTCAATAAGTATTACATATATAATTAAATTGGTGCGAACGTATAAATCAATTTTATTAATCCAAACATTTTTAAAAAAAATATTTGAGAGGATATATAATTAAATTTAAATGATATTAACATACATAGTATATTTTTAATATTAATGTCTTTTTTTTTTAAATGATGCTTTCTACTCATATGTTTTTTTTATCAAGTGTATTTTTAATAGCAAAAAATTTAAATTACTGATAACAAAATTTTCATTGTGGGATTAATAATTTTAGTAATTGATAATTTAAAAAAATTTATCAATGTTAGTTCAAAACTTTTATCAAAAAAAATTATTCAAAGTAAATTTTGAAACTAAAATATTTATTTATTCAATATGGTTTATAGTTTAATTTAGAATGATATATATATATATATATATATATATTTTAAATCTTAATGATTAATTAAATTAGACTTTTACTTATATGATTTTGTAATCATTTGTATTTTGTCATAACAAAAATTTTAAATCATGGATCGCAAAATTTGAATGTGAGACTTTTAACAGTTTTAGTAATTTATAGTCATTTTTTAAAATTCAAAATATAACATATACAGAAAAATCTAAATTTTTATAATATAGTTATTGTGTTTTTAAAAAAAATATTTTAATAGTTTTAAATTAAACAAATTTGATAGAAGATACATTTTTTTATAGATCTTTATTATTCAAAATCATTAATTGTCATATATACTTTACCCACATTAGGCAATTCCGTAATCTTTATTTAAGGAAATAATAAATGAAATTAATAATGAATTTATAGTTAGTTTAATAAAAAGCTTATTATATAATTAGATGGACCAACATATTTCTCTAATAATTCTAAGAATCATCCTAGTAATGACATGTGGCTACAAAAAGAAGTTGTAATGTTTCATAAATAATATATAGGGGATTTCAGCCAATGATAGAGCTTCATCTCTCCCCATCACATTTCTCTTCTTCTGAGAGTGTTCACGTCAGCACCTTCCAAAATCATACGGGCCCACCAAGAGTGATAAATGAAGACTTCATCGGTCATCTTCTTCAACCTGGGAAGTTCAACCATCCATCTCCCCTCTTATTACATCGTCTCCATCGATACGAATCCATATTAAGTTTGACTCTTCCAATTTCACTAATTCACTTCAGATTCTCCCTTTGGACGTTTTAAGATTCGTCTCCCAACTATTATAAAGATATGGAAAATCTCATCTGCAGCCCTAACCACAAAACGTCAAAGCAACATGCTCAATACAAATATCAATTTCCTATTTCTGTCATGCTACTATTTATTTTGTCACCATTCCAAGCTCGAGATCTTATGGCTATCTCTTCTATCAAACTTGATGGATTGTCACTAATATTGGCCACAATAGCGTGGTGGATACGTTTCCGACTTCGTAAGGATGCCACCATACATTTGCTCTGATTTCCCTTATCCATTGTGTCTTCAAGCCATCATCAAATTTTAACTTTTGTTTTACCTATTTTGTATCTTATTATTTTGGTTAAGTCTATTCTGTAGCTAAATATATATATTATCATAAGGTTTTATTAGCGCTATCATCATTGAAGGCTAGCTCCACAAGGTACATGTAATATGTGGATATATGTGGTCTTGAGTGATTCTTACGGATAGTAGGTTAAGGTGTTTCTGGGTTTTGTTTACGGTACCTGACGATGTTAACGAAGTGGTCGCATGACTTTGAACCCACCAACGATGTGTCCCTCTTCTAACAGATGCCAATAGTGGTTCGAGAGACTGGGATGAAACCATTGATCATGGAACCTTTTTAGAATAATAAGATGAGATATTAATCGAGTGTTAGGAGGGATCCATTGATATTAGAAGATAAAGGTTGAGGAAGAGAAACTTTAACCCCGAGAAAAAGGACGATCCCAAGAACTCAGGCCCAGCAAAGACAAACACAGACGTAGAGTATGATAGCTATGAATTTGCAGGCGTAACATGTTGTTTCAGGATCCATGTATTAAGTTTAAGATCACGTTTCCAAAATAAGAGAAAAATGCAAGGACCCCATGCTATATGTCACGTGCAACTTCACCAAGTGGTCTAGATATCATTGACAGCTAGAGAAAGAATGGATGCAAGACTTATATTTCAAAGATCTGCCATCACAAAAAGTAATTACTACTACTATTACAATACATAAGAAACTGTAAACACACACATAAATTATATGTTCGTGAGAATACATAGGTACTGCTGTCTGTATGTGAGAAACCAAGAAAAATGGACACTGAACATCTTATATTCTAATTGAAAATAAAATATTAAATGCATGGGTTGAGGAAGAAAAATGATGAAATGAATTGGAAAATGGAGGTTCACATAAGAAGAGCATTGAAAGAATGATGTTTCTTTCACAATATTTAATTACGCAGGCAGTGTAACAACAATTAAACCATTGCAAACGTATAGGAATCTGGAAAAAAATATTTAAAAACAAACAGCTACGCATGAACACAAATCAGTTTAGAGAAACGACTTGGGCGACCGTCGGACGAACATTTCTAAACATCAAATACGTGGAAAATGATACGAGAAGAAATTCAGTAGACCATTTGATATGACTACTCCACCTGTACAGTCAAAACAAAACTTAACAGAAGCATGAGTTCGAAACATGGAATATGCTGTGAAGACAAAATGCAGAAATAACAAAAGTTGTCAGGAGATTTGGTCAATGTCACAGAGTAAAGAATCACAAACGCACAATTAACATCGACTGTAGTTTCTATAGGAGAGTGGCCTCTACTGCAAAAAAATAATATTGGGAGATATGACAATGCACAATGCTAAACAAAAAAAAAACGTAGAAGATTAAAGACCAAAGACCAAAGTCCATGAGTGAAAATAATAAGATCAAAGGTCTAGAGATATAAGGAAATGAGCTACTGTGGTCGGAGATCAAAATAATTACACAAATAGAAAATAGCACAACTAAAACAATATGCCCAGAATATAGAACGCACAACTAATGAAAAAAGATTTTTCTTAAAAAAAAAAATCTAATGAGAAAAGATGAAAAAACATGAAACCACCTAGTGTTTGTAAAATTGTCTCCTCAGTTAATATACCAAGTCTAAGAAAACTAATTTGGAATGTTGTTTATTTTTCTCTGTCCGTTTAGTAGTGATTGTAGAAGATGAAGTTCATTTATTTTTTGAAATTTTGTTGCTCCAAATAAAGTTTCTTTACAGTTCCTTTGTGGATTCATGTTTATGGGGTTTGTTGATTTTATAAAGAGAAGCCAAAGAAGAGTTTGCCTATTAGAAGAAGCTTCACACAATGCGTAACGACTGTGACCTAATGTGGGAAAACCCATTTGTTTTTATTAATTAAAACTCAAAACCATTCTTTTTATTTTGTCCCACATTGGAAGTTTAGAAAACCTACCTCCTTTTCTTTCTTTTATATAATAAACTCTACCCTTTCTCTTTATAATCATCAAGTCAAAGTATTTCACTACAAGAAAACACAAATTTAACGACGGCCAAAATCGTCGTTATTTCCTCGGAAAAGAAGGCTTACGAGGAAATGGCGATGAAAGGCGTTTCGTCGTTATATGATTGTCGTAAGAGAAGATTCGTCGCCATTTCCTCGTTAATTAGCGAGGTTATATTTTCCTCGTAAAGAAGAATTAAGTTTTCGTCGTAAAGACCACGTGGGGTTTCCACGTAACACGGTCGTTGTGCTTCCTCGTAAGAAACTCGTAAATGATTCGTCGTAAAAGACCCGTAAAAACCTCTAAATAAATTCGTCGTAATAAAAACGTAAGGAACACGAAAACAATTCGTCGTAATAGAATCGTAACTAAATCCACGTAAAATCCTCGTTAATTGTTCCTCGATATTTCGTCGTTAATTTTCCTCGTTAATACATCGGGAATTAGCGACGCAATTACTTTGTTTTCTATTTACTGAATTTATAAATAAAAATTATATTTATTTAATTTATTAATAAAATTTTAATTGAAATTAAATCGAATAGAAATTTTTTTTTGGCCGAATTAAAATGAAATTATATAATATATAAATAAGTTTTGAATTTTAAAATACAATAACAAAAAAAAAAACTAATGCTGCATTGCCGCGTCGTAGAATTCCTCGCTCCTTCTCGAGAGATCTTCCTCGTTGACTTGCACGGATGTCTCGCCTGGAATGGGGTTTTGTTGTCTCATGGTCCTGAACATGGCCTCCCATTCCGGATTTGTGGCCGCTATGACGTCCAAGAAGTTCTCGAGACCAGTCATACGAGCTGTGAACGACGATTTTGTCGAGGCCAACTCGTTTTGTGTCGACGACAGCTGATGTTGTGTCGTCTCCAACACGTCGCGCAGCTGAGAGACTTCATCATCCCGTCTCTGGCCATAAGAGGAAGTCGCTCTCGGAACATCGTTGACGGAACCAATCCCCAACACACGTCCCTTTTTCTTGGGAGCGACCTTAAAAAACAATAAAATATATATTAAAATTTAAATTTTAAAGTAAAATGGAATTAATAAAAAATTTATATAAAATTTACCTCCTCGTAAATTCTATCCACTTCTATTGTGGATAAGACGACGGGTGATCCGTCGGCGGACTCCTGCGCCAGCTGGGTCTCACGCTCGTCAATACGAGCTGCCACATCATTGTAGATCTTCTCAGACTTCTCATCTACAAATGCGCCCGCCTTGTTCTTGTGGGTCCGATCGAAAAGTTCCATAAGAGTCGGTAAACGTCCCAACTCCTTGGCCTAAAAATAGTTAAGAAAGTTTTTATTTTATATATATATATATATATATATATATTAAAAATCAAAAAGTTAAATATTTAAATTACGTACCATTTCCAAACGGACGCGGGCGTGTGGCTTTTGGCCCGTACTATGTTGCATCGCCCTGTGGCCGTGCTCATCTACCGAGTTACGGGAGGCGGAGCAAGACTGGGCGACTCTCATGGCATCAGGATCCCTCCAGTAACGGATGAGGCCATCCCACACGTCCGTGGTGATGGTTGTGGGTTTGCCCCGCTCATAGCCCTTCACGATCCAGTCACCCTTCCAGTTGGAGACCGTGTCCAACAAACGTTTCTTCGCCTTGTCGATAAACTCTTTCCGCACCTTCTCAGTGACCCCCATGGACCAATTAAATTTTTGCTGCAAAAAAAAAATATTAATAATTAGTTTAGAAAAATAAAATTTAAAAAAATATAAATCAGGAATAAATTGTAAAAACTTACAGCGTAAATCTTGAACCACGTCCTTCTGATGTAGATCGGAGTGGATTTCCAGTTGGGATGTGCCATGGAGAAGTAACCTTTAATCGTCTCGGTTACTTCTGTTGCAAGGCAGTTATCAACCCCAAACCTGGAAAAAAAAACAAATTCAAAGTTTTAAATATTTATTAAAGTCACAAATGAATTTTAAAAAATAAATGTAACATACATACCAAAGTGTTCCTTCAGGTCGGTCGGGGTCTATGATCGGTAAGCCTTCTCTGCCTGGCAAACCGAGAATGTCCTCAACAGTGTACTGAGAGTAAGGACAACTCGCTGGCACCATCAAATCAGCATGAACCTGATGGGCGGGCATCTGAGGAGGCACATGAGGAGCTGGCATCGGAGGAGGAGCTACCGGAGGAGGCACATGAGGAACTGATGGCGATGCCGTAGAAGAAGGCGAGACTCTCTGAGAAGATTGAGTCTCGGGGACGGTCTCCTGCTGACCCGAAGAACCGGGAGCTGAAGAAGAACCGGGAAGTGAAGGCGGGTCTAACCGACTACCCGGTGGACCGAACATCTGCGAGTAGTGAGCACTACGCTGGTGTCTACGAATAGTCTGCAAAATTTAAATTTCTAAATTAAAGTCAAGAGTAAATAAAAAATTATGAACAGTATTAACTACGTAATTAATAAAATGAGGAAACCTAAATTTTGTAAACTAATTTCGTAAACTAAATTCCCTAAACTAACCACCTAATCTAAATTCCCTAAACTACTTAGAGAGGAAAGAGAGTTACCATGTTGAGAGGAAATGGAGAGGCTGTAGAGAGGAATTAGAGAGGAAATGAAGAGGGCTGCGGTTTCGCCTATATATAGGATTAGTGTTCGTCGAAAATTCGTCGCAAAATAACGAGGAAAGACAGAGGCCCGTCTTTCGTTTTGTCGCAAGGCCCAAGCAAATTAACGAGGATATACAGAGGCCCGTCTTTTATTTAACGTCGTTCTTGCGATGATTTTGTTTTATCATCGATTTTACGTGGGCCCGTCTTTCGTTTCGTCGCAAGGCCCAAGCAAATTAACGAGGATATACAGAGGCCCGTGTTTTATTTAACGTCGTTCTTGCGACGATTTTTGTTTTTATCATCGATTTTACGTGCAAATAGCGAGGCTTTTTTTGCTAACCCCTAAAATCTTAAACCCCAAACCTCAAACCCTATCTTTCTTATCTCCAAACCTCAAACCCTATCTTTCTTATATTTCTTATCTAATACTTCATATATTTCTAACCCTTTAACTTCAATATATATATTTTTTTGAATTTGAAAGGTTTAATACGTTGGAAAACAATTTTACAAATTTTGAATTTGACGTATCACACAACAAATCAAACACACGCTACAAATCATATATGAAAGGTTTAAAAACAAAAAAAAAAAGAAGAAGATATTTGAATACAAATGATGTAGATTTATGTGGGCTACACTTACGTATCTCGTCATATGTGTTTCCAATATCTTTCTTCTCTTTTTTTTTTAAGTTTATATAAAATTGAAAATTAATTTTTTTTTAGTTTATATGAAGTAGGATGGGGAGTTTTAGGGTTTGCACATTTGGGGTTTAGGGATTTGGGTTTCATTTTAGTTTAGGGTTTATATTTACCGACGAATTAACGACGAAAAGTAAAATAAAAAAGCTAACCTCGCTCATTCCACGTAAGTTAACGAGGCTCTTACGACGTTTTGGTCTTACGTGGAATAAGCGAGGTCCGCTTTTTTAATTATAAATCGTCGCTTAGTCCACGTAAGTTACGAGGCTCTTACGACGTTTACTGTTACCGTGGAATATGCGAGGTAATGTATTATAAATCGTCGTAAAATTCCCGTGAGATAACGTGGAAAGTACGACGACTGTCTCTAAACCCCTAAAACGAAACCCCAAATCCCAAACCACATCTTCTTTATCTTCTACTTCATATATCAAACACTTCTATCCTTTAACCTCAAGCAATTCATTCTAATCCAAACCGAAAATTATAAAAACACAATTCCTTTACTTATAATTAATGTCGATATCTTATTTATAAATAAACTCCCATTATCTTTAATTATATATAATAAATCAAACTCATACAAATATGAAATACATTAATCGGATTCATCGACATTCTCGTCATCACTTGAAACATCATCATTTACATGAAACTCGTCTTCAACAGCTTCCTCCGTGGGATCTTCGGTAAGATCTTCATACTCGTGATTATGCGGATCAATGAGAAGGATGTCATCAATTTCTTGTTCAGGTTCATGAACTTCATTTATTTGTTCTTCTTGCAATGGTGGTTCTTCTCCTACGATGATTCGTCCTCGAGGTGTAACTTTGATCACGGCTAACCAATTTATACCCGACTCTCTCATCCGTGGGTATGGAAGGAAGCTAACTTGGTCTGCTTGTGAAGCTAAGATGAAGGGCTCGAATTTGTTGTACCTCCGGCCACCGTTGACATCTACTACACCGAATTTGTTCAACCGAACACCTCTATTGACGACGGGGTCGAACCATTCACACTTGAAGAGGACGCATTTTAGCTTCAATATCCCTGGGAATTCGACTTCAATAATCTCCGTCAAGATTCCGTAGAAATCTGTTTCTCCTTTCACACAAATTCCATAGTTACTGGTTGCCCGCTGTTTACCATACTCATATGTGTGAAAAGTATAGCCTCGTGTGAAATACATCTGTGATGTGGTGACCTTTACAAGTGGAGATTGAATTACTTCGTGTAACCACTTAGGATAATCTGCATCGTCGTCATAATCAACCTATTTAAAAATAAAAAGAACGTTGAAATACAAATCATTCATGTATGAAAATTTTAAAAGTATTTGATTAATACCTGATTCTTCAACCACTTAACAAAGTGTTGATCTTTTCTTTTGTCTACGTCACTTGTGGATATACCAGGAAATGTTTCTTTGACTTGTGAAACAAACATGCTGTAAATTCACATTTTACATGAATTAATCTCTCTCAATTATATAATGTATACTCAATTTAAGTTACCTTTCAAAATAACGCATCAATGGATCCTCGCAATTGAGTAGAATATAGGTGTGTGCACTATGAGCGTCTTCTTCACTCGACCACCAAACCTGTTTTGATTTCCCACCAAGTCGTCCAATCTGGCTAAAGATTTCTGGAACACCAACAACTGCATATGTGGGCGCAACGCCACCATCATCATATCTTCTTGGAGCTCTTCTTCGGGTACGTACTTTTGACGCAAAGTAGTACGATGTGAAGTGAGAAACTTCTTCTGTCAAACTTCCAGCAATTATAGAACCTTCAACTTTGGCGAGGTTCTTTGCTTTTCCCTTCAAATATTTCATGGCTCGCTCGTACTGATACATCCATCCGTAATGTACCGGTCCACGAAGCAATGCCTCATATGGGAGGTGGATAGCTAGATGCTCCATCACGTCAAAAAAGCCTGGAGGAAATATCTTCTCCAAGTTGCACAATAAGATAGGAATGTTCTCCTGAAGCTGTTCTACGACTTCTTCTTTAAGAGTGCGTGTGCTCAAATCCCTGAAAAATGCTCCAATGCCTATTCCAAAAACAATTAAACACATTGTTAGTCAAATACTATTATTGTAAACTAAACCAATTTAATATTATTGTCCTATTGTAAACTACCTGCAAGTGCTTCATGTACGTTTGTTGGAAGTAGCTCCGCAAATGCAAATGGCAGAAGTCGTTGCATAAAGACATGACAATCATGACTCTTCATCCCGGAGAACTTTTGACCCTTTTCAACACATCTTGAAAGATTTGAAACATACCCATCAGGGAACTTCACTTCTGATGCCACCCAATTGAACAAAACCGACTTTTTTTCTGAAGACAATCTAAAAATTGGAACGGGAACTTGGCCATTGCTTTTTATATGTAACTCACTTCTTGAGCAAATATCCGGCAAGTCCAACCTCGATTTTATGTTGTCTTTTGTCTTCCCTGGGACATTCAATATTGTATTCATGATGTTCTCAAAGAAATTCTTCTCTATATGCATCACATCAAGGTTGTGGCGCAGAAGAAGATCCTTCCAATATGGTAACTCCCAAAATATACTCTTCTTGTGCCAGTTGTGATGAACACCGTAAGAATCAGGCATATTACGAGGGACATGCCAATTACCACCCCAGCGAACTGTTTCGTTAGCTCCGTAGTAGTCGATTTGCGCTTCAATTTGTTCTCCAGTTAGATATGGAGGAGGAGTGTCTCTCACAACCTTTTTGTGCCTAAACAAATTCTTGTTTCTTCGGTACGGATGGCCAACTGGAAGAAATCGACGGTGACAATCGAACCAACTTGTCTTTCTACCATTCTTCAGTTGAAATGCATCTGTCGTTCCATTACAATATGGACAAGCTAATCTCCCATGTGTAGTCCATCCAGACAACATCCCATAGGCAGGAAAGTCACTTATGGTCCACAAAAGCATAGCTCGCATCGTAAAATTCTTCTTCGTTGAGCAGTCATACGTCCTCACCCCTGTTGACCACAAATCCTTCAACTCTTTTATCAGTGGTTGTAGGAAAACATCAAGTGACCTTTTTGGATGCTTCGGACCGGGTATTAATATGGTCAAGAATAAAAACCCTGTTGCATGCACATCTCCGGTGGCAGGTTGTATGGCGTAAGAAAGACAGGCCACAATGAATATTGTCTCCCTGACATTCCAAATGGACTAAATCCATCTGTGCATAATCCGAGGTACACATTCCGGCTATTGCTAGCGAAATTCGGATGTACTTTGTTAAAATGTTTCCAGGCTCTTGCATCTGATGGATGAGTCATCTCACCATCCGTCTGAGTATGCTCGGCATGCCACCTCATCTTTCCAGCAGTCTGCTCCGATTGGTACAATCTTTTCAATCTATCTGTAATTGGTAGGTACCACATCCTTTGGTACGGTACCCTATTACGTCCCCTTCCTTGCGGCTTGAATCGTGGTTTCTTGCAGAATCGACATTCTTCCAACTTCTCATCATCTCCCCAGTAGATCATGCAGTTGTCGATGCAAACATCTATCATCTCCGAAGGCAACCCAAGACTATAAACCAGTTTCTGAATCTCATAATAAGAATCAGCAGACTCATTGTCTTCCGGCAAATACTCTTTAAATAAATCTGCCCATTCGTTCATGCAACTTTCAGGTAGATTGTGATCAGTTTTAATATTCATCATTCTAGCAGCCAATGACAATTTAGAGAGACCTTCTCTACAACCACTGTAAAGTGGTTGATTTGCCGCATCTAACATTTCATAAAACTTTTTTGAATCTATGTTAGGTTCTTCATCTTCATCATCATGAGCTACGAATGCATCAGTTACCATATCATGAACCCTATCATAATCTACCATCGGCTGATCCTCCTGATGGTAACTATGTGCATTATGCAATTGATGATCAACCGGTTCTTCTTGAAAGTTGCTATTACTACTACTAGCTTCATTCTGATCATAACTATAACCTTCTCCATGTTGAAACCAGATATAATAATTTGGCGTGAAACCTCTATTTACTAAATGCTTCCAAACATTTTCACGATTTGCCAACTTTGAATTGTTACATTTCCTACAAGGACAGAATATTTTACCGCTTTCTTGGGCGAGCGGTGTAGAATCTGCTTGATGCATAAAACGCTCCAACCCAGCAAGATATTCTTTCGTCACTCTCCCGTTAGCATCTCTATGCATATACATCCACCTCCGCAACTCGAAAATATTTCCCAAGCCCGACATTTTTTTCACGTTTTTTTTCTTGTTGGTGTGCTTAAAATTATGTTCAAACCAACATATATATAGAAAATTTTCGAATCTGGTAGTTGAATTTGGCTAGGAATTTACGACGAAAAATTAGGTTGGTGGCAAAAAAAACGTGTTAAGTTGGTGGATTTCTCGTTCTTTCCTCGTAAGTTATTTCCTCGTAAAAATCATGCTAAAATTACGACGAATTTGCGACGAAACACATTTTTCTCGGAAAAACCACGTCAACTTACGACGATTCTACGAGGAAAAGCTTTACTCGGTATTTTACAAGGCCATTACGAGGAAACTTTATTTCCTCGCAATTTCATCGTTAAGTCATCGTAATTTCACGAGGAATAGTTTTCCTCGTTGATTTTCCTTGCTAAAACTGTGTTTTCTTGTAGTGTTTCTTTGTGTGTGACGAGTTGTTGTTGAATTATTCGACGACCAGTCACTAGTGAATTTTCTGGTGGGATTTCCGGGTGAGCTTCCGGCGAGATTTCTGGACGAGCTTCCAGCGGGATTTCTAGACGAGCTTCCGGCGGGATTTCTGGACGAGCTTCCGGCGGATTTTTCAAGTAAGTTTGTCGCCTCCTTACTTCTAGTTACAGAAATTTATTTTAGAAAGGTTGTTATTTTAGGAAAGTTTCTACTTTAGGAAAGTTTCTATTTTAGGAAAGTTTCCATTTTAGGAAAAGTTCCATTTTAGGAAAAGTTCCATTTTAGGAAACTTTATTTTTGGAGAATCTGAGCCTAAGTCGTTGATTGTCGTGTTGCAGTTGACCTCAGTTGACTGCATCTTCCGTTGTTTATTTCTTGCCAGTGGCTAAGGTGAGGGTCTATTCCGTAAATTCTGTACCAGTGTAGAATTCTCTCTATCGTAGTTTAGATTTCGAATCATGATCCGTCTGTTTGAATTGAGTCTATTTGAGTCTTGATTGTTAGTTAGTTCATTCATTGTAAACTGGAACTAGAGGTCTAGAGGATTCAACCGTTGATTTGATTGTGTGATGTTAAGATATACGATATATATATGTATGTATACATAGTTATGAGTAGGGACTATGTGAGTGGGCGGGGGTCCAGAGATGTCTGGACTAGCGACGCAGCTTTGGTGGGCGGGGGCTCAGAGACGTCTGGGCTAGCGACGCAGATTGTGTGGGGCGTGGGTGCAGAGACGTTTGCATTCGACGCAGCTTTGGAGGGCGGGGGTACAGAGACAGACTGTACTAGCGACGCAACGTATGTATATATATATCCATATGAGGAGATGCAGGGTGTATGGACCAGCTATATGCTATCATCGCATTGTTTGTGTTATGTGATGCTTTAGGCATCTTGTTTGTTCATGTTAGAGCTAAACTTCCATAGTGGGAGTTCTATTTACTCAAGTCAGTGGTTTACATGTTTAGCATCCCATACCTCACGGAGTAACTCCCCTGTTGCTCACCCCTCTTTCTTCCCATTACAGGTGAACATGACGACTAGTTGGATATGTGGACGGTTTGGTGTCTTGGGATCGTTGTATTTTATTTCGGTTTTAATTAACTTTTCGATTTAAGGTACTTGGTTTTTAAATTATAAACTCGTTTTTATTTGGAAATTATTTGATTAAAAGGTTCGACATTTTACTCGATTTTATAAATCGGTTTAATTCGATATTTTACCGTAAGTAACACGCCGTTCTCCATATAGGAGGTGACGGGTGTTACAATTTGGTAGCAGAGCGGGGTTCCGTCCCGGCACTGACCCAGGACGGCGATTTATGGGACTCGGATTTCAGCGGTTTTCAATGTTTGTTGAGGATTGAGAATTTCAAAATAAAAGTGACACCCTTCTGTCCAGAATCATTTGTTTATTAGTTAGAGTTTCTGACTTTTTCTTTTGGTGTGGATGAAAATCAAGTTTCTGTTTGTTTCCTTTTGTTTTCATCTCGTGTTCTTCTCTCCTTCGTATTCGTTGAAGTTTTTCTCGGGTTCCGTCTTGGAATTCCGATTAAGTGAGGAAGAATTGTAACGACCGTGACCCAATGTGGGAAAACCCATTTGTTTTTATTAATTAAAACTCAAAACCCTTCTTTTTATTTTGTCCCACATTGGAAGTTTAGAAAACCTACCTCCCTTCCCTTCTCTTATATAATAAACTCCACCCTTTCTCTTTATAATCATCAAGTCAAAGTATTTCTTTGTGTGTGACGAGTTGTTGTTGAATTATTCGACGACCAGTCACTAGTGAATTTTCTGGTGGGATTTCCGGGTGAGCTTCCGGCGAGATTTCTGGACGAGCTTCCGGCGGGATTTCTGGACGAGCTTCCGGCGGGATTTCTGGACGAGATTCCGGCGGATTTTTCTAGTAAGTTTGTCGCCTCCTTACTTCTAGTTACAGAAATCTATTTTAGAAAGGTTGTTATTTTAGGAAAGTTTCTACTTTAGGAAAGTTTCTATTTTAGGAAAGTTTCCATTTTAGGAAAAATTCTATTTTAGGAAAATAGGAAACTTTATTTTTGGAGAATCTGAGCCTAAGTCGTTGATTGTCGTGTTGCAGTTGACCTCAGTTGACCGCATCTTCCGTTGTTTATTTCCTGCCAGTGGCTAAGGTGAGGGTCTATTCCGTAAATTCCATACCAGTGTAGAATTTTCTCTATCGTAGTTTAGATTTCGAATCATGATCCGTCTGTTTGAATTGAGTCTGTTTGAGTCTTGATTGTTAGTTAGTTCATTCATTGTAAACCAGAACTAGGGGTCTGGAGGATTCAACCGTTGATTTGATTGTGTGATGTTAAGATATGCGATATATATATGTATGTATACATAGTTATGAGTAGGGACTATGTGAGTGGGCGGGGGTCCAGAGATGTCTGGACTAGCGACGCAGCTTTGGTGGGCGGGGGCTCAGAGACGTCTGGGCTAGCGACGCAGATTGTATGGGGCGTGGGTGCAGAGACGTTTGCATTCGACGCAGCTTTGGAGGGCAGGGGTACAGAGACAGACTGTACTAGCGACGCAGCGTATGTATATATATATCCGTATGAGTAGATGCGGTGTGTATGGACTAGCTATATGCTATCATCGCATTGTTTGTGTTATGTGATGCTTTAGGCATCTTGTTTGTTCATGTTAGAGCTAAACTTCCATAGTGGGAGTTCTATTTACTCAAGTCAGTGGTTTACGTGTTTAGCATCCCATACCTCACGGAGTAACTCCCCTGTTGCTCACCCCTCTTTCTTCCCTTGCAGGAGAGCTTGATGAGTAGTTTGATATCTGGACGGTTTTGTGTCTTTTGGATCATTGTATTTTATTTCGATTTTAATTAACTTTTCGATTTACAACGGTTGAATCCTCTGCCGTCATGGGCTTCCCAAAGCCAATCCTTGAGCATGTCCATTTGCTATACCATCTCTTGAACCATTAATAGTTCTAACTCATTTCACTCCCTTACTTTGGTCCAACAAAGTGGTATACGACAAGACCTACCATAAATAGCCTCATCCGGTGTCATCTCAATGCTCGAACAATAGTTGCCGGGATGTTACGCAATGTTTTTAGAAACTTATGGATGACAAGTAGGGCTGTCTGAAAGTGCTAAACCCGTGTCGTTATGAACTTCTCCCGAATTGGCAATAAGTATTGTTAGGTTCAGACAACCGTTTAAGACAAAACAAAATGAATATGTTAGTAGTACATGAGACTCTTATTATTACTACATCAAATCCAGATTCGATTTATCCGAATTGTTAACTTTTTAAAAGTGAATACTCTTGAAATTACTACTCAAATATTTTTGTGGAAAAGAAAACAAGAACATTTTTAAAAAATAATATTTTTGGATTCTTGTGCTTATCTCATTGGTAAATAGTTGGATATAAAAGAATAATAAAAAAAAAGGAATGGCGACAATAACAACACGAAGAACGAAAGGTTTGTGTTTTCAATGCCCTGAAGTGTTTTGGACGGTACAGATGACGCAGATGAGAATCTAACGGACTGAATTCTCTGTAGCACTAACGTCTCCTGCTTTATTTCATCTGAGCATTTGTCTGAAAAATACAACGAAAGGCATCTTTTTCACTCTCTCTCTTATCTATCGTCAAAACTCGTCTCTGTTGTCTCTCTCTCTCTCTTTCTCGCCTAATTCCAGGGAGCCCGAAGTCAAATTTCTCATCTTTGCGAGGTTGGTGGTTGAAATCTCGAATATGAATTAAATAAATGTTTCACTGTTGATAAAGTTTTCATTTTTTTTTGTTCGTTGGTGAATCTGAAATTAGTATGTTTTGGTGTTCGATTAAGGGTTGGTGTAGCTACGCCATGCTCCTTAGGTTTAGGTTTATGCCCTTTACGGATCTTGATGGGCAAAAAGAAAGTTTTTTTAATGTCCTAGGGCACAAAAGATCTGGTGTTTGTTGTTGGAATTGTACATTTTAGGTTTTATGAAAATGCCCTTTACATTTTCATCTTGGGGGGTCTACAAAATGTAGCAAAGTTTGCATTTTTTTTGGGTTTTCGATTCTTCTAGGGACTTTTATTGAACCTAAGGTTGCTCTTAAATGGATTCTTTTGCATTTCCTTTTAACTTTCTTTCTGCTTTTAGTACTGCAGAGAGTACATATAACCCAAAAGGTCAATGCTCTTTAACCCAAATGTTGGTCTCATTTTTGACAGGAGTTTTAGCAATGGAAGGAGTTCCAAATCCTAACCATTACGACAAGTCTATAGTGCTAGATGTTAAACCACT
This sequence comes from Brassica napus, assembly GCF_020379485.1. NCBI lineage: Eukaryota > Viridiplantae > Streptophyta > Magnoliopsida > Brassicales > Brassicaceae > Brassica > Brassica napus. The sequence continues at coordinate 34,677,217 of NC_063449.1, read as the reverse complement.
GAGAAGTCTAAGACCTGTTTTTCCAAATGGCAATCAAGGTCCACCCTTTGTTGGAGTTCCACCTTTTGGCCCTTCTTCTTCTTCTTCCACTGGATACTCACCTTTCTTCCCATTTGGATCACAACCACCTACGCAAGACACTCCAGATCTCAACCAAACTCAGTACACACCTCCTCCATCGTTTGTTCCACCTCTTCAATCATACAGATCACCCACTACTACTGCATCAAACGGCCCTAGCAGCTCAACCGGAGCTAAAAGAGGTCGTCCTAAGGGAAGCGGCAACGCCAAGAAAAAAGACAAGACAGTCCCCCAAGAGCCTACTTTGGATGTTCAGGTTGTGAAGCGTTTCAGCGGAGTTTTCGACAGCGGGATCAGTGCAGCAGAGCGAGAAGACGGCAACGTGGACTTAGTAAGCACCGTGCTGATGCGTTTTGATGCTGTTAGAAGGCGCCTCAGCCAAGTAGAGTACGCAAAGGCCGCGACCGCTAAAGCAGCAGGCTCTTTGATGAGCAATGGAGTGAGGACAAACATGAAGAAGAGAGTTGGAACGGTTCCCGGAATAGAGGTCGGAGACATCTTCTTTTCTCGGATAGAGATGTGCTTAGTGGGTCTCCACATGCAGACTATGGCCGGCATTGACTACATAACAAGCAAGGCCGCTGGTGCAGATGAGGAGCCTCTAGCTACCAGCATTGTTTCGGCCGGACGCTACGACGGCGAGGCCCAGGATCCTGAGTCTTTAATCTACAGTGGACAAGGAGGGAATGCGGACAAGAACAAACAAGCGTCTGATCAGAAGCTTGAGAGAGGGAATCTAGCGTTGGAGAGAAGCTTGAGGAAGGGGAATGGAGTGAGAGTCATAAGAGGAGAGGAGGATCCAGCTAGCAAAACGGGGAAGATCTATATTTACGATGGGCTTTATACAATCTCAGAGTCATGGGTAGAGAAAGGCAAGTCTGGCTGCAACACGTTTAAGTATAGATTAGTGAGAGTGCCTGGTCAGCCACCTGCTTTTGGGTTCTGGAAAGCTGTTCATAAGTGGAAAGAAGGTTTGATGACTCCAAGAAGAGGACTTATCCTTCCGGATATCACTTCAGGTGTTGAGAGCAAACCTGTCTCGCTTGTGAATGACTTTGATGATGAGAAGGGGCCTTCTTATTTCACTTACATCTCCACTCTCAAACACTCGGAAGCCTTTAGAATAACCCAGCAGCACACAGCAACTGGTTGCTCCTGCCGTGGCTTGTGTGCGCCGGGAGATCTAAATTGCTCTTGCATCAGAATGAATGGTGGTGATCTTCCTTACCTTAATGGCGTTATGCTTGTTTCCAGGAGGCCAATGGTATATGAATGTGGTTCAACCTGTCCGTGTAACCCCAGTTGCAAAAACAAAGTGATTCAGACAGGACTTAAGTTCCGCATGGAAGTGTTTAAGACGGCGAACCGTGGTTGGGGTTTACGTTCTTGGGATCCCATTCGTGCTGGCTCTTTCATATGTGAATATGCTGGTGAGGTCAAAGACCAAGAAACGCTTAGAATGGACCAAGAAGAGGATGAGTTCGTCTTTGACACGTCTCGTGTGTATAACTCGTTTAAGTGGAACTATGAGCCTGCGTTAGTAGATGAGGATCCTTCAGATGAACTCCCCGAGGAGTTTAATCTCCCAGCACCGCTCTTGATCAGTGCTAAGAACTTCGGCAATGTAGCTCGGTTCATGAACCACAGCTGCTCCCCCAACGTTCTGTGGCAGCCAGTTATTTGTGAAGGAAACGGTGAACCGGTTGTCCACATTGCTTTCTTTGCTATTCGTCACATTCCTCCAATGGCTGAACTGACGTATGATTATGGAGTCTCCCTTACATCTGAGGCCAGAGATGGGAGCCTTTTACATGGAAAGAGGCAGTGTAACTGTGGTTCTGTGAAATGTCGTGGTTCATTCGGATGATCTGAGAAAATGTAAACCCTTGATCTCTACCTTTTCTTTGTACTTTTGGATATGATTCTGAACACTAATGGTCTGAAACCATTTCTGTTTGTTACAGGGCCAAGAGTAGAAAGAGGGTGACGGCTTTTGGAAACTGTGTATGCATTTGCATGTTCTGTGGCGATGCAAACACTTGTAATGTAATGTATTGTATTGGCATCACATCGGCTTTAGGTTCCATGCTCATAGGTTTGGTAAAATTAAACTCTAGAGCGATTTAGTTATGTTCTTTAAGCTTTCTGTAACAACTTATCCGTAGACTTCAAGAATGAGAAGGAAAAAAATTGATGTTTGTTTGGTATTAGTAGTCAATGTTCTTCATGTAATCCTTGGAAAGCTTTGTTTCCATGATGAGTTTCTGTTCACATCATTATCATCATCTCCAAACAAACTCTTCATGTGATCTCAAAGTGGAACCAAAGCTTGCAAATTTTGTAAGAGTAAGAGGGAGATCACTCTGAAGCCTGTCAGAAGGAATCAGTTGAGACTGGGAATGATAAGAACAGCTTCTAACTTGATTCACTTGTCAAGGTGTTCTATAGCAGAGTGACGTATGAGGTTTCCCGGTTCTCCAGATAGGAATATCAGAAAGATAAGAAAATTTGATACACAATTAGTCACTGCAAGTCTGCAAGTAACCAGGTTGGAGAAAATCACCAGCTATAACGGATTTCAACTCTCCTGCAGACATTATAACTGGTTCAACTCCCATGGTTTTGGATATAAGTTTGGTCTGTAACGTTCTGCCTTGTCCTTTACATCCTCTCCCTAGATACCTAGGCAGCCGGGAAAATAAAACCAAAATGTTCAAGAGATGGTGGACAGTTTTCAATCACTGAATCTAAACAGAGAAGCAGGAGGTGCATTCATTACCTCTAAGATCAATGAAATTTTTATATTTAGAGAGCTAGCAAGGTATTTATTTCTTCACAATGTGGACTGCGGCAGAACACAATGTTAAGGTAAAGTGGTCACGATACACCCAGTCTGGAGTAACATCCTGTCCTCCTTGGTGGACACGAGCTGGAGCAGCGCTTCTCTGTTTATTCTTAGGTATGCTTTTCAAGCTACAGTACACTCTCTGTTGCGAGAGAGGAATGGTAAAAAAACATGGTGAACCAACGTGACCAAGCTCATCTTAATAGTTTCATTGATAAGTTGATTAGAAACCGTATCGACTCGCTTTGAGGCAGCAAGAATGGTAGATTTGACAAGTATTATCGTTGATGAAGAGAGAAACACAATTTATTTGGTTTTAGATTTATAGTAATTTTTTTCACAAACAGAGCTGCATTCTTTGTCAAAAAGTTTTTTTTTTATTTAAATAAATTTAACATTTATTCAAAAAAAATGTTAAGGTAAAGTGAAAGTAAGAAAGAAATATTGCAGAATGAATCCAACAAGATCAATACAAAGTTCCACACTATAAAATATACAATATAATGTGTGTTGAGAGAGTTGCATTTATATACACATCATCATCATCAAATGTGAATGGAATTTAACAAACAGAAAATAAAGTTGGAGTGGACAATATAGAATGAGATCTAATCCATACAATCTCCCAGTGTAGATCATCGGCAGACCCAGACCCTTGCCACTCTTTGGTCATCTCTTCCATGTGGCATGAAATCATTCTTTTAGAAGCATTTATACACGTATGTACGAGTTACAATGGGTTTTAAATTAAAATAAAGCACATTAAAACACTCAATAGAATATTCAGCAGCATATGGGGTATTAAATTTTCACAGTAGCGGCCCTAGATAGAAGCAGCGGAGCTTCCGGCCTTATAGAAATATATAAAATTTTCGGCCGATAACTTTAGTAATTTCTTGTAGGTGAGTTGGTTAAAGCTTGTAGAGATAGTACTAATGGTGTTTTGGACTTTCTCAGCGCCGGGCTTGGGTATTAATAAAATGTTATCGGTGATTATTCTTAGCGGATATAATTCAACTCACATTGTCATTAGCCCAACATTGAATTTGATTTGAATTACTCCAATGTGTATTTTTTTGTTTAAGAATTAAGGCGTCTACAAGTATATATTTTATATCTTGTATCCATATAAAAATATTGTAGCATGTTAATTTTATGTTTTATAATTTAATAATATGTGTATTAATAATATATTAATTAATTATGTTAACCAGATATTAAAACCACAATCAATTGTTTCTAGTTTTAGCTTGTTGTTTGATAAGTCAATCAACAATTATCGGCTTGTGATGAACAGTTTTAGCTTGTTGTTTGATTTTAATTCGGTAAAAAAATATTACACCTGTTAGAATCTTGTTGTGTAGTAGATAGTTGTAAAATAAACTTGACGAGTTCTAGAACTACAGAAGTTAAATATTCAGCCATCCAATTGTCATGTATATTATTCTTCAACTTCTATATTTTTCATAATCGAATTACAGAAGTTCATTACTTTTGATTATGTAAAAATTGTGCATCTATATTTTTCATAATCGAATTACAGAAGTTCATTACTTTTGATTATGTAAAAATTGTGCAAAGCAAAAAACAGCTTACTTTGTGGATATAATATAAAACAATTTGCATAAATATAAAGTTGATGACTATAATCAGTGACTGTCATTTGAAAAACACTTGTTTTTGTAGATATATTATAAAACAACTTGTATACAAATACAAAGATGATCAATTGGATAACTCTTTTAAGAACAATTGACTTTGAAAAATGAGTGGTTTCAACACAATTGGTTACGTGGTGGAACTAACTAAAACTACTTATCATAAACAATTCTCTCTCAAATTAATACTCAAAAGATATTCTAATTTAGATTCACTTCCATTAGTTTGTGTGTTTGTTTAAACATCAAATATTTTTCACTGTTGATATCTGAGTTCTATAATTATCTATTTAAGTGACGTATTTTACATGTGTTTATGGGACTATATCATTCACTACATCGATGTATTATTCTTTTGTATCTTACATACGCTCACTACATCGAGTTATTATTCTTTTGTATCTTACATATGTCTATCTTCCCAAAGACTAGAAAGACACCCAAATTTTTGGTTGATAGAGAATCAAAGTCAAGTAGACCACTGAATCAGACTCGCATGCTGAAACATTTCAGTGTCTCCAGTCTTCTCCAGAAAGACCATGAGAAGAATCAAAATTCTATCATTTATTTATGATTTGATTTCTCGCGCACTGGCCCATAAAATTTCACCTTTAGAATTTCAGTCATTAGACCACTATCTATGCATGTATTTTTAGATCAAAAAAGATTTATATGGTATTTCATATGTTCGATAGTTCCTTACCGTGTTAATTACCCAATTTTGGTCCTTGAGATTCAGCGGCTGATACTTGATGAATTATTATTTCTGTTACAACACACCCCCAGGAGGATGAACCCGTCTGGATGCATACGCTAAGAGGCACATACGCCGACCTTCCGCTGCATGGCTGGTTCCTCCACCGCCATGTTGGGTGGATGTAGTCATGGGCATATTATCCGAAACCCGAAAACCGAACCGGAACCGAACCAAAAAAACCGGGACCTAAACCGGACCGAAAATTACAAAAACCCGAACGGTTCCTATATTTCTAAATCCGAAAAACCGAAACCGAACCGGGACCGAACCGAGAACCGAACGGGTACCCAAATATTTTGAATATATTAAAAAAAATATTATTTTTAATTTTAATATATATAAAATATAATTTATAAATAAAAAATATCTACAAAAATCCGAACTACCCGAATAACCCGGACATGTTTTCGGTTTTTTCCGGGTTTAGATCGGGTTTTCGGGGGTTTTTTGGTTTTTTGGGCTTTAAACCCGAACCATACCCGAATTATTTGTAATACGGTTCCATTTCGGGTTTTATAAAAAAATAGAAACCCGACCCGAACCCGACACTATCCGAACCGAACCGATCCGAAAAATGTCCGGTTCCTAAACGGTTCCTAAATATCCCAATCCGAATAACCCGAAAACCGAATAAACCGAACCGACCCGAACCGAAAACCCGAATGCCCAGCACTAGGTGGCTACTAACGCTGCAGCCAAACTCTGTTTCTGAAAAACTTTGTTTATCTGCTATTATGGAACTATGTTTATCTGTTTATGTTAGACCTAACTATCTGTTTGTTTATGCTATTATGGAGGATTTTCCTATTCGTATGAATCTATGTTGGGTGTTTGAAAGAATCGAATAACTTCGCATACAATGATAAAAAAGTAACTTGAGTAAAATCTTGGTAGCAAATCTCTTTTGTTAATTGGACTTTGATATGATTAAAGAATAAAAAATCAATTATCTAGGGAGATCTCGGCTTGCGTTTCAATCACAAACATAAGACCACAAAACAATGAAGTAGCATGTTCCTTTGGTGACAAGCCCGAAACAAAACACTTCAAATGTTTCCACATTTCTGTACAGTTAACATCAGCCCTAATACAAGAACCCTAATGCAGAATCCTAATCCGATGTGGAAAAAGTTGCAAAAACGCCATATAGCTTTGCTATAAAAAAAGATGCACAAAAAAAGTTTGAAAAAGAGAACACAATGGCTCCCACTTATGCTAAATACTTTCTTAATCTTGGTTAATTACCAACATCAGATCCCTGCCCTGAGCTGTCTGTCACTGTCAGAGTCTGCATAAGGAAAGAGGAATGCAAGTAAGCTTGTATGGAGATGTGATGCTGACAAGGGAGAAGAAGTCTCTCAACATATACCACTAGAACATGAGCCTGATCCACTATTAGAACTCTTAGAGCTACTTGATCCACCATCATTTACTGCTTGTCGAACTGGAGGTGCCACAGGACTTAAAATGTCAGAAACCACATTAAAGTAAAGTTGTTGCAATGGGGCTAAAAGACTAATATGGTACACGCATGAACTAAAATCTCACCTGATTTTGTAACTATTGGCGACTCAGGGCTAGTTACTAGGGTGTTCTGTAAACATGAAAGAAGAGTCATTAGAGTCTAGATACTAGTTAATACGGTAAAACAAAGGAAAGTGAGTAGCACTTAGTTATTTGCTCCTCCCCAGTTTTTGGACACTGTTGTGAACAGATTCAGCATCTCTCAAGCTCTCCTTATATTCAGTCACATATCTGTAAAGCTCCCAAAGAGTTTGGAGATCAAGACTATCAATATCTAACTCAATCTCATCTTCTTGTTGAGCGAGTTTCGGGTTCCTCTTCTTTATAATCTGAACAACTGCCTCTAGCTTGTTGAAAGGCAAATCCTGAAGATCTTCACTAAGTCTCTGCTTCTCATCAAACGCCAAGTCCCTCTTTCCACATGCCTCTTCTTCTTCTTCACGCTTCTCAAAGGGAACAGTTAGAGCTGCAGGCTCCACTGGGTTTGTCATAGATTCTGCTCTCTCCAAAGTCCTATTCTCAACTATAGGATCTTGTAGTGGTAATGGCTCCACACAACGAGTTTTTGTTGAAACAGGACGTTGTTGTTGCCTCCTATTAAGAGACTCAAACTGTGTTTCAAGCGGCCTCCATTTCTCTTCAAACATTTTCAACAAAAACTCAGCCATACTATGCACATCATGCCCCCACAGGGTTATACATTATCGCATTGTTAAAAGTAAGTCTCACATCCTCAGCAAACTCCAAGGGTGAAGTGTAACAACTCTCCCTCAACTTACTCTTCAATGTCCCCAAATCCAAAGGCTTCTTAACGATAGTGTGGTAATGATGTAAACCAAGCTTAGCCGCATCCACTGGCGCGTTGAATATCCATCCAAACTTGTGTTTTATCAACCTCGTTAGCAAACTGTCGCAGTTCTTTAGAATTTGAATAATACCTTTGTCTCCGCCCTTTTTAACACTGTTTGCTGTTTTCAGCTTCGTGTCAGGCACTGGCGTCTCTGCTAGCTGCTATCCCGAGACCAAAGTCTGCGACGATGTTGTTAGCTCGTTTGATCAAGCTCCTAACTTTACCCAGCTCTGTTTATGCTTCGCCTTTGAAACTCCACCGCCGATGATAGCACCAGACGCCGTTCCCTCGTTGACTATTTCCTCAACCCTAGGAAAGCAATTGTGAGTCGCGCGGCGTCGCGAGAATAACACACGCGCTCTAAGAACCTAAGAAACTACACGAGTATCTTTATCCCTAGGATCTAGGCCTGGGACTTATTATCCGAGATCCGGATTCGATCCGAGATCTGCTCCGGATCCGCTCTGAAAATAGGATATCCGGGGTGCCCGGATCCGAATCCGGATAGTAAAATCTTGGATCCGTGCAAACCGAATCCGGATCCGGATATCCGGATCCGGATCCGTATTTTTAAAATACATTAAACTTTTAAATTTTATTAATATTTATATTTGATATATTAATATTTATACATGAATTAATCTTATAATATTATATTTTAGTTTTACAATATTATAAACATATATAAATATATTTATAAATATTTAATTTATGTATTATATTAAAAAAAAATTAGTATTTTTTGTTAAAAAAATTGATATTTTTTGTTAAAAAATTAATATTTTTTGTTAAAAAAATATTTTTAATTATTTTGACGGATCCGGATCCGGATCCGGATATCCGCGGATAATAGAATATCGAAACGGATATCCGAAACCCGGATATCCGAAAACCACGAATCCGGATCCGGATATTAAATCCACGGATCCGAATCCGGATACCCTAAATTTCCCGGATATCCGGATCCGTCCCAGGGCTACTAGGATCCCATCTGGTTTCTTAAGTACACTTTAATCTATTCTATTAAAAGACAATCAATCTGAAAAACTCTACTTATACAAAGTTGTTTGGACTATTTCCTAAGATTTAATAATTTCATGGTCCTACTTCAATTTCTCCTAACAATATATTTTCATAAATTTCTCTGATTTTTTTTAGATATTATAAGTGTGCCACTCATATATTTATTGTAACTACTATATTACCTTCTATAAATCTCACCCCTTGATCATAAATTTTTCTATTTAGTTATTGATATCCCATATACGATTTACTAACCAACATTTTTTTGATGCAATAATATATATACTCGTGGGTCCATAGACTAATATATTATGTATGTGACCATATATATATTATATAATGTTTATTTTAATTCTTAAATTCATATTTATATAAAACGAATGGTATGGTGCATATCACCATTAAATAATACATGTCATTTGAATTAAAATTGTCTGGTAAGTAATACATCTATTCTATTAAAAGAGAATCGTTCTGAAAAAATCTACTTATACAAGGTTGTTTGGACTATTTCCTAAAAGTTAATAATTTCATGGTCCTACTTAAATTTCTCCTAACAATATATTTTCATAAATTTCTCTGATTTTCTTTAGATATTATAAGTGTGCCACTCATATATTTATGGTAACTACTATATTACTTTCTATAAATCTCACCCCTTGATTATAAATTTTTCCATTTAGTTATTGATATCCCATATACGATTTACTAACTACCATTTTTTTGATACAATAATATATAAACTCGTGGGTCCATAGACTAATCTATTATGTATGTGACCATATATATATTATATAATGTTTATTTTAATTCTTAAATTCATATCTATATAAAACGAATGGTATGATGCATATCACCATTAAATAATACATGCCATTTGAATTAAAATTGTCTGGTAAGTAATACATGTATTTTTAAAAATGAGTTAATGAAGTATGATAAATAATTATCACAAAATCATGTTTTACTATAGAACCGATCAAACTTAGTAGTATATTATATTATTTTCAGTTCATAAAAAACGATATGAACATATAAGTACTGAACAAATTTGAAAAAATGCATATGAAGTTAGTTAAAAATTATCCTCGGGCCAACTTATTTAATTGAGTTTTTACTATAATTCAGATACAACCACTTAAATTATATTATGGAAAATTAAAAAATAAAAATAATTTAGAAAATATTGCTCCATATTCTCTCTTTTTTTATTTATAAAAAAAAATAAGTTGACATGATTTTTACTTACGAAGCACAGTTACTAAAATCCAAAATAATGATTAGTATTTTTTTTTTGGGCAACAAATAATGTTTAGTATAAAAGATGCTCAAATACAAGTCCACTTCTGTAATTCAGTTTAAATAACAAAATAAATTTACAAATATAATTAGGTCCAAAATTAATATTTAATATTTATATTATTTAAGTTTCAAGCTTGCAGGTTTTCACAGGTTAGTCAATCATATATTATATACTAAACACATTGAGATTGGTATAAACTCTTCCCTAAGTTTGGAATACCTAAATTAAACAAGATTTTTCTCTTTTGAAAAAGTATTAGCCCCGTGTTTCAAAGCTTGATTCAAAAGTTTGAATTGAGTTTTGAAAAAATATCATCCAATTTATATGGGATTTTATCGGGTCAACCAATATTGGATAGCGGGTTAATGATAGTTTTTATGTTTTTACAGATTTTTATCAGATTTTTATATATAAGGTTTTAACAAAATTCAGACCAGATTTATATGAATCACCTGATTTACTTCTGAGACTGTAGGTTTGGTTCGGGTATGAAAACACTGGTAAAACTATTAAAAGTTCTACAATATATATACTATTAGATTAGTCCAAAATCTGCCAAGTAAATTTTTTGTCTCATCAACTCAACAAATATAACTCTTACAAAATACACACAAAATGCAACGATGACGTTGTAACATAAGAATACACATATAAAATCTAAAATAAACTATTTGATAAATTATATAATTTTAAACTAAAATTCTTTTACTTTTTCAATATAATAACACTTTATAAATTAATAATATACTTCAAAACATCAAAACCAAAATAATAATTCATATCAAACAATATTCTTAATCGGAAAAAAAAACCCGCGTTTTTGAAACGCGGGTCAAAATCTAGTAAAGTAAATTGTAGCTAAGGACTTTACTTAAGAATCACCTAATTTTTGAGTTGAGTTACGATGGTAGTTTCTTAATTTAGGCTCTTTAAAAAAAATTAAATTAAATTTGTCTCTTTCCATCTTCGGTTTCTATAACTAACATTGTATCAGACATGAACTTCCCAAACACATCTTTCAAACACATCTTTCAAGTCCACGGTTTACCAAAAAAGTCATTTCAATTTGAATCGCCCAAATAAATATATTCGATTCTGATTTAGAAGGATTCATAGTCTTTACCTGATAGGATAGCAATGAGGAAGTTTGCCCAAAAAAAGAGTATCATCAACATCCAATGAACAATTACAAATTATAGCAAGATCAGGAAACACCGGAGTACATGACAGACATAGAGTGAGCACTTAAGAGAATAAAATTAAAGGCTAGGACATGTCATATATAAAGCCAAGTATTTCATTTCTTAGGAGATAACTTAAGAACAATAAGAAGCAATCAAATCATACATCTCTCTCCACAAACAACAGATTGACCAAGGAGATATGGAAGTAGGTATGTAATAACACCGGGAATGCATGTCAAAGTCGTGAACTCATAAGAAGCAACCCGAAGAAAAAAAATAGCGAGTACCTTCAGAAACTAAAGCATCAGCCAAAACACAGTTCTAATTCCAAGATACTAATAACTTATATGGCACAAGAAATGGGTCAAATCAACTAGATAGCAAATAAATACCAGTTACATGCAAGAGCTCTAACATTGACAAGAAAACAAATAAACTAGGAAATGCTTCTAAAGAAGAAGTAGAAACCTCGGAAAAGGTTCCAGTAAGCTTGTTCAAGAGCGTGGATTTTCCAAGGGAAGGAAACCCAACAAGTCCAACTCTAGAATCTCCACTTTTGGTGACATCAAAACCTTCGCCAGCAGCAGCATCACCACCTTTTGTAGGCGGTGCAAGAAGGTCTCTTCTTAGCTTGGCAAGTTTGGCCTGCGAAATGGACCAATATAATATCAGAGACAAGCAAATGGAGCGGGAGAAAAAAGTACTAAAATTATTGCATGCCTGGTAAACATATTCATTGAAGCTTTTAGCTATCATCTATATACTCTTAAGGTCCATGCAATAATTTACACTGTGCTATTTGGTATTAACAACAAAACTTATTCATCCAAGTAAGAAACTTTACGAGAGACTATGCCATATATAAATGAAGCTGCCCAATTTGCATTTGATGAGTATAAACAGCTCAACCATTCAAACCTCACTCTAAGCTACACAAAACTGGAAAAATGAAATAGCTTGGGAGGAGAAGAAATTACCTTTAACAAACCCAGATGATGAGCGGTTGCTTTGTTCTTCTGAGTCCTAGCCATCTACACAACATAAAATTGAATAAACCACTCAAATTAACACAGAACAATCAGTCATTTTTCTTAATTGAAAAGAACAAATGTTCCGAATTTACAGTTCTATGCATCCAAAATCGAAGAGCACAAGTGAAGAATCAGAGGATCGTTAAAGATTCGAAGAAAACAAAACTTACCTCATCAGAGGATCGTTAAAGATTTGAAGAACCCACAAAAAGATGAATTGGTGATAAAACAAAAGAAAGAAAAGAAAAAGGAAAAAAGGGGAAAAAAAAATAGGTCCATTGCTTTGCTGACAAGTGGTTGTGAAAACCACCCTAAAAATCGATCACAAAAAACCTAAGCTAAGGATCGCTTATTCGTTTTTCAATTAATTTTGATTTAATTAAATCATTACTTTTGTTTAAAACCCTATTAAGAACCCTGATATTCATGGTCTAAGAGCTTCCGCATCGACGGTTTATAACCGGATCACGGGCTCGGGTGAACCCGTATGATACGGGGTCAAGCCACGCGTCGATAGCAGAGTGGACACGCGAGTCCGCGTGTAGACGGAGAAAAAAAGGGATTCGCGATAGATCATTCATTTTCACTTCTTTCTTCTAAAGCTAGGGTTTCGTTCTCTCCCTGGCGATTTTTCGTGCGACGCGATAGCCGGATCATTTTCTCTTCTTTCTTCGATCTAATCGACGTCGTACTCTCTCGTAGACGATCTGAGGTGATTATCCACTAGTTTCATCGATTGATTCAATCGTTTGGGGTCGAAAGCGTTTTAGGTTAAAAATCGATTTGGGGTTTTGATTTATGGTTTTGGGGGTTTTGTCGTAGGGTTCGAAATCGAAAAGGGGGTATAGATTTCTGGTTTAAGTCATGCGGGTACGTTTATTTGGGATTTGTAATCGATTTAGTTTATAGTTAGGGTTCTAAAAGGAATCGTTTTTTTCTGATGCAGATGGATCCCGCAGTAGAGATAAGAGATTCAAAGAGGACAAAGGAGTACATCAACATGCTCTCTTCTGTGGCTGATTCAGAGTACGGGATTCCGACGAGGTGTCCCTGTGGTGGCAGTATCATTCACGAGGTTCGTGGGAAGGACGACTACGACACTCTTCCTGGGAATCGGTTCTTTACCTGCAAAAACTACGAGGTACGGTTGTTCTTAATTGTATTTTGAATTTTTTATTTTTTAAACGAGATTGATTATTGATTCAAAATTTTTTTTCTTCTTACCAAGGCTGATGAGTTTCATTATCGTCAGCCTTGGGTCATTGGTGTCGAGGAGCAGATCGAACGCCTCACTAAGCGTCTGGAGGAGGTGGAGGTGGTGATAAATTGGGTGCCGGAGGTCAATAACCACATTCAGAGACTGGAGGTAACTAGATTCTAATTTGATTTCAATTTTGTAAAATATTTCTTAATTTTTTATGCATTGACTAACACTGTATGATTGTTCTTTCATGTACATGCAGAGGTTGATAACCTCACTGGGAAGGTTTATAACCTCTCTATGCAGGTTGAGGTCTTGGAGAAGCTCTGCTTCGACTGAAAACAAAAGGTAACCCTTACTCTACACTGGTTAACTACAGTGGTAGCTATCTAGAGTTTAACCACACTTAGTTGAGTTTTAAAAATTATAGGTAGTTGCGTATTCAATGGTAGTGAATGGTTGTGTATCAAATCGGTGTAGTTGAGTTTTTAAAATTTATTTGATGTTCATTCAATGATATCTGTGTAGTTATACCTATGTTGTACTTGTTATAGAGTCATTAAAACACACACACCAAACACTAAAACAAGTATAGAGTAATTAAAATATACACAACAAATAGACACACGAAAAACCAAACACACATACCATACTTAAACTAGTTTAATCAATGCTTGGTAGTTAGACATACACACACACGTAATCAATTTGTTGTACTTTCTAACACTAAAACTAGTATTAAAACATAGGCATGATCCACATCTCAAAACACACCAAACTTTTAAAACTTCTATCTAAAACTAAAAGGAACCAATTTCCCTTAACTCTCACGGGTTCGTTAACCTCCTTGCCTCCCAGAGCAGTCAACCAATAGATATTGGTTGTTCTGAGGTTCCAAATCCTCCGGAAAGGCGGAAGTGGACAACCAAAGAAGATGTGGTGCTGATCAGTGCTTGGTTGAACACCAGCAAGGATCCAATCGTGAGTAATGAGCAGAAGGCTGGCTCATTTTGGAAGCGCATGGAGGAGTGTGTGAATGCAAGCCCTCTGCTCATTGGCTCCGTTCCTAGGGAGTGGAGTCAATGTAAGCAGAGGTGGGGTAGGGTTAATGAACAGGTTTGCAAGTTCGTGGGATGTCACGAAGCTGCTTTGAAGAAGCAAGCCAGTGGACAAACTGAGAGTGATGTCATGAAGGCGGCTCATGACATCTTCTTTAATGACTACAATGCCAAGTTCACTCTTGAACATTGTTGGAGGGAGCTTCGGTTTGATCAAAAATGGAGATCCCACACTTCGACACGAGATGGTGCAAAGGAGAAGAGGAAGGAACCTGCGGAGGAAGTGGGTGGCAAGGAAGATGTTAGGCCTCCCGGTGTGAAGGCTTCCAAAGCAGCAAAACGCAAGAAACACTTCAATGAACCAGCATTTGATCAGATAGAGAGCATTTTAGAGGCAAAGAATAACTTATTCAAACACAAACTCCTAGATAGGTTGGTAGGAAAAAATGCAGAAACTCTTTCTGATCAAGAAAGAGCTCTAAAAAACAAACTCATTTCAGAAATGCTTTAACGTGGTGAGTGGAAGCTTTTTTGTGCATTTATCAGTTGGTTAATCGTTTGATTTCTCTAGTTTCACTCTCTTGTGTTTTATGTTTTAGCTGTTGTATTTTCACATTGTTTGAATATGTTTTGGTTTATGTATATTGATAATGTTTGTATATGTTTTGGTATCTAGATTATTGATATGTATCCGTTTTTCTTTGTAGGTCACGGGTTCAAGGAGGAGGATGCGTGTGGACGTGGTTGTAGGTATCGGTTTCTTTATGTATCATATCAAGTCACGGGTAAGGTTGATGGTTGTAGTAGTATTATGTCAGATTGAATCACAGGAGAGTGTAGTATTTTGTATGTTTCTACACTCGTTTTAGGACCTTCGGTTAATATGGGTGTATGTACCCAGAGGATGTGTTTTCAAGTCACGGATGTATGTCCCCACGACTTGCCTTTTCAACTCACGGGTGTATGTACCCGAGCAACTTGAGTCATGTATCTATATATATATAAACTATGTCTTTCTATTATTTTTGTGCATCAAAGTGTTTCACAATAGTTGTAAACTTGAAAACCAAAACTTCTAAACTTGTAAACTTCGTTGATACACTTGCTTTGATACACTCATCACTTGCTTTGATACACTCATCAACCATCACCACTTGCTCTGATACACTTCTCATCCATCACCACGGGGGTTCACCACGATTGCATAGACATCACCACCTCTACTTGTCAAAAACCAATCCATAGAGGTAAAATACGAACTTTTCTTTTGTTATTATGAGGCAACAATGTCATTTACCATATAGAAAAGAAAAAAAAATGAATTCTATTAAAAAAAAATTATAATCCCTTTTGTTTATGAAAAAAAAATGAACTATAACTTTAAAATCAAAAAAAAAATTCTAAAAAAGATAAACATACCATATAGAAAAGAAAAAAATTGAATTTTATGAAAAAAATATTATACTCCCTTTTGTTTATGAAAAAAAAAGAACTATAACTTTAAAATCCAAAAAACATTTCTAAAAAAGATAAACATACCATATAGAAAAGAAAAAAAATGAATTATATGAAAAAAATATTATACTCCATTTTGTTTATGAAAAAAAAATGAACTATAACTTTAAAATCCAAAAAACAATTCTAAAAAAGATAAACATACCGTATAGAAAAGAAAAAAAAATGAATTCTATGAAAAAAAAATTAACTATAAGTTCTTCTTTTGTAGCAAGAAAAAGATCAATCAACAATGTCTTCCTCATCAAGCGATGAAGCAGATAAAGCTTTTGATGAAATGGTCGACAAAGTTGTTGATAATTTCATAGACACAGTAGTTGATGGTCAAACCAACTACCGGAAGAAACGAGCTTATATCGAAAGAGATCGAGAGCGAGGACACAATCAACTATGGAAAGACTATTTCATGGAAAATCCTACATACCCACCTGAAATGTTTAGGAGGCGTTTTCGAATGAACAAACCACTGTTCCTTCGCATTGTCGAGCGTCTAAGTAGTGAAGTTCCATACTTTCAGCAAACAAGAGATGCTGCGGGAAGGTACGGGCTTTCTCCCCTTCAAAAGTGTACGGCAGCTATACGTATGCTCGCATATGGTCAGTCGGGAGATACATATGACGAATATCTCCGACTTGGTGACAGTACATCACGTTTATGTTTGGCAAATTTCACTGATGCAATAATACAGTTGTTTGGAGATGAGTATCTACGAAGACCTACACCCAAGGATCTTCAACGATTACTCGATGTTGGAGAGGTACGGGGGTTTCTGGGGATGATAAGCAGCATCGATTGTATGCACTGGGAGTGGAAAAACTGCCCAACGGCTTGGAAAGGTCAATTCACATGTGGTTCAGGAAAGCCGACAATTGTCTTAGAAGCTGTTGCGTCACAAGATCTTTGGATATGACACGCATATTTCGGCTTACCAGGTACTCTTAACGATATCAATGTTCTAGATCGGTCACATGTTTTTGATGACATCTTACATGGTCGAGCACCTAAAGTTAAGTTCAAGGTCAACAACCACACTTATCGTATGACCTACTATCTTACTGACGGAATTTATCCAAATTGGGCAACATTTATCCAATCCATCCCACTTCCTCAAGGTCGTAAAGCCGAGAAATTTGCTGAAAAACAAGAATCCGCCAGAAAAGATGTCGAACGGGCTTTTGGAGTATTGCAATCGAGGTTTGCAATTGTTAAAAACCCAGCTCTACAATGGGACAAGGCAAAGATAGGAAAGATAATGAAAACTTGTGTCATATTGCACAATATGATAGTAGAGAACGAACGACACGGATACGCTCAAATTAATACATCTGAGTTTGAGTCAGGAGAGTCCAGCAGAAGTTCAAGGGTGAGAAGCATTGATAGTATTCATGTTGGTGATATGTTAGGGATCCGCAGAGAAGTTCAAGATTTAGAGAAGCATGCTCGATTGAAAGCTGATTTAGTGAAAAATATTTGGCAAAAGTTTGGTGATGAAGATGAATAAACTTTGTATGTTTTTGAATTTCTCTATTTATGTAATCTACTCTTAATGTATTGAATAAAAAATTTTCAAAATTTTATAATATATTTTAATATTTTATTCATGTATTCTGGATTATTATTATTATTTTTTTAATTTATATTATTATTTTATTCTTATGAACTCTTTATCCGGGTTCAATAATGCAGAAAACAACAAATACATGTTCATAACTATTTATGGTCCCACAAAAAAATATTAAAAAAATTGGGTGAACTCCACCAATGCTTATGCTCTAACGCATGTGTAAACTGTAAAGTGTGACTCTGTAATAACGCTTAAGTGTCTCGGATATATAACCGAAAAGAAAAATTAGATGTTTGTTCCTGGTTTAATCACAAATCCCAGTTCATTTAGAGAGATTTGACGTTTATTTTCTTAATTGATTTATTTTATTACAAAATACAAACTATTATATAGACAAATTTTACAAATGATATTTTTATTTAGGTTATCAAAATTCATGTCTAGCGATTCTATTTGTAAGGATGTTAAAAAAACACGATTCTATTTGTATTTACTATTTTAAATCGCTTTTTGAATATTTAAACAACAGTTTTATTTGCAAAATATTATATAATTTTTATTAGTTTACATAATTGTTAATAAATCATTTTTAACTCAAAATATATGTAATGTAAAAGCATTAACTGCACATTTAGCTAAACCATTAAACTGTTTTGAACCCATAGACTTAACACAGAGATTTGACTTAGAAATCATATTAAAGTAGCCAAGCCATGTGCAATTCCATTGTAAATTGAACTCTGAAATAAAAATTCGAAAAAGATCCGAAATCTAAGCAAAGAATCATCTTTAATACTTGCAATCAGATTCACACACACACAACCAACAAAAAAGAGAGTAAACGAAGAAAATGGCCTTCAAGAATCATTCCTCGAGAACAGTTTCTACTTCTTCTTCACTTCCTTTCAGATTCACAACAATCATTACACTACTACTCATCTTCTGTACCTCTTACTACATCTTCTTCTCACAGCTCGATCACTCTCCATTGACTTCTTCAGCGGAAAATCCTCCCTTCGCTGGAGATCTTCGAGACCTAACATCCCCTTGGAACAAACTCTCTTTCTGACCAATCTCCCAGAAGCTAAAACTCGCCGTCTTCTGCAAATCATGGCCCGTTGGTTCGATCCCCGGAGGAATGGAGCGTCACGCATACACTCTCTACACTTCTCTCGCCTCAAGAGGCCACGAGGTTCACGTCTTCACGGTTTCTTCCGACAGAACTAACCATCATAAAAACCAAGAAGAGTATTACAACAAAGGAGATCTACACATCTACTTTGCTCCAAACGAAAACGGTGGACTTAACATCTCTCATGCTTTCGAGATCTTCCACAGAATCAACGGTGTAGATCGTCCTTTCGACTATGTTCACACCGAGAGTGTTGCTTTACCTCATTGGCGAGTCAAGATGGTGCCTAAAGGTGACGTGGCTGTGACGTGGCATGGGATTTGGTACGAGATTATGCATTCTAAGCTTTTTGAAGAGCTTTATTACTCGAATGATCATCATATCTCCGATCTTGATCACACAATGCCTAGACTCGTCGATGAAATCAGATTCTTCCCGGCTTATAAACAACACATTTGCATAAGCAACAGCGCGCGTGAGGTTCTTGTTAACATCTATCAGCTTCCTAAGAGAAACGTTCATGTTATAGTCAACGGCGTTGACCAGACTAAGTTCGTGTACTCCCCTGAAACTGGAGCTAGGTTTAGGGCGAAACACGGTGTTCCTGTTGGTAATGGGACGGTTATTGTGATGGGTGTGTCTGGACGTTTGGTGAGAGACAAAGGACATCCACTTCTGTACGAAGCGTTTGCTTTGATCGCTAAAACGCACCCTCAAGTGTACCTCCTTGTGGCTGGATCTGGTCCTTGGGGGAAAAGATACGCGGAGCTTGGTGAACACGTTAGGGTTTTAGGGTCTTTAGAGCCAGAAGAGCTCTCTGGTTTCTACAACGCTTTGGATGTGTTTGTGAATCCAACGTTGAGACCTCAAGGGCTTGATTTGACGATCATTGAGGCAATGCAGTGTGGGAAACCTGTTGTGGCGCCGAACTACCCTAGCATTGTTGGGACGGTGGTTGTGGATGAGCGTTTTGGGTATACGTTTTCTCCAAACGTGAGGTCTCTTGTTGAGACGCTGGAATCTGTTGTGAGAGATGGGTCTATGGTTTTGGAGATGAAGGGGAAAGATTGTAAGGATTATGCTCTTTCAATGTTTACAGCTACTCAGATGGCTTCGGCTTATGAGAGATTCTTTATGTGTATGACTAATGAGAGGTATTGTAGGTACCCTCTCCATATAGACAGTTGATTTTTTTTTTTTCATTGATTTTGTAAGTTACTTTGAATCATTTCTTTTGTAACAAGATACTTGATCTCATGGATTACACAATTTCATTCTCTTCATTTACACAATACACATACTTGCAAGTTTTTTTTCTGTCTAGTAACGAAACTTAAAGTATTAGGTTATGTATTCGGTTTAATCTATATAACGGTCGTTAGGGCCGGTTATGTTAGGCCATCAGCATTGGTGTCTCTCACCAACTATAATAATATTTACTTAAGAAAATTTTTCAGAAAATTGAAGGATTCATCTTCTAGCATAGTCTCAGATTTTTTAAGAATTTCACTAGTTAAATATTATTATAATCGGTGAGAATATGTCTTTATTTTTGGATTTTATTCTACACACTTTTTTTTTTTTGATTATCCAGGTATCCGGACCTTAGTCCGACTATCCCACCGCGTCCAACCGGAACTGGCGAGGAAGGTCCTGGAGGCCAAACGAAAACCATGTTAAATCCGCTGTGGCCGGGGCTCGAACTCGTGATGGCGGGCACCTCAGCCGAGGTTTCTTTACCACCAGACCACGAGGCCCGGTTAGAAAAACTGTTGTGGGTAAACTTTTTATAGTGACTGACCCCACCCCGAAAGGTCCCGCATCCAGGAAAGCCCCTTACGATTTTTTTGGAGAGGTTTCAGTACCACCCCGCCGACAGAGTGTCGAATCCGCGACCTCTGGCAGTCGTGTGTGAGAATCCCTTCAGTACTGCCGCTAGGCCACCTGAGGTATCTCAAAACTGTTGTGGATAAACTTTTTATAGTGACTGACCCCACTCCGAAAGGCTCAGCATCCAGGAAAACCCCTTAGGATTTTTTTGGAGAGGTTTCAGTACTACCCCGCCGACAGAGTGTCGAACCCGCGACCTCTGGCAGTCGTGTGTGAGAATCTCTTCAGTAGTGCCGCTAGGCACCTTAGGTATCTCTTATTCTACACTCTTCTGGTTAATACTCGATGTATATTCGTTTGAACCCTAAGTTTTAAAAGTTATTATAATATATATTTCATAAACTCCCAAATTATAGAAAATTTTAAATTAAATTAACTTTAATATTTTTAACTCCTTATATCTCGAATCCAACCATGAGAGCACGATAAATAAAATCTCAGTAGTGTATCTAACAATACTAAAAGGAGAATAAGCTGCCTAGAGAGAGTGTCCACCTTGGTTTAAAAAGTCAACCAATTAGAGAACTTTTTTGTAGCCACCTCATCATCTCCTTAAACCTACGCGGCTCTGTCTTTTGAGCTTCATCTCATCTGAAAATAGAAGCAATTATTGTCTTCTCTGATTCTCATCCTCAACGGCCACGCCATCCACAACTACTACTCATAATATCCGATTAATTACTTCATCAGTCGACCCTATTTTATCGCTTTAGATTCTCCAAGCTCAAAAGTTTATAAATCCCTCACTTTCACCTACCTCAGCATATTCACCAGTAAATGTTCAGTTCTTCAACGATCTCAGCCTTGCATTGGGAGAGTCCGAGCTCCGATTCGTCTTAATGCATTTCTGGGATGACGAAACAGCACTGGCCGATGATCCGTTTTTGGGACTCGAGAAACATCAAGAAGCATGGTGAATTCATGGAAAATCACTCTAATTTTCCTTGATGAGAAGGTATTGTATCCACAAGCATCTTATATTCGATCTTAATTTTGTTTTTTAAAAGGCCGATGATCTAACTCTTCTAGCTTTGAACGCAAAATTAGTCATCCGAGCGTTCGCTAATCTTGAATCGGCAGCAGAGTTTGAAGAGGTTGGTAGATTTATTTGCATCATCTCACCCGGTTGGCCTCAGAAGATTAATCAAATCCTTTTTTGGTTATATACGAGTTAAGTTTATGTTACATTGGCTTCAAAGATCTGATTTCTGATTCAATTTTTATTAGAAAACGTTATATATGCGTCTTTGAATTAGTATTTTTGTAACATTTTCCTCGGTCCATTGTATTTCAGTCAAATGTTCCTCACTACAACTGATTAGAGTTTGGAGAATCAGTTGAAAGACATGGTGAAGCGTGGAAAGAATCTGAGAGTGAAGGTAAAATTTTCTTCAAGAGCTTTTGCTGAGGGTTTCAATCGAATCACTTCAACTTTTTTTATCTCTTGGGTTTCAATCGAATCACACTCATTGATCTCTGATTCATTAGGAAGCTGATTGAGGATATAGATGAGTACGACGGTGAAGACCCTCTCTTCCCATGGATAAAGTGAGTTCATTTTTTATCTATTCTTGATTATAAAAAGCCTTCTTGATCCTGAGATTTGAGGTTTCTCTCCAGGTGTGTTAAATGGATGCAGGAGGCGTTTCCTCCGGGTGGAGAGTGCTCGGGTCTGTTGGTGATATACGAGCAGTGCGTGAGAAAGTTCTGACACTCGGACCGGTACAAGGATGATCTTCATTACCTCAAGGTCTGGTTGGAATATGTAATGTTTCTTTCTCTCTTTTTTAGCTCTTCCTTGAATGATCTTCTTTTGTATTGGAAGTGTAGTTTACTAAAGGGAAGTGGTTTATCCTTTTGAAGGCGGAAAATTGCGCTGATGCGGAAGTGATTTATAAGTTTTTGGAGGTTAATGATATTGGGAGGATGCATGGTTTGTACTACAGAGATTATGGGTTGCACATGGAGTTTAAAGGTAAGGTGAAGACTGCTAATGAGATCTTCAATCTCAGAATTTCTAGGTGAGTTTTCTTCGTTTTGGGTCCTTGGCTTTTGTCACGTGATTTGATTAATAAAGTGTGAAACTCTGTGCAGGAATGCAAAGCCTGTGGAGAAGTTGAATGATGCTTACAAGAAGTTTATGGTGAGAACTATGAGAAGGACCAAAACAGTTGATGATGTAAGAAGTTTCTTCTGTATGTTTATCTATGCTTAAGTTTTTTTTTCCACATGATGATTTAATGTTTTTTTACCTACTAGCAGGAGCCAAAGGAGAATGACTTACCGTCAAGAAGCTTTGGGACTGTATTGTCTAGGGTAGATAATAATAGTGTGACACAGTAATTAATTACTTTGAAAGTTTTATTAATATATTTTGTTAAGCTCTCTTACATGACAATGTGTTGTATAGAAACAGGAAGGCAAGCTTTGGGACCACAAGCAAATAGAACAAAGCTGAATCAGTAAGCAGTTTCATCATTATGTATTTCTTTCTTTAAACATATATATAAACTTCATCAAAACTCTAAATTATTGAGCAACTCTCTGTCTCTGATTTTTGTAGCTCATCCAAGGCACCTTTGGCTGTGTACAAGGATACTACAACGGGGGATCAAACAGAGTCGGACAAGTCAAAACCAGAGTTTGGTTCTGGGCTTATGCTTGGAGGCAGAGCAGAGAGGAACAAAGAAAACAATGTCTTACCTGGAAAATGGGCAGCATTCAAGGTCTTGTTTTTGCTCTAACTGCGAAAACTAAACTAAACTTATCTCTGTAAACTGTTCACTTACCTGCATATATGTATTTTCACAGGTTCCTCAGAAACCCATTGTGAGAACTGCTGCTTCATTTTTTGAGGTTTTTGTCGACGAAGAAGAATGTACAGAGTAAGTTACACAATTTGTTTCTGATTCCATAACAAGACATAGATGTTTCGTTATTAACTTTTGATTATGAAACAGCAGTGAGGGAGTAGAGAAAAGGAAGAAGATTGAAACCATCTCACCATCATCATCAAACGTTTTGCCACTTAATGATGGCCGTGATAAAGAAGTAAGCATAAAACCCCTTCTTGATTCACCCAAACAATTATCACATGACTTGAGTATCTAACAATGTTTCCTTTATAAAAACTGTAGAGAAACAGAGCTGCTGCGACAGAACCCTTTAAGACACTTCCCTCGCAACAGCTTCCTACGATGATTTACGAAAATAATCATCATAGACAACAATGTTCTGAAATTTGAGATTTGACATTTGAGCTTTTGTCTATAAAGCTCCTTATGTTTTCTGCCTGTTTGGGTTTGTGTTTTTTTATGTACTGAGATTTATTATGTACCATAAAGTCCATAATGAATGAGTTTTTCGTTTCTTGAAACTTATGTGTTCTGTAATTGATTCCAGTTACTTTATAACCATGTGTACACTGACTGGTTGGTTCATAAATTCACAATATTTTGTATATTTTGGAGCTTGTGACTTTTGGGGTCGAGATGAAACCTTGGTTCATAAATTCATAAGTTCACAATATTCTGGGATGAGAAGGTATTGTATCCACAAATGTAAATTGGAACGAGACATAGTAGATTAGCATGGCCCATGCGCAAGGATGATACACACTATTTGAAAAATGGTTCAAAAATAGATCAATTCTCGATTTAAAAAAAATAAAAAAATCAAAACAAATGGTGAAAAAATATAACCAAATATAACAAAAAAATTAAAAAAAAATGAAAAAAATTACGGTACAGCGGATAAAACAGAAGACCAAAAAATATATGACAAGTTCAGACAAACTTGCAAACATCTAATTGTAAAATCGGGATATGCCCTCTAAACACTACAACAATACAAACTCATCAACTCACCACATAGTAACCACTTATAGCCACAATTATACACACATCTTTTTTTTTTTTGTAACACACATCTACTGACAATTATACACACATCTACTACGCAGTTTAAACAAATACTCCATCAACTGCAGCAAATCCTTCGCAACATACGGTCACGAAAATAATCAAACTCAACAACCCCGCATAGGAATTGGGTTTGTCCTCCTAAGATTTTATCTAATTTTTTTGTCACATTAAGATTTTAATTATTGTTAATAGCATTATACCTTTAAATTAATCTAAATTAAATTAAATTTAAATATATAATATTTGTTATTTAATTTAATTTAATTTAACACATTTTTAATATTAAAAATAGGACAAATACTAATTTCCTTTAACTCTAGAAAATCCCCAATTCTTTTCTTCATCATCATCAAACTTTTTCTCTTCTTTCATGGTAAAGTCACTCTTCCCTATCTTCTAGCTTTTTCTCTCTCTCCTTCCACCTCTTTCATCTCTATTTACAATTAAAGAACACAAGTATACAACTCGGTCAAAGCTTTTTGATCGGTTAAGCTCATCTCCTATGCTTCTCCACTCAGTGTTCAAATGGGCTGAGATCTCAGTGTTCAAATGGGCTGAGATGAAACCTTGGTTTACACATCTCCATTACTATTCGATTCAGTTATCAATGCCATGTGTAAAGCTCGTGACTTTGAGAGTCAGTGATGATGGTGTGCTTAGTTTTTTTAATCTTTTTATGGCGTGCTTAGTTTTTTTAAGCTTTTGTATCGTATATATAAGTTGATGGGTTTTGATAACTTATTAGTGTCAATGTATCATTTTGTTAGAACCAAAACCTTCATGATACTCATATTAGTGAGTTTGTTTGTTATTGGGTACGCTTGTGAAGCTTAAGTAAGAAATTCCTTTTTGTGTATTACTAGATGTTCCTATTTTCATATAGTTTGCACACATATTTTGTATTGGTTCTGTCATTATTTAATGTTTGTGACCTGTTTATATGTGTGCGTCATGCAGAACAATTGTCACTTGCTAGGAAGGTGGTCAGATATTTGATAACTGTAAATTTGAATTTGTGGTGAATTAGAGAAGACAATTGGTTATTTGATAACGATGAGATAAACGTATTTTGTTGAGCCATCAATAAAACACTACTCTTAACATGTTGGGTGAAGCAGAGCTATTGGAGGAAGCCGAAGCAATGATAAAGAACATAACAGTGGAATAAACCACTATTATATGGAGCTCTTTTTTTTTCTACTCGCAGGAAAAAGGGTAACATTGAGATGACTGAAAAAGTAGTAAAGTGTTTGCTGAAGCTGGATCCAGATGTGCACATATCTAATGCTTGCTATTTATGTGTTTTTCGAAGAGGCAGTTGAACAGAGGGTTTTCATGAAGGAAACATAGGTGAAGAAGGAAGTACGTGCAGTTCCTGCATGAAAACAAAAGTATTTGACATAAATTCATAATTTTTTAAATGTACATCACTTTTAGATTTTAACTGTTCGTCATTTCACCACTATCTTAAGAACGAATTTATATACATTTTCTTATCACCAAAAGATAAATAATAAATTTTAAAATTTTAAAATATACATTGGGTAATTTTAACGTCCAAATAATAAATAATCAATATTAAAAATTTTAAAATATACATTGGTTAATTTTAACGTAAAAACAATGTTTGAATTATATGTTAATCTAACCATATATTTATAAAATTCAAATAAATGAGATAAAAGAATAATTGAATTTCAACTAAAGTTTAATTTATTTTCTTATTCAGTTTGTTTACCAAGTTATATGTATTTTGACAATGAAAGAAAAAAATTTGAACTTTAATAATTTTAAAACTTTAGTCACCAAAACCAATACAAAATAGCAAAATTTTCTAATAATTTATATAGCATTTTCAGTCTAAGTGTAAAATATGTAGTCAAATACAGATTATATAATAAACTATTTAAATTAAAATAAAGGAAAGAAATCCGGGAGCAGCCCGAAAAAATCTCTAATATGTTTAATTTGTGGAAGATGAGGAGAAAGAGTCCAGAAATGATATATATTTTTCAAACTTAATTTTAAATCGTGTATCTACGCGAGACATTAGGGAATACAAACATGATAAATTAAATTATGTCACTCACTTTTACTGTATACTAGCCCCTGTTCTAAAATTCGGCTGTCTAGGCGTTACGCGTTACTTTTCCGCCCCGATTTATGCCAAATCGGTTTAAAAAATTGGATATCCGATTTTTTTTCGCCTAGACCGCCTAAATGACCGTCTGGCCGCCTAAATGACCGTCTAGCCGCCTAGGCGGCCGCCTAATCTATTTATTTATTTATTTTTTATTTTATTTTTTTATTTTATTTTTTTATTTTTTTTATTTTTAATAATATTTTTATTTATTTATTTGATCTAAAATTTTATAAATATCATTTATATTCATAATTTTGATGAAAATTACACTATATTAAGTTTATATATTCTATTTGTGTGTTTTATAAATCTTAGACATGAAAATGTATTAATGTTATACACAATTAAAGATTAACATGTTTTATAACATAGTAAACCATCTAAAAATTCTGCCCTGCTTAATTTCCGATTAATCTCCGATTTTCTCTTTAGGCGCTAGGCCCAACCCGACCGTCCGACTAGCGCCTAGCGCTTTCCCGAACAGGGATACTAGCTAAAGACCAGTGTCTTGAACGGAGAGAGATGATTATATAAAATACTTTTAGACATTTATTTAACATTAGACCCTTCTTTTTTGATAAAGAGCTTTTTAGCATTAGACATTACATATTTAAATATTTGTTGCAACCATTTTTTTTTCATCCGCAGCATTGTATATTTTGCAAAGACGGATGATTACATATTTAAATATTTGTTGCAAACATTTTTTTTTCATCAGATTCATTGATGCTATTGATGAAAATTGCTTTAGGCCATATGCATTGGTTAAAGCTCTCGATGCATTTCTTAACACATGTTTTAATATTTAAAAAGTACTAACCAATAAGAAAATGAGAAATTATTGCACAGTTGATTAATAATGCTTCAACCGTCTCTTGTTGAACAGACTTCTCTTTCCTCTCACATCACTTTTCCTATTTTTTGAATTATTTAATTTATTTCTTTTACAAGAAACCTTTCCAGATACCTATAGTTGCCGATGCCCTTAGTAGAGAATAAGAAAAATGTATGCTTGTTATATGTTGATGAAAAAGATCAGAGAAACACCCCTTATGTGTAGTGTAAAGATCAAGCCAAGCCATGGTATTAATAATGAATACTTAACAATATCTTAACGCAGAATAAAGCATGCCAAATTTGTCATAATTAAGTTACACATTATATAATACTAGGGTCGGTCTGCGATACGCGGAATATTCGTTACGTGTCATGTATATAACTATATAATTGCACATTTTTACGTGTGTTTTGTGTAAGCTCTTAGAAAAGAAGTGTATAATAACGTTTATGGTTTTTAAAAATGTTAGGATGTGTGGAAGAATTATGTATGTTAAGATTAATTATGTTTCATTTCAATGTTTGTGTCTATATTAATAAGTTGTATTGTATAATATATTATTATTTGTGTATGAGCTATAGGTGGTGTTTTCGTTGTATGCTTTTCTTTTTGATAATTATGAATCGATAGTTAGTTGGTTGATTGTAGTTTTCTATATTTTGGGCTCTTAAAATGGTCTCGTTGTTCTCATGGTTATCATTTTTATGAGCCGATTGGATTCAACATGATTGAATTTCGTTACGGTTTATATTATATTGAATATGATATTGAAGAACTGAGTAGAATGATAAAATATGACACGGATCCGGTTTGAATCCTGCTGGCCATTGAGGGAAAAATTTAACATCCGGACTCTCCCAGCATCCGGTGACCGAGGCGTTCTCCGGCCGATAACGTAGACTGCTACGGATATTCACCGCTAGTCTGGACCCACTTCGGTGGGGCAAGGATACACCGGGTTATTAAAAAAAAATTTAAAAATAAAAGTGCAAATCTAATTGTTTCAGTTTGAAATATTTCAATTATTTAAGGTCGTATTTATGGAACCAAAAAATACTCAAATAATAATAAAGATGATGAAAATAGATATAAATTATTTTTTCGTCCTTGTTGTTGAACTCCGTTTATTTTTTAATTTTTGGATGATTGATTTTTTTATATTATAATACTTTCTTTAATTTATTTCAATTTCTTTAATAATCTTTTAAAATTTATTTGTTTTGTACAAAAATATGATTTCATGATGATATTTATAATATTTTTACTCAAAAGATTAACTATTTTGAGATGTAGGATTAAACCCGTTCGTATGTACGGGTAATAAGAAAGTGAAAGTTATTTAAAGCTACCTTAAATTTTTATATTTAAAAAAATATTTCATTTATTTTCAACTTAAAATAATATTAATCTTCACTATTTGTCTTGTTGTTCTTATTAGAATTTAAAGGCTTAATAAATTAATAGGAAATTTTTCTTTTTTTATTAATGTAATTATTTTAGATTTTTCAATGTTTTTATACCTTAACTATAAAAGTAAGTAAAATAACATTACTTAAAATCATAGTTGAAACTCAATATATATATATACTATATCATGGATTATTTCTCTTTTTATCATTTGTTTTTGAACATGTGGATATTTTATTTTCTCTTCTAAGTTTAATTTTGAACTTATTGAGGTAGATAATGAGAAAAAATGAATAAATTTAATTTTTTATTTTTCTTAAATTATTTAAATAGCATAACAATTTAAAATTGATTATTTAACGATATGCATACTTATTAATGTTTCTATCAAGTAATCAATTCTATCCAAACTGATTATGATTTTTAAAACAAATAATATTGTTAATTGTTAGAGTGTAATTGATTGTTGTTTTATTTTTATTTGATTATTTTTTGAATAATATTTTTGTACTTAGGTTTTATTATATAGATAATTAACGTAAGTTTACCATAATTTATTTTTCATTTACTCATGTTTACCTTACTTTTTATTTCCTTTGTTTGATATGGTTATGAAACCCTCTAGATATGGGTGATGATTGGTTCGACTGTAGCGGTAAGAATTTAGCTGTAGTTAAGTTGGCTGTAGCTGTAAAGTTGTTACTGTAGATGTTCTTGCAGAGACTTTTGATGTACTTAAATTTGTTGTAGCTGTAAACTATAAATATTTCAAAATAAAATATGTTATGTATATATAAAATAATTATTTTTTGTCGACTAAAATAATTTTTATTAATGATTTTTATAAATTATAAAATTTTACTGTTATTTAAAATGTGATATGTAAATAATATTTATGTTTTTTTTTAAAAAAAATCGATAATTTTAAAAACACCCAGAATTAAACTAAAATATTTATAGATGTTTTTATTATGATTTTCTAATTTATTTGATATTATAGATAGTTTTTCATTGTACAATTTCTATAGTCTATAAAACAAAGATGTACGTTTTTTTGCCTAAAATACATAAGAAAAAAATTATTTTAATTTTTTCGCTGTAGCCTTAAAAGTAAAGGTAAAACATGATTGGTAAAAGTTAATAGAAATATATTATAGGATTTAACTTACAAAAATAAAGGTACAACATGATTGGTAAAATTAAATGATTTAAAAAATAAATAAAGCTAACGTAGTGAGATAAAGCCTAACCAATCACCCCCACGGTTAAAAATGGTCTCTACCTATCTATTCAATATGGGGAATGCCAATTTTCAATATCAAAACTTAGCCTTCGTTTTCATTTTCCAATACCTTCGGCAACTCGCCAAATACGAAAGGTCAGACATACAAAGTCATTCAACATAACACAATATATACAAATGACAATAGGGAGATCATAATTTACCTTTTAAAACTAAGAGAAGAACGTCTTCAAAGTGTAAGCGTATATTTACAGAGGACCATGCCTTGTCTAATGTTAAGCGAGTTATATATGCATGGTAGGTCTCACTCGGAAATCTTGATCAAGGTGAGTTAATCCCATGTGGAATTATTTGATTCACATGTCATGAGCCAAAAATATATTACAACAATACTGTAGATGGTCTTATAAAATTAAGTATTGAAAACATAACTTTCAATACGCAACGTAAGCCTAGACCATTGGGAATAAATCTGCCCCAGCTTGAGCGAGGTGTAGCAACATAAGTAGGAACTAAAGATTGTTACTTTTCCTGCTTAAGGTAAACAGAGAACGTAAGTTTTAAATCTTATCTATTAAAATAGAAGTCATGATTTTTTTCATGTTTGATTTTTTTTTTTGAATTTGGACCATCATTTAATTTTTTATTATATGTATTTTATTACGACTAGTAATATATAGAATTTTTAAACTACTTTAATCATAATATCTTTTGATATCTTTTCATTTTAAATATAAATATATTTATTTTAAAATTATAACAAATCTGTTTAAATTTTTTTTAACAAAATCTTATTTTTCAAAAAGTATATTTAATTATTTTAAATAATTTCGAAATTACGTATGAAATATTCTTATAAATTAATATATTCAGCTATCGTCTATACAATAAAAAATAAAAAAATCTATCCTATTTTTTATCTATTATATAATCATAATCAATTATATTAAAAAGATATTATATTGAACTATATATGATAAAATTGTATTAAATTGATAAATTTATGAAACGATGTGTTTTCTCTGAAAGGGACACGTATTGCGACGACAACCTCCGACTTTCTGACGTGGATGCTGAAATAGCGCGCCTAGGAAAAAGGAAACAATCTTTTATATAGATAGATAGATTCTTATTTGTCTGCACGTAATGGATTGTAAATGTAAACAATCTATCTATATATGCAATCACTCTTTAATATTAATGGAAATATTTGACGGAATAAACAATTTATCTATGCAAAATTTATTTTCTACATATAGAGACCACTATACAATATATATCAAAATTGGACCATAAAATTTAAATATAATATATGAGTAAATGAAAGCTTCATTTTCTCCTTCCAAAGTTTGAAATGCTTGTAATCATGGCGTGAACACAAAGTTTAATATTCATGTCTCAATTATAAGACTTCCTAATATGTGTATTATCTTAAATTAGAAGACATTAATGCTATGAATTAAAACTGAATTAGGTGGTTGCCTGCGAATTCGCAGATATAAATATTGTATGAATATATATATATTATGTATAAAATGTCATATAGTTTGAAACATTAAAAATATAATTTTTAATTTCATATAGTTTGAAAATCAGTCGTAAAATTTCTATAAATTTGATGTAAAAATAACTGATGAATATTTAGTTATAAAAAATGCTTGCAAAATTATATATGTAATTATCACATTAACTTCACCAACACATATTATGCATCTTTTCGGCATCTTCTTATTTTTCTCATTATCATTTCGTTATATTTATTCAATGTTTGCTAATTTTTTCTTTACTTTTTACATATTTTTTGCCAAATATTTATTTCTCTTTCTAAATAGTAATATAAAACATACAATCAATAAACCAAAAATCCATCTTAGAATTCTATTCGATCATAACATTATTTTTTTTCAATCATAACATTACCATATTCACTATATTTTTTATTTTAAATGCAAAATATTTTTTAAATCGTAATGCTCGTATGTTCCGTTAAATATAATCTATCCAATTTTTAAAGCCTAATTATTTATAAAGGATATATGGACATTATAAGGGATTAGTTAGTATTATTGATACAACTATATTTTTGTATGAATATGAAATCATTATATCGATTTCTATAAATTATTTATTATTTATTATTTTATGTAGTATATAAATATAAAAAGAATTGATGAAACATTATTATACTTTCTATAACTTTGACATTAGCTACCATTAATTATTATTTGTAATATCATCATTTATGTTATTTGGCAAGTGATAATAATTAGTTTTAGACTTATCTTTTATTTTAGATTAATTATAATTATTAAAAATTATAAAAGTTTCTTTCATTATGTTATTTAATTTATAAAAATACAAAGAATTTATCAAACATTATTATTATTTATATAATTTCAACCATTAGTTCCATAAATCATTATATGTAATATAATTTATATTATTCGGCAAGTGATATTAATTGGTTTTAGATTTATTTTTTAATTTAAATCTAAAATAAATTTAATAAAATTAAAATTTATCGACCAGAAAAACATAACAATTTTCTTAAGACTTCACAATGATCGACATGTAAGAAAAAAATATTTAAGTAACTTCTCATTTAATATGTATGATAATTTTTATTTTTATAAATGTTTTATAAACTCATATAAATAATTTAAAATTAAGATGAAATAATTTTGTAAGCCATGATAGATAGTTATAAATGTTATTTTTATAAATGACTTATAAGACATATATGGACATTATAAGACATTAATAATTATTATAATTCTTTATATATGAATATAATGTGTTACATAAAAATATGAAATCATTATATCATTTTCTATAAATTGTGTTCTGCTAATTATTTTGAGTAGTATATAAATATAAAAAATTAATCAAGCATTATTACACTTCCTATAATTTTGATAATTAGTTATCCTAAATTATTTGTAATATCATTTAAATTATTTAGTAAGTGGTATTAATTAGTTTAGACTTACCAGTTATTTTAAATTTACTTAAAATAATTAAAGATTGAATATCTTTCAATCAATCAAATTGTAACAATTTTTCTTAAATTTTCTCTATGATTGATACCTAAACAAAAGTTACTTAATTAATTTCTCATTTAATATATAGGAGAATTAAATGTTATTTTTTTATTTTGGTTCTCTATTAATAAGTAAGGGACGCAAACAGTCAGTCTAGTCTCTAGTAGACTATTAAATATTGTAGAATGTGTAGGGTACGTAAAGCACGCACAGTTCATAAAACGTGTAACGAACAGCTCAATGTATTTTGTTACACTAAACGAACAAACAAAGCTGCACACAAGGGACCAATATGTTCTCTTCCAAACTGATTTTCTATCAAGAAAGAAAACACATGTACCGGTCCTGAGTTTTTCGAAAACCCCCCATATAAAAATTAAAATTTTTAATTTTAATATCAATTAAATATATTTAATAGTTTACGCAAGATTTTATTTTTTATAATAATTTACATTTTATGAAAACAAATATGACCTCCAGAACCCCATTCAAATGCATTACATGAATGTGTTCATTGCCGGCACTGCCTGCAAATTTATATAGACGAGAGTAGTACTTAGTGATGACGAGGATCAGGACCTCCAGGACTAAGTCTCTTGGACTCGTTAAAGGCTCTCTCTATTAGGTTCTCCATATAGATGTATTGACTGAATTGAGTTTATTAGAATGTATACGACAGTATTTATACTGTATACAAGAGGTATATACTAGGGATTACATATTTACTAAAAGACCCTTCTATACTTATTCTCTACACACCCCCTCAAGATGGAGGGAGTTTGAACACTCCAATCTTGGACATAAGTTCTTGAAACCGTGATCTTGCCAAAGGTTTTGTCAATGCATCTGCTAGTTGATCGCGTGTAGAGACATGAGTGACACGAAGAGCTCCAGACTGAACATTGTTGCGGACAAAATGAAAGTCAAGAGCTAAGTGTTTCATTTTCGAGTGGAACACCGGGTTGGCACTCAGATAAGTAGCACCTACATTGTCACAATAGACAGTAGGTGTTGAAGGGATGGTAACACCAAGTTCATGGAGAAGAGACGAGATCCAACAAAGTTCTGCTGCTGTATTTGCAACTGAGCGGTACTCAGCCTCGGTGGAGGAACGTGCGACACCCGTCTGTTTCTTAGAGGACCATGCGATAGGAGTCGAACCGAGGTACACAATATAGGCATTTGTGGAAACAAAGTCGCCGGTATCACCTGCCCAGTCGGCATCAGAGAAAGCATGGAGATGAAGAGGTGACTGTTTGTTGATGAAGACACCATGCGACAATGAACCTGCAAGATAGCGAAGGATGCGCTTTGCCGCTTGCCAATGAATGTCAGTGGTTCTATGCATAAATTGCGAGAGACGATTGACACTATAAGCGATGTCTGGGCGAGTATAAGTGAGATACTGAAGGCTTCCAATAAGCATCCGGTACTCCTTGGGATCGAGAAGTGGAGTACCGGACGATAGCGAGAGCTTTGGCGTGGTGGCTTGAGGCGTAGAGACAGGCTTCGCATCAAGCATATGTAGCTTGGTGAGCAAGTCGACAATGTACTTGCGTTGCATCAAGTGAAGGCCAGTGCGAGTGCGTGGGACTTCAATTCCCAAAAAATAATGTAAGTCGGTGGAATCTTTGAGAGAGAAGCGAGAGGCCAGAACATGTATGCATGCAGAGACCAAAGAAGGGCTGCTACCGGTGATGATGATGTCGTCTACGTAGACGAGGACGTAGAGAACGTGAGAACCATGTAGGTAGATGAAGACCGATGTATCAGCACAAGAATTAACACACCCCATTTGACCAAGGAAAGATTTGAGTTCCTGATACCAAGCCCGGGGAGCCTGTTTGAGGCCATACAAAGCTTTCTTCAAGCGATAGACGTGATGAGGTCGATCGGGGTCAACAAAGCCTGGTGGTTGGGAGACGTAGACTTCTTCAGGGAGAGTGCCCTGGAGAAACGCATTGTTGACATCGAGTTGCTTGATCGGCCAGTTGCGCGTCACGGCTAGGTGAAGAACAAGGCGGATGGAGACTGACTTCACAACGGGACTGAAGGTCTCTGCATAGTCAATGCCATACGCTTGTGTAAAACCACGAGCCACCCATCTCGACTTGTACCTGTCAATATCACCATTAGCTAAATATTTAATTGTATGAACCCATTTTGAGCTGATAACATTCTGAGAAGGCGCCGGTGGAACCAACTCAAATGTATGATTGGCAATTTGAGCATCATACTCAGCGCTCATGGAGCGACGCCAATTCTCATCTCGCATGGCCTGGTTTAGGGTCGTTGGGATCATAGGTTTGGTAGTGTGGGCTAAAAGAGTTAGCTTTTTGGCTGGTTTGGTGATATTGTTTTTGGAACGGGTTTTCATAGGGTGAGCATTGTGTTGTTCTGGTTGTGGTGTCGGGACAGAGGGTTGGGAGTTTGTGGTGGTGATGTCGGGTTGGTTTGTCTGCACATTACCTGACGATGTGGCCGGTGAACTCTGACCTGAACCCACTGCATTATCATGCTCTGCAGAAGCAGAACGAGTTGACGACGAAGTCGTCTGGTGAGGATCCTGGCCCGGGGGAGGCGTTGAAGACGAGTGTACGAGTGTAGGCGTTGAGATAGGAATCATGGTAGGTGGTGCGAAAGTGGTTTGAGCGGGCTCTTCTTCCCTGGTTGTTGAGGTGGAAGGAGTGGTGTATGGGAACTCCGACTCAATAAATGTGACATGCCGAGACGTGTAGATGTGGCCAGTTGGAGTGTGAAGGCACATATATGCACTTTGAGAAAGGGAGTAGCCGAGGAACACACATCGTAGAGAGCGGTTGTCCAGTTTATTTTTGGCATATGGACGAAGCCACGGGAAACATGCACACCCGAACACCTTGAGCTTCAGATAGTTAGGCGGCTTGTTGAAGAGCTTGGCATATGGAGACTGATTTTTGAGCACCGGTGAAGGCTGGCGGTTGATCAAGTACACCGCAGCAGCAAAAGCATAAGTCCAGTACTGCGTTGGGATTGCAGCCTGATGTAGGAGAGTCAGACCAGTCTCAACTATGTGACGGTGTTTCCGTTCCGCAATGCCATTGTGTTCAGGAGTGTGAAGTGGCGAAGTGAAATGTGAGATGCCATGGGTTGCTAAGAACGCGCGCAACACTAAAAACTCTCCTCCATTGTCGGAGTAGAGGTTACGGATAGGCAGAGCAAAGTGTTTCTCCACAACGGCTTTGAACTGTATGAAGGTTTCGCGCACTTGGGATTTTTTTTGAGAGGGTATAGCCATGTATAACGGGTAAAGTGATCAACAAAGATAAGGTAATATTTGTATTGATCAACAGAAGTAATGGGAGAAGTCCAGACATCTGTATAGATATACTGAAGGGGTTGAGAAGAAGAGATTGTGTTTGTATGAAAAGGAAGTTTGTGACTTTTATTAATAAGGCAATGAGAACAAGGAAGTTTTTGAGAAGAATCAGAAACAGGTAAAGCAAATTGAGAAACAACAGATTGCAAAATAGAAGAGGATGGGTGTCCCAAGCGCGAGTGCCAAAAGCTGAGAGATGTTTTCGGCGTGGGTGAGGAGAATAGGGTGATGGTATTGCGGGATGTAACCGGCCACTCGTACAACTCGTCTTTAGTTTTGCCTTGGAGCAATCAGACCCCCGTGCTGAGATCCTTCACCTGAAAGTGGGCAGGGAAAAATTCAACAGACACATTGTTAGTATTGCACAGACGGTATACAGAAATAAGATTTTTTCTGTAAGTTTGGAATATATAAGACATTGTTTAAGGCAAAAGGACGAGTTTGGGAGTTTAAGGAAAAGGAACCAGTATGTGAGATCAGAATGGTAGATCCATCAGCGAGAGTGACCTCTTCCCCGCCAGTATAGGGCTGGTGAAGTGCGAAGCTGCTCAAGTCGGTGGTGAGATGATGTGTTGCACCGCTGTCGAGAATCCAATTGTTCGGATTGTAGGACTGTGCCATTGCCATGTTCACACGCGGCTGCCAGGAGGTTGGGGCTGGTGTGTTGTACTGCTGACCTGTAGCAGGCGCATACGAAGACCCTTGGAGTTGAGTACAGCGGCGTGCGCTGTGTCCATGTTGACCACACAGCTGACAGCGACCCTGATAACCGCGCGGGGCTGAGTCGGAGCGTGGTGGAAACTGCTGTTGTTGTTGCCAAGTTTGATGTCCTCTGTTATTGTTCCGGTTCGAGTTGTGAGAGTTGCTGCGATTGTTGTTGGAAGAGAAGTTCCGGACCTGAGCTGCATTAGCTGTTATCGGCTGATCTGTAGAGGTAGTGTTCTTGGTCTTCAGCTTAACTTCATGATTGAGAAGCTTTTCATGAATTTCCGTAAGAGACGGAGGCGTCTCTCTGCTTTCGATCTGGTCCACAATCGGTTTGTATTCTTCTGAAAGACCATCAAGAACGTATTCGATCTGATCCTCAATGTCAAATGGCTTCCCTAGTAAAGCCAGCTGATCAAAGCGTGTTGTGAAACCTTGAACATACTCATCGATGGACATGGTTCCCTTGGCCCAAGCCTTAACTTGCTGTCGAAGTTTTTTGATATGAGCGCGGCTCAGCTTTGCATAGGTCGCAGACAAGGTTTCCCAAATCTGAGCCGATGTCGTCGTCGTCGAGAGGATTGGTTGAATGGAGACCGTAATGGCTCCAAGCAATGAGCTGTAGATCAGCTTGTCCTGTCTCTTCCAGAGAGTGTACTCTGGATTCGTGGAGAGTTCACCATCGGTGGTGACTGTCGGAGGCGGTTGTATCGTCGAGCCATCGATGTGTCCGGCGAGATCGTAACCGTCGAGTAGGGCGTGGACTTGACGGCTCCACATGAGGAAATTGGAGGCCGTAAGCTTGGTGACGTTTGTCATGTTAATGTTGAGCAGGTGAGGGGAATCAGACAGCTGAATTGTTTCAGAGGAAGTCGCCTGAGAGGTTGACATCGCAGGAGACGTGAAGAAGACGATGAACAGTAGAGAAAAAAAAAAATTTCTTTTGACGGCGTGAAAATAAAGGATCCCTAGGTATCACTGCTCTGATACCATATAGATGTATTGACTGAATTGAGTTTATTAGAATATATACGACAGTATTTATACTGTATACAAGAGGTATATACTAGGGATTACATATTTACTAAAAGACCCTTCTATACTTATTCTCTACACTCCATGTTAGCCGTCAATACTTTTTCAGCTTCTCTCATCATACGCCCTCGTTGATTTTCCTCTGCGTTTGCAAACAGCTGCTGCATTGGCCGAGCTGATGACCCCGAGAACGAAACACAGATCAGGAACAAGCACAGCCAAAATTTCAAGTTAGCCATGTGTTTTGTGCTAATCATTGATTCAGTATGGAAGGTGTTTATATGTTTATGTATTTATCCTGTGTGTGTGTTTTCACTAACATGCTTGAGACATTTACATAGAGAATGGAACTGGGGATAATTGTTTGCTATACATTATAAAAAGACAAGGAGGTGGTAAAAACCAAATCTATACAACTAAAAGAAAAGTACAATTTTTCTCTACTATAAAAGTTATATTAGATCCATTTCATTAATTACATTTATTTGATTATTTACATTAATCTATTAAATATATAATATTTCAAAAAAATTACTAATTATAAAGATAGTAATAAATTAATTTTAACTATAAATTAAAATTTTAATTTTAGTTATTACAAGATCTGTTGAGAAAAATCTAACAAAGTTTTGCTAATTTTTTTAAATATTTATACTATTAAAAAAAGAAGTACAATTTTCATCTACTATAAAAAGTCATATTAGGTCCATTTCATTAATTACATTTATTTGATTATTTACATTAATCAATTAAATATTAGATTTTAACCTGCACGTCCGTGCGAATATTTTTTATTTTATAAATATACTTGATATTATTACAAATGTTTTAAATAAATTGTTTCATTTTAGTATATTGTGTAACTCTATAATATTATTTTTATATTTTTTATTAGGCATTATTAATAAAATAACAATATGAAATAATCAAATAGATCCTTCAAAATATATTATTTTCTTTAATTTATACATTTTGATATAGTAATTTTTAAATTTTATTAATTAATATTATAGAAAAGAAAAATATTTAAGATAATTTATAATTAAATTAAAAAATATACTTTAACATATATTATTTTATTATTTACAGGATTTATAAGTAAAAATACTGTTTTGTTTAAATAATATAGCCCTATGATTTTAGTAAATTTTATACATAGTAGCATCTATCATATTATTTTAGTAAATTTTATTGATATAGGATATTTTTGGATGTTATTATATTAAGTTTTTTTTATTTTAATTAAGATTGGAAAAATTTTATTTTTACACTTTGTTTAGTACCACTATTCAAATATACACTTAGAAGGAAGACATTTTGAGAAATACCTAAATCATTAATAGGCAAAAGAGAAAAATAACCATCTCACAATTCTAACCCAATTTCCTATCTCTCACTCTCGGGCAACGAGATTGAGCGACGACGGCGACGAGATCGAGCGACGACGGCGACGAGATCGAGTGTATCCTCTCTCATGCACAAAGCAGACGAGATCGAATGACGACGGCGAGATCGAGCAAGAATCACAAATTGTAAGTAATTTTCTCAGATTTTGTTGTTTCGATCTAAGGGAAAGAGTTATCTATTAATAGTCGGATCTAAGAGAAAGATTTCTGATAGTGAACATTAAGTTTTTAAAAATTTATAACTCTTTATAAATCTAAGTTTTAGGACGACAGCGATTCTAACAACGGCGACAATCATGGCGGCCACCCTCACGAAGATGACGAGAAAAGGTCTTCTCTCTCACTAGTCACGACGTCTCTCTGGAAAGAGCATCCGGTGACGACGAATAACAATCACACTACACGATTCAAAATTTCATCTAAAAAAATGTCGTCTTCTCCTAACGATTCTCCTCTTCACGATTCTCCTTTTCACGATTCTCCTCTTCATGATTCTCATCTTCACGATTCTCTACAAGTAAGTTCCTAGATTTGGGTATCTTTTTGTTTGTTTCTAGTCATTTTTTGAATTTGTTATTTCTATTATAAGAAAATAGAAGAAGATTGGTTGAGGATTGTCATGTTCCTAGTTAGATCTAAGAGAAAGAGTATCGATAGTGAACATTGAGTTTTTTTGAAAAATTATAAGTCTTTATAAATGTGGGTTTCAAGTAATTATAAGATGCGTGAACTCAAGAAGTGTTGTCTTGTATTGCAGTTGGATAGCAACGAGTTTTGCACAACCTTGAGATTGTCTGGGAGGGTTTATGAAGCTATAGAAACACCATATAATCCCAAAGCGATAATCCATCACTCAAAGATTGATTATGTCGAGAAGGTAGAAGATATATTAGGAAAAGAAGAGTTCTCTTTGATAGAGAACTCTCACATTGGGAGCATTTGGAAGGTGGTTAAAAGAAATAGGGTTCAATTTTCAGAAGAGTTGTTCCATTTTCTAATGCAGCGAAGAGTATT
The DNA here is from genome assembly GCF_020379485.1 of Brassica napus. Taxonomy (NCBI): domain Eukaryota; kingdom Viridiplantae; phylum Streptophyta; class Magnoliopsida; order Brassicales; family Brassicaceae; genus Brassica; species Brassica napus. The sequence goes on along the minus strand of NC_063449.1, from coordinate 34,636,488 downwards.
GATGCAAGGAGAGGATCTCTGGTTTACTTTCTCGGACCAGCCTATGAGGTTTTCACTAAGGGAATTTCATCTGACAACAGGCTTACTGATATCTTGCATATTTACATTGTTTTATCCATTTATTCATGTGCATTTTCATCATATAGATTAGGATTTAGCCATGTGTAGTTTGCATTTTGCATACATATGTCTCTATTAGGTATTGGAGTACCACATGGAGTTCCTGGAGACATTTGGAGCTCAGAAGACGTGATTAGAGAGATCTTTGGACGAGCACTGCCTGGAGCAACTTCCCGGAGCGACTTCCCGGAGCGACTACATGAAGTCGCTGTGCACCACATCCCGGAGCGACTTTCCCAGAGCGACCGCACGAAGTCGCTCGCGTTTTCACGTCCGGAGACACACGGTTTTGACCCCTAGATTGACCTCCCAGAGCGATGTGTTGAAGTTGCTCCCGATGTTCAGAGCGACCTGTTGGAGCGACACACCAAGGTCGCTCACGTCCTCTCGTCCGGAGACACCAAAATCGAGCATCCTGGAGCGACCTCTCAGAGCGACCTACCAAGGTCGCTCCCAGCCAGAGCGACCAGCCAGAGCGACCAGCTCAAGTCGCTCACGTTTTGCTTGGACGAGACACGAAGAAACGTGTCGGGAGCGACCTCCTGGCAGCGACTATGCTAGGTCGCTCCGCGTGTTTTGCTTGGACGATTTTTATGTTATTTCAGGGGCCTTTTGGTCATTTGTTTTGTTGTTTTGCATTGCCTAAACCTAAGTTAAGTACTGGGGAAGCCATGGGAGGCAGACAATCTCTTTTCTGGAGAAGAACAACTAGTTAAACTTATTTTGATTCAGATTTCATTGCTTTGATCTTGTGTTCTAGTTGATTTCTTGTCTATTTTTCTATATGATTAATCTGAAATCCAATATGGTTTTAAGAGGAATCATGGAGATTAGTGAGTAATCACCTTTTGAATTCATGGGTTAGGGTGATTAGGTTAGTTCTAGGATGTTTTAGTGTAGATCATTCTTGTTCCTTGCTAGTAGAGTATTCATAATGCATCTTCTGAGTTGGCCACTCAAAAGTTGATCGATAGGCATTTCCCACCCACAAGGTGTTTGATGAAATGCCTGAGACAACTCTCCTAAGCTTTTAACATACTTTACCAAAGACATTTGTTGTTAAAGGTGTTAAGATAGCCAATAGACTTGTTAGTAATGATTGCTTTCATATTATTCAACCAAAGACATTTGATGCTTGAGATATGTTAGTAAATGAACATTCATCTAGACATAGAGTTTGTTTAAGATTGTGTCTAAGCTTAAGGTTGATAGTTTGATTGATTGTTTGCCATCCTTAGTTCGATACTTGATCACCCAAGGTCTAATCCCTATGCCTATGAGTTCTCTTTTCCCTTAAATATAAAGTATCATTCTGTAATTGCTTTCTAGTATTAGTAGTAGTTTAAAACCCATCTAAATCATTGGTTGCACTTAGATTAAGAGAGTACTTGCATTCTCATTGCTTCGAATTCCCTCAGAACTGGTTCGACATTCACTTATACTACAACATTTGTCTTAGGAGCCTTGAAAATTCCTAACATCACTTACGTTGTGAGGAAGATCAGACAATAACAGAGCCGCAGTTCAAAATAATGAAGAAGCCATACCTTTGGATGCTGGGCAAGAATGATAAGTTTACGGTGAGAACGTTGTATGAAATGTTTAAAGAGAAAGCACGAAGCATGCCAACACTAGAAAGATAATCCCTTGGAACATCAATAATCACAGAAACGGTAATTATGGCAGAAAACCTGAGTTCTAAAATCCCGAGAGACAGGTTGCAGCGTTATATGAACAATCGCTTACCCAAGATGGCTTGGGTTAAAACTGCTTATAGCATCTTGATGAGAAGTGTAAAAAGTTTGAGTGGAAGTTCCTGGAGAGGAGATAGTTATGAAGTGAGTGGTTTTGCGCTAGCCATAAATTTGTGGGCTATGTCATCAGTGAATGTGCTTGGTAAATCTTTGGGAAAACCATGCGAGACATCCTCTTCTTCAGATCCGTTGTGTCTACAGTGGGACTCAACAAGAACTCCGACAATAACTGAAGTGTTAGAGCTAGAGAAGATAAACAATGTGAGTTTTTATAAGCGTGTATAAATATATTTGTATTGTATTGTTTGAAAAGTGGATTTCTAGGGACTCCTTGAAAAGGTCCACAAATCTGTGTCTTGTAGAGATTGTAAATGTGACGTGTGTTTATAAAAGATTGTAAATATAGTTTTATAAGGACTATATAAATTAATATATATGAGGTTTACAAAGATTTGTTTTATTTATTCTACAGGTTGAGGTTAGCACAATGATTGGATTGGCTGAGGAATACAAACATTTGGTGGGGGCAACACATAGTGACGATGCTGACTTTCACAGTGTTGTGAAACTAGTTCAACAAGGATACAAAATGAGGAGAAGCGATTGGGAGAAAGGTTTTGTGGATATGTTTGTTGCAACAGAAGATAAGGTTTACAAAGATTTGTTTTATTTATTCTACGGGTTGAGGTTAGCACAATGATTGGATTAGCTGAGGAATACAAACATTTGGTGGGGGCAACACATAGTGACGATGCTGACTTTCACAGTGTTGTGAAACTAGTTCAACAAGGATACAAAATGAGGAGAAGCGATTGGGAAAAAGGTTTTGTGGATATGTTTGTTGCAACAGAAGATATAGGTCAACAACGCAAGACAAAAGACGAAGATGCAGAGCATGGTGAAGATCTGAACCATAGTGAAGATGAAGAGGAAAAGACATATGAAGAGGAAAATAAAGATGAAGAGTATCAAAAGGATAAGGAGCAAAGAAAAGATAAAGATCATTCCATGTCTAACAGCGAGAAACTTGATAAGCTAATCCAAATGGTTCATGATTTGGATAAGCGAGTAGTAGTGATCCAGAATGTTTTAGGAGTTAAGGTAACCAATTGAATTTTACCAAGTACTTATCAAATTTCACGTGTTATTTCTCTCTAACGATTTCACTTGTTTTTTTTGAAGTTTAATGACGGTTCACCAAACAAAGAAGATTGTGAGAATGAAGCTAGTTTTGGTGATAGAAGAAAAACTTAAGATTACGAAAAATGAAGAAGATACAATTGATAAAGAAGAAAACTCTGGTGATAAAAAAGTGCACCAGATGATGAAAATGAAGAAGATACAATTGCTGAAGAAGCAAACTCTGGGGATGGAAGAAGTGCACTATATGATGAAAATGAAGAAGAGATATGTGATGAAGAAGCGAAATCTGGTACAGAGCATCTAAGGGAAGAAGAGAATATTCTTGGGGAAAATGAGACTACACAAAAAATCACTCAAGACGAAGACACACAAAAACTTGAATCAGAAAGTTGCTTGAAACAAACGTCGCAGTTATGAATCTAAAATAGGATATAAAGGTTTATAAATTTTTTTATTTATTGCTTGGCAAATTGAATTTCTTATTTATTTTGTAGGTTACGTCGCCTACTCAAACATTCAATACTCCAAACTTTGGTACAAGGGTACAAAATTAATATATTTTATAAGGCCTTGTATTTAATGTATATAGCATAAACATCTAATTTTCAAATTTTTTGTTTGAAGGTTTCATCGCCTACTCCAAGATTTACGTCTCCTAAGTTTGATCTCCTTTCCCAAGAAAGTCATAGTGGAAAGGGTACAAATGAGGTATTTTATAAAGCTTTATAAATGATCGATAAGGCCTCTTAAACAATTATATAAAAACAATTTGCATGAATCAGGTTCTTATGAGAGGTGTTTGTGAGATTCCTGTTTTCCAACCTCTAATGAAAATTAAAAAGAGATTGGTACAACAAGACAGCCAGGTTTGTTTTCCAAACTTTATAAGTATTGATTTATTTTATAGACGTAATAACCCTTTGTTAAAACTATTTTTTTTGTATGTAGGTAAACGAAGATGTTGAGCCTCCACTTCAAAAGAAGTTTAAAGCTGATACAGATAATGTTCCACTAAGAAGAAGTGAAAGAGGTCAAATACCATCCATTCATACACAACCACCGTTTACGGGAACAAGGAAGAAACATCCGATTCTTCATCCCTATGAGCCAGTTGATAAAACAAGAAAAGAAAAGATGAGAGAATGGAAAATGTCAAACAAAAAAAGTAAGTTTTATTTTATAAGATATATTTTATGAGGTGAAACTAGATACCTACATAAAAAGTATGAGTGTCCAATGTAGGAAACTGAGAATCAATCAAGAGATAGTAACCGCAAAGTAGTTTTCGGATATTGAAACTCCGGGAAAAAAGCCTTCAAAAACGGTTAGACTATATGTGAACAAAAATTCTTTATAATCCCTTATAAATTTATATTAATCTTCTTTATAAAACTATATGATCGCTTTTCTGAGTATTTATTATTTTTGTCTCAGCATATTGAAGCAGGTTTTGAGTTGCTGAAACTGAGACAGATAAACAATCCAGATTTGTTTGAACAAAACTGCCTTAGTTGTTGGAGTGAAGTTTCTTGAAGAAATAGATGAGCTTTATGATGAGTTTTTAGATGACAAGAAAGATTTCCAATTTGGAACAGGCTTTGACAAGTACAACATAGAGAAGAATATCAACTTCCTCTATTCGGCTATTGCAGTAGCAGAGAAGTATTGGCTTGGAGTTGTGGTCAACTTGGAGAAGAGAAGTATCACAGCATTCAATTGTGCAGCAATGAAGTTCACAGATGCGAGTTTGGTCCCTTACTTTAATGCATATGCGATGGCTCTCCTATTCATGATTCGCAACTTCTTCAAAGATGTCAGCATGGATACAAGCAAGTTCTCGATGAAAATTGTATCTAAAGGTTTCCCACAAGTAACATCTTTATAACTACTATTAAATCTTCATGTTAGATTTGTATCATAGATCAAGTAACTTATATTATAATTTATCTGCTATGTTCTTAAGACTAATATATTACTAAAACATTTTTGTTCCAGGTTCTTAAAATAGAAGACAGTGGCGTTTATGCATTGAAGCTGATAGAGTGCCATGCAATGCGTATAGTGGACTTGACAAAACTGAGTGAAGAAAAAATTGCAATCGTCCGAGAAAAGTTGGCGGTTGATATCTTCTCGGAATTACAATGAGTACTAATGTGGGAATGAACAAAAACTTTATCACTTGCTTATAGTTATGTGTGAACAACTCTCTGTTTTATGCGTGTTTGGTAAACTTTGTGAGTATTATGAGTATTAAGAGTTTATGACTTCGATTTATGGCTTTGCTTTAATTTAGAAAGTTAAATGGTTTATTACAATGGTTTATAAAATCAAATGAGTTTAAGATATATAAAGGAGTATTTAAAAGTTACAAAATTTATATCTTAGCAGCTTTATAAGACCTTATTAAAACTGGTTTTTAACCTCTTGTAAAATCAAAACAAAATGATTTATTACAAAATTTATATCTTAGTAGCTTTATAAGACCTTATTAAAATTCGTTTTTTACCTCTTGTAAAATCAAATGAGTTTAAGATATATAAAGGAGTATTTAAAAGTTATAAAGATTTATAAATCTGTGAAAATTAATTTATAAAGGTCTATAACTAATATAGAAAGGCTTATAAATCGTTTTTCAAGAGCTCATCAGTTCATAAAACAAAAAGAATTAAGGTTTATAAAGTCGTATAAATAACCAAAATGATTTATAAATCTGTATAAAATAATTTATAAGGGCATATAAATTTATATAAGATAAAAAATAAAACTGGTTTTTTACCTCTTGTAAAATAAATCAAGTTTAAAATATATAAATGCATATTTAAAAGTTATAAAGACTTGTAAATCTATAAAAATTAATTTATAAAGGCGTATAAATCAGTTTACAATATTTATATACTAAAATAATGATATGTAAACACCAATACTAGAAAACGTGCTAACCGTAACGAGTATGTGATATGATCTAGTGGTAAGTTGAGGTTACTATAAATTTCAGTTTAGACGGATTCCCGGGTTCGACCCAGGACCTCAACAATTTATCTGTTTTTTATCATTTACCAAAGGGATGGCAAAACAGTAAATTTAACTCTTCTCACGCCACGTCTTCATCCTCTCCACTACGACACGTTTGTTTTGCTTTCTTGTTTTCTATCCTTTCTTCATCCTTTTCTATGTCCGTAAATTCCAAGAAGAAGAATCAACACAACGATCTTCCTCATTTTGAATCATTATCGTGGCAAAGGTAATTGAGTTTCATCTTCAATTTTGAATCAACAATCTAAATTGAATTGAATTTTTGTTTGAAACCTAATTGATTAACTTAAAATCTCAATCTGTTTCAGTTTCAGTTCCAATTCAACTTGAATCGATTTTAGCAAAAGTTAATTCAAGAACATTCTATGTATTCTCTTTTGACTTTTTATATTCAATTTAGATCAAATTGAAATTTATATTTGCTTTTGTATATACACTCCAAAATCGAATTGAATTTTTGTATGGAACCTAATTTATTTATCTAAAATCTCAATTTGTTTCAGTTTCGTTCATTTGATCTTTATTCACCTTCTTTCTTTCTTTTCTTGATTTTTTTTTTGTGCTCTGCATTTTCGATTCCTTTTCAGGAGTAACCAATGAAGAATAATTAGAAAAAAAAGGAAAAATTTTGTCTAGTGCCAAAGATTGTGAAGTAGAAGTATCTCTTCAAGAAGATGGGTCCAAAGGTTCTTGGTTTAGAGCTATCCTCGAGCAAAATCCGACGAGAGTAAAAGGAAAAAGGCTTCGGGTTTGTTACAACGAAGACGGTGTAAATCCTTGCAAGGAAACTATTGAACGACGTTTTCTTTGGCCGGTCCCACCAGAATGTCTGAATGAGGGTGTCATATTCAAGGAAGGGTCGGTGGTGGATGCTTATTTTAATAATGGTTGGTGGACTGGTCTTATCGTAGTTGAAAGGCCAGATGGTAGTTTTTTTGTTTAATTTGATGATCCACCAGACATAATGAGATTTATCAGAAGCCAACTGAGACCTCATGCTGATTGGATCGGCTCCGAATGGGTCAAAAGCAAAAACAAGGTATTGTTTTCTTTGTATGTTTTAAGTTCTAAAATTTTGAATTGTTGAGGGCTTTAGCTTATATATGATTGTTTTGGAATTGAAGTTATTGAGTCAAGACATGTTTAGAACAGGGAAGTTGGTGGAAATGACCCGTGAAATTAGTGAAAGTGAAAAGGAAAAAAATTGGGTCCGAGCATTAGTAATTACAGAGATTCGATCACAAGGAGATGATAGAAGAAAATTTCTGATCAAAAGATGTACAATCTCACAAAATTCGAGTGATGACGCGGAAGGAAAACTTTTAATAGTTGATATTTGCAAAATCAGGCCATCTCCTTCTCAAGATCTTTGTACAGAGTACAGTCTGAACGACTATGTTGAAGTGGTTGTTACACATGGGTGGCGCAAAGGTCGAGTGATGGAAATTCTCCTTGAAAACAAGTACAAAGTGTATTTCGCTTACACAAAAGAGGATGCGATTTTTAATTATACTGAGATTAGGCTGTCAATGGAGTGGCTAGGTGGTAGTAGTTGGATCAAAGCACATGAGGTATTTTCTCACACATAAGTTGTATTCATTTTTGGTGTAATTTAAAATCTTCCTACATCATTTTTCCAGAGAGAATTTGAAAATAATGCTGCCACACCAATCAGACCAGCTCAAGAGAGCCCTAGTAACACACTTGTTTTAGAATCCGATGAAGATGATACGGTGAATGATGATGCCACCGAAATCAAATCCTATCGAGAGAGCCACAATAACACTTCTTTTTTAGAAGCCACTGAGACTGAAACACAAAACCATGAACCCGTAGATGTAAGTTTTAAACTATCACCCCCTTGTGTGTTGTCATAGGCTTCTTTTTCTTATCGTTAAACTATATATTTTTACTAATGAATGATGTGTAGGGAGTGGAGTTACCATTACCTCAAGAATCAGATGATATGATGGATGATGTAGCCACTCTGATCATAGACCCTCAATAGATACCACAAGGTAAAATGTAAATTAGAATTTATAAAAGCCTATAAATAATTTATGAAAACTTACGAATCTATATATTATAATTTATAAAGTCCAATAAATAATTTATAAGAGCATATAAATTGTTTACAAGGGCTTCTAAATCTATATTAAAAATTTGCAATTATTTTATAATGATTTATGAAGATTTATTAAATAAGTTATAAGGTAATATACAAAGACCTATAAATAATTTAAAAAGATTTATAATTGTGTATAAAATGATTTACAAATTTTGCCAATAATTAATTTATAAAAACTTATGAATCTATATATAATAATTTATAAAGCCCAATAAATAATTTATAAGACCATATAAATACTTTACAAGAGCTTGTAAATCTATAATAGTTAACCATAGTATTGTTTTCTAAGCATTAAACCATATATATATATGGGCCTTAAACATTGATAATCAAAATTGAGCCCTAAAAATAAAACCGTCAAAATTAAGGGTAAAAAGACGGGACCTTTCATCGTCTTCCTCCGTTCGCGTCTGTTCCGATACAAATCTACAACCGCATCTTTTCATCTGTTTTTATATTCCGCTGTTCTCCATTTCTTTGATTACAAAAACCTACTTTTCACTGGTGGTTTTCAATTACCATCGATTTCTCTTAACTCCGTTAATGTTATTGGTTCTTCTTGGCGATTCTTCTTCTCGCTCTGCCTATAATAGATGTGTGATTGATATTAGTGTTGTATTTGACTAATTTTGTTAGAGGTTATGACCTTTAGGTGTAGTATGTCGTAACTTGGAATAGAGTAGATTAGGGTTTTTTTTTTGTCATTTGCGATATATTTCATTGCTAGTTCTTTCGGTTTTGATGTGGTTAATCGATTTTAGATTGATCTATTATGATTTACAAGTGTTGATAAACAAAATTTTTATAAGTCATTATAAAACATATCTTTGACATTACCATTTTGAATTGTTTCAGGTGAAACGATGAGTAAATCTAATGATAAGATTGCTTTGCCAAAAAGAATCTCCGAAACTGGTACCAAAGGAGTCGTATTGAAAAGAATTAACAAGCGCTCCAATCTGAAGTTGGTTGGTAAAGTTGAAAACGTTTTGGGAAAAGAATTCAAGAAGCTTGAAGATTCATTCTTGGCTCCGGTAATTAAGATGGGAAGGAGGCAGAAGCATATGGCGTTTTCAAGGCATTTGATTCATCACTTAAGAAGGGTTTGTTGTTTTCTTTTGGAGAACAACTAATGAGGTTTTCTCTAAGAGAATTCCACTTGGGAACGGGTCTGCCTTGTGTTGTTGATAAAGATGAAGAGGAAGTAGTGACTTCAGCAACAAAAAAAGAAGAAGAAAGATCCATGGATGAACAAGAATCAAACTCTAAACACCTTGCTTAAACTACTTGTGGAAAAGAGTACAGAGCTTACTGCTGATCAGACATTAAGATTGGGAGCTACAATCCTTGTGGAAGGGATATTAATGGCAAGCAATCCGGTGACAAGTATACCAGAAGAGCGTCTGCTTAGAGCTAGAAATTTCAAAGAGTTTTGCAAGTATCCCTGGGGGAATTTGGCCTTTGATTATTTACGGAAATAAGTGGAGAGCTTTACCTATAAATAGTTAACGGAAAAAGATCAATATGCGATTTGTGGCTTTATATATCCAATTCAGCTATGGGCGTTATCTTCTGTGAATCAACTAGGGTATTAGGGATGATGAAATTCAGTTTCCCTTGTGCTTGCATTGGAAAGAAACCAAATTGTTTTCTATTGAGGAGGTTAACATATTTGACCAAATGGAGAAGGTAACCGTTTATAATGTTTTATAAAACTGTTTTAGTCTTTGCATTCTTCTTTTATCGATTGTTTGATCATATGCAAACACTTGTCAGGTTGATGTCAAATGTATCTTTGGAGATCCCGAATTGCATAGCGACTTGGTTGAAGATGTTGACTGTGAATTTGGAAGAGTTGTTGATCTTGTCAAAAGAGGATATCGTTTGAAGAGACAAGATTGGTTCAATGGAATGTCGACATTGCCGTTGCTGAAGCTGAAGTGGACGAAAATAATTATGTTCCTGGGATTGATACATCTGATCAAGAAAAGATTGAATTCCTCACTAAGAAGGTAGTGTCTCTTGAAGAAAAAGTGAAGTACCTTAAAGGCCTTTTGAACATTCGTGGAGAAACAATGAAGGTAAACTATTTTCTATATTTGTTTCGTGTTGTAAATGAAAAGAAAGATTCATATGCGTCTAACTTGTAACAGGAAACTGAGAAGTCAAAAGAAACTGAAGCCGCCACAAAAACCAAGGTTTGTTATCTATAACGTCTCCATATTCTTAATACAATGTGTGTGTGCTCACATATAATTTTCCAGGTAAATGGACAGAATGCCGATTATAAAATTGATGAAACAGAAGTTTTACAAAATTATATAGATGCTAAAAGACAGGAAATCGCTAAGGTTATTGTGTTTTTGATATTTTATAAGACTGTTATTAAATTCGAAATTGCTAAGCTATTTTTTTGTCTTATAATATTAGGGAAAGAAGAATGGTGTAAGACCTCCACGTGAAGTAGACCATCAAGAAGAAGATGATAGAGAAGTCGAACACGGGGCTAAAGAAAGTGACACATCAAAAGTCAATGAAGTAAACTTATTTATAACCCTTTATAAATTGAATAAAAGTTTTAGAATTATAAATCATTAAAAAAATGTAATCTTTTTTTTTAAATAGGAACAGCTACAAGAAGAAGAGGAACAAGAAGTCGATGTGGACGACGGTGATAAAGAGAGTGAAAATTCAGAAACCAATGAAGTAAGCTAATTTATAAATCTTTATAAACTGAACAATCGTTTTAAATTTATAAATCATTATAAATATGTAATCATTTTATTAAAATAGGGACATACACAAGAGGAAGATGAACATGAACAACAACAAGAGGATGACACATAAGTCAATGCAGATGTGGACGTCGATGCAAAATAAAGTGAAAATCCAAAAACCAATGAAGTAAGCTGATTTATAAGTTTTTATAAACTGATTGACTTTTTAAATGTTTAATATACTCTGTAACTTTTTTTATTGTGTCATCAAAATTGAAGGATGAAGAAGTAAATGAGGATGCATCTAAAAAGCACGTGAAGGGTACAAAGAAACGTGGAAGAGTACCTAACGTAAATATCTCTCTGTGTATAATAGTTTATAAAATGTTCTTTCAAATTTCATAGACTACATTCAGTTATTATTTCTGATTTACAAAGGTTGTTATTAAATTCGAAATTGCTAAGTTATTTTTTTTCTTGTAATATTAGGGAATGAAGAAAGGTGTAACACCCCCACGTGAAGTACAACAACAAGTAGAGGATGATGCAGAGGTGGACGTCGGTGCTAAAGAAATTGAAAATTCAGAAACCAATGAAGTAAACTGATTTATAAATCTTTATAAACTGATTAACTTTTTAAATGTTTAATACACACTGTAACTTTTCTTATTGTGTCATCAAAACTGAAGGATGGAGAAGTAAATGAGGATGCATCTAAAAAGCCCGTGAAGGGTACAAAGAAACGTGGAAGAGGAACTAAGGTAAATATCTCTCTGTGTATAATGATTTATAAAATGTTCTTTCTGATTTACAAAGGCTGTTATTAAATTCAAAATTGCTAAGTTATTTTTTTGTCTTGTAATATTAGGGAATGAAGAAAGGTGTAACACCCCCACGTGAAGTACAACAACAAGTAGAGGATGATGCAGAAGTGGACGTTGGTGCTAAAGAAATTGAAAATCTAGAAACCAATGAAGTAAGCTGATTTATAAATCTTTATAAATTGATTGACTTTTTAAATGTTTAATATACTCTGTAACTTTTCTTATTGTGTCCTTAAGTCTGAAGGATGGAGAAGTAAATGAGGATGCATCTAAAAAGCCCGTGAAGGGTACAAAGAAACGTAGAAGAGGAACTAAGGTAAATATCTCTCTGTGTATAATGGTTTATAAAATGTTCTTTCTGATTATCATTTCTCATTTACAAAGGCTGTTATTAAATTCGAAATTACTATGTTATTTTTTTGTCTTGTAATATTAGGGAATGAAAAAGGTGCAACACCCCCACGTGAAGTACAACAACAAGTAGAAGATGATGCAGAAGTGGACGTCGGTGCTAAAGAAATTGAAAATCCAGAAACCAATGAATTAAGCTGATTTATAAATCTTTATAAACTGATTGACTTTTTAAATGTTTAATATACTCTGTAACTTTTCTTATTGTGTCATCAAAACTGAAGGATGGACAAGTAAATGAGGATGCATCTAAAAAGCCCGTGAAGGGTACAAAGAAACGTGGAAGATGCACTAAGGTAAATATCTCTCTGCGGATAATGGTTTATAAAATGTTCTTTCTGATTATCATTTCTGATTTACAAAAGCCATTATTAAGTTCGAAAATTGCTAAGTTGTTTCTTTGTCTTGTAATATTAGGGAATGAAGAAAGGTGTAACACCCCCACGTGAAGTACAACAACAAGTAAAAGATGATGCAAAAGTCGATGCTAAAGAAAGTGAAAATCCAAAAACCAATGAAGTAAGCTGATTTATAAGTATTTAGAAACTGATTGACTTTTTAAATGTTTAATGTACTCTATGTAACATCACTTATTGTGTCATCAAAATTGAAGGATGGAGAAGTGAATGAGGATGCATCTAAAAAACACGTGAAGTTTACAAAGAAACGTGGAAGAGTAACTAAGGTAAATATCTCTCTGTGCATAATGGTTTATAAAATGTTCTTTCAAATTTCATTGACTACATCCAATTATCATTTCTGATTTTCTTAATTGTTATGCTTATAAAGGAACCTAACGTTGACACCTCCAAATCAAAAAGACAAAAGAAACAAAAAGATTCAGCTGCTGATGCGATAGGACGTGTATTGGAAGATCTGAAAAAAGCCGATTAGAAGCATCGCGAATTTGAAGAAATGAAGCTCTTTCAGTTTTTTATTGCTTTTAACTAATATCAATGAAACTTTTTAAGTTTTAGTGTTATCTTTTGTTGATGTCTTCAATGAGGAACATCTTTTGGCTTGTACCTTAATCCTCCGTGATGAGGAAAATATCTTTTGGTTTCTACCTTAATCCTTTGATAAGGAAACATATTTTATTTATGTTCATGCAGGTAAGCTAAGATATCAAAAGAACATATAATTTCTGAAATTAATCTGAATCCTAATGTTTTATAAAGGGTGGTTAATGTAACCACACATTTCGTAATAAGTAACATAATTTCTATTACACCTGTAAACTTTATAAAGCATTATAAAATGATAAATGTAATAATGAAAGGTTCCCCAAAAAGCTATGTGATTCCAATTCTCTCTTATAACATCATATAAAAATAATCAGTTGCACACAAGTTTTTATATTACTCTGTTATCAAATATGCACTACACAACTACTTTTGTTGTGACTTTTCTGTCCACATCTGCTACATTTGTAAGACTTGGGTGATGGTTTGGATATGGGCCGATATTTTCCATACTCCCACAAACTTGGAATCCTCTTTGTTTTTCCTCCTGCCACTAGGAAAGCGTGTAGATGGAGGGCGACATACAAACGACGCTACATGGGGAGGAATATTCCAATATGCTTTATCGCCAACAGGATATACACTCTCTAAATATGCTAGTTTAAACCTAATAAGAAAATTAAGAGAATTAGATAAAAGTACAGCCAAGAAAGAAAAATGAAAAAGAAGTGTTGTAGAACAATGTTTATAAAACCTTATAAATTTGATCAATTATAAAAACATTTATAAACGTGGTAATGTATTACCACAATGACTGAGAGAACGCACCTTTCATTGGAGAAAAACTCATCGACATAATCATTTTCATGCTTGTTTCCAGCCTTTGCAGCAGCAATTGCATGAGCACAAGGAAACTTCTCAACATCAAACACAAAGCATGAACAATGCCTTGTTTGAAAATTCACCACTTGATCTCTTGTATCTCCCTTAACCTCAAACTCTGAATAATTGATTTTGGAAACTTCAAGAAAGCGAGACGTAAAATCTTATAGCTCCTTCATCTTGTTCCCCACATCGAACGTGACAGGGTGCATGTGACAAATTCCTTGCTCACGTCGTTCAGTGAACCACCTAGTCGTTATCAACCTAATAGTGTTAAAAAGACAGACTATTGGATACTCACGACTCACTTTCAGCAAATAATTTATAGATTCGGCCAAGTTTGACGTCATGATGTTGAAGCGATTAGCAGGAGAATAAGCTCGGGACCACTTCCTGAAGTCTGCTTTACGAAGATAATCTGCTAATACAATGTCGGACACCTCAATATCATGAAAGTAGCAATCAAAATCATCCTTGGTGTAGACATAAGCAGCTCAACAACCAAAGGGACAAGTGTTGAACTCTTGAAATTGTCCTGGACATTCTTTTCAAAGTGAAAGACGCAGATTCCATGGTGAGCAAACGGATAATGTTGTAAAAGAGCATTTTCAATAGAGGTTGCACGATCAGAGACAAAAACTAAATCCTCTTCAACAGGAATGATGGTTTTCAGACATTTCATAAACCAACTCCATGAGGCATCATTCTCAGAATCAACTATAGCAAAAGCTATAGGATACAAGTGAAAATTATCATCTTGTGTTGTGGCAGCAAGTAGAGTCCCTTTATACTTTGATTTCAGATGGACACCATCAACAGAAAGTACCTTCCTCATCAACTTAAACCCTCTGATAGATGGACCAAGCGACAAAAATGTGTATTTGAATTTCCCAACAGAATCAACTTCGATAAAAGTCACAGAACCTGGATTCTTTTCTTTTATCATGTGAAACCAGCTGAGCAAAGCTTCATAACTGTCATCAGGAGTACCCCTAGCTATATCTTGGCCGTGCTCTTGAGACCTCCAAGCCTTTGAATATGAAATCACAACACCATGATCTTTTCTAGCTTTTTCCATGATCTGTTTAGGTTTCAGCCCAATCTTTCCTCCTTCATAATGATTGCTGACCATAGTTCCCAACAGTTTCGCAGTAGCTTGCCGATGACTAACACTACTCAGAGAAGTGTCACAAGTATGTTTAGATACATAATGACGAACAAAAAAAACTCCGAGATCCTTTAACTGATTTTGCACGAAAACTCCAACTGCATCTTTCATCCACGCAACTAGGGATGTCAAATGGGCCTAGTGTCCATGAGTAAACCATGTCCATATCCAATTGGACTGACCATTTTTGACCAAAAAATGAAGTTGTCCAATTGGATAAAAACCAATTAAACCCAAAATTATTGGGCTTGCCCATTTGGACTTGGGCTTCCAATAGTCTTCAAAATCCTAGGGTTTTCAACATTTGGGGGAAATCTCTCAAGCGTAGATCTCATCTCTCTCTCTCGACTCTCTCCGTGGGTTTTCAAAATCTTAGGTTTCCAATAGTCTCTCTCTCTAGACTCTCTCCGGGAGTCGACTTCTCTTCGTCTCTCCGAATCTCCGACTCTCCGTCTCGACTTCTCTCCGACTCTCCGTCTCGATTTCTCTCTGACTCTCCATCCGTCTCGAGTCTCAGTCTCGCACTCTCTCAGGTTTGGTCGCTTCAGATTTGCTTGTTTATTTTGATGGGGTTGCTGATTAATGTTTATGTTTGCATGTTAAATCAGGTCCTCTCGCTCTCGGCGACTCTCGATCCGTCTCTCTCTCTCTCTCGGCGACTCTCGATCCGTCTCTCTCTCTCTCTCGGCGACTCTCGATCCGTCTCTCTCTCTCTCTCTCTCTCTCTCTCTCTCTCTCTCTCTCTCTCTCTCAGCGACTCTCGATCCGTCTCTCTCTCTCTCTCTCTCTCTCTCGGCGACTCTAGATCAACCTCTGAAAAGGGTTTGCACGTCTTTGATTCTCTTATTTTGTTCATGTTCTGTTTGATTGGTTTGATGGGTCTGTGTACCGGATTCATGGCTTGTTACTTTCAGTCTTTTTGCCTGATGTTAAGCTTGATATAATCTGATGGGTTTGTTATATATGATTTGTTCTAGTTTGGTATGGTGGCTTGTAGCTTTGTAAGCTTGATGGGTTTAACTTATATTTAGCTCTCTCGGGATTGTGTTTCACTGTGATATTGTGTTTCTGTTCATCGCTTGTTTAATGATTCATGACTTGTAACTTGCTTACATTGCTTTAGAATGTTTGATGGTTCACGCTTAATGGATTTGTGGTTCTATTGCTTTCATTGTAACCGTTTTTGGTTCACGCTTGGATTTGTGAGATGGGTTTGTTTGCTTGTTATAATCTGATGGGTTTGTTTACTTGTTTTACGAGATGGGTTTGTTTGCATGTTTTGCGAGATGGGTTTCTCTGATGTTTTTCTTTGATTGCTTTCAGATGGATACATTGAGTTTGAACAATGATGATGACTACGCGAGTGACAATGGGGATTCAGAACAGGAAATGGATGAGAACAATCCTGTGGTGGACGAGTCTCTGATGAGTACAGCCGAGGTGAAAGGTAAACACAAGCGTAGACACTCTAAGTGCTGGAACTTTTTTACTATAGAAGGAGATAGGATGCCTGATGGAAAATTTAAATGTGTCTGCAACTACTGTAACCACTTCTACATCCTAGACTTACATAAAATTGGAACCAATATCCTTCTTCGCCACTCAAGAACCTGCCCTAAAACCCTTAATAACACATTTCCTAAGATCGATCAGTTGGTGTTTGGAGAAATGATTGCTGTGGCTATTGTCGAGCATGATCTACCTTACACCTTTGTTGAGTACAGAAGAGTTCTAGAAGCTTTGCATTATGCCAACCCGACCATAGAGTTCTAGTGTCAAAACACGGCGGTTTCAGATGTTTTTAAGATCTTTGAGAGGGAGAAAATGAAGCTCAGGCAGGTGTTGAGTGAAGTTCCGGGTAGGATCTGTCTAACGACGGATCTATGGAGAGCAATAACAATCGAAGGTTATCTCTGTCTTACTGTCCACTATGTCGACGCTGAGTGGAACCTTAGAGCTAAGATCCTCTCCTTTTGCGCTTTCCCTCCACCCCATTCTGGTCCGGCCATTGCCATGAAGCTAATGGAGCTGATTAAAGAATGGGGTTTGCAGAAGAAGGTCTTCACAGTAACCGTAGACAATGCGTCCTCTAATGACAACATGCAAGGAGTTCTCAAGAGGCAACTTAGAAAGGATTTAGTCTGCAGTGGAGACTTCTTTCACATCAGGTGTGCTGCTCACATTCTGAATCTCATTGTCCAAGACGGATTATCGGTGATAAGTGACGCCTTGGAGAAGATCAGAGACAGCGTTAAGTATGTCAAGGTCAGTGAGTCTAGAGAGTTGCTGTTTCTAGGCTGTGTGGAGACTCTTGGTATTGTTAAGAAACGCGGTTTGGTTTTGGATGTCACTACGCTGTGGAACTCAACCTATCTGATGCTGTCTAGGGTTCTTCACTACAAAGAGCCGTTTAAGAATCTTGCAGAAATCGAAGCAAGTTACAAGAGCTTACCTACAGAGTCTGAGTGGTTAAGAGCTGGGCTGATTTGTGATTTGTTAAGAGTTAGATGTCATCAAGTATTGGAAGAACAATTCAAACCGGTTTAGGGAGCTATCTCGAATGGCATGTGATGTCCTATGCATCCCAATAACAACAGTGTCGTCTGAGTCATCCTTCAGTGTGGGAAGTCGGGTTCTTAGCAAGTATAGGAGCCGCCTTCTTCCCTCAAATGTCCAAGCTTTGATTTGCGCTAGAAACTGGCTTCGTGGTTTTGAAGTGATTGGTGAGTTTGTTGAATTGATAATTGAGCTTTGATATGTGAAACTATTGATTGAACTTCTTGTTTTTGATAGCTGGATGTGATTTAGATGAGGAAGGTAAGGAAGATGCCAATGAAAAAGCAGAAGGAAGTGGAAAGAAGAAGAAGACCCGACTCAACTAAACCCTAAAGGTATAATTAATGTTGTTACTGTTGTTCGTGTCCTGTGAAGCATATCTCTCGTATTCATGTTATGAGCTTTATGGTAATCTTATTGGTTAGTTATCATGAACTAAATTGGGATTTATGCGTCATGTTTTTCTTTAGATCACTTTATGTCTGTGATTACTTGAACTGATGTGATTTAAACGGAAGTGAACATGCGGTATCTGTTTGTGGTATCTGCTTGTGTGATGATAACTTGATTAACTACTCTCATGCCTTCGAGATCTTCCACAGAATCAACGGTTTAGATCGTCCTTTCGACCATGTTTCACACGGAGAGCGTTGCTCTGCCTCATTGGCGAATCAAAATGGTGCCTAACGGTAACGTGGCTGTCACATGGCATGGGAGGATTTAGTACGAGATTATGCATTCTAAGCTTTTTCAGGAGCTTTATGACTCGAATGGTCATCCTAGCTCTGATCTTGATCATATAACCTAGACTCATAGATGAAATCAGATTCTTCCCGGCCTATAAACAACATATTTGCATAAGAAACAGCGGGCGTGAGGTTCTTGTTAACATCTACCAGCTTCCTAAGAGAAACGTTCATGTTATAGTTAGGGATGTTAATATGGGCTCAACCCCACGGGGTTAGCCCTAACCCTGTGAAACAATTTGTAGCTCTAACTCTTATCTATATAACAGAGTTTAAAAAGGGCTGGTCCTAATAGGTCTAGGGCTTAAATCTTAACACTTTAATTTTGATTCACAAAATTATTATACGATATTTAAATATATACTGAAATTTTAAATTTGTTAGATAATGCAAAATATAAGTTTTTCGTCACAATTTCAAAAACGAAAAAAAAAAATCAAAATTTTCTGCCAAAATGGAAAATCAAGTTTTAGCTAAAACAGAAAATCGAGTTTTCCCGCCAAAAACTAAAAATCGAGTTTTTCCCTACAACTAAGAATCAAGTTTTCCCGCCAAAAACGAAAACTCAATTTTTCCGCCAATACCACAAAATCAAATTTCCCGCCAAAACCGAAAAACTCAATTTTAAGTTATGGCGGGAAAATTCGATCTAGCGGTTTTGGAGGGAAACCCCAATTGTGATTTTTTCCGAAAAACCTGACTTTTTGTTTTTGGCGGGAAACTCAAATTTTCGTTTTTGGCGGAAAACTCGGGTTTGTGGTTTTGGCGTAAAAACTTGATTTTTGGTTTTGGTGGGAAAACTTAATTTTGTGGTTTTGGCGGAAAACTCGATTTTGCAGTTTTGGCGAAAAAAACTTGATTTCCGGTTTTGGCGAAAAAACTCGATTTTGTGGTTTTGGTGGAAAACTCAAATTAGGTTTTGGCGGAAAAAAACACAATTTTTCTTTTTGACGGAAAAACTTTATTCTTAGTTGTGGGGCAAAAACTCGATTTTGCCATTTTGGCATAAAAACTTGATTTTGATGCTCAACAAGTTGGAGGAAAGAATCATATCATATCTTAATTTTTCTAATTTTATCTCTAAAATTTAAAAACAAAAATAAATAAAATATTATTTTCAATTAAATGGGCTAACCCTGGTATCATCCCTAACCCTCGATTATAATAGGGTTGACCATACCAAGTTCGTGTACTCCCCTGAAGCTGGAGCTAGGTTTAGGGAGAAACACGGTGTTCCTGTTGGTAATGAGACAGTTATAGTGATGGGTGTGTCTGGACGTTTGGTGAGAGACAAAGGACATCCACTTCTGTACGAAGCGTTTGCTTTGATCGCTAAAACGCACCCGCAAGTGTATCTACTTGTGGCTGGATCTGGTCCTTGGGGGAAAAGATACGCGGAGCTTGGTGAACACGTTAGGGTTTTAGGGTCTTTAGAGCCAGAAGAGCTCTCTTGTTTCTACAACGTTTTGGATGTGTTTGTGAATCCAATGTTGAGACCTCAAGGGCTTGATTTGACGATCATTGAGGCAATGCAGTGTGGGAAACCTGTTGTGGCGCCGAACTTCCCGAGCATTGTTGGGACGGTGGTTGTGGATGAGCGTTTTGGGTATACGTTTTCTCCAAACGTGAGGTCTCTTGTTGAGACGTTGGATTCTGTTGTGAGAGATGGGTCTAGGGTTTTGGAGATGAAGGGGAAAGCTTGTAAGGATTATGCTCTTTCAATGTTTACGGCTAAACAGATGGCTTCAGCTTATGAGAGATTCTTTATGTGTATGACTAATGAGAGGTTTTGTAGGTACCCTCTTCCTATAGACAGTTGATTTTTTTTCATTGGTTTTGTAAGTTACTTTGATTCATATCTTTTGTAGCAAGATACTTGTTCTCTTGCATTACACAGTTTCATACTCTTTATTTACACGATACACACACTTGCAAGTTTTAGTGGATCTAGTAACGAAATTATAAGCGTTTATTTATTTGGATTAATCAACTTAATAGTCATTACTGTTATTCCTGGTTATTTTTATGTGTTCATATCTTTAGATATGAAGTGGATTGGGTAAGCAACGGAATATCTAATATAAAAAAACAAATCCCATAAAAGATGTAGCACTCTTGGCTAAATGATCATCGTTTGAGTTGATTATTCGAAATGCAGTAAGAAAAAACATGAAAAGGCCTCTTGAGTCTACAAACTCTTCGAGCTCTGCTGAGAAATTATGTCAAAATTCCGGATTATGTTATCGCCCATAAATAATCTATATTTTTCAAAGTTAATTTTAAATCGTATATCTACACGAGCCATTATAGAATACAAACATGATAAATTCAATTATTTCAGTCTCACTTTTCATACTATTTATTTGTACTTTCTTGTAATATACTTTATATACAGATATAATCCGGTCCTAGTAGACTATTGTATATTGTAGAATGTATAGAGTACGTAAAGCATGCACAATTCATAAAACCTGTAACGAACATCACAATTTATTTTGGTTACACCGAACGAACAAACAAGGCTGCGTACCAAACGGATCAATATGTTTTCTTATAAACCGGTTCTCGATCAAGAAAAGAAAACACATCCCTGCAAATTTAAATATACGAGAGTACGTAGTACTTAGTGATGACGAGGATCAGGACCTCCAGGACTAAGTCTCTTGGACTCGCTAAAGCCCCTCTCCATTAGCTTCTCCATATTAGCTTTCAACACTTTTTCAGCTTCTCTCATCATACGCCCTCCTTTATTTCCCACTGCGTTTGCAAACCGCTGCTGCATTGGCCGAGATGCTGATGACAGCGACAACGAAATACAGATCAGCAACAAACACAGCAAAAATTTTAAGTTAGCCATGTGTTATGTGCTAATCAATGATTCAATACGCAATGTTTTTATATGTTTAACGTGTTTTGTGTGTGTGTTTTCACTCACATGCTTGAACCATTTATATAGAGAATGGAGCTGGGATCAATCTCACTGAAATGATAATTTTTTGCTATATATTATAAAACTAGGTGTTTCGTCCACCCATGCGGGCATGAACATTTTATAATTACTTAGTAATATATGCATTACTAATTAAAAAATTATAATAATAAATTATTATTTATGTTTTCATTTGAAAATTTTTACTTGTTGCACTTTTTTTAAAAATTATTATTATTTATATTTTCATTTGAAAATTCTTATGTGTTATAATTTTTTTGAAAAATTCTTTGTACACTATATTTATTATACATAAATAAATCTTAAAAATCACTCAATATTATCTTTTCAATTATATAAAATTAAGAATTTTACGTGATTAATATTTAGTTATGTGTTTCATGTTTTTAAAATTTTAACCTTTTTTATTAAAAAGTTTTCTCAGATAACAACACAATATATATAAGAATTATCTTTTATTTTAAAATCTATTTTTGTATTTTGGATAAATCTTATTATTGCTAATTTTAATCATTTATCTAATCAACAAATTAAAATTCGTTTTGATTTTGTGGCTAATTTATATATTTTATTCATTAAGAGTAATAATGATATTAATCTGTTTAACTTTTAACGTAAGAACTCGAATGAAAAAAATCAATTCGCAAATAATAATATAGATAGACAAAAGGAGGTGGTTAAAGCCAATTTATTTAGGTTATTGAAAAACCATTTGATTAACTAAAGCTTTAGAACAGCATAACAAAGTTTTAGTGATACAATGTTGATTTTGCCAGATCATCAGCAGTAAAGATCAAGCTCCTAGAATGAAAGAAAATATAAGCGAAGAAAAGATGAAGATAGTTTCTCATTGTCTAAGTTGATTTTGTAGAGCTCCACTGGTTCGACAGCAATCCATATAATATTATTTTTTCAATATATAATGCTATAAGATATACTATTCAAGTAACCCATATTGATATATATCATATATTGAACATGATAAATCATATAACACCGCCTCCTATTTATACATAGTCAGGCTGTTGTTAATTAATTTGTGATGATTCTCTAATGTTTAAGTTACATAATTAAAATGTGCAAAAAATTGAAAAAGGAGTTGCAAACAGGCGAAAAGAAGCATTGACTTGTGTATTTTGAAATGATTTGATACTCAATGAGCTTTTAGATAATATTGGTTGAATTGGGAAAGCTACTATGATTTTAATCAGCTACTCTACAATCTAAAATTATGACCTTTCAATTTTTATATTTTTAAATTAAAAAAAAAAATTCATCCAAATACTTTAAAATCACTAAATTTTTTAAATTATTGTTTAAAATATTTCCAATATTTTTTATTTTAAATTTACAAGTTAAATAACATTATATTTTATAAGAGTTTTCAAAATTTACATTTGAATAACATATAATTTTCGTTTGAATATAAATTATTTCAAATGTGGATCAAATATATCTAAAGTGTTGTGTCGCACACTAGGTAGAAATAAAAAGAAGGTATACATTGAACTTTTAACTAATGAGTTTTGCAGTAAAAGAGAGAGAAAGAAAATTTGAGTCAAATAGGATTTTAATTTGGCCGCTTGATGATCGGAGGGTGGTAGAAATATAAGACAATATGTTTAAAATTTTAGGAAGGGCTAAGGCTAACTTCAATGGGGTACTAAAACACCAAATTTGGTGGAAGTTCATCTCCAATGAAACAGTAAAAATTACACAATTCCACCAAATTTGGTGTAGAGTAAATAGTGTTATACCAAATATGGTAAAAACCATTTCATGTTTTTTCTTTTTAAACCCTCTCATGTTGATGGGAGAGTTGTCTTCAGAGGGTATCCGACCGGGGTTCAGAATATCGAGTCAGATCTTTGGTTATCGAATCAGTGTCAGAACCGTCTATTTAACTGCCTTCATACCTACATTTGTTGTTTGTTTTCTGAAAAATACTTTTTGTTGTTCGTTTTTGACAGTTTCTTTTTATCTTGAGATATTTTAGACTTAATCTAACCAAAAGTATTTATATAGGTGTGCAATAACAATATGACTTAGTTTCATCATATAATATATAGATCAAATTTAAAACGTATCAGCATCTCAGATCCGTTTTTTACCACTCGATCACAAACTTCCGAATTAATTCGTTTTTGACAGTTGCTTGATAACGTCTTTTGATTGTTTCAGAGTACGAACATGAAGCAACAAATTAGGTGTGGCATGAACATTCTTCATACCATTATTTTTCTAGGTAAATAAGTTGCACATTTACCTATCACATGCAGACATAAACTATTTAAAGCTTGGCCTATTCATCGTAACAAATATTGGCATAATTTGAAAATCGTTGAATAGTAGAAAAATCACAAGTGTTATAACATTTTATTCTACTTAAATGAAGTGTATTCCTTACATGATTCCTCTAATACTAGAGATTGAGTTGTCTGGTTATATGGTTGCTGCTCCTTGCTGCAATTAATCTGTGCGGACACTTTCTTTCCAATTTTATCTATTTTAATTGATACGAGCAACTAGCAAGACTATTTTTTTTTGATAATCCAATATCCGACCACTTTTGCGTGATCGACTAGCCTACCGGGCCTAAGCCCATGTCATTACAGAATTTTTAAGCGTCCACTAAAGGGCCCCTGGTTACGCGAAGTGGTCTGGAGGGCGAGAGGCAGCCCATGTAAAACCCCTCGTGGCCAACGCGAATAGAACCCGGGACCGTATCGGGGCCGAAGCTCCCTCAAGTGGCCTAACGGCAGTACTGAATGTTTCTCACACACGACTACCCGAGGTCGCTAGTTCGATACTCGAGGACAGCGGGGTGGTACTGGGTTAGCTAAAAAATCCCTACGGGGATTTCTGGCGAGGTGGTCCTTCGGGATGAGCTCAGTCACTATAAAAAGTTCAACCTATACAGTTTAATCTTTGCGCTAGCTAGTTAGTTTCCTTCTAACCATTTAGCTTCTAGTTGATGTGGTTATGCTATCCGAAACGTTGAGTTTAGAATCATGGTGCTTTTAATATAAGCTTTCGGTTGTTCAAAAAAGAATCATGGTGCTTAAACTTTGAATTTTTCGACCAAAATCAAAGACCTAGTGCTATTTCTAGTCTCATACCATAAAACTCACGATCCGGTTTTAGTTCGGAGAGTCGTTTTGACCGAAAAAATATCATAAACGACACATGATAGGTAGAAAGATATTGATAAATAATATATATTTTCATAATAGAAAGTTATTATTTATTTTATCATTAAATTAAACAATAAAATATAAGGTTATTTATTTAATATTACTATATTAATATATGTTAAACTTTGCTGAGTTATGCTTTTCTACGTGTTGCGGTTTTTTTAATGTACAAAAAGATATATACCCAAAAAGTAACAGTTTAAGAAAAAGGTGAAATTGTGTAGATGACATATGTTAATCTGCATTTGAATGAATCGATCTTAAACTAGTTCATAATATAAATGGGTTCTATTTTGGAAAAAAATTGTTTAGCAAAGAGTCATCGGTGGTTAACTTTTGACTAGTTGACCATATGAGTTAACTAACGTGAATCCGAAGTAAATGATCCGAGTAATGTCTTTTGGTTGAATATTGATTCTTTCTATCGACTTAAAATAACAAATAAAATAGTGCTATTAATAACAAACAAAATCAAATATGAATCTCTTTATAACCTGTATATTAAAAAATAACTTAGAGAATATTCATGAGTGAGGTCCAAATCATTATATAGCTTCTTTCACGGTTTTTCTTTAAAATCAACGAGAGAGTATGGCAAAGTTAATCACTATATTTTACTTTGGTTAATTAATAATTTGAAGACTCTTTTATGATACTAGATTATTAGCGGAAACGATTTTGGATCTTGTGGATACAAGCTGGCTTAGTTTATAGAGTAAATGAAGCACCAATTCGAATCTAAAAGAAAAAGTTAATTGAACACTAACTACTAATTAAAGAGAGCAGTATTGACAAAAATACCTAATGTTAGATTGTATATTTGAGATACGATTTATATAGATACTCAAGATCCTCATGTGCTCTTATATGTTGTTTTGATTGGGCAGGCTCTGTCCTGCCCTGAGGAAAAGTTGTAGAACCTATGGCTTCTAACCCGCTTCCAATCCGTTTTCAATCTTCAATATTCTAAACTATTTCCAACTTTATTTTCAGTAATATTCTTTGAAATAAAGGTATATGTACTATAATTTAAATGATCATATCTTAAATTACCACATAACGCCCATTTGTTCTCCAGTTTTATAAAACGTTAACCGGCATTGAGTGTGGTAATAAAACATAGTTTTTTCAAGTTACAAAATAGTTATGGACGTGTGTTTTTTGTCAATATGCATTTTAGTTGGTTATTATACAATGTAATCCTATGGCATGACTAATTAGTGGAACTTAAATGTTAAGTTATATAGCTTACAACCAAAAATTATTTGGTTAATTGGTAATATCAGGGGCAACTTAATATGGAGGCCGGTCAGTGCAACTGCCCCGGGGCCTAGTCTAACTCTAGTAATATTAGGGGTCTTGATTCTTACAATTAGCATATGTAATCCAGATTTAGACAGCATAAGAACATGATATTTCTACTTCTCTAGTTAATATAACAAATAGAAATGTGTGTATGTTGTGATGCTTGAGTCAAAAGTTCTTAGTTACAAAACTAGCTTATCATAAGGTTCTAATTTT
Organism: Brassica napus; assembly: GCF_020379485.1. NCBI lineage: Eukaryota > Viridiplantae > Streptophyta > Magnoliopsida > Brassicales > Brassicaceae > Brassica > Brassica napus. Next base: position 34,610,376 of record NC_063449.1, on the reverse strand, counting down.
TTTTTTGCCCACAGGCTCTTTGTAATGTTGAGCCGGCCATGAGTAATATGTGGATTGGCTCCAACTTTCGATATTGATCGGGTTGTACTGTTTGTATTAAATGATCAAAAGTGTGTAAGCTAAAATCCAACTAATTCCCCAAAAACTGGTATCAATGAATAATCCAGTATCAAGTTTATTAAATTAAACCTAATACGTAGTTTTATATTCGTCTAATCAGAATCATTAGGAATTTAGTTAACAGTAGAAATGAAATCCAGAACAGTTCCAAACCCTCTTTCTTACAACTAGACTGTAACTGTTTTGGTTGTAAATTTTATTTATTCATCAATAGATTTAACATTTGAACAAATAATATACATATCAATATACAAATCTGCATATAATACATACACCAACTAATAAATAAATCAGAAAAGCCTTGGATGAAGTTTAATAAGTAAAGTATAGTCGATCCTCACAGAAGATTAAGGTTATTTAGGTTTAGCTAACTACCTCGCACCGTAGTCCTCACTCATCTAGTCGGCACTTTCTTACATAACGCACTACAACTCAACTTTTTTTTTTCCATTCAACTTCAATTAGACAAAAGTATAAAATATTTATAACTTTATCTAGTGTATATGGTTATATATCAATTATACTTTTGAGTTAAATAATAACGATGGGATTAAAATGGATCATGATCTCTGAATCCAACATAAGCTAAATAAATTTAAATGACGGTTAGATATGTATAGAGTCACAACTTTAGCACCACTTTTTCCATTTGAAAAAGAATTGTTACAAAAATTTAAGGAATGTGTTAATTTGTAAAGTCAACTATTTAAAAAAGAAAGTAGTATAACTTGGACACTGACACAAATTATTAAACTACGTGTGTTTAACTTCTTTTTAAAGATATTAGTTATTCATTTAAATATCAAAATTATAAATATGGCTCGAGTCTACTAATTAATAGGACTATGGCAGGTAACATAATAGTTCATGTCAGTATTGTTAATGTGTTGCCATCTAAAGTTGAAACTCGATAAGACAAGAGTCTGCCTGTGAGGACATCATCAACAGTAAGACCAGGATGAACACGAACTTCAGTCTTTGGCATGGAGTTATATGACAATGACCATTTGTTAGAGATGTGTCACATTGGAATATCCAAACTATATATCTGAATTCATTCTCAGATTGCATGGTATGATACAAGGCACACCAGCAAAAGGGTCACATTTCAGCAGCCAGAAGCAAATTGATTCCATCCAAAAAAAAGGGAAATCCAAGAAAGTTTATTAATGGAAGTGAAGCAATGATTGTCTTCATACAAAGCTTACAAGTTCTGATCATACACAATAAAAGGAGATAGATGCAAGTAGGAGTTTCTATTAAAAAGTTTCCACAGGCTTTTTTTACTGGGTATCCAGTGCAAGATCATGCCAAGCTTCTCCATCTACTTGCTGAGTTTCCTGATCTGAAACAATCGCAAATGCTTTAGTCGTAGGAGAAAGGCGTAAAGCTCAAAGTTTCTCTCAATGTATATTCACTATGTGTCTATGTCTGAAACAAACACAAAGTGCTGCCTCCACTGGTTTCCTTATGACATTTCAAGATCTCAATATCTTATGCATCAACATGGTGAATTGAAGCTTTAGACTTGTGTAATAAATAAAGCAAAACAAACAAAAGGGGAAAACATACTGGTTTCTTCGGTATCATCAGTCCTAACAGCAAGCACTGGAGGCAATGGGAGATCTGCAAACAATCAATAAATAAATAACACACAATCAATTAATCTGATGAAAAAAAATGATCTCGAGATGGAAGGTAGGTTAACCATCATCAGGGAGAGTGTCCCTCATCCACTCCTCGTCCACAATGTCTATAAGCATACCAAGACTCACTTCTGCCATTGGAATCCCTCAAGATTTTCTACTGAAAGAATGTTCAAAATTCAGTTGATAACTAGCCAATATCCATGAACAATTGAAAAAAAAATATACATAGCTTCCTCGGAGAGAAGAAAAAACAGAGTATGGTTTCTATTGAGGAAATTCGTCGAGCAGGTGGTGAGCAGTCTAGGAAAGAGTCCCGAATGACAAAAATGAAAGCCAACCCTTGATGAAAGACACGATTCTCAGTACGAAAAAAACCTTACTCGGATCGATTTAGTCAAAATATTTGCAAAGAGATTTCATTCGATTTCACCTGGTAGAGACGATGGAAAGTGAAAGCAGCCACCGAGCGAACACACTAACTAGTATTGAGGCTTGTGGTGGTTAATTCGGTTCGGATGAATCGGGTTTCGGTTAATTCTGTTCGCACAACGTTTTACCGAACCGGGCGAGAACCCGTTCGGTATTCGGTTGTCCGGTTTATATTTTAATAAGGGTTACCTTCAGAGGGTTAGTGAAATTTGCAATTTTAGGGTTATCTCATTACACAAGAGTTGAGAGCAAAGCCCGCCACAACAGCCACCGATCACTCTCCCCGCCGATCGTTTCAGGTACCTCCTCCTTCTTCTTCAGATTTTCTCCATTCTTTTTGTAATAAAAGCTGGCTTACTTTAATAATCTCAATGCATTTCGTCGATCCAGCATAGTAAGATCTAAGTTGCGATTCATGTGTAACTAACTAGCCTGCTCATAGCTCAAGTTTGATTGTTAATGTGGGTTTCACTAGGAAATTTGAAAGCTTTTATGTTGATTTCAATTAGACAAGTTGTGTTACTTTACTATCCTCAATGCATTTTATTGACCCAGTTAAGTGATTACGTCGCATTTCAGTAGGAAATTTAAAAGTTTTCTGTTGATTTAGGTCTCTCTCTCTCTCTCAAGTAAAGCAATGAGTTCTTCACCGTCGTTGGAGATTTTAGGTAACACATCTCTCAAACTCAATTTCAGGTTATATTCAGAGAGGTGCCTCTTTCTCTAAAGTCACTTCCTTTATTTGTTGTTGCAGTTAGAGACGCTGAAGGTTTCGTTGTGTGGAACGGCCCTCCTTTTAGCAGTAACGGTCAACCCACTCCCAAGAATGAGCGAGTTTCATGCTCCAGCACCAAGTTCAGCCTTGATGGATCCAAGTTCATGGCTGTGAAATCTGATGGAACCATTAGTATCTATGACTCCGCCAGCTTGAGAGAAATGCGGTCGTTCGCAGTAGCTAATGTTACGGCTGCTGAGATATCTCCGTCTGGGACTTACCTTCAGACCTTTCAGAAACCCACTACTCCCCAGGAGAAGAACGTCTCCCTTTGGAATATTGAGACTGCAGATCTTGCACACGGTCTTTACCAAAAGTCCATTACTAAAACCACATGGTAAGCTGCTCTTAGTGCTTTGTCTTTGTGCTTGTTATAATGCTTCTGCTTTTTATGATATGGAGTGTTTCTGTTGTTGCTCTATAGGCCATCGATTCGCTTCTCTCCTGATGAGTCTTCCGCGTGCCGTTTAGCTACAAATGAGGTCCAGTTCTTTGACCCGAAAGATTTCTCTAAAGGGATAACATCCCGGATCAGAGTTCCTGGAGTAGCGGCATTTGAGCTTTCCAAAACCCCAGCTTCCCATGTTGCTGTCTTTGTTCCAGAAGTCAAGGTGCTCTTCATTGCTTGGGCTATCCTACTCTCTGCTACTTAGTATTCTAGTTCAAAAAGTTATCCTTTTTTTCTTTCTTTCTGAAAGCTGCAGACTAGTTTCTTCAGTGGATAAGCTATTCTGACATGGTTAATGCTTACATATATAGGGGAGTCCAGGTAGTGTCCAGATATTTGGTTGTGGGAAAGAGGCCGAGAGTCAGCCAAGTGCTAGGCGTAGCTTTTTCCGGTGTTCCTCTGTGCAGTTTAATTGGAACCATGGTTCCACTGGACTCCTGGTGGTTGTACAATCAGATGTTGACAAGACCAACAAAAGTTATTATGGGGAAACGAAGCTACACTACCTTACAGTAGATGGCACACATGAAGGCCTTGTTCCATTACGTACGTCCTAAGCTTTTATAATTCTGCTCTCTTGTGGTTTTTGAAAGTACTGACTCTCTGGTGCTTTGACAGGTAAAGAGGGACCAGTTCATGATGTTCAGTGGTCCTTCTCGGGTTCAGAGTTCGCAGTTGTATATGGCTGTATCCTTTTCTTCCATCCGCTTTAAGGACTTATCTGTATGAGTTTACTGAGGATTGATGTTTTTTTGTGCATGCATTAGTCAGTACCAGTTGACATGTGTTCGGGTTAAGAGGTTATTTTCTTCAAATTTTATTTTTCCTTAAGCGTGACTTCAGTTATGCCTGCTTGTGTGACAATCTTTGACAAGAAATGCAAACCTTTGATGGAACTTGGCGAAGGTCCTTATAACACTCTTCGATGGAACCCAAAAGGGAGAAGTACGGTTCTCTTCCTCATCCCTATATTCTTTTATCTTCTTTTTGTTTCATTATGAATTGAGTATTTGTGTTTGTGCATACTTGGTAACTTTCAATCGATTCTACAGTTTTATGTGTGGCTGGATTCGGAAACTTGCCTGGTGATATGGTAAATAACGATATCTTCTGCTCTTCATATCTTTCAATTTTCGGTTAACAGTCTGTCCTGATGATCTTCTCTGAATGGTTACTCAACGGATTAACTTATTACATTTCAGACATTCTGGGACGTTGTAAGTAAGAAGCAACTAGGAAGTAATAAAGCCGAGTGGTCTGTGACAAGCGAATGGTCTCCGGATGGGCGTTATTTCCTGACTGCATCAACAGCACCAAGACGTCAAATCGACAATGGGTATGTTAAAACTTATTGCTACAATATTGAGTTTGGTATCTTATCTGCATCAGTGGGTCATAGTTCATCTGAACAGATCGAGTGGTGAAATGAATACTGTGCATTAATTGTATGTCGTCATATCCACTTATCTTAATCCATGACTTTTAACGTATGAATCTAGTCGCTGTTATATTTAAAGTTATCAGAGAAGATGGTTTCTCCTTTGTCTATTATGATATCTCACTGATATGGACTGTTTTGTGTTCTATATCCTCTTTGTTCTGACTGAAGGATTAAAATCTTCAACTATGACGGGAAGCGTTATTTCAAGAAGATGTTTGAGAGACTGTACCAGGCATACATCTCTTAACAGCTTTGAAAAACATAATTACAACTTGTCTTACTAAACGTGTCATGGTTATTTTACCTACAGGTTGAATGGAAACCGGAGTCTCCAGACAGGTTCGATGAGATCAGTGAACTTCTCAAGTCAGTTGAATCATTGAAACTCGAAGAGGGCAAATCGCAAGGTCTGAGTCTCTTGTTTCTTGAATCTGAAACATGTGCTGATTGTAAGAAAGTTTATCTTGTTCTTAAACGATTCTACTCCTTCTTAGGACAAGGATCATCTCAGAAGAAACCTGTTGCTTCCATCCCCACTATACAAAGACCAGCTGCATATCGACCTCCTCATGCTAAGCAAGCGGCTGCCATTCAAGCTGAGGTACTACTACTCATAATGAACTTTTCTATGGTCTCACAACTCCAGTCATGATTTTGGTACCTAGTTTATCTCAACCGGCTTTTTAAAGTGGTTTTAGCTTTAACTATTCCCCATTACTACCGTTTTTGATTGAACATACGGCTTCACATATCAATGCATCTGATAGTTTCATGATTTGTAAATTGCAGTTGCTTGGAGTAAACCCAGAAGGGTAAGTCTCTTATCTTGCAATGCATACATAATCCTAGAAACCATCAATGGTTCTTTTGTTGATGGATGCTCTGTTGTTAAATACAGAGAGATGAGCAAGAACGCTCTTAGAAACAAGAAGAAGAGGGAGAAGAAGAAAGCGGCAGAGGCTGCTGCTGCTTCTGGGTCTAATAACGCCTGATTGAAGAAGTCACAACCAATATATCAGATTCAGTGAAGACGGTTTTGAGATTCCTGTTTTTTTCTTCTTGAAAACGTTTTTGTCAGTTGTGTTAACCAGCCAAAATCAGAAGAAGCCTAAGATGTAATCAGGAGGAAAACTAAGGATCACTGCTTCAAAAAATACAAGAACATTGTTTGACATAAACAAAAATTTGGTTACTTTAAATGTCACTATCTTTTTGAAACTTTATGATTTGTGTTCAAATTGCTAATGTGTTGAGCGTTCTTTTCCAACAGAAATATGACTCTGAAGAATATGTTGCAACATTAGGCTACCGGTCAATCTTAAAGACAATCATCAAACTTTGTATTACAATCATTTTTAAATCTTTTTACATTTTCTTCTATAATAGCATTATTATTTTCTTATATATCTAGATGAAGTAGGAGAATGTTATTTTACACATATCTGAGTAATTTCTATTATAAAGTTTTTATATTTTAAAGAAAAAATACAGCAAAAATGGTCTAAGATTCTGATCAATCTACCTATTTGGCATACATGCATGCATCGTCAGCACAATACACAGAGAGAGACAAACACGCACACGAGGACATGTAGTTATAAAACTCGAACCTTACGGTTTGTCCAAAAACTTACCTTGAGAAGATAAGGAGGCAGGAGGAAGTTAATGATATGCACGAACACAAACTTCTTAGTTTGAAGTCATGATGGTTAAGTAAAAATGCATGCAATCAAGGCTACGTGTCCATCTCAGGATACTCAAGTCTCACATCTGTCCTCCTTTACTTCAACTTCGCTTCTTTTAAGCTCTCTGTCTCTATCTCTCTCTTCTCACGTCTATCTTTCTTCTTCTCACATCCTTGTTAATTCAGAGCGTTGTGATTGTAATGGCAACATCAGCTCATAGAGCATACGCTTTTGGTAGGGCCGACGAGGCTACACACCCTGACTCCATTAGAGCCACTTTAGCTGAGTTCCTCTCCACTTTTGTCTTTGTCTTTGCAGCTGAAGGCTCTATCCTCTCTCTCGGTTCGTAACACTCACCCTTCTCTATGTTTTGAGTCTTTTGCTTATGTGAATATGACTTGGGAATTGTAAGTTTTTAATCTCAGATAAGTTGTATTGGAGCCATGCCGCGCATGCAGGGACAAACACACCAGGGGGACTGGTATTAGTAGCGTTAGCTCATGCCTTTGCTCTGTTCGCTGCTGTCTCAGCAGCCATCAATGTCTCTGGTGGACACGTTAACCCTGCCGTCACGTTTGGTGCTCTTATTGGAGGCAGACTTTCTGCGATCCGTGCCATATACTACTGGATAGCTCAGCTTCTTGGAGCCATCCTCGCTTGTCTATTGTTGAGGCTTTCCACAAACGGCATGGTAAGACTAATTAATATCATATATATATGATGTGAGTTAGTATATTGTGTTGCAAAGGTTTAAGAGTTTGTGTTCATGCAGAGACCAGTGGGTTTCCGTGTAGCATCAGGTGTTGGTGCAGTTAATGGACTCATTTTGGAGATCATCTTAACGTTTGGCCTAGTATACGTCGTTTACTCTACTTTGATTGATCCAAAGCGTGGAAGCCTTGGGGTTATAGGACCACTTGCGGTAGGACTCATAGTTGGGGCAAACATCTTGGTGGGTGGGCCGTTCTCTGGTGCGTCAATGAATCCAGCTAGAGCCTTTGGTCCAGCGTTGGTTGGATGGAGATGGGATGACCATTGGATCTACTGGGTTGGACCATTCATTGGTGGTGCTTTAGCTGCTCTTATATATGAGTACATGGTCATACCTACTGAGCCACCTACGCACCCCACCCACCAGCCCTTGGCTCCTGAAGATTACTAGATGAGACAGTCCTCTTGGTCTGGCTGCTGCTTGTCCATGTTCAAGCTTTCTTTGTATGTGTAAAATCACTTTGCATAGAATCTTTGTTTTGATGTTGTGATAATATGAATAAGGAAAGATGTCTAGAGGATATCTTTTGATATTTTCACCATATATGTACATGGGATACAACAATATCCTAAGCTAAGAGATTTTGTCTTTATATAGTTCCTTTAGAAACAGAAGAGGGGCAAGGGTTTACTTTACACCAGTTCATCAAGAACATAGCAACATGGCTGTTTGTGATATTGTGTTCAACAGATGAGACAAGGTCGAGTTCAATATCGGACATGCTTGTGAAGCCAAACCATAGTTCGATCAGATGGTGCGGCTTCATGTGTACCTCAAAGCCCCGTGACTCCTATTGACAAAGTAATTGCATTCCACAGCTATGAAACAGAGACGGTCTAAGATACTAAAAGAGCGGAGGAAAAAGGAACTCTTTTTCTGCTTTCAGAGTCTATTAATCACACCATAATCCTAAAAGAATGAATATTCCAGTATTCTAACTATGTTGTACTTAGTCAAAGTAGTTACGGAAATATAGGGAGATGAATAATATCTCTTGTAACAACTTACTGTATATATCCTCTTTACGTAAGCTTAATGAGATCAAGGGATTACATCCAAACTTTCAGATCCAAAGTTCTTCAGGATTGACTTCCCACTTAGATCCACCATTTTCCGGAGCTGTGTTTGTACCTTTTAATAATCCCTTTGATTCATATGCAAAGGTAAAATTCAATTGATCATAATCCTTATTATCGATTCTTCTAAGCAGCATGCAAGACCACAAGCAAAATGATCAGATGAATACACAAACCCAGCAGAAAAGTTATCCAAGTAATGCAGCAAATAAACATGGTACAGACAAAAGTTGTCATCAATCATTTAACATTAAATATATTTTTTTTTAACAAAACAAACAAAAGGACTTATCAAATCTACCAAAAACAAAGTTTTATCTTTTCTTTCCTCTTACCGACATCCAAGAAGACAGATATTTATATACTTAGAAAGAAAACTACAAAACAGAGTCCTCTGTTACAGATTCAATTAGAAAACCAAACAGAAAGAAAGAAGAAGAGAAGTACAAGAGTAACAGCTTAATTTACATGGTCTCACTCAAGAACAAAACATTCTTGTTTCTCATCACAGTAACACTAAAAAAACGGAAAAAAAAAACTCTGTTTCTTCTTAGCTACTTCCTTGGCTTGCAAGTTCCAACAGGGGAAAAAACTCGCCATGGCGGTTCCTATCTAAAATAGCGCAACGAGCCAGAAGCAGCAGCAACAGGAAAAAAAACGAAAAAAATGTTATGGGTTTTCAAGGTTTAGAGAAAGGGTAAGGTCTTAAAAGTTGGAGTTGATGAAGAAGTAAAAGTCATGGTGATCAACCATGAATCCTCAGTGCTCTGAAGGTAAAACAACCGATCCTGGTGAAACTCTGTCTTTCCCCAAAGATCTCCTTGCATCTTGTAAGTAGCCAAACCAAATAGAGGCAATGTGATCCTCTTATTCACAACAGATTCTTCACAACACTCTGTCTCTTCCTTGCTTTCGGTGTTGCTATCATCTCCTTCCACCACATTATCTGCAGAACTTGAATTCGTTAAACAAAACAGAAACTGTTCTTGTTTTATACATCAGTAAGCAGGGATAGATCATACATACCTTGAAAAGAGGAAGACAATGTATGATAAGTTGAGAAGCATGTCGTCAAATCTTTCTCGTTCTTGCAGGTTGGACTGTGATATATCGGATACCTAGTTCATAAAACAATCACACTTATCAATCCAATAGTTCAAGAATTGTACTAACTCATGATTGCTTGCTTACCACGTAACAGCCATCCAACTTGCATGAGACATATCGACACTCCCTAAGGTCATAAGTCCAGGATACTTCTCAGCCAGTTCGTTTATCTGAAGAAGAAGAATCAAGCAGACTTTGATTCAAAATCAAACATAAAAAAGAGAGTGGTTACTTAAGGATCAAGGAAGAGAAGAGAACCTTGTTTGGTAAGGGAACCGCTTGTATGGTGGATCTATTTCAATGAACTTAAAAGTCAAGGTAATCAAGTCTATCTCGTGGCGATAGATAGCATGCCATATGGATCAAAATCTTCAAAGAAAGCAACACCCCCATGCTTTTCTTGAATCATTGCTCTTAGATCTTGACAACAACATCTCGCTCTCACTATCACTCCAACCGTTACCACTCTCAGACTAAACCACTTCATTATCTTTCCTGCAACACAAATATCGTCCTAAACATCTAGAAATCTGCCATGAACATTTTTGTTGTCAAACCACAAATACAACTGATTGATAATGAAGCTAACATGGACACGATTTCTCCATTTTTTAAGTCGACTTGTGATCCGAAGCCATACACACTAAGCTCGTCATAGCAGTCCCATAGATCACCAAGCCTGAAAATACTCTATCTCATCCTTGCTATGTTGATGCCACAAATGAAAAACATCACTAAAAAAACTTTGCTAATAGTACATAATTCCAGTGTTTAGTTGATAATGCAATGTGATTAACACCTAGGTTATCCTATATAGAACTGTGATCAAGCGGTACATATCATTTCAAACAACTTCTCAACAACATGATCTTTAGTTTTGAGACCAACATGGCCATTGTAGTATTCATTAGTATTGTATAGAAATATTGATTAACATGTATTTAACAATGAATCTCTTCTTAATCAATAATCACATATAAAAAACTTGAGTACCAAATAAGATAAAACTCTAGTGACATGATCCACATGATATGATTCAAACCACATCTCACAATAGTTAGCTATTGGATTGATGATTATAACTTACTTATTTTAACAAAGGCAATTTGTCACACATTCTCTTTTTTATGTTTGATTTTGTGTTTGATTTTGAATAAAATCCCTCAGACGCCGTCTTCATTACTTCAATCTCTTTCTCCAACTGATCAACGTTAAGTCTGAATTCCGAGATGTCTTTGTTCATGCCACTTATCAGTGATTTTATATCCTCAACCTCTTCAACCAAACACTCATCCGCCCATTTGAATAAATGTCTATGTTTTCACAATATAACCAGATCTAAGTATTACGTTACAGAACATGCGAAATAAGAACCAAAACGAACCTTATTATATCATTTTCCGCAGCAATAGTACAATCTTTCTTGATTTGTAGCGTAGGCCTGGGCATCCGGGTCCTCGGGTCGGGTTCGGGTCGGTTCTTTTCGGGTCCGGGTCCTTCGGGTCCTGGAGATTTGGACCCACATAGGTACTTTTAAAAATTCGGGTCGGTTCCGGGTCGGGTCTTGTCGGGTCCGGGTTGGTTCGGGTCCATTTTTCTTGTACCCATTAATACCCGATTTTTTTTCGGTTCTTTAATGTTTCAGGTCGGGTCCAAGTATCTCGGGTCCATGTTCGGGTAGATGGCACATTTTCGGGTCGGTTCCTGATTTTTTCGGGTCGGTTCTATATATTCTTGGGTCTAAAATATGTGTTTCGGATCTACTTGTACCCATGAATCTTTAATTTTACCCGACCGCCAAACCTGAAATTTTGAAAACGAGCAATAACCATAACAAAATACAATCTGAAAACCTGCAGTAGTGCAGTAACCATATTACCATAATCATAACTAATAAATATAAAACCTGATCAAGTTGCCATTCAAAACACACAAAAGAAAAACAGAGATCATAATATCATACTCTCAACACTCAAGTATCAAAGTATCAATTATCAAAGATAAAACAACAGAACAGAGAAGTGATCATCAATCCAAAAACATAAAAATAAAAGCCAGTTTGCAACTGAAGCAATGAAGTTCCAGACCAAGTCCAACGTCCAAGACTCCAAAATCCAAACGTCATCAGATCATCTGAACATTAGCAATAAATAATGTATAAGAGAATGATACTCGAGAGCAAAAAATAGGTTCAAATTTGATAAATACAAGCACAAAACACTTACTAGACCTTTTTGAAAATAGGTTCAAATTCTACAAAATAAAAATGGAAGAAGTCAGGATTAGTAATCCAAAGTAAAATGCATAAAGTAAATAAAGCTAGTAGACTTGATTACCTCTCATAAGCTCATCTTGATTCTCTAACTCAGAAAGCATTTGTTCCTTCTTTATGATTCCTTTTCCTTTGAATTTAATCTCACATTTGAGCCACTGCTCTGTGCACATCAAGACTTATATCATAAAATGTGTCAAGCAGCTTCTGCTTGGGTCTAAGACACGCCCACTTGTGCTGAAGGCTGATTCGGAAGCTACTGAAGACACTTGCATTGCAAGTACATCTCTGGCTACTCTTGAGAGAACTGGAAACTTAGGACTGTTAAGCTTCCACCATGAGAGTACATCATACTCAGTACAATCAATTAATTTTGGGTACTCCACACTCTCTTTCAAATACATATCCAGCTCATCTGTTTTTTCTTGAACCCCTGCTTCATTCACAAGCTCAAAGTAGATGTCACTCATGCTTTCATAAGCTAGTCCATTCCCAAGTACGGTTTGCTGAGATACTTCTTCTACAAATTGTTCTTGGGACTGAGATGAAGTTCCATGAGACTGAGACTGACTATGAACAGACTGACCACCAGAAGCCTCATTATACTCATCAAACAAACTTCTCAAGATGTCTTCTGTCTCATTAGTCAAAAGTGTAACCTCAACACTGCCTACTCCATACAATTTCTCGAAACACTTAACTACAAACTTCATCTTCTTGGTTGGATCAAGAACACCAGCGACAATGATCATCTTATTCATCTCAACATTCTCAACAAATGGAGACCAATACTTTCCTAATTTCCGATTCATCGCAGCAGCCTTAGACCTTAATATTTCATCAGGGCCTGGAGTTATGCTTAATAAACTAATGTTCCTTGTGACAGTGTAGATTGCATGATATAGTTTATGTGCACAGGCTGTATTTGAGGCTGACAAAACTAATGTAGCTTTGTAAAAGATGATTAAGAACTGCACTAACCTATTAACAGCTTCCCAATCTTCTTTTGTTGGTGGTCCAATGCGCTTTTCCCCATCCACTATTTGATTGAAGTAGTCGTTATAGGGCCTGTCTTCAGCTTCCATTTTGTCAAAGGCCACTTTAAACTTCATCGCCTGTTCTAGCATCAGATATGTGGAGTTCCATCTTGTTCTCACATCCAAAGGTAAGCTTCCTCTTTGAATCTTTCCTGACTCAACACAGCATCCGAAGGATATTTGTCTCTGTGTAGAAGACCTCACAAAGTAAATGCCATTTCTAATGGCATCTATATTGTTGTCAACCTCTAGCAGACCTTCTTTCACAACCAGATTCAGAATGTGTGTTGCACACCGAAGATGCAGGTAACGACCTCCTAAAACCAGTGCATCAGCTCCATTTTCCATAAAACTTTCCTTAAACCTTCTCAGCGCTGAACCGTTAGCAGTGGCATTATCGACGGTGATGCTGAACACTCTCTTGATGCCCCATTCTTCTAAGCATTCAAGAAGAGCCTTAGAGATCGTTGCTCCTTTGTGGTCATACACATTCTTGAATCCTATAATCAGCTTCTTTAACTGCCACCAGGAGTCAATGAAGTGGGCTGTAATGACCATGTAACTAGCACCAGTATGAGGAGCAATCCATATATCAGTAGTCAGAGAGAGTCGCTGCTTGTTCTCCTCGAGTAGCTTCTTCATGGCCTCTTTCTTTTGCACATAAATCTCAACAATGTCGCGTGTTGCAGTTCTCCGAGAATGCGGATTGCCGAGCTTTATCTTATCAGTGAAATGTCTCCAAGCCAAACCCTCTACCCAGGATAAAGGTAATTCTCCTATGACCATCATCTCGTTTGTAGCTTCCCTAACAACAGTGTCTGATACCTTACACAAGTTGACATTACCACTATCATCTTCAGGACCATCTTTCTTAAATTTGTTCGCAGCTAGCCACACATGGTAACCCTTGCATGCTAAATTCAAATGCTTCCTCATGTTAGAAGTTCCAGATTTGCTTGGACATGACATTTCTTTGCCACAGTGGCTGCAACAAGCTTTGTCGCAGTCATCTTTCTTCCTGGTGAAATGGTTCCAAACCCATGATGTAGTTTTGCTCTTCTTTCTTGACTTTGAACCACTGCCATCCTCTGCTTCTTTACGTTTTCCTTTAGTACGAGTTCTTGGAGTCTGAGCTTCATCTGCAGTTGAACTATCTGAATTATCATCACCACCATAATTATGTTCATCTATTCCATCTGGATTATCACAAGACGCCATCTACAATACAAAACAAAAGCCACAACATAAGTTCATATCATAGCATGCCAAACAAGAATGAAAACATCAAAAGAAATTAAGCATAAGTCGAGGGAAAAAAATAGAACAAAGTACAAACTATAACTCTTTCATGGCTCAATATAAAATATTATTATGAATTAATAAGAATCAACAGAAAAACAGCATAATCACTTCAAGTTACGTGTCTTTGATCCCCTGTAATCGACAAAGAGTAGCAACCATAATAACTTAAAAGTTTTAAACATATAGAGACAAAGCAAGCCAGCAAGGCACAGAAAGGAGATCAAGTCAAAGTCAAACAAAAGTCATGTCGATTGTCGAACTTGAACAAAAACATAAGCAAACTCGAATTTTGATCCAAAAAAAAAATCGAACGAAAAGGATAGGACAGAACAACAATTTTGAACAACAAACTCAATCAAAAAACAATTATACGCAATTACACATCAAGTCAAGCTCGACTTGAGTAAACTCAAAAAAAAAAGGAATTAGGGTTACCTGAGATCGATTTCTAGACGTCTCTGATGGAAAAGAATACACTGGATTTTCTGATTCCAGTTTGTAATCTGCTTGATTGATTTTAGGATTTATGGTTTATATACTCCAATTTCCTTTTCTCAATCGTTTTTTTGGCTAATGGAAACAATACACGAGGGAAAGTGTAAAGGACTAAAGGTTATATCTGGTTTCAAGACTAATTAAGTCTACCGACTTTCGGTTTTTAAAATACCCGATCGGGTCCCGGGTCGGTTCTGGACCCGAACCTGCTACTCACGGGTCCTCCATCTTTAGACCCAATAGGGTAAAATTCTCGGTTCCGGTTCCGGACCCGAACCTGTATTTTCAGGTCGGTTCCGGGTCGGGTCTTCGGGTCCGGGTAAAATGCCAGGCCTATTGTAGCGGTTCCAGATGTAGAAATGTAACATGGTTCACCACACCAACATTGTTTCGGCGTTCCTCTTTCCGCATTCAAACGTCGTCTGTAAGAATTTCTTGAAACGCAGGATGAAGAAGACATTTTGATTCTCAAAACAATTTCAGATTCAAAATGGAATTAAATGGAATTAGGGTGAGTAAGAAGACGACATGATGAAACGACGTCGTTTACTTATTTTCTTTTTATTTAATATAATAATATTTAAATGTCTCGATATTGTAAATCCCTCGACACATGTGTGGCAGCCGTGTATTTCAAACTCTTAATAATTAGCTTTGATATTATGTTTGAGCCGAATTTTCCACACACACCATAATTAATCGACAACTCAGTCCAATCAAGCAAGCGGAAACGTCCCATTAGAAATGTATTATATTAACATTCACAGTTGGGTTTTGGCTATGTTTTACTATGGATGAATTATCATTAGTTTAATAACGGCTGAGTTTCGGTCACTTATGGCTGGGTTTATGTTTAATTAACATTCACAGCTGAGTTACCTTATACGTTCTGGCTGAGTTATTTTAACAGATACGGCTGAATTATATTCACATTATGGCTGAGTTATAGTACTTAATATAAAAGAAATTTGAATTCGACATGTTTACATTCAAGAACCGAAATTATCAGAATCAAAATACAGACAAGGCATCACTTTCAGAAACCAAAATTGTAAGGACCAAACTCTTCAAACATGTGGACGAGATCACACCAAACTCTTGTTAACATCCACAGAGGCTTGTCGCCTTCGTTTGCCCAAGTTCTCTTCAAATGGTGCATCTGGCAATGAAATAGCGTTCTGGCCACAAGATTAAAATGTGTCCAAAGTGTCAAATTATGCCTTCGATCCCACGTATTTTTGCGATACAACAAAAAAGATTACAAAATTGTTGAGAACACAAAATAAAAATAACTCAGCGACGCTATGTTGTCATTTTAACTGGACAAACAGTTCTTACAGTGAGTTGAAGAAACCAGCGTTCCTTAAAATGATCGGGAATGGCGCGGTATGTCGGTCAATCATGAACACATCCTTCTGCAAGAATCAACGGGATGACGAGGGAGAGATGACTTAAAAATTTGAACCATATAGTACTGGTTGTGTCAAGCAATTCTCCCGGACCAGGGTATAGAAGAGGAAGGTTTTCACGATTTGCAGAGCTTAGTATCGCATTGACACTGTTCTCTAACATCGTTGAATAACCAGAAAGAATCGGCATAACTTTTGATGGGGATAGAGAGATATTGTTTAGGTTTTATCTAGAGAGAGAAAGGTGTAAGAGAGGAGACAATATATAGAGAGGTACAGAACATCAAACGTCTCGAGTTAAAATTTCCCAAGAATCAATTATCTTTTTCCCGCCAAACGTCAAGATTAAGTTACACTTTACGGTTAAGTTACTTTAAAATTTACGACTGACTTAGTAAATGGGGTTTAGGGTTTAGGGTTGCTTATTTAGGGTTTAGGTTTGCTTTTTTGGGTTTTTAGGTTTGAAATTTGGATTTATGGTGCAAGAAATATTATAGAAACAAAAATTCATAATAAATAACACAATAATAGTTTATGAGTTTTGAATTATGCTCACACCTTATATATATCAGTTAAGTTTATGAGTAATTGTAAGATAACATATACCTCAAGATCATGATTGATTCTAAACTCGTAAATTCAATAAAGAAAACACATTCAGTTGATTATATATTCACTTCAAATTTATAATTGGAGTTTCAATTTAACATTTTAAAGTATAAACATTTTTTTTTTTTTGATTCTAGGGTATGTTTGAGGTATGGCTGAGTTATAATATTGTAACGGCTGATTTATACTAATCGATACGACTGAGTTATATAAACATTTTACGATTCTAGGGTATGTTTGGGGTAAGGTTGAGTTACACATATACGACACGGCTGGGTTATAAAAACGATAAGACTGAGTCAAATACTTAATAAAGTACAAAATAACATAAGTCGAGTACAAAACAACAACATAAGTCAAGTACAAAATAACAAACACAAGTTCAATTAGCCAGCCAACTGCTCATCACAGAATTTCCTTCTTCATCGAGGATCTCTGCTGGCATCTTCATCCGTAAACCTTGAATTATCGTTTATCCCATCAAACGTTTCACCAAGCGCTAGACACTCCACAAACTTCAACGAATACACCCCACAATCGCCAATCTGGGTGTTTTGTGGAGTGTACCTTTTGCTCCTCCTTTTGAATGAGAACTTCTTCTTACTAGGGGCTCGGATATTGGTAGGAATATGATCACTCAACATATACAGAATCATGTGCGTCAGCGGTTTAAATGAATTTAGAATTCTCTGCTCACTTTCGGGTGTTGCCTCTCCAAAGATTGGAGCGTAGCAATCAATCTTCCCCTTCTTCAGATCCACATGATACACAACCCAGTAATTTCTGTCGGTTTGAAGACATTCGTACAAGTGATCCACATCTTCATACCATTTCAAGTTTGTTGGACAGTGTTCGGGAAGCTTACCCTTTAACATATCTTCATAACCATTGCCTTTGAAATTGAACATACTAGGTTTTATCTTGAACTGAGTGAAATCGTGAATCAAAAAACTTTACCACCAAACGTCAATGAAGGCAATCTGCTTGGACCAGAATGGAGTGGGATTTCACATGGACCTTTTAATGAGGACGTTCAAATACGCAACGACATGCTACACAAATAATATTAACAAGTCAGCCGTGATATAATAAAAGAATATGTAAGTCAGCCGTAATATAATATATAACTCAGCCGTACTAAAAGAATCTGTAAGTCAGCCGTAATCAAATATATAACTCAGCCGAAATATAATAAAATTAATATATAACTCAGCCGCACTAAAGACTTACATTATCAAACATCCATCCATATTCCTTTTCCGGTTACAGTCTTTCATGAATGAGTATGCTGTAGAAATCACCCTCATGATCAGCGGAGAGGACTGCTGGTTTATATGCTGGTGCTGGTAGTTTGGGTGGAATTCCCTTAATGTGTTGCATCAGTTTTTCGAGTAGCACCGGATCAACAGGTGCTAGAGGGTCATATATTACTGATGAAGGAGTAACATTTTTCTTCATGCACGTCGTTACATTCTCACCTACGTACGGAAAAACTGCTGGTGGAGAAACTGCCGCCTTTGAAAACCCTTTTGGAGTTAACTGAACACTTTTCTCCCGATATTCCTTAATTATGGCAGATCTAACCAGTTCAGATCCAAAGACGTCAGACTCCGGCGCGAATTCGTTCTCTCCCCCCACAATTTCGTCAGTCACATCAGCAAATACACTGTCCTCTCCAGATGGAGTCACCTCTTTGTTCTTTGACTCAGCATGTTTTCGCTTCTTTAGCTCAGCCTCTTGTTTCTTCTTTAACTCAGCCTCTTTTTTCTTACCCTCAGCGTCTTGTTTCTTTTTACCCTCAGCCTCTTTTTTCATCGCTTCAGCCTCTTTTTTCTTCTTACCATCAGCCTTTTTTTCTTAGCTTCAGCCTCTTTTTTCTTAGCCCCTGCATCTTTTTTCTTAGCCTTAGCCGCTTTTTTCTTAGCCTCAGCCATCTCCTTCCTTTTATGCGCAGCATCTGCCTACGCTGCTTTTTCTTCTCATCGGCTTCCTCACCCTTAACAATACGGTTGCCCTTGCAGCCGCGTCCATAGGCTGGAACCTTATTATCCTTAGTAGCTTTTGAAGGAGAAACTAATACAAAATCAACATGTTGACTATCAAGATCAGTAGCTTTAGCGACACTACCAAACTCCTCAACCAAAATCCTTTTCACCCCTGATTCCTTATCAAGCTCCTTAGCTAAATTCTTTTTTTTTTCCAAAAACCTTACCAGGAGTCACAGCTAACGCTGGACTATTGACAGATTTCTGCTTCGTTTGAACCCGCGGTGATGCCAACGTTAAAGATTTATCTACTGATGGTGGAGAGGTGTTATCATTGTTTTCGGGAATTTTCCTAACTCCCATAACTTTCAGACGCTCCTCCACTAAAGCTTTCACGCTGTCATCAATGGTCTTTTGGTCCATCAATGGTCTGTTCCGGTCTAACTCGTAAGCTTCCAACCGTGAGTTAAACTGCTCAAATTTCCTGGAAATATTATCCTGAATACTCACAATGGTCCTCAGAGTCGCTTTGTTCTCCAACTCCAAATCTTTGCTACCTTCCTTCTCGCTAGAACCCTTTCCCGCTGCAGCAACTTCAGACTCATTCTGTGTCTTGACTTTCTTCTGCTTCTTAGTGGGTGGCTCGGCTTCTGAAGAAACTCCACCCTTCATTTTATTCTTCTTCTCATTCCCCTTCCCCTGCGCATTACCCTGCGTATTCCCATGCACTTCCCAAAAACCTTTCACAAATCTACATGCATGTATGTATGTTATCAAGCTAACGAGTTGTGGGTCGTCAGGTTCACCCAGCCATTTAGGAAACATCTCTTCAATTGAGTCCTTCAAAACCATTCTCCTCACACGCACATGCAACACCAGGTTATAACACATAACTCAGCCATCAAAATAATAAATCAGCCATCAAATATAATAAATCAGCCATAAAAAAAACTAAAAACTCAGCGTTAAACCTTACCTCGCCATGCTCTTTGATTTCGGCAGCCAAAAAGTTATCAAAACATGCACATGTACGCTTTCCACCCCATCGCAAAAGCGGAACGTCTTCATTATTCACCATCCTCCCAAAATTCTCACCGAAGCAGGCGACGGATTCATACACCCAAATCAATAATGCGACGGTCATGCCGCTTATTGTGTATGACCCTCCTTCTGGAGCCAATGTTTTAATAGAGTCAATGAAAACTTTGTATGGAGTCCGACCCCATGGATACGACCCCATGGCTTCATCATCGAATACCCTTATTGCACTTTCAAAAGGTATCCTTGAATTGTGATGCAAACAATAGACTCCCATGGCTTGAAGAAGTAGCAGCCCTAACCACTTACGCTTTTCAAAACTCCAAAGCGGACAGAACGCTAATGCTTCCTTCAGTTCATCTAACTTGGGTCCTATCCCAAGCGGCACCTTCAACTCTTCCCAAAACTCTTTGTATTGATCAGGTTCAAACCTTTCTGTTGGCAATGGACATGTGTTTAACCCAGTGATCTCACCAAACTCGAGCAAGCTAAACCTGATAGCCTCATCAACCACGAGACACCATATCTCCTTCTTATGTACTCGCAGCTGTCTACGTAGTAGATAGTGTACGGTCCTACCAGACCATACGCTTTCGCGTCCAGCTAACCTAGCAACTACTCCAATGGGAGAGTTCACCAGTTCTTCCCACACATCAAGTCCAATTGTTTCTCTAATGTGGGGGAAAGTTCCTAGACGGAAATTGTGATTAATATCTTTCTTTTCCAGGTTAGAAAACCCTTCAGGGTAAAGTCTTGGAGGGTAATCCCGTGATTTAACTTCAGCAACATCCATCTGATCATATAACCCAACAATAAATCATCCACAAGATAACAATAACACATCCGTACAATAACAATAACTCAGCCACAAAATGTTTGAATAACTCAGCCACAACATAACAGTAACTCAGCCGCAACATAAAAGTAACTCACCCACAACATAACATTAACTTAGTCATGACACAGCGATAACTCAGCCATAAAATAACCCTAACTCAGTCACAACAAAACCCTAACTCAGACACAACAAAACCCTCAACAAAACCATATCACAGCCGCAACATACCCCTATCTCAGTCGCAACAAAATATAATATATAACGTCGCGATATCCTACCGGAAAAAACAAACTCGTATATAAGAATGCGGCGAAGACGGCGGCGAAGACGATTTCGTACAAACGATTGAAGACGACGATTTCGGGCACGACGATAACGGAGAAAACAGAGTATCACGACAGAGAGTTAGTTCGAGGAAGAGGAAGTAAACACAGACAATGTCGATGACGGAGAGTGGGAGTATCCTCGCGGTTCTTTCTTCGACGGTTCCTTCTTCGGGACGACAAAGACAATGTTCTTAGTTAGTTTTTTTTTTTACTTCTATGTAGTTATGATGAAGAAGAGACGGTTTGGTTTCTATTATGATGATGTGTATATTTAATTAGTGATGTGGATTTAATATTTAAAAATAATTTCAATTAAAAAAAACTAACCAAAAGTCCTTACAGTCATTTACTATGGGTATGTAAACATTCTAGTAATTTTTAAAAGATGTTAACCAACTTTTCTTATAAATTCTAGTAATTTTCTCTACTAAATATGTAATCCAATCAAGCAATGATGTGACCATTAAAATTATTTATCATACTAAGTTTTCCCTGCTGCGCAACATGGAAGCTCCTGATTTTGGGAGCCGTGAAGGTGGCTAGAGTTTTGCTTATGGAATCAGGACGATCTGATGTGTGGCAATGGAAGGAGAGAGAAGGGGTTTCGCACCATACATTCTTCCATCGTTTGGACAAGACGGAGGTTATGATTGCGTACTCGGTCGGAATGTAGGAGAGGATGTGATGGATGATCGCGTCGGGTAGTGAGCTGATGAAATCAGAACGGTCGTTTGAACGGAAGCGGTGGCTAGGGCCTCTTACGGCGGCGGAGATTCCGTCACTCTCACTTTCGACCCTCGTGGCCATTTTTTTATTTTCACAACTGATGAGTAAATTTTCTAGAAATTTACTGGGGTTATAATGCAAAAATGAAAAGAAAAAGTGTAATGCCTATGTCGTGTTTAAAACCGAACCGGGAAAACTCTTTAGTCAGAAAATTGGTTTTTCGGTTTTAAAATACTTGATTTGTACATATTTTGTAACCAAAACATAAATAAAATCGGTTCAAAAAAAAAGAAATAACCAAGCGCTCGTAGCTTGGTGGTAAAGGAGGTACAGCTGTACTGCCCGCCACCCGGGTTCGAGCCTTGGCCACAACGGATTTAACATCCCTTCCGTTGGGGCGCTGGACCCCTTTTGGAGGGATAGTTTGAAATGTGGCTGCACAGATACCAGAGTTATCAAAAAAAAAAAAAAAAAAACTCTTTAGTCAGTCTGGCCATTTTATCAGATCTATCTGAACCCGACCCAAAAACAAATTGAACTGACCTAATTTTTCAAAACCCCGATTTTTGTATCTTGTTAAGAAACTTTAGAGACTGATTTTTTTGACAAAAAAAAAAAGAGACACTGATTCTATAGAAAAGGAATTTCTAAAATCTTGATAAGTATATGTATTTACCCATCATATTTTGATTTCTTGTGGTAGAGATTTTAATTAGAAAAATTCCTTGTTCGGAAACTCGTTAGACGCAACGTGTGTTGTCGGATAGAACCTAGCGTCGAATCAATTAATCGGATATTGTACGTGGATTAATCGGCGAGTAGTTTAAGGTTAAATATATTCTTTGTGTAGAGTTTCACCCATAAATGGCCCACAGTCTAGTGGTTATTGGCTTCCTATATTCTTCTTAGTACCCGGGATTGAGTAAATTACCAAGCATTTTTGTTCCAATTTTAGGTTAATTAATAGGAAAATGACAAAAACGACCTTGTCTTCAACGTAGACCTGCACTTTCTCTCCCAAAGTTACAGCCGCCATTTTTTTTGCTTTTCGATTCAATTGTTTTTTTTCCGCTATTCTTGTAGGTTTTAACTATAATATATCAAGTATAACACATATGTATGTGATTTTGAACACAACTTTCAAAAACGATTATTTTAAAAAATATCCGATTAATTGACTGTATTGCACCAAATCGCGACGGTGCTAAGCGCAACGCGAGTTTACGGCCGCGGCGAAAACAAGGAAAGATTATAGGTGTTTTATATATAGGTAGATATCTTTATTGTATAATAAAAATTATAGAGTTTATGAAGCTCTAGTAAATATAAATAACAGTGGGAAAAGTCAATTAAATTTAAACTATTGAACATACCAAAAAAAATATCAGAAAAAAATTGATATATTGAAATGAGAAATAAAAAGTCATAATTATCCATAAATCATATTAACCCTAGGGTTATAAACGTATTTTTTCTCTTTTACAAGTAAAGGTAAAAACGGTTAATGTAAACAGAAAAATAGTATTATGAATGTGGTATTTTTGTAAATTTCTGAATATTTTTTCTCTTTTAAATCAAGATTTTATGGATAATTAAGATGTTATTTATCTTTTTTTTTTTGGCCAAAAGATATTATTTATCTTAAATGAAAACTTCACCAAAGAACGAAACGAGTTCTGGGTTCATAAAACCAAAACTTTAATTGAGTGAACACTTTAAAGAAAATGCAATCAGATAGCTGGGGTTTTTCTTTAATTTTGTTCAAAATTTTACTCTTTTAACTAGGTGAGATTTTGATTAAAAAAAAACTAGGTGAGATCTTCAATGAGAAAATGGAAATATGGAAACTGAAATAAGAGATAAATGTTAATCTTTGCGTAGAATTACTCTATATTAGTGGAAGAAGAAAACGAAGAAGGCAAACTACTCTATATTAGTGGAAGAAGAAAACGAAGAAGGCGAACAAATTTTTAATTTATTTATTAATTAAAAAAATTGAAATGTTTTGTTGATTTGTTCAAACGACTAAATAAATTAACTAAAATAATATAAACTTTTTAGATATCAGAAAAAAAACTTACGATGAAAATAACAAAAAAGAAAAATCTTTTAAATAGTATTTTTATTAAGGATAAAATGATAAATTACTCAAAATTTTATGCTTTTATCCTAAGTAAATTTATAAATACTAAACTTTAAACACTTATCAATAAATCAAACTCAAATAAAAAACAATTCTTTTTATTTTTAATTAATGATATTTTTTTTGAAAAATTGCTTTGTATGCTCTTTTAAGTAATTATATATTTTAATGCTATTTTAGAATATTTTTCTTAAAATTGAAGGAAGTTTAAAAACAACAGAGATTGATGTTCAAAGAACTTATTAACATAAATAAAAATCTATTATTATAAAGAAGAGTTTCTTCTTCTCTCCTTAAGACTCGTTGGATTCCAGGCAGATAAGTCGGCTTCTGTCAAGGCGACATGTGTCCTATGTAAACAAAACTCAGCGTTTCAGTACATCGCCTTCTTAAACTCTGAGTTTCATAGACAGGGAGACCAGCCGCAAATTGTTTTAGGGTTTGGTGTTCATCTTCGACAATGAATCGAAGAATCTTTTTTCTCTTCGATCTCTGCAACGCGGTTTCTATATTCCTCTAAAATGGCTACTTCATCAATCCTTTTTCAGAATAGAAGTCATCCCTTTGATTTTCAACCTTGGAGGTGAGATTGACAGAAAAGTCAGATGAGGTGGAAAGAGTTTCCGTCACCGGCTGATCCGGAAATCAAGTGATTGAATCACGAGCAGGGAGAGATGGGTTTGGGTTTGATCTTGGACTCGACAAAGGATGATGAACCAGATCCATATACTCACGGATATGGTGGTTACTTAGTCTCGGACCCGATATGCTTCTATTTAAAGATCACTTTCGCCTGAACTTTTTTCGTTTATGTCCCCAACTTCTCCATCTTTAATGTTGTGTTTCATGTACTCTTCAGTCTCTTTGTTATGTAGCTAAGTGTTGGCTTTATCTTTACATCTTTTTGGTTTCAGAAAGTGAATAGAGAAATCATTGGATGAATGGTTCCTAAAGGTATTGTTATTGCAGTTGCTTTGTCGATGACAAAGAAGAAAAGAAAGGAAGGAGCAGAAGGAGAGTATTGTTAATGGTATTGGAGAGACTGTCGAAAAATATAACTATGTCCATGTTTTTCTTTTGTTTTGTTCTGTAATTATCAATAGCTAGGTGTTGCTTGAATATAAGTTAGATTAATATATGTCACATTCGGTCTTTGAATTGAATTTTGGTTCCTATTGGTTCAGGTTCTTCCTCGGCTAGAACAAATTGATCCAGTTTTCTCTTGGTCCTTCTACTTGGGATGAAATCCCTCATGCCATCTTTAAAGCTTCCAAGGTTGTGTACTGAGCTTCTTACAATAGTTGTTTATATTACTTGGTCTTTTCTCTCCGGTTGCATTTTTACATATGTTTTGGAATTTTTCAGCTTCTTCATGGTGATGATGAACTGCTTATTACAGATATGCCAAAGGAAGAGGTTGAAAGGTATCATCTCTCTCTTGAAGACCTTTTTTCCATCTTGCTTTGGTCAAAACAACAGTGAAAGGCTTAAATTGTATCCATCTCTCCTGGCTTTACTGTATCTTTGTTGTAACTGTTTCTAACTGGTTATCATTGCAGCTTATTTGACTCTTATGAAGATTCTGATTTTTCAAGGATTGAAAGTACTGCAGTAGAAAAGGTTTCTGACAAAATCTATTGCCAGCTTAATAAACAAACAAGCTTGACTGTGTTAATCTTCATTACTGATTAACACTGTTTTGTTACAAATACAATTGATTGACCAGGTTGAACTGAAGAGAGGTCTTCTAGAACAGTTTACACATGAGATGGAATCGTTACTAGGGAAGCAAGGTATGCCTGTTCGGCTCAACAAAGGGTGTATCTTGCCACTTTTAGTTTCCCTCTTCCTCACTCACAAAGATAATTTCTTTTCTTGATTCATTATGTAGGTACAACCTGATGTTGATCATGTTACAGTCAGATGGATCCCAGCCAATAATCTGTTTGCAATAACGGTTAGCGTTATTGATCAAAACCCTGCTCAGAAAAATGTGTACCAAGATCAAGGTGTTTCCTTTCCGGATTCGTGCTGAATTGAGCATGACGCAATGCAGAGAAAGCCTGACAAAATGTAAGCTTTTTTCTTTCTCGGATAATCAATAAGTGGCAAGAAAAAATGATTGCTGGATCGATTTTTACAGGAGGATAAATTGACAATCTGGGGAATTAACAGTCAAAATGCCAGAGATTTCCCGAGACCATACAGCTTATGCACTCAAGAAGGCACGCAAGGCTTAGCTGCTCAAGTTAGGCAAAATCACAGACCCTCCTGTTTTCTATCAAGCTTGGTTTTTTCTCTGTTTCCATGTTCACTTTATTCGATCAGCCAAATAAAAGATCAACTTATATCACCCTGTATTTGTAGAAAGGTGTTTTAAAATTATGGTTATGATCCGATTAAAAATAAAACCTGGTTAAACACATAAGATACATTGCAATCTTATAAATTCATCTAGGCCCACTCTGATTAGTAAAAGTTATCGGTACATAACCTACTTTGATGAATGTGTTGCTATTATTCCATGCAGCCATTGACTCGGACGTTGTCGACTAGCTTGGAAGAACCCACTGATATAAGGAAAAGCTGATTAAAAAATAAAACTGATCAAGTGAGATGATTTTTGTAGAGAAAGTATTTGACGAAAGTCGATGTCCTTTCTTCAGTTTTGTACTAATAAAATAAGATTATTTGCTGACATTTCAGATTTTGTTATTAACTAGTAAATGTTAGAGTGCAATATGGTATAGCAAGTCTAGAGAAATTTTTAAAAATTATGGTCAAAATATAGATGACAACACACCCAAAAGAAATAAGTTATGGAATATATATGTGTTCTATGTTCTCCACTATTTTTACATTTTATTAACATAAATGGATTTAGAAATCTCTTATGATTATGAATGTGAGAAACTTGCTTGACGAAATTATGTTTACCAATAAATATCTTACTCTCATCACTTGAATTGGTTTTGATCTGCATCAATGAAAATATGTTTTCACTGAAATTCTTTTTTGAAGAAAACATCTTTTTTTCTTTTTTTTTTGTAACACGAAATAAGAGCTTTTAACTACAAAAATAATGTATAAACATAAATTAATCCCAGCATTTGTAAATATCTATCAAATATGTAAATTTATATGAACACTGGGATACATTAGAGCTTCCGACCAACATTCCACTGTGAAGCAAATGATTTTACCTTTTCAAATAAAAATTGCAACATATTCATACATGAAACAGTTTCCAAAAACAAAGATCAACACAACCCCCATAAACTTAGAGAAAACCCTTTTTTGGTTTAAAAAAAGGAAACTTACACAAAACCTTTTAAAACAAAGTTTACAAAACCTTTAAAACTAAATTTGGCATTAATTTTTAATTTTGTTTACTACTAAGATCAAATATACTAAGACATTTAGCCATTATTTTCTCTCATTAGTATTTAATTTTCAATTCAAACAGATTTTTAATATCATTTTCAGTCAGCAGATGATAATATAGTGAAAATACATCACCTCTGCAAAATAGTTTGATATTTTTTTCCTAACAATTACATAATATAGTTTGCCAATAATTTGAAAAGAGAAAGTGCAAAATTGTTGTTGATTTCCTAAAATTTAAAATCTCTTAAACATATTTACTAAATCAAGTATAAGAACTCAAAGAATTTATAACCCTAAAAGCATACCAAAATGTTACGATATCATGTTTTTATGAGATGAAAAAGTAAATTATCTTATTTTCTAATGACATTTAGTTTAGTTTATTATATACAAGTAAAATTTATTGTGTTTATATATAAGAAGAGAATAATACCTAAGGCCATGATTATCCCTAAGAAACCCATTGGATTTCTTAGTTTTTTAAAAAAAAAAAAAAAAAAAAAAATTAAAAAGCAAACCAATCACGGGCCGCCACGTGTCAGTGGGGCCCGCGAACAGTGTAAGAAACTCACTAAAATCGGTTCTTAATTAGTAGTTTTTGTAACCGATCCTTAAGGGTTTTGTGGGGGCCCACGCACTAAGAAACTCACTAAGGACCCCGGATAATCATGCTCTAAAGCAACTTTACATGTTGTCGTTCTTAAGGGAATACATTTAGAAAGAAGCTGATTGTTTTGAGATATATGATTTCAAATTATTCACATATGTAAAAAATAATTGTGTACATTAGTTGTGTTACATGACTTTTAATGCTATTTGTATAGTAGAAAATTTATTACACAATCCGAATAATTTATAGGATAAAACATATTAATGGATATATGTGCGTCGTAGATAAAAATAACTTTTCTTTGATAATAATTCTTCTATATCTTTTTCTTCAACATATATATGTATATTGTAATGTGCACATTTATATAATAATAAATAATGATTACTATATATTATAAAACTAAACATTTGAAACTAAAATACCTATTAAAAATATAATTCTATTTATCAAAGAATAGTGAAGGTTGTTGTCATTATAATTCAAAACAAAATATTTATTATTATGATCTCATAATTCTTTCATTATTTATTTTTTTATAATATTTTTTTAATCTATAATAATTTTTAAATACTTCATAAATTAATATAAAAATAAAAAAACACTTTTATCATAACTTTTCGCTTGTAGGGCGGGCCGACCCTAGTAGTTTATAAAAAAAGATTTATTATGCAAAATTTAAAGAGGAGAAGGAAACCTTAGTTTGTCACCAAAATTAAACAATATATATTGATTTCATCGAAATGGTTTAAGGAAAGACTGCTATTTCAGCAGCCATATTACATTAATCAGTCTTTTAATATTTTGTAGAGTAAAAGGAAAACATTTCTATATTTTCTTTTATAATAGAGCTACAGTAGATTAAGTAACCAAGTGATCTTGACCTAGTGGTAAAGGGGTTACAGTTGGAGCTTCCGTCCTAGATTTGATTCTCCTTGGCCACCCATAGACGTCTTAAATGGCAAAAAAATTTGAATTTCTATGGGCCTCTTGATGATTAGTCCTTAGACCTAGAAAGCTTTTGGAATCACACAAAGGTTATAAAAAAAAACACTAGATTAAGTAAAAAATAGAAAGAAAAATAGTATTTCATTGGAGACATTGTTAATGTCCTATTTACTTCTTAGCGATTTATCAAATACATTTTTTTACTGTAAGAAAGCAAGAGACCACGTCTTATATTTTGGTATTTTACAGAAGGATAACGGCAAAAAGCTCAACTCCACCTGGTTCTGTTCAAGTTCCGGTCACAAACTCGGACCAAACAATACATATTCACGTGCCTCGAACAGGGTTTCAACACAGTTTGGTCCAACTTTGGGTCTAAAACCCTTAAAAGCCCATTTAACTTTCACAGTTTCACATTCAGTCACCGCCGATTAAAACCCAAATTACTCGCTCTTCTCGTCAAGCGTTCATGCTAGGAGCATCTGCTGCACCTAGTTGCACTAGGTGACGTAGCTCCGCGCAAGCGCGGGGATGTTGACAAATGCACATATTGTTGTTGTTTAAAAATCAAAGTTTGAAGTATTGTTGAAGAAGGGAAGACTATATGAATGTGTGTTGTTCCGGGCCTCGTAGTCTGGTGGTAAAGGAACCTCGGCTGAGGTGTCCGCCACCCGAGTTCGAGCCCCGGCCACGAAGGGTATTTACATGGGCTGTCTCTCGCCCTCCAGACCACTTCGCGTAACCAGGGGCCCTTAAGTGGACGCTTAAAAATCCTGTAATGGCATGGGCTTAGGCCCGGTGGGCTAGTCGATCACGCAAAGTGGTCGGATACTGGATTATCCAAAAAAAAAAAAAAAAAAAAAAAAAAATGAATGTGTGTTGTTGGAAATAATATCAATGTGTATTATGAAACGTGAGGAGAAGTGGGGAGTGACTAATTGCGCTGTAGATTTTCATAATTTTGTATATAATTAATTCACAGTAATGGTTGGGTGTAATGTATTTAAATTTATGTTACCAAAAATGCTTAAGAAGACCACAGAAGAAAAGGTAACGTGAATAAAATTTTGTTTCAAAATTCCTTAAATAATGTCAAACCTTTTTTCACTATTAATATAAGAAATTGTTAAGAAACAGAAACAGAGTTGGGTTGACGGTGGGACAGTAACTTCACTCACGGGTGCGTATGTGGCGAACATCTTTGTCCTTAACTCCGTCTGGATTTGTGTCATCCTTTTCACTTTCAACCTTGATGATGGCAGAAGCAAATGCTTCGCCAGCTTCCCCTCCAACAATGAGAGCTTCATCGGTGCTGAAAGTCTGGAAACCATATGAAAATGTGTCAGTGTAACATGACTTTTATTATCACGTAACTGAGAATTATATCATAATACCTCGGGGTTGATGTGGTCACTGATACCAGAAACAGTGAAAGTGCGGTGGCGTGGGGTGAAATTAAACGGTGTCACACGTATCTGGAAAACAAATTCTTTTCCAGCAATTTCTTCAAGGCATTGTGGGAGTTGAACACCGCCACCACCATTCATCGGCAATGAGTGAAAGAATCTAGTAACAACACAATGCTTTCTACAATGCTATACTTTAAATAAAGTTTGTTGAAATTTAAAACAAACCTCGTCTAGAGTAAGAGTTGCAGCATCTCGCCTAGTGAGTTTCAGCATCTCTCTGTCCAACGCAGTATCACAAAAGTGGCATTGTCATTTTCATCATCAACTTATAGTTCAACACGGTATCTGTAAAAAACGGAAGACATAAGTGATCGCATGAGGAAAACAGTGTGTAATAATCATAGATAATCATCCATAAAATCAAAACTCCTAACTTTATAACGGTCATTTGTCTTTAACACAGCGGTTGCAACAGAGAGATGTGCATGATTTGTCTAGCTTCCTGCTGCATCCAGTGCATAAGACAAACGACCACCCCTTTTGTTGTAGGACCTCAACAACCCAAGCCTCGCAAATAAATTTTGCTTCATGTGTCTTCACCAAGCAATATACAAATTATTTAATAAGTTGTATCTCAAGTTCACTGACATCTACAAATTATTAGAACCATAACTGTTACCTGCTCATCAGAGTTGGTGAAGAATTTGTTTAGATCACCAATGGAGACATGTTCCTTTTTCCTTATCCCTTCCTTGGTATCGATACAAGGGAAAACTTCTCCAACTGGATCTCCTAAGCTGCAAGCAGATTGGATCTTCACATTTGTAAGCAAGAAATTTAATTTTGGACCATCTGCAAACCAAAATAAGTTCTTACCTAGCTGTGAACTCAGCAATGGCTGGAAAGTTAGTGTCGAAATAAAATTTTGTGGCTGGGGTGGAGTTGAGTAACAGGTTACCTGCGGGAAAATGAGTCGTTCGTCTATCATGGGTGGTAGAAAAAATCAATCCCGACAATGTATGAGTTTACAAAACCAGAATAAATAAAAAAATTCGACAGATATAACAAACCTCCAAATATTTTGGGATTCACAGTTGTCACCACCATAACAGACTGGGTTCTATCACCTGAGCTGATGAGGCCCCTAAACATTGACGCAGCTTCGTCCCATAAGGACAGGTACACCACAACGGTCCTGTAATACATATTGAAATATCTGATTACTAGATCACGGTTATGTTGACTTACGGTTCAATGACGAAGCGGACCTCAACTCGTGTCATCACTTGAGGTCAGAACCTTGTACAAAAGGAATTTGCCCAACAACATCTGACAGGTGATAAACATATTACTATCTCAGTAACAAATCAGCTATAATATTTTAGACAAAAATAACCAAACGAAACTAAGATGGTTGTTGATCTGGAAACCAAAATAAATATTTAACTTAAATAATTGGGCGGTGTTTGAAAATGATCATCGAAAATAAGATGGTTGTTGATTGAGAATAAGATGTTTGTTGTTACAATACCTTCTAATCAAGGAGAAGTAGGGTGACGCCATGGATTCACCATGCTTTTTGATGTTTTTGGAGTCCCAGAAACGGAGCAGTCAGACGAGCAACAATTAATTAGGCAGATCTACTGAAAGTGATTGCGAATGTTCATCCACCTTTCAACCACCCCCTACTATTTATAGATTTGAAGGCGAAGAAACGAAGAGGTCGGAATCGTTACAGAGTTTAATGTGTATAACAGTTGTTACCGGATTTTAAGAATCCATTGAACTTCATGGAATGTGAAGAGATCAGAAGAGAAACTTTGAAGATTAAACGGCGAGTTTATCTTTGAAAGAAGGAAAGCGATGAAGCTCTAATCAAATAAAGGTGAAAACGCGGCGTTTACATGTTTTCCTTTAAATCACACCAAACACGGAGACTCAGAACCAAACCATCATTTAATTATTCATCGAACCAAACACGTATAAATAAAACCAAACAAATCAGTCGTCCGAGAAAACCAACTTTACGCGGCCCCACTATCATTAAAAAAGCGCATACGTGGACACTCTCAAAAGAGAGAAAAGTCCCCCATTAGGAAGGGAAAGTACAATGATGACGTCTATCGTGTTGGTGAGACTCTGGTTAAGAGAAACGCGAGATGCTCCTCTTTATGAAACACTAACGCAGCAGGGGAAAGCAGAAGAGATGGGAAACAGAACGTAACGTTCTTGATCACTAATGCTGTTCCCTTTTTATGTACAATGTGAAAAATGTATGCAACGTTTATCCCTTTTTTTTTTGAATGCAACGTTTATAAAAATGGTCAGAACCAATAGTCAGGAAGCTGTGTTGCAAGAGTTGACTGAAAGACCGAACATAGAACTCATTTGATCACTGCTGTTCGGACAAAAATCAATCATCATGTGATAATAAAACCAAGTCTTTCTGTTCGCAAAGATTTGAGAAAACAAGAACCAGAGCGACAAACACTTCACTTAAGGGGCAGTAGCTTTAGCAGCTTCTTCAGCAGCAGGAGTCTCGAAAGTCTCTCCCGCTACAAGTTCTGGGACATCATCGTCGTCGTCCTCTTCTTGGATAGTTGCTGGAACATCAGCTCCTCCACCTGGTGCCTGTTTCTGGAACTGCTCTGCTAGCTTCTTCAGATTGTCCAAGTTATCAGTTCCTGCGACATTATCAAAGTAAGACAAATCAGTTAACTCAAGGTTTCATTAGTTTGGAAAAAAGTAAAACTAAAAGGTGCGTACCAAGTTGGCTGATAATCTGAGGAAGTATGTCTTGCAACTCTACAGGAAAAATTTAAATTCCAAAGTTAGAATGAACACAAGCCGAGAAGAGTCATGGTTGATACGCAAGACTTACTTTTGGTCTGAGGTGTACCGCTCACAGCCCATGTGTTAGCAGCAACCGAAGCTTGAACTGTAACAACAACATGCAATAACCATTAACCAAACGCTGAGACTGATAATAAAAGTGAAAAAAGGTCGGAGCTTTACCCTTAGGGTTAATGAACTGAATAACTACATCATCCTTAAAGATGTTAACTTCTTCAATGCCGGGGATAGAGTTGACTCCAACTCTCTTAAGAGTGCTCTGGAGCTTCTTGTCATCAGTCGTGTTCGTCTTGTGAACAGCCTTCTTCTTTCTGAAACAAGAAACAAACTACTTAAGTAAAAAACATAACACTGGCTAATGCTGAAACTGAAAAAAAAAAATTTAGATACACATACCTTCTAACTGTCCCTTTACCGCCAGTACGGACAGTGTTAGCCATCTTCATCAGCTTCTCCCTATTCATCTGTTGTAATGAAAACAACACACAAAGCTTAAACCTTTAGTCCCAAAGACTTAAAACACATTTAGGCATACACAACAATAGATCAATGATTAGCAGCAAGAAGACCAAAGTTTCGTTTTGTACTATGAGCTTTAACGTTAAAGCTTCAACCTTTTCAATCGATTTGCTTCGATAAAATCAGACAGTACTT
Source organism: Brassica napus (assembly GCF_020379485.1). NCBI lineage: Eukaryota > Viridiplantae > Streptophyta > Magnoliopsida > Brassicales > Brassicaceae > Brassica > Brassica napus. The sequence continues at coordinate 34,576,833 of NC_063449.1, read as the reverse complement.
TTCACATTCAGTTAAGAGGATACTACTCAATGACAAAAGCAGTAACCAATTGAATGGAGAAAAAAAACATGAAACCGATCTTAATCACTTTAGCTAGGGGTGGGCACTTTACCCGATACCGCACCCGAATCCGACCCGAAAAACCCGAACCGAAATCCGAATCGAAGTAGAAAAATACCCGAACGGGTATTAAGTTAGGAGAAATTGGATATCCGAACCCGAACGGGTAATATCCAAACCAGAATGGATATCCGAAGATAAACGAACATATGTATATTTACCTTATATTTCTAGTTTACATCTCTTATTTTTAAAAAAAATATTTATATTGATGTTACACATACTATAAGATCATAAGTATATATATAATTATGGAGAAAATGATTTGATATTCATTTAAAATGCATGTCAAACTTTTTGTTTCATGTATTAACAAAAGTTACATTCAAAGATTAAAAACAATACCCAAATTAATATCTATTTGTTTTTGGAATATTATCTCCAAAACTATTAATCATTCAATCTATAAAAATAAAAAAAACAGTTAAGTGAAATCTATATTTTTAAATACAATAAACTTAAAAATGAAAATTTTAATTTTTTTCTTTTAAAATCTAGATATACGAAACCGATTCAAAATAATCGAACCCGAACTAAAAATATCCGAACCCCGAAGTACATAAATACACGAACAAAGGTTCTCTATCCCTATAGCGAAATACCCGAAAATCCGAAATAACAGCCCCGAACCCGAACGAGTATCCGACCGCCCACCCCTAACTTTAGCTGAATCAGATAATCACTAAGGAAACAATCGATTTTGTCGGAATGAAGAAAGATTAGATTAGTGAAAGTGGGTTTTACCTTGTTCTCGATTTTTAGGGTTCTTCCTTCGTAGGGTATAAGACGAAGAAGAAGATAAGTAAGAGTGAAAGAGAGGGAGATAGAGGCGGAGGGTTTTGCAATTTTAAGTAAGTGCGATGCTTATTAGCCCAATCTCGCTTTTAACACGAATACAATTATTATTATAATAAAATGCACCATCCAACGGTCAGTGGCTCACGTTCCTTAAAAGAGTCGTTCTCTACCGTTCGATGTTACTTTTATTTGGACATGGGCCTTAATGTTTAGCCCATTTCAGATTCCGAATTTAACATATTTATTTGTCTGTAAATGCGTAATTACCGGAGGACGTTAGCACTTTAGCACACAGACTCGAACAGTAAACAGGTTTTAGAAATTCAAGAAGTACAACTTTGTGTAATGAAGAAGCAATAATGTAACAGTGATTTTTATCTTAATTACTTAATATGATTTTAAAAGCAGGTTGTGCTTCACTGAACCTGTCTGGCTGCCTCTAGCTATTCTCTTGATGGTCTGATTAATCTTAGCTGTCAAGAGGCGCTTCGTATGAGAGTTTAAATTTTGATGTCTATTGTCCTATAGTGTTTATTAATTTCAAGTTGCCATTGTTGGCAAACTTGGAGTTAATCCTTTAGTATCTTTGGTTTTGTTTTTTTAACTTTTTGCGGTTCTTGAAAGCCTTAATTAGTTTCAAAAAAAACTTTTTGCGGCTCCAAAGATTCAAGATGGCTATCAAGCATAATATGGTTGTAATCAAAATTTCATTATGATTAATGACATTTACAATTTAGCAAAAAAAGAAATACTCCGGTTCGCACTTATACGAGACTTCAGTGTCCAACGCATGCACGTATGTATTATTCTTACCTACCAATCCATGACCACAATTTCGATTATAACAAGTTAACTAGGGTCAAACTGATTAGGTTCAGAGCAGTTGATTTTGGTACCAAAGAGTATAATATTCCATTTTGGGGGTCAGCATCAAAGTGATTATAATTCAGAAAAATCAACTCGTGCATCGTGATCATGTAAATATTACGCTAAATACTTGAGGAAAGAAACAGATAAGATATATATTTTATTCAACTTTCAAAAAAAAAAATATATTTTATTCAACTTTCAAAGGAAAACAGAGAAAGAGTCACACAGACGTTTTATTGTAAGTAATGATCGAGTTTTGCCCTGTCACAAGCCTTACATAGTCTTGGACGAAATCTCAGTAACATTAGCTTTCTTGAACATAACCAAGAAGGGCTCAGAGCTTAAAGCCAAACGCCTAACACCGATTTCATCCACGAATATTCCAACATTCCTGCATCTCGGACGGCCAGAGTCACAAGCCGGAGGACAGAACACAAACTTGTAATCATCTCCAGATTTTTCGATCTGGAAGAAACTCTTCGGTGAGTCTTGCCGACCAGCCACCACGAAATACTCCTTCCTCTCCTCATCGAACTCACCGACTCGCCAGTACGTTGACTGGATGCAGATGGTTACTTCAACGTCCATCTCGATGTTAAGGTCTTGGGACTCGGGAACAAACGCAACTCTAGGTCTCCAGTTTGAGAATTTTACGGGAATACCTTCGTCGACCTCAGATGATTCTTGCACGATGTCGTAAGGACATAGCTCTCCACCTCGCCCCTGTAGAGTTACGCCCCCACCTCGGCCGCGGATGACGGGGAGAACATAGTAACTGCCGCGGAAAATGATGTCGCCGTCGATGTCAAGAACTGCACCATATGTCTTTGTGGCCAAAGCTAGGGTTAAGGCAAGAGCGAAGTAAAACGTAGGACTCATGGTGTTTTGGTTTTGCAGTTTTTTTTGGGGGGGGTGGAGAAAAAAGATGAGTTGATGCGATCTATTTATAAACACACTAATACTCCACTAATATAGCCAATGGTGACTGGATGAGGCGGCTTGGATGATGTCTAGTGTGGGTTAGCTTGTGAACTATAAACTCTCAATAGTTATTTGATTTCTAGCCTACTACACATTGGGAAGATATATGTTCATATATTCAACACACGTTTCTTTAATTTCTTTATTACTAAATTTTTGTCAAGCTGGATTTTCTTCATCATTTTTTCTTTAAAAAGCATGAGGACTGACTTTACTATATATTCTAGTTTGATTTGGTATGGTTTTAATTTAATACTTTCCTAACAGCTTAATCTCCAATTTTTCAGAAGATATTGAAGTGTTACATAGCTTTAAAACATAAAAATTTGGAGGTGAACATTTTACTTTGTTTTCTATCAAGTCTTTTCCAGATATAGAGAAAATGCAAAGAAATGCAAACGAAGATTTGTTTGTATTTTAAGTGTCTAGATTAAACCAACCAAAATGGACACGTAATTGAAACTTTTATTCTAATCCATAGATGTCATAAGCCTGTCATTTTCTTGGCAAAAATACTCATTATCGTTTCAATGTCATGTGCATGTCAATGTTAGTTTGGAGCATTGTACGAAGATGACATCAGAAATAGAACTTTAGCTATTTTTGTATACAGTATGTTTTTGTAGATTTGAATTAAGATAATAAATGACTCAGTAACAATAGACAAAAAGCTCTGTCAATAAAAATTTTGATGTTAGAGATTAGTGATAGACATAGTAATTTGATCTCTTTATTGATGATAGAAATGCGAATTACAAGCTAGTTGATCGATTGAATATAGTACTCCTTCTTTTATTGATGACAGAAATGCGAATTACAAACTAGTTGATCGAGTCTTGTAAGTATAAAGTAAAGATCGAGAGTTTGTCCTATCACAAACTCTCACATAGTCTCGGACGATATCTCGGTAACATTAGCTTTCTTGAACATAACCAAGAACGGCTCAGACCTTAAAGCCAAACGCCGAACGCCTATTTCGTCCACAAATATTCCAACGTTCCTGCATTGACGACCAGAATCACCAGTACGAGGACAGAACACAAACTTGTAAGCATCATCTCCAGATTTTTCGATCTGGAAGAAACTGTTGGGTGAGTCGTCTTGTAGACCAGCCACCACGAAATACTGCTGCCTCTCCTCGTCAAACTCACCGACTCTCCAGTATGTTGACCGGAAGCATATCGTAGCTTCAACGTCCGTCTTGATGTTAAGGTCTTGGGACTCAGGAACAAACGCAACTCTAGGTCTCCAGTTCGAGAATTTAACGGGAATACCTTCGTCGAGTTCAGATGATTCTTGCACGATGTCGTAAGGACATAGCTCCCCACCGCGGCCGAGTAGAGTCAAGCCGCCTCCTCGGCCGCGGACTACGGGGAGGACATAGTAACTGCCACGGAAAATGATGTCGCCGTCGGTGTCAAGAACCGCACCATATGTGTTTGTAACCAAAACTAGGGTTGATGCAAGAACGAAGTAAAACGTAGGATTCATGTTGTTGTTTTGTAGTTTTTGTGATGAGTTGAGTTTATGGGGATGAAGAAATATGAGCTGATGCGAGCTATTTATACACACACTAGTATAGCCAATGGTGACTGGATAAGGCGGTTTTGATTTCTAGAGTATGCTAGGCTTAACTTGTGAACTACAAACTCTGAATATTTATTTGAATTTAAGCATATAGAGTACACACTGAGAAAATGTATCTTCATATTCTATACACGTTTCTTTAATTTCTTTATTATATACTAGGGGTTGTCCGCGTTTCGCGCGGAATATTATTTTGTTATGGTTAAATATGATATTTTTGGATGATGTAATTATATGGTCAGTATTTATTTGTGAAAAGCATGATTTAATATTTTATTGTGTTATGTAGTATTAGGTTATAGATTAATATATTATGTGTTCTTCTTTTCAATAATGTATTGTTGTATGTATAGTAGTATTTGTTAGTGGTGAATTGAGCTTCTAACGTAAAGCATATTGAATTTCAATCACTTTGAATTTAAACATTTGTTGATTTTAGCATTAACGGTTTCAGCGTCAAAATTGTATTTCATATTTTCACATTTTTGAACATTATTTTTTTTTTAAAAACATTGAACATTATTCTAATAAGATGTTTTTTTCGTCTCCGCATATTTTGACTTGAGCCGTCACCATCTATGTATTTATTTACATTTTCGGTATGCAGTGTTTCTTACCACCACCGGAAAAGACTCACCTTTGTTGCTCTTGTTTTTCTTCTTCTTTTTTTTCTTGTGAGATTATCTGATATTTGTTGTAGATCAGGTTTATGAGTTCTCAGTTGTGCGGTTGTTTCTCATGATGTTGTACGCTGTTCTGGTCAATATTTTTCCTCTTTTTCCTTAGATTTGGTTAATGTTAGGAACTACATCTCTTTGGGTTGGATCAGAGTTTAGTTGTCTTCCTCGTAGTTGGCTTGCTGTTGATAGTTCCTGCTAGTCTTGATTTAAGTTTAGATTATGTGTCTTACTCTAGTTTTTTTTAGTTTAGTTATTTTCTGATTTTTAATAGTAAAATAAATTATAATTTGTAAATAAAATAATAGAAAATTAATAAAATAATAATAAAATAGTAAAAATTTATGTTATTTTTAGTTGTGAATAAATAAAATATTTAAAATCTATTTTTATTTTTTTATTTTTTTCTTTATTCATCTCCAATTTTATTGACTAATAAAATATAATATAAAACTTCACATAATAATGGTTAGTATGAGAAAAATAATAGTGCACAATTAGAAAGTACAAAGCCAAATTGCAATAGTGTAAAAGAAGAAAGACCTAAAATGTAAAAACAAAAATATATGGGGACACATGTCATCAAACCCACTTGACACTTATCATAAGAAGAGAAAATGCTAACTTTATATATATAGACAAACAGCGATCTGGTTTTTGGTGATCTGACTTTTATGTTCTCTTCGTAGCTCAAGGATGGCTCCACAGTTTGCTGATTTTGTGTAGTCTCTTTTTCTTTCTTTGTTTTCTCATCTCCTTGCACTTTTCATCGCTGGTTGTGTCTCTGGTGGCTCTCCATTTCACATATATGCCACTCAAGGTTTGGATAGTGTTTTCCTTCGTGTATGTTTTGTGGGCTTGGAAGATTATTTCTTGTCTCAAACTTGAGCTCTGATTTCTCTGTGGTTGGCTTTCATTCTCCCTCCCTTATGTTGCTTTTCTTCTTCTCCCGCTTCCTTTGGTATAGGTGTGTGGAGTTAGTCTTTTGGTGCTTTGGTCTCTTCTATTCAGAGCTTTGTGGTTCTTCGTTGGCATGGGCTCCTTGTATGTGGTTGTTTTGTTTGTGAGGTGATTCATACCTTTTAGCTGGTGGTTGTGCATTATGCATGTGTTTTCCTGCTTTGTGGTGACTTTGGTCCGGTGATTATTCTTTCTCAATCCTTTTTTGGTGTTTTGGATTGGTGCTTGTTCGCGTTCATTTGTGTTTAAGACTTTTATTGAGTAAGTGTTACTATAATATTTTATTTTTTCTTTGTGATCGTGGAGATTTAAGTTTAGATTTTGTGTCTTACTCTAGTTTTTTTTAGTTTAGTTATTTTCTGATTTTTAATAGTAAAATAAATTATAAATTGTAAATAAAATAATAGAAAATTAATAAAATAATAATAAAATAGTAAAAATTTATGTTATTTTTAGTTGTGAATAAATAAAATATTTAAAATCTATTTTTATTTTTTTATTTTTTTTCTTTATTCATCTCTAATTTTATTGACTAATAAAATATATTATAAAACTTCACATAATAATGGTTAGTATGAAAAAAATAATAGTGCACAATTAGAAAGTAAAAAGCCAAATTGCAATAGTGTAAAAGAAGAAAGAACTAAAATGTAAAAACAAAAATACATGGGGACACATGTCATCAAACCCACTTGCCACTTGTCATAAGAAGAGAAAAATCTAACTTTATATATATATATTTTTTTTTCAAGGTGGAGTTTTTTCCAACTTTTCTTTAAGAAGTAACTGAATTTACTATTCTAGTTTGATTTGGTATGGTTTTAATTTTATACGTTTCTAACAGCATATATCTAAAAGATTAATTAATCGTTGATTTGATGACCTAACTTTTTCTTTTTTGGGGGGCCAACATTTTACTTTGTTTGTCTATTACGTTTTGTCCAGATATGGAGAAATTGCAAGAAATGCAAACAGCATCATGAACCAACAAGACAAGTTAAAGAAGCAGAAGCAGAGATTTCATAACAGAGGAAATGTAGTGTTTAGCCATTAGTTCTTCAAGTTTCAGAAAGTCAATGGCCTTATAAAAGGACTGGATTCATTGTATCTATATACTAAAAACCAAACAAAAAGTCGCGACCACTCTTCATGTCTCAGGAGATTGGATCATCACCGAACCTGTTACATTATTTTTAATCTGAACATCTCGTGCCTGATCTTCAAATCTTATACAGTTTACTAGTGTTAATAGAATACAAAACTACTTGTTTATTGTCCTTGCGCTTGTCGTGACCACAAAAGCAATTTTATTTTCAAACATTAAGTAAATATACATCTGTTGTCCAAAAAAAAAAGAAGTAAATATACATCTTATAATATTTCTTATTTCAATATGTTTAGTGGCATGCCTTCGTCTTACAAAACTAACCTCCATGGTTAACAAGACTTGATTTGTGAGAGAAATTCTTTAAAGGAATACATGTAGATATTACCAAATCATATGCTAATTTTTAATCATCGAATGATTTAATTATGTGGAAGTTGTCTACAGAGGTTGGCCACTGATCCACCTTTGAAACATGACAGAGCTTTCCTCTGGTTTAAACTCTGCCGTGTGCCCACCTCCCTGTAATCAAAACCCACAACTAATATAAGTTAAAACCTCAGTAAATATGTTTGAAAGTGGAAAGAATAGAAAATTTAAAAGAGAAGTAGGAAAAACTTGCTTTGATAGTAGCAAATGTCATTTTATTTGCATAAGTTCTTGTATACCTGGCAAGAAGAGGCAAAGATTAACTTCAAGGTGACTCTCTAATAAACAAGAACCAAAAAGAAAACACAGAGCAGTATAATACCCAGCAAGTTTATGGGTGATCATCCATGGCCTCCAGTCATCAATAACCGAATAGTTGAGAGATCTTATCCAAGCTTGAGTCCCAAGATAAGGCACTCCCAAATCGTGATCACCACTTTTCAGACAAAACCACATAAAGTTTTGAAACTTGGTGGGGGAAGAAAAAAATTGAACTCTGACCTGAAGATGAGAGAACGATAGCCATTGATGCTGTTATCCACATGGTAAGGTACACTATTTATAATGTCGTGAGTGTATGGAATATCGAAATTACATCGTACCCATCTCCCTATACTCTCCTGCAATTATAGATCTTCTTTAAAAAATCTTGACAGCGTTTCTTTACTAAACCCCTTGAAATGAACTTGTTCTATATTATACCTTATTGATTTGAAGAGCTTTACGTACGCTTTCGTCGTTGGCCCAGTAGGTAGCTAGCAAATGCCTATAAATCTGCAAAAAGCAACCTTATATATATTTTTTCCTCAATGTCTTAACGGGTAAGCACATGGTTAAGATGTGCCTTACTTACATAGCAATCTGGAGTTTCAGTTTCACACGATGGTTCTGATATAAGAAACGGGTTTACTGTCTTTGTAAACTATAATTAGAAAAACCACAAAAGGTCTGTACTGAGTGATGTTCTTTTACTAATTAAGCAGACACAACATCAACTAAGAAAAAAAAAACATTCAAGAGTGTGGACCTTGTTATATTCTTCAAGGAGTTTCAAACATTCTATGTTACCTGAATCAACATTTACATATTTCCCTTTGCAAATTCTCTTCAACGACTGCAAAAGAAAAAGAATTACTGAACTGCATTGTTGGAACATGAAACAAAGGCAAAATTTATGATTTGAAATACCTCGTAGAGCTCATCAGAGATCAGTGCCATTTCATGAGCAAAAGGAATGCGGCTGTTCCAATCAATTTCGAATTCTGTTACCGGGTTACCGAGCAGATACCCCTGTCGTTGGTCAGTGTACCAAGGTCAGTTTCTAATGATTTGGCATATACCTCATAAAAGAAGCAACAAATACCAGACGCACCTGAAGATTTATTGTAGGTTTGTGCCGTTGATAGTTGCCTGTATTTATCAATCATGTTTCATATGTTATAAAAATAATTGACTGAGAAAGTGGCTCGAGGACTGATATCTCAAAACCATACATTACCTTTAGAGATTTCTTGAACGAGCGGAGGAACAATCTTACCGGTGTAAGAATGCCCGCCTACATAGAAAGGGTTGGGAATAAACTCTTCATGCTTAACTAGCCACTGCACAACAAAGCAGGAAAAGAAAAGAAGCTTCTAAATTGTAAGCACAACGAATAAATTCATTTCAAGAGACATTTTATGTTTCTCATTAGTTTACCTTCTGAAGAAATTCATGGATCCGTCTGGCCTCTCCTGAATCACTCGGTGTATCAACATGTTGAGTCGAGAAGGAGAAGCCAATTCCAACAGGCTGATCCAAGTATATAATGCTAGAAGTCTGTGGAAACATGCTATGTCAATGTGTATTATTGAGATGGTCATATAAAATTAATCACTTTTTTTTTTGTGTTACCTTAGTCCATGAGTATGTAGTAGAGACTAAAGAAGGTAGAGTTCCATTGTACACCTCAAGCTTCATAGTCAAAGGCCCCTCTCATCATATAAATATATAGAATTAAAACAAGTAATCACATAAGAATGAGTTTATCAAGGTCTTAGATTTCACCATTCTCAAAAAGAAGACCAGAGATGGAAGAACAGCCAGGTCCTCCATTTAGCCAGATAAAAAGAGGGTCTTCTTCAGGGTTCCTCTCAGACTTGATGAAGTAGTAGAACAATTGCACTTCCTCCTCCTCACCAACACCAATGTAACTTCATTCACCAAGAAACGCTAACCTACTTAGATTATCTCCAAAACCAAACAAAAAGTAGCTACCCACTCTGCATGTCTCAAAGATTGGATTCATCACTGTGCATGATCTTCAAATCGTATATAGAATACAAAATTACTCGTTTATTGTCCTTGCGCTTGTCATGAGCATTAAAAACAATTTTATTTTCAAACAAAGTGAAATTTCATCTTATAATAATACTGTAATGTCAATATTTTTAGTGGGCACGTCGTCGTCGCACAAACAGAACCTCAATGGTTACAGGTAGATACCAAATAATGTGCTTATACAGAGGTTGTTTAAATATGGGGAAACTGTTTACAGAGGTTGGCCACTGATCCACCTTTGAAACATGACAGAGCTTTCCTCTGGTTTAAATTAAGCAGTGTGTCCACCTCCCTGTAATTAAAAAAAAAAAAACCTTAAAACCACAGTAAAATGTCGAGCGGAAAGAACAGTAAATATCAAGAAATAAGTAGGAAACACTTGCTTTGATAGTAGCAAATGTCATTTTATTTGCATAAGTTCTTGTATATCTGCCAAGAAAAGGCAAGTTTAACTTTGAGGTGACTCTAATCAAAACGAATAAACAAGAACAAAAACAAAAAATCAGTATGATACCCAGCAAGTTTACTGTTGATCGTCCATGGCCTCCAGTCATCAATAACCGAATAGTTGAGAGATCTTATCCAAGCTTGAGTCCCAAGGTAAGGCATTCCCAAATCGTGATCACCACTGTTCACACAAAACCACACATAGTTTACATAAAGTTTTGAAACTTGGTGGGGAAAAAATAATCTCTGACCTGTAGATGAGAGAACGATAGCCATCGATGCTGTTATCCACATGGTAGGGTACGCTACTTATAATGTCTTGAGTGTATGGAATATCCAAATTACATCGTATCCATCTCCCTATACTCTCCTGCGATTATAAATCTTTTTAAAAAAACTTGACAGCGTTTCTTTACCAACAAAGACCTTAAAATGAACTTGTCATATATATATATATATACACACCTTATTGATTTGAAGAGCTTTGCGTACGCTTTCGTCATTGGCCCAGTAAGTAGCTAGCAGATAGCCAGATACCTATAAATCTGCAAAAGCAACCTTTAATATATATTTTTTTTTCTTTTTTTTTTTCCTGAATGGTTTAACCGTAAAAGAGAGAGCTAAGATATGTATTACTTACATAGGAGTCTGGAGTTTCAGCTTCATAGAATGGTTCCAATATAAGATATGGGTTTACTGTCTCTGTACACTATAAAGAAACAACAAAAGGTTTGAACTGAGTGATGATCTTTTACTAAGCAGACACAACATCAACTAAAACCATTCATGAGTCTGTACCTTGTTATATTCTTCAACGAGTTTCAAGCATTCTGTGTTACTTGGATCAGCATTTACATACTTTCCTTTGCAGATTATCTTCAGTGACTGCAAAAAAAAAAATGAAAAAACTAATTGAACTGCATTGTTGGAACAAGAAACAAATGCAAACTTCATGCTTCTTTACCTCGTAGAGCTCATCAGATATCAGTGCCATCCCATGAGCAAATGGAATGCGGCTGTTCATATCAGTTTCGAATTCTGTTAACGGGTTACCGAGCACATAACACTGTTTTGTTGGACGGAAACTATTAGTTTTAAATAATGCTTTGGCATATCTCATTCATACAAGAAGCAACAAAAATACCCACGAACCTGAAGATTTATTGGAGGTTTGCAGCATTGATAATTGCCTGTATCATACATGCATACATCATGTTTTTCCTCTGTTATATAAACAGTTGACTGAGAAAGAGGCTCCAAGGATTGATTATCATAAAATCCATACATACCTTTAGAGATTTCTTGAACAAGAGCAGGAACAACCTTATCGGAATAAGAATCCCCGCCGACATACAAAGGGTTGGAAATGAACTCTTCATGCTTACCTAGCCACTGCACAACAACCAGGAAAAAAAGAGAGAGAAAATAAGCTTCTTCTAGCTTCTATGCACAAAGAAAAGGGTGTTTGCTTTGGGATTCATTATTTCAAGAGAGAATCATGTTTTTTTTTCTTCATTAGTTTACCTTTTGAAGAAACTCATGGACCCTGAATCACTCGGTTTATCAACAAGTTGAGTTCTTGAGTAGGAGAAGCCAGTTCCAACAGGCTGATCCAAGAATATAATGCTCGTAGTCTGTGGAAAATGATATGTCAACGTGTATTGAGATGGTCTTATAAAATTAATCACTTTTTTTGTGTTGTTACCTTAGTCCATGAGTATGTAGTAGAGACTAAAGAAGGCAGAGTTCCATTGTACTCCTCGAGCTTTATAGTCAAAGGCCCTGCTCATCATATATAGAATTAAAACGAGCAATCAGAGACTGCACAGGAATTGAGTTTTTATCAATGTCGTTTAGATTTCACCATTCTCAAAAAGAAGACCAGAGATGGAAGAGCAGCCAGGTCCTCCACTTAGCCAGAGAAGAAGAGGGTCTTCTTCAGGGTTCCTCTCAGACTTGAAGAAGTAGTAGAACAATTGCATTTCCTCCTCCTCACCAACACCAATGTACCTTAATTCACAAGAAAACAGTAACCTTACTAAGAGAACACAGCACATATTTGATCAACCACAACAAGAAGAGAAAACAAACCCGGTTTCGAGTTCAAATGGAAGAGGGCCTTCAAAACCAGGAAGAAACTTGACGATAGATGCAGAATCAGCATCATGAATCAACAAGACAAGTTGAAGAATCAGAAGCAGAGATTTCAGAACATAGAAAACGTAGTCTTTAGCCATTGGTTCTTCAGTTTCAGAAAGTCAATGGCTTTGAAGTACTTATCAATGATTGTATCTATATACTAAAACCCCAAACAAAAAGTCGCGACCCACGCTTTTCATGTCTCAAAGATTGGATTCATCCACCACTGTCCCTGATCTTCAAAAATCGTACAGAATCACAAAATTACTTGTTTATTGTCCTTGCGCTTGTCGTGCGCATTAAAAACACTTTTATTTTCAAACAGAATGAAATTTCAGCTTATAATATACTCTAATGTCAATCTGTTTAGTGGGCACGTCGTGGTCACACAATCAGAACCTCAAAGGTTACAGGTAGATACCAAATCATATGCTTATACATAGGTTGTTTAAATATGGGGAAACTGTTTACAGAGGTTGGCCACTGATCCACCTTTGAAACATGATAAAGCTTTCCTCTGGTTTATACTCTGCTGTGTGCCCATGCACCTCCCTATACTCAAAACCCACAACGCAATTAATTTAAAAACCACAGTCTAAAGTCAATATTTTAAAGAGAAGTAGGGAAAGACTTGCTTTGATAGTAGCAAATGTCATTTTATTTGCATAAGTTGTTGTATATCTGCCAAGAAGAAGCGAAGATTGGTTGATCTCTGAGGTGACTCTCTAATAAATAAATAAAAAACAATAAACAAGATTATCAAGAATAATACCCAGCGAGTTGATTGTTGATCATCCATCGCCTCCGGTCCTCAATTACAGAATCGTTGAGAGATTTTATTCAAGCTTCAGTTCCAAGGTAAGGTATTGCTAGATCGTGATCACCACTATTCACACGAAACCGCACAAAGTTTACCTAAAGCTTTGGCTCTTGGTGGGGTATAAAAAGTTAAACACTGACCTGAAGATGAGAGAACGATAGCCACTGATGCTGTTAGCCATATGGTAAGGTACACTACTTATAATGTCTTGAGTGTATGGAATACCGTATTTACATTGTACCCATTTCCCTATACTCCCCTGCAATCATAGATCCTCTCCTTCTTACACACTTTCTTTACCAAAACCCTTGAAAAGAAATTCACTTATATACCTTATAGATTTGAAGAGCTTTGCGTACGCTTTCGGCATTGGCCCAGTAGGTGGCTAGCAGATACCTATAAATCTGCAAAAGCAACCTTCTATATAGATATACTCTGTTTCCTCAACGGTAAACAAAGGGCTAAGATATGTATTACTACTTACAGAGCAATCTGGAGTCTCAGTTTCGCACAATGGTTCTGATATAAGATATAGTTTTACAGTCTCTGTACACTATAAAGAAACCACAAAAGGTCTGAACTGAGTTGATGTTCTTTTACTAAGCGGACACAACATCTACTAAAAACCATTCATACCTTATTATATTCTTCAACAAGTTTCAAGCATTCTGTGTTATTTGGATCAACATTAACATATTTTCCTCCGCAGATTCTCTTCATCTACTGCAAAAAAGAAAAAAAAAAAAAGTTAATAATGCATTTTTGGAACAAGAAACAAACGCCAAAACTGTATGCTTCATACCTCGTAGAGCTCATCAGAGATCAGTGCCATTTCACGAGCATATGGAATGCGGTGGTTAATATCAGTCTCGAATTCAGTTAACAGGTTACCGAGCATATAACCCTGTTGTTGGTTAGTATACCCAGGACAAAAAAAAACTATCAGTTATTTTTAATTGTCTTTGGCATATGTTATAAAAGGAAGTAACAAAATACCAACGAACCTGAAGATTTATTGGAGATTTGCAGCATTGATGATTGCATGTATCATCCATCATGTTTATACCTTTAGAGATTTCTTGAACAAGAGCATGAACAACCTTACCGGAATAAGAATCCCCGCCGACATAGAAAGGGTTGGGAATATACTCTTCATGCTTACCTAGCCACTGCACAACAACAAAGAAAGAAAAGAAGCTTATAAATTCTATGCACAAAGAACGGTTTGTTTCTTTGTTAAGTTAGGGTTTATAGGTGATCGAGGTATTATTGCGCTTGGTATTGTGGATACTGCAATGGTAGCAGATGTTCTAAGGAACCATATAGGCGAAGGAGGCATAGGTTATGCATACTAAATGATATACCTCTATGGAGATGTGCAGAAGGCAAATATGCAAATAATATTCATCAAAGAAGACTTGGTTGCAGATGAGAACGAGTCGACCTGTATGTGCTTGGAGTCGTGGAGTATGATTTTTCTAAAGCTCCTCCGAAATACTCGTTTATGCTTTGGATTGCTATGCTTAATAGGATGCAAACGGGTGATAAAATGCAAGCTTGGAGTGCTGCCATAAACACAGAGTGTGTTCTATGTCATGAGGTTCAAGAGAGTTGTCAACATCTTTTCTTCAATTTCCCATACTCCTTCATAGTTTGGGAATCTTTAGTTAAGGGGATCCTAAAGGAGAAGTTCACTACTGTATGGAATGACATTGTGGCTTTGATATCTGGCTCGAGCTTTCCAGCTACGGAAAATGTTCCTCATCAGATACTCTTTCCAGGCTGCGATACATAGTATATGGTGGGAACGTAATTCGAGGAGACATGGTGAGGAACCAAAGGATGCAAGAGTTTTAAGTAAGCAGTGAAAGCAAAAGGTCAAGCATACTTAGAGAAGGGGATGTGTACTTGGTTTGGAACAAGGCATATTTCAGATCCACCATAAAAGAAGATTGAAGGTTTTTGATTATTTGATAGAAGTACATAATCAAAACAGTTGCATTTGATGTAAATAAGTTTTTTTGCTTGAATATAATTTTACATTCATTCAAAAAAAATAAGTTAGGGTTTATATTGATTACTTCAGATGTGGAACCCTAACATATCTCAATAGACAATTCTATTTTCTCACCTTTTGAAGAAACTCATATATCCGTCTGGCCTCTCCTGAATCACTCGGTGGTGTATCAACACGTTGAGTTGAGAAGGAGAAGCCAGTGCCAACAGGCTGATCCAAGAATATAATGCTCGACATCTGAGGAAACATGATAAATAATTAGTCGGTCAACGTGTATTAAGATAGTCAGATGAATTAATCACTTTTTTGTGTTACCTTAGTCCATGAATATGTAGTAGAGATCAAAGAAGGCAGAGTTCCATTGTACACCTCATGCTTTATAGTCACAGGCCCTGCTCATCATATACAATTAAAACGAGTAATCAGAGACGCATAAGAATTGAGTTTAATCAATGTCTTTCAGATTTCACCATTCTCAAAAAGAAGCCCATAGATGGAAGAGTACCCAGGTCCTCCACTTAGCCAGAGAAGAAGTGGGTCTTTTTCAGGGTTCCTCTACTTGATGAAGTAGTAGAACAATTGCACTTCCTCCTCCTCACCAACACCAATGTAACTTCATTAACCAAGAAACACTAATCTACTTAGATTTCAACACGGATTAATAATTAAATTAGTCACAACAAGTAAAGAAAACAAACCCTGTTTCAAGTTCAAAGGGAAGAGGGCCTTCAAAACCAGGAAGAAACTCGACGATAGAGGCAGAATCAGCATGATGCTGACTCAAGAAGACAAGCAAAAGCAGAAACAGCGATTTCAGAACAGATGAAACGTGGTCATTAGCCATTCGTTTTTGAAGTTTGTGGCTCTTTAGGGTCTGTACAAATGATTGGATCTTTATACCCTTCATCTTATAAATCCCTTCATCACCAAATCTAAAATTACTACTTAATTGTCCCACGCTTTCCACGAGCACAATAATTAACATAAGTAACCAGCTTTATCATCTATATTATTAAAAGAAAAGTGTCCATTTGAAAATGGTCTTACTTCATTAATTAAACTCTTTATTTTTTTTTCTTGTCTTTTTAAGTTGTATTTATGAAATATCCTAAAACGAATAAAACTACTTAATTTATTACTTGTCTTTTCAGTTACATTAATGAAATATGCTTAAATGAATTTAAACTTCATATTTTATTGTTTGTCTTTTTCAGTTACCATAATGAAATATCCTTAAATAAATTTGGACATAATGTCATTTAATCAACCAAAAAAAATCATGAGTTATCCTTACGTGCATAATTTTAATAATGAAGATTTTTAAAAACGTGCATCATTAAAATGTTACATAAAACATGCAACACTAATATATAACATGCATCAATAAAACTAGAATTTGACTCACACAATTGTACGGATATTATTTTCACTTGATTAAATTTAAAAATAATTATTTATTCAAAAATATTTAAGAATGGTTATGTTTTTAAAAATTATAAGGTATTATTTGCTCATAACTCATTTGTCATTTGCTAAATTGTTAGAAATAAAATTTTAGCATAATATAACTCAGTTGTCATTTGCTAAATTTATGGTTTTTATTTATATTTTTTATTATTTAATTATAATATTTTCATTTTATATTTGAAAGATAAATAAATTTTCTTTCAAACAATATTTTTGTAAATGTATTTTTTTAAATAATCAATTTAAATTGTTATTATCATTGAATATCATTATTTTGACATAATTTGAGTTTTCGTTTACATCAAAACTTATTATATTTTACGATAATTTTAATTTAAAATTTAATTTTCATATTTTTCAAACAAATTCTAAAAATATTTTTTAAATATTTTGTTATAATTGTTAAAAAAATATTGAGTTGCATTTCAAATAAAAAGGTAAAGATATTAAAAATATTTTAATTAAAATATGTAAAATTTAATATAGTTTTAAAGAAATGGTCAAAATAAAAAAAAATATACATAAAATAATCATGATTTTTGTTAACTGGGCGGATCATTATTTATATGATATCGCACACGAAAGAAAAAAATTCTATTTTTACAATTATCTAATTAACTATATATACTCATTTTTTATATTTTTTTATATGATATCACACATTCGTAAAAAAAATAGATAGTTTAAGATGCAAAAAAAATATTTACTTAATGAATATAATATGAACGAATATTACAAATACATCATTTAATAAAATAAATAATTAAAAAACTGAAAATTCATATCCGCACTGGCGCGCGGGTCAGGGTCTAGTTTAATATTATAATCCCAACTCGTTTAAACAGACAAACCTTAATTAACGAACCCAATACCTCACTCTTTAATAACACTCTCAAGACCTCATGACAATAATTAACAACACTCTCAACACCTCACTCTTTAACAACACAACCCAAGAACTCATTCTTTAATAACATAAGTAAAGAGTGAATCCAAGACCTCACTTTTTAACAACACTCCCACATGACGAGTTGTCACCACGGGATATGCAGCTCAATTGGTGACAGTTTGTTCTTGTCCTGTGGGAGAGTTGTTAAAGGGTGAGGTCTTGAGTTCGAATAACGCCAAGCGCATCTATAACCTACATGGAAAAGTCAATGAGAACTCACATGTGAGAGGTTGGGGTTGGGTTCGATGCCCTGCAGGGCTGTGAACCTGGGATACACGGGACAGGTTGTCACAATTAGTTTAACCTAAGTTAGACACTGTATTCTTGTTATATGTTATGTGAGTGGAAGAATGATACCATTCCGTAGTTCTTCCTGATAGGAAGATTGTAGTTTGATGGCCGTAAAGTTGCACAACCGTTTGGATCAAATGCTGAACAGCTTCTTCGCTGTAGATAATATCTGAGCCTAATACTACACAAGTGCAGAGACAGCAAATGGTAAAACAATCTTATTGTCCTTGCGCTTGTCATGACCATAAAACAATTTTATTTTAAACATAAAAGTAAAGTTTCATCTTATAATATTGCAGGTCGTGGTCACACAAACAGAAACTCAATGGTTACAGGTAGATACCAAATCATATGCTTATACAGAGGGTATATGGGCAAGTTGTTTACAGAGGTTGGCCATTGATCCACCTTTGAAACATGATAAAGCTTTCCTCTGGTTTATACTCTGATGTATGCCCACCTCCCTATACTCAAAACCCACAACGCAATTAAGTTAAAACCAACCACAAGAGCATTGCCGAGTGGTACGATGGGATTGTAAAGGTGCTAAGTATCCCAAGTTTGAAACCTACCAAACTCACATTTACTGGCTTGCTTGGCCAGGCGACATAGATATTTAATTCCCACTATGAACAACTCTGCCTGGCGCATGTAGATAGACCTTCATAAGACTAGTTGGTTAGGCCTCGGCCCACCAGATGCCCTGGGTTATCAAACAAAGAAAGTTAAAACCATAGTAAAATTGTCTGAGTGAAAGAACATAAAATTCTAAAGAAAAGTAGGAAAGACTTGCTTTGATAGTACCAAATGTCATTTTATTTGCATAAGTTCTTGCATTATTCTTATTGTGAAATCCTCAAACTCTCGATTCTCTTTCGTTTTAATCATGATTCCGCATCGATTCGGTCATGTCTGTGCCACAATCTACCAATTAAACCTTCGATTCACATAGAGAAATTAAATCTGAAACCCAGTCAATGAACCCTAAATCCCCTTTCTAAAATCCTCAGTTCCGCCAAATCTCAAGACTTTCATCACTTATTCTTGTTGATTTCTACACTCTTACAAGCTCCTCTCCACTTCAATCAATTTAGTTCACCTATTTGTGCCATCAAAGATTAGCCTCCGTCATTCCACTTTTTGATTTTGGGTTTCAATAAATTTGATTTTCTTCTGCTCTAGAGTTGACATAAGTCTTTTTTGTTTGTACATATGGCGATATCAGTTTAGGTTTTGTTGCATTGGATATACTAATTATCTGAGTCATTTGTATGTTTATGGAAAAAAAAAAACAACTTTTGTATTGCTTACTACATTCTACAGTTTTTTTCAGAGCGCTGACTACATCAAATTGTGCAAAAACATAACGAGCAAGACTTTATGAAGAGGGGAAATGTCCATTACGACATCGAAGCATGAATCATAAAACTGCCACTTGGCTTGTCAACTTGTTATTGTGATAAGCTAGCTGTTCCTCTAGCTATGGCGCAGAGAAGGTCGAGGTCGAAGAGACCTAAGAAGAGTGGCTAAAGGAAGAAGGGAAGAAAGCAAAGACTCTCATGTGTGAGAGGTTTGGAGCCAAGTCTCATAGTTAATAATAAGTTGTCGTATGATGTCTTTACATTATCTATTTAATACCTTGAGTTGTAAACATTTGATCTTATCATAATTGATCACTAAAGTGAAATCTTATCTTCTCTCTCTTTCTTCTATATCTCTCTCCTTTTCTTGTTACGGATAAGCACCTGCTTATCATTGGTATCAGAGCAAGATCATGCCTCCTAAGTAAGAGACCCATTCCGATCGGATCACTGCTTTGGAAGGTCAGATCGTGGGAATCACAACGGCAATCGACGGGCTGCCAGAAGCAATGGCGAAGACAGAACGATCCATCGCTGAAGCTACGGAAAAGAGCTTGGAGAATGACAGACACGCGGAGGAGCGACACGCTCAGCTGGTGGAGATGTTCATGAATACCAAGAACCCTAGCCCGAAACCGGTGGAGACCGAAGATCGACCGCGAGCTTCAGTTGAAGTAGTGAGTCCTCAAGCTGAGATCTCTCAGATCCGAGCGGAGAAGGGGCTGCTGCAGCTACCGGAGAAGGCGATCCCACTCAGATCGACGGAGATGAACACTTCGACGTATAAAGGAGGCTCGTCGGGGTATTCAACCCACCAGAAAACCGAATCGCCACCTAAGAAGATGGATCTACCAGGCTTCGAGGGTAAGAACCCTGATGACTGTATATTTCAAGTAGAAAAATATTTTTCGGTAAACCAAACAGAGGAGGATGAGAAGCTGTCAATCGCGATGGCTTGCTTGGTTGGAAGTTCCATGACCTGGTTACGAATGATTCAGGACCGAGAGGAGCCATTGGATTGGAGGGATTTTAAGACTAAGATACGAAGAAGGTTTAAACATACCCGAGGAGGAACTGTGTTGAGTCAGATGTTACGGCTTAGGCAAACGGGAACCGTGGCAGAGTATCGAGAGCAGTTCGAGGAGCTCTCGGCGGAGGTGCCTCATGTTCCAAATGATGTGTTGGAAGAGATATTCTTACACGGCATGAAGAAGAGTTTGAGGGAGCATGTGGTTAGACTCAGACCCACGGGAATAGATGCAATTGTGGAGATGGCGCTGATTATTAAAGAGCAGGAGAAAGAGCTTAGTGCGTACCAGTCTCGGTCCTTTCAAAGGACCAGTTCCGCACCTGCACTCAACTCGAACCAAAGGAGCTACAATTCTAACTCAAACCTGTCGAAGCATGTGGAGAGCACGGCAGCTAGAAAGTCAGTAGACTCGCCGTGAGATCAGAAGGGAAGTGATCAGAGAAAGACGGTGCAGAATCCGTATAGGCACTGTGGGGAGCGCTTCTTTGCAGGCCACCGTTGCAAGGCTTTCCAGCGTTATAAGAAAATGGAGTAAGAGGATAGTGAAGAGAAAGACGAGGAAGAGTTGAGTAAAGATGAGAAATCTGAGGAGTTAAACAGGACTCTCGAGCAGGAGTTACATGTTCTGTCACTAAACTCAATGGTGGGAATAACTTCGAAGAAAACTATGAAGATGAAAGGAGTATAAGCTTAGGAATGTATGAACTCAATATAAAGAAACTCTTCTTTATAAGCTTAAGAAACACTCACAAAACTTAAGCACTCAAACACAATCTCTAAGCTCACACAAAGGTATGCAACACTCTTGCAACTCTTTATATAGAGACTATATTTCCTAAACTCATTAGGAACACATATTTCCTTTTTTTTTAAGCTAATCCTATACTCATTAGGATTGGTGTAACTTAACTCATAAGTTATCTTTATGTTTATCTCCAACATTCTCCCCTTTAAACTTAAAGTTAACTTCTTCAATATCTTGAACTCCAACAAGATCCTTCATTTCTTTGAACTTGATTCTTCCTAACGCTTTAGTTAACATGTCTGCCTTTTGTTCTGCTCCTGGCACATGTTGGACGTCAACTTGTTCGTTCTCGATGCATTCCCGAATGAAGTGATAGCGCTTGTGTATATGCTTACTACGACCGTGGAAGACTGGATTTTTGGTGAGGGCAATAGCCGATTTGTTATCAAGCCGTACCACTATCTTTTGCCTCGGTTGACCCGTAACCTCTTCGAGCAGATCTTGAAGCCATATGGCTTGTTTTGCAGCTTCAGTTGCCGCCATAAACTCAGCTTCACAAGAAGATAATGCTACTGTCTCTTGTTTTTGAGAACACCACGTGATAGGACAATCATTCAAATAAAAAATGTGGCCTGTAGTACTCCTACCGTCATCATCATCAATATTATGGCTTGAATCACTAAAGCCTTGGATTTCCATTGTGGTCGCTTGCTTGTATACGAGACCTAGTGTCGTTGATCCTTTAAGATACCTCAGGACGTGCTTCAACGCGGCTCCATGGGATCTTCTGGGATTGTGCATGTACCTGCTAAGTAGTCCTACACAGAACGCAAGATCTGGGCGTGTGTGGAGTAAATAGCGAAGACATCCAATCTTTCGCCTATAATCCTTCTCGTCAATGCTCTCTTCCTCTTCAGCCTTGGAGACCTTTAGACCGAACTCCATCGGTGTTTGTGTAGCATTACACTCGGTCATACCTGTTTCAGTCAAGATTTTATTTGCATATCTTGACTGTCTCAAAGTTATTTTTCCTTTCTCTTGGCACAGTTCGATTCCAAGGTAGTAAGTTAATAGCCCAAGATCACTCATCTCAAAGTTACTCGACATCTCCTTTTTGAACTCACTTATCATGTCTTGGTCGGAGCCTGCAACCAGAAGATCGTCAACGTATACGGCAACTAGGAGAATGCGATCTTTCTGTTGCTTGCAGTACAGGGAAGGTTCTTTCGAACAACGATTGAAGTTTAAATTCTCAAGAACCTTGTTTAGCTTCTCATTCCAAGCTCTTGGGGCTTGTCTCAGACCATATAGGGCTTTATGGAGTTTGTATACCTTATGCTCCTGACCTTTAACTTCGAAGCCTTCGGGTTGGCTTACAAACACTACTTCTTTTAAATCTCCATTAAGGAACGCGGTCTTGACATCTAGGTGGTGAATCTCCCATCCTCGTGAGGCTGCTAGTGCAATGATAAACCTGACGGTTTCAATACGTGCTACGGGAGCAAATACTTCCTCGAAATCAATACCATGCCTTTGAATGTATCCTTTAGCCACCAGTCTTGATTTGTACTTGTTTATGCTCCCATCTGCGTTCCTCTTAATCTTAAATATCCATTTTAAACCAATCGGTTTAGCTCCTGGTGGTAGATCAACAAGATCCCAAGTTCTGTTTTTCACAATTGATTTGATCTCTTCTTCACACGCATCACGCCATACTTTCTCCTCTCTTGCGCTTTCAAAGTCCCATGGCTCTTCATTTAAAAGTAGTAAGAGACGTTCTCCTTCTACTTCGGCGAGATAGATGTAGTCATCTAGATAAGCTGGCTTCTTACAGATTCTGATTGACCTTCTAGGATGAAAATCCTCTGTTTCTTCATCGGTTTCAACCGTAGTCTCGTTGTTATCTTCTTCGGTTGCGTTTTGGTCCTCAGGGACGTTGCTGTCTGTCCTATTGTCTTCTTCACTTTCGTAGTTTTCATGATCTCCAAGTACTACTTTGAATGATCCTGGTTTCTCTGTTATATCTCGACCATTCTTATTCCATTCCCATGCTTTGCTTTCCTCGAAAACAACGTCTCTGCTAACGACTATTCTTTGTACCGTGGGATCAAATAACCTGTACGCTTTTGAACCGGGCTCGGTTCCAAGGTATACAACGGGTCGAGACCTATGATCCAATTTCTTCAATTTCCCTGTCTCTATTTTGGCATGCGCAGTACAGCCGAATACTCGTAGATGGTTGATGTTTGGTTTTCTTCCTCTCAAAACTTCATACGGCGTGGAAGAAAACAAGGTCTTGGTCGCAATTCGGTTGATCAAGTAGGTTGAGTGTCGAACAGCCTCCCCCCATAAGTAGTTTGGCACTTCCATGTGTGTCAAAATACTCCTTGTCATCTCTAGCAAGGTTCTATTTCGTCTCTCTACTACTCCGTTCTGCTGCGGTGTGTACGGAGCAGTTAGGTGACGTTGTATACCCGATGTTTCGCAGAAGCTTTTAAACTCAGAGCTTGTAAATTCTCCTCCTCTGTCTGTTCTTAACGTCTTTATGCTTTTACCGGTCTCATGCTCGATCAATGCTTTGAATCTTTTAAACTTGTCGAATGCTTCTCCTTTTTCTTTCAGCAAAATAGACCACATATAGCGTGAGTGATCATCTATGAGCACAAATATGTACCTGCTTCTTCCTGCGGTGGGTGGTGTTATCGGTCCACACAAATCACCGTGTACGAGTTCTAGAACAGAGGATGCACGATAGGAGGTAGATGCTGGAAATGGTTGTCTTGCTTGCTTACCACGTAAGCAGGAATCACAAGTCTCCTTCTCGACTTTGATCTTGGGAAGACCGATGACGAGCTCCTTCCCTACCATTGACTTCATTGCATCGGCTCCAAGATGTCCTAAGCGTGCATGCCAGCGAGAGTAATCATTCTTAATCTCAAGTTGCAAGCACTTGTGTTCTTCCACCTCCATTATGACTTTATATAATCTGTTTTTGGACCTTGGTGCCTTTACGATCAAGTTTCCAGCTTTGTCATGGAGAGTAAGGTAATCTTTTCTCATTCTTACATCACATCCCGATTCTGTAGCTTGTCCGAGACTTATAATATTACTCTTCAACTCTGGAATAAAGTAAACGTCAGCAAGGATCTTTCTCCTTCCGTCTTGGCTCACAAACAACACAGACCCCTTTCCTTTGATGTCTATTCTTGAATCATCGCCGAAACGAACTTTTCCAGTGATTGTTTCATCAATGGATCTGAAATAACTTCTATTTCCAGTCATATGGTTACTTGCTCCGTTGTCTAAGTACCATATTCTGTCACCGTCAGTATTGGAATCAAACTCCTTGGGCTTTACGTTTCGCTCGTTGAGATAGACAATTTCATGCATCATAAGCCCATCGGCTTCATGAGTATCATCTCCGTCCTTGCTTTCAGTTGTTTCTTGTAGTTTGAGTAGTCTATCTGGACATGTAGCAGCAAAGTGTCCCACTTTGTCGCATCGGTAACATGTGATCTTGGAGGCGTCTCTGTTTTCCCAATAAGACCGACCGCGTCCTCTTCCTCTGCCATAGTATCGACCACCTCGACCACGTCCTCTATACTCTGTATCTCGATAAGTTGGTGTTTCTGTGTTGCTATACATAAGTTTGCTCTGGCTTTCTTGTGTATCCTCTTCTTCTTCCGCAGAAATTCGTTCTTCGTATGCTTTCAAGCGACCGACAACGTCTTCGAAACCCGTGTTGTTTAAATCCAATAGCTGTTCAAGAGAAGCAACTATATGAATATACTTCTTGTGTGGTAAGCCTTGCAGGAACTTTTTCACGAGTTTAGCTTCTTCCATATTCTCTCCCAGTGCAGCTGACTTCGATGATATTTCCGATAGCTTGCCCACAAAGTCATCGATCTTATCAGTTTCTTTCATCTTTAGCCGCTCGAACTCAGTCATGAGGGTTTGAAGTCGTGCCTCTCTTACCCTATCAGCTCCCACATGGCGAGTTTTGATTGCTTCCCATATTTTCTTTGCGGTATCCAGTCCTCCCACTTGTAGGATCATGCTCTCCGGGATCGATTGAAACAAGAGCGCTGACGCCATGTCGTTCTTCTCGTCGTTAGTCGATTCTTGCTCGACTACTTCCCACACCTTATGAACCCGAAGCAACATCTTCATCCGTATTGACCACACGGTGTAATTGGTTGTGTTTAACATTGGACACTTTATAGAGGACGAGCCTCCTTCCTTCTTGACAGTTGTGGTAACTAGATCACCCATGATTCTCAATCAGGTTTGGCTCTGATACCAAATATAAGCTTAGGAATGTATGAACTCAATATAAAGAAACTCTTCTTTATAAGCTTAAGAAACACTCACAAAACTTAAGCACTCAAACACAATCTCTAAGCTCACACAAAGGTATGCAACACTCTTGCAACTCTTTATATAGAGACTATATTTCCTAAACTCATTAGGAACACATATTTCCTTTTTTTTAAGCTAATCCTATACTCATTAGGATTGGTGTAACTTAACTCATAAGTTATCTTTATGTTTATCTCCAACAAGGAGTACTGAGAAACAGAGAAGTAGTTGTTCTCATTGACTCCGGAGCTACTTGCAACTTCATAGCAACCAGATTGGTGGAGGAAATGAGGCTACCAGTGGTGGAGACTGTGGGGTTTGGCGTAGCTGTGGGAAATGGTGAAGTCATTAAAGGGCATGGGAAGTGCGAAGATGTGGAGATTGAGATACAAGGGATTAAGATCAAAGAGGAGTTCTTGAAGTTCGAGTTGGGAACCATTGATCTTGTGTTAGGATATTCATGGTTGGCAAAGCTTGGGGAGACACGCATTAATTGGGGCTTGCATATCCTAAGGTTCCAATCTGGTGAAAAGTGGGTTTCTATCTGTAGCGATCCGGAGCTGCTGACTTCGCAGGTATCTCTTAACTCAATGGAAAAGCTATGTGATAAGGAAGATGTAGTGTACCTATTGGAGCTGCAGGCGCTCTTTGAGAATGATAATAAGAAGATCGAGGGAAAACCCAGTCCAGCAGTTACGGCATTGTTGAAGAGGTTTGCGGGAGTCTTTAAGATGCCTGTGGGGCTGCCTCCAAAACGCACTAGAGAACACGCGATCACACTGCAAGAAGGAACCTCCTCAATAAATGTGAGACCGTATCGATACTCTCATGTGCAGAAGAACGAGATAGAGAAGCTCGTTACGGAGATGATACAGGCTGGCATAATACGCCCTAGCATAAGTCCTTTCTCCAGTCCGGTGCTGCTCGTGAAGAAAAAGGATGGAGGAATGAGATTCTGTGTAGATTACCGAGCTATGAACAAGAGCACAATACCAGATAGATATCCTATACCGGTGATTGGGGAGTTGTTAGATGAGTTGGCGGGAGCTACTATCTTCTCGAAGCTCGATCTTAAGTCAGGGTATCATCAAATCAGAGTTCGAGCTGATATTGGGAAGATGGCATTCAAAACCCATGAAGGCCACTACGAATTTTTGGTGATGCCCTTTGGCCTCACCAACGTACCCGCCACCTTTCAATCAGTCATTAACGACATCTTCAAACCGTTCTTGAGGAAGTTTGTACTGGTGTTTTTCGACGACATTCTGGTTTACAGCAAAAACGAGGTTGAGCATCGAGAGCATTTACGCATAGTGCTGCAGTTGCTGAAGGATCATCAGTTCTATGCGAATGAAAAGAAATGCGCATTTGGACAGACTAAGATCGCGTACTTAGGCCACATAATTTCTGGTAAGGGAGTAGCATCGGACTCGGAAAAGATAGCGGCGGTGAAACAATGGCCTTTGCCTAAGAACGTCACAGCTTTGAGAGGGTTCTTGGGACTCACAGGCTACTACCAGAGATTCGTGGAGGCATATGGGAAGATAGCTCGACCTTTGACAGAGATGTTAAAGAAATAAGGCTTCAAATGGTCCGAAGGAGCTACGCAAGCATTTTCTATGCTGAAGACAGCCATGCCTCAGCTACCAGTGCTGGTTCTGCCTGACTTCTCCAAGCCATTCGTCGTGGAGACTGATGCCTCAGGAGTAGGAATTGGAGCAGTGCTATCGCAAGGGAACAGGCCTATTGCTTTCATCAGCAAGGGATTTTCTAGCAAAGGCAGAGTCAAGTCTGTATACGAGAGGGAACTGCTTGCGATCGTGTTCGCAGTAACTAAGTGGCGTCACTACCTGACGGGTCACAAGTTTACCATCCGCACAGATCAAAAGATTTTAAAACACTTGTTGGAGAAAAGGGCGGTATCTGTAGAGCAACAGAAATGGGCTTCCAAGTTGTTGGGATTGAACTATACTATCAAGTACAGACCGGGCAAGGAGAACAGTGTGGCTGATGTGTTGTCACGCCTACCAGGAAAGGAAGAGATAATGGAGCTTCAGCTTACTGCACCACTGACGATTGATAAGGAGGAGTTGACACTACAAGTGGCACAGGACGAGGTGTTGCAGCAAATTATTAAGTTTGTGCACGAAGGAGCTGAGGGTACTGAGGGTTACAGTGTGAAGGATGGGTTACTTTTGAAGGATAATCGACTGGTGATTCCTGTTAAGTCACCTTTCATTCCCACTCTGATGAAGCAGTTTCATAACCGTAGCGTGGGCGGTCATGAAGGGGTGTTGAAAACATTTAAGAGGATGGCGAGAGAAGTACTCTGGAAGGGGATGAGGTCTGATATCACTGAGTTCATCAAGGGATGCGAGGTATGTCAGCAGAACAAGTACTCCACCCTCTCACCTGCAGGCTTGCTGTCTCCATTGCCTATACCTCAACAGGTTTGGACCGATATCAGCTTGGATTTCGTCGAAGGGTTGCCGTTTTCAAAGGGGTTTGATGTGATCTTGGTGGTAGTAGACCGATTATCGAAGTATGCTCACTTCATCCCTCTGAAACATCCGTTTACTGTGAAGTCTGTGGCTGAGGTTTTCATTAGAGAGGTCATCAAACTTCATGGGTTTCCAGAAACGATGGTCTCAGATCGAGATAAGGTTTTTCTGAGTCAGTTCTGGTCTGCTCTCTTCAAGAGGCAGGGCACTGCGCTACATAAGAGCAAGGCGTATCATCCCCAGTCTGATGGACAGACAGAGGTCGTGAACCGTTGCTTAGAAGCGTATTTACGTTGCTTCGCGGGGCGCAAGCCAGCTTCTTGGACTCAGTGGCTTCCGTGGGAAGAGTATTGGTACAATACATCACATCACTCTGCCATGAACACCACTCCGTTCAAAGCTTTGTATGGTCGCGACCCACAAAAGTTGCTCAGATTCGGAGATATTCCGACTGCCAATGCGGAAGTAGAAGAGATGGTTAAAGGTCGCGACGCTCTTCTGCAGTAACTGATAGATAATCTGGCAGTGGCGCAAGCAAGGATGCAAGCATCAGCTAATAAGAAGCGCAGAGACGTGGAATTTCAAGTGGGGACTTGGGTGTATCTTAAGCTACGGCCATACATACAGACGTCGGTAGCTTATCGTCGAGCAGAGAAGCTGGCTCCACGCTTCTTTGGCTGTTACCTAGTGGAGAAGCGCGTTGGGAAAGTAGCCTATAAGCTAGCCTTGCCTGATCATAGCTTGATACACCCAGTATTCCATGTGTCGCAGCTAAAGCTCGCAGTGGAGCCTAGTACGAAGGTACAGGAGTTGCCTCTGATATTATCATCTTCATTTGAATGGAATGCAGATGCCGAAGAGCTGATAAGTATCAGGAGGTCATCAAGGGAGAAACGGACTGAAGTGTTAGTGAAATGGTCAGGACTACCGGAATTTGAGAACTCGTGGGAGCCGTGGGACCGTTTGAAGGGGCAGTTTCCTCATTGCCAGCTTGAGGGCAAGCTGAGTCTCTTACGAGGAGGTATTGATAAGCTAGCTGTTCCTCTAGCTATGGCGCAGAGAAGGTCGAGGTCGAAGAGAACTAAGAAGAGTGGCTAAAGGAAGAAGGGAAGGAAACAAAAACTCTCATTGTGTGAGAGGTTTGGAGCCAAGTCTCATAATTAATAATACGTTGTCGTATGATGTCTTTACATTATCTATTTAATACCTTGATTTGTAAACATTTGATCTTATCATAATTGATCACTAAAGTTAAATCTTATCTTCTCTCTCTTTTTTTTATATCTCTCTCCTTTTCTTGTTACGGATAAGCACCTGCTTATCATATTGTTCCTTACATTCTGAAATTAGTTATGGATGGTCCAAGACAAGACACCATCACAATTGGATGCGGCACTACACTGTGTGGTTAGAAAGAAAGCCATAAATCATGAGGTTAAGCAAGATATTAAAAGGTCAATCTCTCCTATTCTAAATAATAAATGAGAGAGTAGCATGTGAATTGTCGTCATCTCTTACTACTATATTGGACGTCAAATCTTACTATTTAATTAACCTCGTACACTAAAATCAAGCAATTGTACACCTCTAATAAGATGATCATCTAGCTAGTATTTAATATCCAAGCACCTTTCACCAGCTCTCTTTATTTACTGGCCTCGTGCCTTGGGAGATTCCACGGCCATCGATGCACTACAAACATGTAAGCTGAATTGTCTAGGGCCATTGATTATTTTAGGAGTTATTAATTTATCGTTGTGAAAACATGACCGAGTAGTTGCTTTACAAAGTAGATTAACATATTATGTAGGAGTTTTATTTCGAGTCACTTGAAAGACTCATAATTAATTTACTCTTTTACAGAGGTTGGCCACTGATCCACCTTTCGAACATGATAAAACTTTCCTCTGGTTTATACTCTGGCGTGTGCCCACCTCCCTGTAATAAAAACCCACAACTCAATAAAAACCCCAATAAAAATAGTTGAGTAGGGACAAAGAAAAGGATAAGACTTGCTTTGATAGTAGCAAATGTCATTTTATTTGCATAAGTTCTTGTGTATCTGCGAATTAAGAGTCAGTGGCAATCTCGAAGTGAGTTTGATAAAACGAATGAACAAAGAGATACGACCAATTAAAGAAAGATGGGTATATATATTTGTATACCCAGCGATTTGGTCGTCGATCATCCATGGCCTCCAATCATTAATGATGGAATAGTTGAGAGACCTTATCCAAGCTTGAGTTCCAAGGTAAGGCACTGCCATATCATGATCACCACTGTTCACCAAAAACCGCACAGTTTTTTTTTTTTGACAAAAAACCGCACGAAGTTCACATAACGTTTTTGTAGGGAACAAAATGAGGTGATTAAAAGGCTTTCAAATCCAACCTGAAGATGAGAGAACGATAGCCACTGATACTGTTGTTTTTATGGTAAGGTACGCTACTTACAATGTCATGATTGTAAGGAATATCCAGATTACATCGTATCCATTCCCCTATACTCTCCTAGAAAATCATGTAACATTTCATACATAAGACTAGAGCAAAAAACTTTATAAGTAAATAATCATATAAATACCTCATTGATTTGAAGAGCCTTACGTACGGTTTTGTCATTAGCCCAGTAGGTAGATAACAAATAGCGATAAATCTGCAAAAGCAAACTTGTATTTTACTCAGTGGGTTAAACGGTAAAGAGCTAGAGGGGCAATATGGATCTACTTACATAGCAATTTGGAGTTTCAGTTTCACACAAAGGATGTTGTATAATAAATAGAGTTATTCTATCTGTACACTGTAAAATAACCACACAAAGAAGGCTGAAGCTGAAGTTAGTGGTGACGATATCTTTTACAAGGCAGTGACAATATCAATTTACCTTATTATATTCTTCAAGGAGTTTCAAGCACTCTGTGTTACGTGAATCAACATATGCATACTCTCCTTTGCATACTCTTTTTAGCGACTAGAAAACAAAGAAAAGAAGTGTCTCATAGAACTGCTTCTTAACAACATATATTCATTGTGGGGGACGACAAACAAAAGCATGTCATATAATATTCCCTTTGAACAATGGTTTTTTCGTGTTGTCAAAGAGTTGATGTGTATGCATACCTCGTAGAGCTCATCAGAGATGAGTGCCATACCATGAGCATATGGAATGCGGTAGTTTACACCATTATGTTCTGTTATTGGGTTACCGAGCATGTAGCCCTGTAAAGGTTGTTGTCAAGGACGAAAAAAATTATCAGTTTTTAGGCTTTTGTGAAATTTTGTATTAAATGTATAATCGATGGGTTAATAGTAATTTTTCTTACAGTTTAATTACATACATATAAAGTTTTAGAAGATATTATAAATATTTTAAACCTAAGAGCATCATTTTTGGTGAACAACTCATATGAATTATCTCACTAATATAAAAATAATATTTTGTTCATTTTAGTTATGTAATTAATTTTATAATCGTCGAATACATAAACCATTGATACAACGTCAAATGTCTCAAAAATTTCTCAAAATTTTTTTGTTGAGTTTCTCATTTGAAGCTCATCTCCTTCTCTCTTATTCACTTATATTATTTTTCAAAACTTTAATGGTGAAAACCTAATGAAGATGCTCTAATTTTGTTTGAAATGCTCCATTTGCACATACTAAAAGAAATCAAATATAAGAAACAAGAAATACTGAAGAACCTGAAGATTTATTGGAGGATTGCAACATTGATAATTTCCTGCACCATCATGTTTCTTCTGTTACAAGGAATGTTAGAAAAGGGTGTGGAGGTTTCATATAAAAGAACTATGGACACCTTTTGAGATTTCTTGAACCAGAGCCGGAATAATCATACCGGAATAAGAATCTCCTGCAGCATAGAAAGGGTTTGAGGTAAACTCTTGATGCTTTCCTAGCCACTGCACAACCACAACAAAAAGAAGCAGAAACAAGCTCCTAAATGTCTATGCACCAAAAACCGTCGCTCCAAGAGACATCAAAGTTTGTCAGTAGTTTACCTTTTGAAGAAATTCATGGATCCGTCTGGCCTCCCCTGAATCACTCGGTTTGTTATGAAGTGAAGTTCTTGAGTAGGAGAAGCCAGTTCCAACAGGTTGATCCAAGAATATTATGTTTGAAAGCTGAGGAAAATGATCAAGAATTGATCGTCAGGTTTTGTCATCGTCATATGAATAGACACACTTGGTGTTGTTACCTTGGTCCATGAGTATGTAGTAGAGACCAAAGAAGGCAGACTTCCATTGTAAGCATCAAGCTTCATAGTTAGAGGCCCTGTTGTTGAATTTCATCAACATCGGATACGCAGAAGAACAAGATAAAGAAGAAGATCAACGTTTTAGATTTCACCATTCTCAAAAAGAAGGCCAGAGATGGAAGAGCAGCCAGGTCCTCCACTTAGCCAGAGAAGAAGAGGGTCTTCTTCAGGGTTCCTCTCAGACTTGATGAAGTAGTAGAACAATTGCACTTCCTCCTCCTCACCAACACCAATGTACCTTCATTCACAAGAAAACAGTAACCTACTAAGAGTCAACATAGATTCAATTAACCACAACAAAGAAGAGAAATAAACCCGGTTTCGAGTTCAAATGGAAGAGGGCCATCAAAACCAGGAAGAAATTTAACGGTGGAGGCAGAATCAGCATCATGAATCAACAAGACAAGTTGAAGAAGCAGAAGCAGAGATTTCAGAACAGAGGAAACGTAATCTTTAGCCATTAGTTCTTCAAGTTTCAGAAAGTCAATGGCCTTAAAGGACTGGACAATGATTGTATCTATATACTAAACCCCAAAAAAAAAAAGGAACTTGCTACCCACTCTTCATCTCTCAAAGCTTGGATACATCACCGAACCTGTCACTTTATTTTTAATCTGTAATTCTAGTGCCTGATTTTCAAAACGTACATAGTTTAATAGTGCTAATAGAATACAAAACTACTTGTTTATTGTCCTTCCGCTTGTCGTGAGCATAAATCAATCATCAATCATCAATCAATACTATTAAAATATTAGTTCAGTCTAATTTAAAATAATACGGTATCAATATATAACTGCTTATATGACTAATTACATACATCTAAATAACAAAGCAGTTCCATAACCACTAATGTCCTATTTTTAAGGAATATTACTTATTTGCCGTTGGACTTCATTTTACAAAATCAACTGCCGATTATAAATACCTTTTATAATTGGGGAATTGGCCTGTATAACTTTCAAACAAATTATAATTCATTAGGTAACTAAAACCTATAACTTTCATCTACAGTATATGTATTTTATGTAATAATGTTATATTACCCTTCAATTCAACCTGTGTAATCTACTGAGAATTATTTATTAAAATTTTCTTAAATAAATGATTTAATAAATTGTGGCTATCATTGGTGCACATCTTTTTATCTTCTTCTTCCTTTTCTCCTCTAATCTCTGTTTCTTTTTCATACATACAAACACAAACTACTAGACGGAGAAAGAACATGGATTCTTCATAAATCGTGACGAGGTGACGTCAGAATTTTTTTTTTTGAGTTTTTTTTTAATGTTGTTGATCTTAATTTTTTTCATTGTTATTTAAATTTTTATAGTATGTTGTATTGATATGGTACGG
The DNA here is from genome assembly GCF_020379485.1 of Brassica napus. NCBI lineage: Eukaryota > Viridiplantae > Streptophyta > Magnoliopsida > Brassicales > Brassicaceae > Brassica > Brassica napus. The sequence goes on along the minus strand of NC_063449.1, from coordinate 34,543,233 downwards.
TGAAGAATAATTACTCTGGACTAGTGAATGCGTATATCACCATGTCTGCAAAAAGAGGAAGATGTGAAGAAGATGAACTCGCTGACTATACTATATGTAGTGAAAGAAAATTATAGTATAGTATGATTCTTATATTTTCGTACCATTCGCAAGTACCGAACTAAATAGTATGCTACAATTGTTGTATTATTGTACCATCGATTGTTTGATAAATTCATTATTTATCAATTTCTAGTTTACAACTATATGTACTATACTATGTATTTTGTTCTATATTATTTGGGTTTAGAGTTTATATTTGGGTTTAGGGTTTAATGATTAAGATTTAGGGTTTAGTATTTGAAAGGTGGGGGTTGAGGTTTGGGTTTAGTGACCGTATTATGTATGTTCCATTTGACGATTAATAAAGAATGTTCTTTTTTGCTCACCAATTTGTACTATACTATGTATTTTGCTCCATTCTATTTGGGTTTAGAGTCTATACTTGGGTTTAGGGTTTAATATTTAGAAGGTGGGAGTTTAGGTTTGGGTTTAGTGATAGCATTTTTGGGTTTAGTATTCAAACGTTAGGTCTGAGTTTAGCATTGAGAAGTTGTGTGTTGGATTGGAGTCCTATACTATTCAAAAATTAAGTTTGCATTTTGTTTAATATTACATAATATTATATACTATTTTCAGATTTTGATAATTGGGTTTAAGGTTTACGGGTTTAGGGTTCATTAATTAGGGTTTATGGTTTAATATTTAGATGAAAGGGTGATGTTTAAAGTTTAGGGTTTAGTATTTAGGAGTTGAGGTTTGGAGTTTTAGTATTTATTAGATGTGAGTGGATTTTGAATCATATTAATTTTAGTGATATGGTATTGAAAAATTAGATGCATATTTATGTGTTAAACAAAAGTGTGGTTTTTGTTGTATTACGTGTGATAATTAATTGTGGGGTGTCAAATTGTTGATGTCATCAGTTTCTCTTTCTATTACTGGCAACTTGATTAAAAAAAATATAGTATCAGATAGAAGTTGACATAATTGTTATGGACTTAATAACGTCAAAATCAATGTTTTGCACTTAATTTCATTTTCAAATTTGGTCATCCGGCAAATTCACATTATATGATGTATTGTAACTACTCCTCTAATCCTATATTCTAGGGATCCACAACTCTTACCTATACAAATAAAAAAACTCACGGAGCCTGTGCAAATAAATGACTGGAACATATTTGACTAAATCTATATAATAACTATAACTAATTTTCATTTTTTTCTTTTACTGCAGCTAATTTATATTTGTATAACATGTAAGTTCCTTTGTTTTTTTCGTATGAATCACACAAAATAGATGGGACTCATTTCCCTCAATTATCTTTATCTATTCTATTAAAACATGAACATGACCTATTGATATATGTGTAGTCCAACTATTTTAATACAATTATTAAAATTTATTATTAATCATTTAAGAAAAATATTATAAAAAAACACAAAAATGATTAAAACACAAATATAAAAATTAAAATTTCTAAGAAAAATGTAAAACAAAAAATATACCCCTTTTAAGGACGGGGCAGAATCTAGTTTCTTTTATAGTTATAACTAAATTATCAGACCAAAAAATCTTTATAGTTTTTTGGGAGCAAATAGTAACATATTTTATCAACATTTTTCCGTTATATTAACTTGATAGGTTTAAGATTCATCTTCCTTTTTTTCTTTCAACATAAATTCATAGTCTTGGACTGACAGAAATAATTTATTGAGATATATATATATATATATATATATATATATATATATATACTTTATTTTAATATAATATATTTTACTTTTATCATCTGATGTATTTTACCCGTATAAAAAAAACCAAAAATACATTAACACACAAACAAAATATTATAATAATTCTATTAGATATTAAAATTAAACAGGTCTATTTATTTTATTGTCATATCTTTTCTGATAAATAGATTTTAAAAAGTTCAGGATATTTGTTATATCTGGTTCGAATTCGGATATTTTTTAACTGAAATAACCAAACTTTTCGACTTAGTCTGGGTATTTATATCCAAATTACATAAATTTACCCAAAATAATTAAAAATAACCAAAAATACTTATTATATATGGTTCAAATAAGTTATTTTGATCTGAAAGTAACCATGAATACAATTGATCTGGATATTTTGTTTCTAAAACATCCATTTTTAACCATAAATACCCATAATAACTAATATATTTTATTTATAATTTTAGCTTTAGGTATGAATATTATTATAAGTATAATTATAACTTATATATATGTTCGGATACTCATTCGGCTCTCGGGATTGTCAGATTTGATATAGGTTTTTCGGATATAGCAATTTAAAATCCATTCAAGTATATAAACTAGGTCTAATCAGATCTAGGATGCTGACTTTCGGATTGATTAAGGGTCGGATTTTAGGTATGGATATTATTAACTAATTACTATGATAACTCAAAATGCTATATAAATGTAAAAAATACCCTTATTTTATTCAAATCTGATTACGTATTTTAAATATTTGTCGCCTATATATATTTGCATATTATTCTAAAACCTGATTACATATTCCATAGTCGAAATTATTTTCATCAGAACATTATATATATATAAATTGTAGAAATATATTAGTTTTGTTGTAGCATTTAAATGCAAAATAGAAAAATAAGAAATACAAATTTATATCAAATAAATTTACTTTGTTCCGAAAACAAACTCAAAATCTAGTTTTACTGTTTTAAAAGTAAATTTTCATCTTATAATATACTCCAATGTTAAGTGGCAAGTCATCGTCACACAAACAACCTCAATGATTACAGGTAAATAATACCACATCATGTGTGTATACAGAGCTTGTTTAAATATAGGTTAGTTGTTTACAGAGATTGGCCATTTATCCACCGTTGAAACATGATAAAGCTTTCCTCTGGTTTATACTCTGCTGTATGACCACCTCCCTATACTCAAAACCCACAACGCAATTAAGTTAAAACCACAGTAAAAAATGTCCGACTGAAAATTTTTAAGAGAAGTAGGGAAAGACTTGCTTTGATAGTAGCAAATGTCATTTTATTTGCATAAGTTGTTGTATATCTGCCAAGAAGATGCAAAGATTGGTTGATCTCTGAGGTGAGTAGGTGACTCTCTAATAAAAAAAAACAATAAACAAGAATACTCAGTATAATACCCAGCGAGCTGATTATTGATCATCCATGGCCTCTTGTCCTCAATTACAGAATAGTTGAGCGATCTTATCCAAGCTTGAGTTCCAAGGTAAGGTATTGCCATATCGTGATCACCACTGTTCACCCAAAACCACATAAAGTTATGGATCTTGGTGAGGAAAGAAAAGAAAAAGAAGTTAAAACTCTGACCTGAAGATGAGAGAACGATGGCTACTGATGCTGTAATCCATATGGTAAGGTATACTACTTATAATGTCTTTAATGTAAGGAATATCGAATTTACATCGTACCCATTTTCCTACACTCTCCTGCAATCACATATCCTCTTAAACACTTTTCTTTATCCAAAACCTTGAAATGAACATGTTTTATATACCTTATAGATTTGAAGAGCTTTGCGTACCCTTTCGTCATTGGCCCAGTAGCTAGCTAGCAAATACCTATAGATCTGCAAAAGTACCTTTTATATATATATTTGTTTCCTCAATGGTTTAACAGTTAAAAGAGTGTTGGGATATGTATTACTTACATAGCAATCTGGAGTCTCAGTTTCACACAATGGTTCTGATATAAGATATGGGTTTACTGTCTTTGTACACTATAAAGAAACCACAAAAGTTCTGTACTGAGTGATGTTCTTTTACTAATTAAGCAGACACAATATCAACTAAGAAAAAAAACATTCGAGAGTGTGTACCTTGTTGTATTCTTCAACGAGTTTCAAGCATTCTGTGTTACCTGGATCAACATTTACATATTTTCCTTTGCAGCTTTTCTTTAGGGACTGCAAAAAGAAAGAAAGACATTTGAACTACATTGTTGGAACAAGAAACAAACGCAAACTTCATGCTTCATACCTCGTAGAGCTCATCAGAGATCAGTGTCATTTCACGAGCAAATGGAATACGGCTGTTTAAGTCAACTTCGGATCCTGTTACCGGGTTACCGAGAACATAACCCTGTTGTTGGTCAGTATACCCCGGACAAAGAAAAACTATCAGTTTTTTAATGCTTTGGCATATGTCATAAAAGAAGCAACAAAATACCGACGAACCTGAAGATTTATGGGAGGTTTAAAGCATTGATGATTGCATGTATCATCCATCATGTTTCCTCTGTGTCCATACATACCTTTAGAGATTTCTTGAACGACGGCAGGAACAACCTTACCAGAATAAGAATCCCCGCCAACATAGAAAGGGTTGAGAATAAACTCTTCATTCTTACCTAGCCACTGCACAACAACCATGAAAAGAAAATGAGCTTTTAAATTCTATGCACAGTTCTTGATTTGTTAAGTTACGGTTCATATTTCTTACTGGGAACCGTGACATATTTTAAGAGAACAATTATGTTTCTCACCTTGTGAAGAAACTCATGGATCCGTTTGGCCTCTCCTGAATCACTCGGTGTATCAACAAGTTGAGTTGAGAAGGAGAAGCCAGTTCCAACAGGCTGATCCAAGAATATAATGCTAGACGTCTGAGGAACATGATCAAGAACTGATCATCAGGTTTTGTGATCGCCATATGAGTAAACACACTTTGTGTTGTTACCTTTGTCCATGAGTATGTAGTAGAGACTAACGAAGGTAGAGTTTCATTGTACACCTCAAGCTTCATAGTCAGAGGCCCTACTCACCATATACATGTATACAATTAAAACTAGTAATAAGAGACGCATAAGAATTGAGTTTATCAATGTTTCAAATTTCACCATTCTCAAACAGAAGACCATGGATGGAAGAGCAGCCAGGTCCTCCACTTAGCCAAAGAAGAAGAGGGTCTTCTTCAGGTTTCCTCTCAGACTTGATGAAGTAGTAGAACAATTGCACTTCCTCTTCCTCACCAACACCAATGTAACTTCATTCACAAGAAACAGTAACCTAGTAAGAGTCAACACAGAAATAACTAACCACAAATAGAAGAGAAAACAAACCCGGTTTCAAGCTCAAAGGGAAGAGGGCCTTCAAAACAAGGAAGAAACTTGACGATAGAGGCAGAATCAGCATGTTGCTGACTCAAGAAGACAAGATGCAGAAGCAGATATTTCAGAATAGAGGAAACATAGTCCTTAGCCATTCGTTTTTTTCCAGTTTCAGAAAGTCAATAGTCTTTAAGAACTGACAATGATTGGATCTTAATACTGAAAACGTCGAAGTAAAAAACCAAAGAAAGTCGCCAACCCACTCTGCATCTTATATTAACCTTGGCTCCATCACCCAGCTTGTCACTTTTTCTTATGGGAAACTTTCATGTCTGATCCTCAAATCGTATATAATAATGTTTAACAGAATACAAAACTACTACATGTAACAAAGTCATATTTTTATAATTTATAATGGTCTTATTCTAATGTGGTCCGTCATCATACACTGTAAACAAAACAAACCTCAATGGCTAACAAGACTGATTAAGCGAAGAAACATCAGCGAGGCATCTCTTCGACTTCTTCTCAAGAACGTAAAGTACTACTCTACGGCTGCGATAATCCGGATGCCACTGTGTTTGTTCCACACGCCCTATCGCAAAATCTTTCAGCGCAGATTCTAAGAAATACTCAAGAACAGCATCTGACATAAAAAAAAAGGGACAGCAGCAAAATTTAGACATTGTGTACTCTGATATATGTAAGGTGAGTAAAAGCACACAAGAAGAGAAAGAATAATACCATTCCGTAGTTCTCCTGATAAGAAGATTGTAGTTTGATCGCCGCAAAGTTGCACAAGCGTTTGGATCAAGTGGTGAACAGCTTCTTCGCTGTAGATAACATCTGAGCCTAATACTACAAAAGTGCAGAGACAGTAAAAAAGGTGTGAAAATGGTGTGTGCAAAGCAAAAGCGGATGAGATGAATAAATGTACCGTAATCAGGGAGTGGTTCAATCAAATCTGGATCAGGGTCATCTCCCCAAACAAGTTCCTGCACAACAGCAGATCCCCTTGTGTTCCCACTTTGCAGATTGGTGTCGATGTTCTTCTTGAGTAGCCTCAGTCTATCCGGGAGATCGGTGAGAACAACATCGCCTCCCAAAAGCGCTGCGATACAACTGAGAGAGCAAAGTTCAAAACACAGTACTCGTGGAGTTCAATCACGGAAGATAAAGATTTGCACTTTTTTTAGCTCACCCAACTAAGCCACAACCAGAACCCAGCTCAACGATTTTCTTGCCTTCAAGAGAAAGATCTTTGGAATCAACAGAATGTTCCAAGAACTTCCCTAGGACCACACCACTGTCCCACATTACTGACCCCGTTACTCCAGGCGTGTTCTTCACATCCCAATATACAACAAAACACACATGAGATAGTTCAAACCCATTTGATGATCAGTGCAAGAAGAATCAAGTTACATCACTGCCTTCAAATGCTATGCTAAAAGCCACAAACACAAGCATCTTCTACAACCTAACTACCCAAGTTAAAATACAATGTATAAACCCTAAAAGTTCACATTTTTTATGCTATGAATATGTTAAGCTAAGAGGTTTACCAGTGAACAAGGAGACTGGAGGATAGAGAGTGAGTGGCCACAAGCGTCGAGACGCAGCTCAAGAGAAGACTGCGAAACTAAGGTGTTGGGAGCAAAAGATGTTGGGCCTTGAATAGCCCATATGATCATTATCTCCGCCGCCGCCAAATCCGAATCGGATTCCGAGTCTGAAGTCGGAAACCCACCGACGGCTATCACATCTCCGCCGTAACCACTCATCCGGCGTATCTCCTCCACCGTATCTTCTCCTTTACTTGCTTCCTCCTCGCCCATTTTCTAAAACCCCCACACGTGCCGCCGAATTGACTCTCTCTCCGGCCTTTAGGAGACGGACCAACAAACAAACGGGGGGCATCTAAGTGAAATACAGCATAGTTGTGGGGTTATTACCAATTAACCAATATTTTTACATTTTCTCCTATTCCCCCCCCCCAAGGAGTTTGTAAGAAATTTAATTAACCCAAATAATCAAGCAAGCTATTAATATTATGTTATGGATGATATGTTGTATTTCATATAAACCGTTGGTTAAGTCACAAACTTGGTATTGTCACAAGCTTCATCAATCTCCCACATTACATAAGCTTGTAGGCATATCTTCATCTTCATGAAATCTGAAACAAGCTATTCTTTATTTTTTTAATATAAGGAAGTTTCTGGACCGAAACTCATAATCCTATGCACCTAAAACTCAGCATGTAACGTTAGTTTTGTCTCAACAATCATTTTAACAAGAGATCTCTGGTACAATGGTTAAAGTTCTTTCCAATGAAGCTAATGACCTCTAGATTCACAAACTACTCCTTTTTTTTGGAATGAATGTGAAAGTTATACTCAAACCAAAAGACTGTGTTACATCTAGTGCTTTTTTTTCAGAGAAGTGTTTTTAACTTTTTAAAAATATCTCTCATAAAATAAGTTCAAAAAAAATATATATATATCTCTCATAACTAATAAACCATATGAATGTAAAAAACGTGCTAGGTGCTTGCTTATCCTTGAACCAAACCATGTTAGAAAGCCCTGCTTCATAAACTCTATTTTCCTTGAAGACGAATTGTGCCGAGTCTGTTTCTTATTCTCCTGTCCATATGCTTCTCAAGTCTGAGAGGAGGTGAAGGATCCTCTCCATGTCTCCGGTTAATTCTTTCACGCCATATACAGTGGACTGCAGCCGCCTGGAAAGCAGCATACCTTGTATTGTAATAAAGAGTTTTATCCAGCTTGATGTTGATTCCTTGATTAGAGCTGCCATTAAATTACTAGCAGTAGTATAGTCAGTCATCACCCAAAATTCCACTCATTAAGAAGGCGTACTTTGGTGTTCTATTCGCAAACCAGATACTCTTACTCCAAGAATAAACTGTGGTCACTTCTATCTTATTTGCTGCCAAGTGTTCTTATATGAGAATTTGTTGCTATACTTATTTTCATTTTGTCTCCATATCTGAATATCCTCTACCTTAACCCTTGTTTGCCTCCTCTTATCTATTTCATCCTCCACCTGATTTAAGCCCGAGACTCGATGCCTTATCTGCCCGTGGGTGTTAATGACATCTTCCACTGTTGCTGTTTCTGCTATGCCCATGTCAATGTCAATGTAACACCTCTGTTTCCAATAATGTCATGTAATCTGCCCATGTCAGTCCAACAATCAAACAAAAAAAAAGTGGTTACACCATTTCTAATGTGTGAAAAGCTTTAGCCAGTTCTCGAGCATTTAAAATTTTCCTCCACAACCATGATCCAGCTTAGGAAGTTTCCCTCAAAGTAAAGACCAGAACAAATTCTTTCGAATAAGATACATTTGTATCCATTGCATCCACAGCGACTTCGCCGAACACAACCACCATATAAGCTTAAGGCAACTGACCATATATACCACCTTTAGAGATGGAGTGCCTAGTCCCCCTTCATGTTTTGGTTTACATGCATCCACCCAAGCAACCTTTTCATGTCCGGCCCTGACCACAAGAAAGCTGAACATAACCTCTCAATTTCTGCAATACAGGCACTTGGAAGCCTGAAAGCTCTGATAGCCAGAAGTTTGTTCAACTCATGATCACCTAGTTAATTTAGCCTTCTCTTCCCATTTTCTTCATGTAAATTTGTACGTTTGACATCATGAGCTCTTGCTAACATAACATGACAACCGTATGGTTTCGGAAACAATTCTCTATTTCAAACTCCAACAAACCCGTTTGATCTCAACAAATTACAACAAGTGCAGGGCTCCACGGGCTGTCTTGAACATTAAAGCTAAACTCTTATAAGCTTTCAACATAAATATTGGAGACGGCAAAAACAAAACGCGGCGAGACTAAATGGAGAAAGAACCCTGTTTAGTGTTCATCACTCCTCTCAGTCTTCTTCATCTGAAGACTCATATGCTAATCCCAGCAAGCCTTTCAAAGCATTTTGACCTTGCACATTGCTTTCTGCTGCTTTCCCTCTGGGTTGCTCCTCCTCAGGTCTGTCCAGTTTCTTTGACACAGCATTAGCTTCTTCTTTCTGCTTATCTCTTTGAACCTTTGCTTCTGTTGGCCCTATATCGCTTCTTTCTGCACTTGAGGTCGTAGAGACCTTTGGTCGCTTTGGTTTAACCTCAACAACCTTTCTCAGCAAATCTTGCTGCCTACACATTGGAAACACACACAAAGTTGGTCACCGACTTAGAGTCTTAAGACAATCCATTTCATGGTGAGAATAAAGTAGAAAGGGAGGAAACTGCTACCTGATACCACTCTTTGGTTTGGGCTCAACACGAAGTGGTAAAGGAACAGATGCTGGAGATGAATCAGCTTGGGTTGCAGCTTTGTGATTTATGGTCAAGAAAGACATATACAGTGGTGAATGAAATCATGGCTAGCTACTGAACAATAATCAAACAAGAAAGGATATTTTAAAGGCAGCAAAAGCCCTCTTCTCAGTTCGTCTCAGAAGGCGCTCTGCATCCTGCTCTGCCTCCATCTGCTCTTTCAAATAAAGTAAATCGTCGCTGTCCAAAGCTACAGTAATAAAAAAAAACACTTCAAAAGTAATGAAACAATTTCAAAGAGATGAGAGAGAAAGAAAGGGAGAGAGATTGGTACCGCCTCTTCCATGAAGATAGCCTCCACGCTCACCAGCAACATCTTGCATCTAAATGCAAATAACCACAAAAAAAAGTTGGCAGGGGCCATTATCCCTGCCGGGGCATGTTATCAGAACAGTCTCTTCCCAAAAATAGAATCACTTCACAGACATCAATAACCAACAACACTTCTAAGAAAGAGCTTTCTCTATAAACCACAACAATCAATAAAACACCACGTTGATCCAGTGGTATGGAAGCAAGGAAGAAACAAGAGCTTGATCAAACCGATGACACTCAAAAGACGAATCAAATAACTATTATACAATGCAAGAAAGAGGAACAATTTACACAGAGATAAGCTCTCGCATACAACTAGGTAACAAAGGAGAGGGCGAGGCGCTAACCTTTGCAACCATCCGTTGAAAGGTGACATCTTCATCATCTATCTTACCCCCCTTCCCTAGTTTCCTATCTGCAATCAAAAAGTAAACGAAGCTCAATCGAGAAACCCATACAATGAAATCTAACCAGAAACAATGTTCGATTAAAGGTTGCACCTTTAGGGTCGGAGAGATTTGTGTATTCTTTAACTTCCCTCCCTGACATCGTCTCGCTTAAAGAAACTCACAGAAGATTAGGGTTCCTACGTTTTCCAGGGATGATGAGGAAGAACACGGAAATTGGCTTTCCCTCGGACAAAACATGAAGTGATGATGTTTGGGTTTTGTCTTCTCCATTGGGCTTACTCTAGACAATCGGACTTTATTCAGGCCTAGTTAATTTCTTAGCCCAATATTCACTACTATTTTTTTTATAGGAAATAAATAAGATTTAAAAGGTATAAGTTTCATTATTATTTTCTTTTCTTTTTTTTTTCTTAAACAAAAAAAATCATCATTTGAAAATAACTTCACCTATTTAGAATTTATTGAATCTACTATATGATAAAAAATATATATATATATTTAGTAGGAGGATGGAAAAGTCATTAAATTTGCAACACGTCATTGATCATACCAGTAAGAAAATTTATTTCATGTCTCATTCACTCTCTTGGTTATGTATCTTCCCAATTTTGTATTCATGTCATTTTTGACATAGTTACATCAATGTCTTAGCTAAGAGTCTAAAAGCACGTTCAACGCGGGTTGTTAAGGGGGTGCTTAGTTTAATTTTGGATTTAAGAAAAAAGATAAATGGGATTAATGAGTGGAAGCGGCGCTTAAATAAGGGGAAGAAGAACCACGTCTTGTGGACACGTGTTCGCTATTGGGCACACCTCTTTCGCTCTTTTTTTGACAAACACACGGCTTCTCTCTCTCCGCCGCGTAGACGAAACCTCGTCTCTTCACCTCACCTCGTCGAATCCGCCGGTGTTGATCGATTTCTCACCGATCGGTTGAAACCGTCGGCGTATGTGACGGTGAGAACCTCGTATCTGGCGGTGGAGGCGTCGATTGTGGCCTATTTGATAGACGACGATGCGTCTCTCTAGCTCTCTCCACCACTCTGCCTCTCTTTCATCATCTCTCCTCGGAGAAGAATCACGGCTTCTGTTTCTGTGGCTCGACGGCGCTCCTCGACGGTTGAAAACCTCTATCTCTCCCTCCACGGCTGAAGTCGCCGAAGCGAAAGGTAAAGCAGAGTATCTCTCTTTCAACTTATGCATGTCTTTGATTTTTGGTCTTTCTCTGTATTTGTGATGTGTTTGCTTCATATGATCTGGCTTTTGATGTCTGTTATTGTAATCGGTCACCTCTGATCCACTTTTATTTTGTTTTGTTTCTCTGTCTGTTGAGATGGTTCCGATCAAGAGGATATCGATGTTCGTCTTACGGATCAACAAACATGAAGGTTCATCAACGTTCGACTACAATGGCAATAAAGGTAACACGCATCTTTATCGCTGAACTGAATTGGTTTAGTCTGTTTGTCTTATCTGAATTGGAATGGTTGTCAAATTGATTAAGTCTGTTTATCTGAACTGAATTGATTTAGCATTTAGTTTGTGTGTCTGAACTGGATTGATTGTCGAAATGGTTTGAATTGAACCGAATTGATGGTGCTTCTGCTTTGTGTCTCTGAACTGAATTGATGGTGCTTTTGGTTTGTGTCTATGAACTAAATTGACTCTAGTTTGTGCTCGGATTGAATAGTGTCTATTATGTGTTTTTTGTTTGTCTGTTTGACCTGAAAATTGTTTGTCATTTTGGTTTCAATTGAACTGTTGGTAATTAATGTTGTGGTTAGAGAGATATTTACTTGTGGTCATTAATGTTGTGGTTAGATAGAAAACAAAGGTGATGTGTGATTAATGGGTTAGAAAACTGTCTTCTCGAAATGGTTGGGTGTTGATCAATGGTGATCAATACTTGTTTCCTTCTTCCCTTCTTCTCTTTTATTAAAACCGTCATTCTTCTCTTACATCTATCAAAGCTTTCTCTCTTTTCGTTATTTCTTTTATTTCTCTCTATTGTTTATCTATGTTGTTTCTCTCTGTTGTTTCTCTCTGTTGTTTCTCTCTTGAGCCTTTCGGATATGGATTCCAATTCATATACACCGATTGGAAACTTTGTTGATCTTCTGAATAGTCAGCAAAACACTGTCTTTGGTTATGTCCAAGACAGTGTCGAAGTCTCTTCCTCCCAAGTCCCTGCAGACCGTAAAGAAAGGAGGGCGTGGACGCCAGTTGATGATGTTGCCCTCATTAGCGCTTGGCTAAACACAAGCAAAGACCCGGTGGTAGCTAAAGAGCAAAGAGCTGGTGCGTTCTGGAAAAGGATTGTTGCATACTTTGCAGCAAGTCTCAAAGTTGCAGGTTCTGAAACTAGACAGCCACCTCATTGTAAGCAAAGGTGGCAGAAGATAAATGACCAAGTAAACAAATTTTGTGGGGCGTATGAAGCAGCAACAAGGGAGAAGAGTAGCGGCCAAAATGAGAACGATGTTCTCAAACATGCGCATGAGATCTTCTACAACAACCACAAGAAGAAGTTTACTCTTGAGCACGCATGGAAGGAGTTGAGGAATGACCAGAAATGGTGTGAATTGTGTAGTTCTAAAACCACAGCAAGCGGCAAAAAGAGGAAGTTTGATGAGAGTGCACAATCAGCAAGCTCTTACGCGTTTGAAACCACCACTGGTGAAGCTGAGCAAGCAACTATGCGTCCCCCTGGTGTTAAGGCTTCAAAGCGCCATGGTAAGAAGACGATGGGAGATGGTAAGGCGCTGGATGAGTTGGAGAGTATGTGGAGGATCAGGAAGGAAGATTTGGCTGTCAAAGAGAGGATGGCAAAGATGAAGCTACTTGACTCATTAGTTGGCAAAGCAGATCTACCCGAGTATGAAGAAGCTTTGAAGAAGAAGCTCATTGATGAGCTTGTGTCAAATTAGTTATAGTATAAACTTAAGTTTGTGTTGTTTAAAGTATGGTCTAAACTTAAGTTTGTGTTGTCAAATTACTTGTTTGTTGGTCTCTAAGCTTAAGTTTGTGTTGTCTTTAAGTCTCGGTTCTTATTTTGCAAGTTTCTGTCTCTCCACATTAATAATATAATTTCTTATGTTCGGTTTCTCAACTTGATATATATGTTTTAAAAAAGCTGTGTGTATGTGTTCACGAGTCTTTCTGTGTCTGTATTTTTCTTGTCTTGTTGACATGTGCTTGGATTAATGTTTTTTGTCTTTTTGTCTCTGTATTTTCAGGTCATGCGAGTTGGAATACAATTTGTTGGAAGACAGTGTTGTTGTTGGAAGACATTGGATGAATCATGTCTCATCTGTTGTCACATGTGTTCACGGGTCTTTGTCTTGTTGTACTGTGTATTCTGTTGTCTCATGTGTTGTTCACAAGACAGTGTTGTTGTTGTAAGTCACGAGTCTTTGTCGAGTTGTAAGTCACTAGTCTTTGTCAAATTGTGGTGTAGTGTGATTGACTCAAGTTGAATGTATTATATAAACTTCTCAAGTCTTCTCATTTGCACAAACTTCTCATACTTCTTTCTTAACAAACTTCTCATTCTCCACGATAAAATTTTTCATGTAAACAAACTTCTCATATAAACATAAAGTGTCATATCTCCTCTTGTTTCTTATCTCCTCTTTTCATATAAACAAGCTTTTCATTCTACACCATCTTGTTTCTTATGGCATCTTCTTCCAATAATCATTTTCAGGATTTAGAAGATGACATATTTGATCAACACTGTGATCAATATTTTGATCGTTACTTCGAAAATGTTGTCAATAATTATGGTGATCAACAAGAAGAAAGAAGAAGAAAAAAAAAGAGCTTATATCGAAAGAAACCGTGAAGTAGGCAATCTCTAGCTGTGGAATGATTATTTCAGTGACACACCAACATATCCTGATAATATATTCCGCCGACGATTTAGAATGAACAAGCTGTTGTTCATGAAAATTGTTGATCGACTCTCCAATGAAATGAAATTCTTTCAACAAAAACCAGATGGTCTCGGAAGGCTTGGTCTCTCTACACTTCAAAAATGTACCGCAGCTATTTGAGTCTTGGCATATGGTCATGCGGCTGATGCGGTTGACGAATACCTCCGGCTCAGTGCAACTACTACTCGGTCATGTTTGGAACAGTTTGTCGAAGGAATAATAAAAAATTTCAGCGATGAGTACCTAAGAAAACCAACACTGGCTGATCTTCAACGCCTACTTTATATCGGAGAGCATCGCGGATTTCCCGGAATGATAGAAAGCATTGATTGTATGCACTGGGAGTAAAAGAATTGTCCTACCGCTTGGAAAGGTCAATATTCAAGTGGTTCGGGAAAACCCACGATTGTTTTAGAGGCAATTGCGTCGTATGATCTATGGATATGGCATGCGTTTTTCGGACCTCCAGGTACCTTAAATGATATCAATGTTCTAGATCGTTCACCTGTTTTCGATGACATAATAAAAGGTCATGCTCTGCAAGTCACTTACTAGGTCAATGGAAGAGAGTATTATTTGGCTTACTATCTCACCGATGGTATTTATCCAAAATGGGCAACTTTTATCCAATCTATTCCAATACCACAAGGACCGAAAGCAATTTTATTTGCTCAACATCAAGAAGCTGCCCGGAAAGATGTCGAGCGTGCATTTGGAGTCTTGCAAGCTCGCTTTGCGATTGTTAAGAATCCAGCTCTTTTTTGGGATAAAGTCAAAATTGGAAAGATTATGAGAGCATGTATCATACTCCATAATATGATAGTAGAAGACGAACGAGATGGCTACACTCAATATGATGTTTCAGAGTTCCAACAAGAACACAACGGGAGTTCACATGTTGATCTCACATATTCTACAGATACCCCTACAAATATCGCCAATATGATGGGTGTTCGAACTAGAATTCGTGATAGACAGATGCATCACCAACTGAAAGCTGATTTGGTTGAACATATATGGTGTAAATTCGGACGTGATGAGGACAACAACTGATATATTATGTGTTTTTTTCAAATTATTTTCGTTTATTTTAGTAATTTTTGCTGTAATTTTTTTTTAAATCTATGTTTAAAATGATTTTTTGTAATATATTTTATTTAATAAATAAATTTTTACTAAAATTAAATTTATCTTTAGTATTATTTTTTTTATCTTTAGTATTATTTTTTTTAAGAACCTTTAATTAAGAATCTACCATTGGAACAGTTTAAACAAAGAGATTCTTAGCAATGGTTCTTAAGCTAAATTTATTACTTTAAAATGAATTAAGAACCCATTAGGGGTTCTATGGTTGAACGTGCTCTAACAGCTTAACTATCTAATGTAATTTACGGCTTAGTAATAATAATTTCAACAATTCACAATATATACCACAATAGTTATCTGTTTAATTTTTGTTTGAACTATTAGAAAAAGAAGAAAAGAAGTCTAGTAGTAGTCTCTTAGACTAGCAACGTCAAGTAACCTTTATTGGCATGTGACCCAAGTTATAGACAGAAAGTACATTTACTATATACAGATGCATTATCACGATTTATATCTATCTACGGATCCAAACCCTACAAGGAAAAAAAAACTGTTGACTATTAAATCACAAGTTGAATCATAAACCTTTTTTTTTGAAACACGGTCAGAAACTACAACTAAACTTTTGAAAACATGTGGTATTTGATAAAATGATGATAATAATATAATAAAAAAATTCTATAATAAAAAAAAAAAACAAAACAAAACCGCACGTTGGACGTTATTGTGTTGGTGAGAGACGTGACATGAATCTTCACCATAAGTTTGATGATCATTACAAGGTGAATTTATTAGATTTGTAAACCAATGAGAGAGTGTGATGGGTTCATTGGTCCGTACGAATACAACTTACAATAAAACCAAACCAACCAAAAGAAAATCGCATTTATAAATCATTAAATATTTTATTGTTTCCTTCCTTCTAACTTTCAAAAAGTCATCAACTTGTCAGAGATCTCATTTCATTTACATAACAACAATTAGATCAATCAACAGACGCACTTTGATCAAAGAGGAAGGTTTAAGAAAAAGGCAAAAGCAGAACACATACCATTTTAATAGAAAGATGAACAAAGTTTAAAAGCTTTTAACTGTAACAAAGAAACAAAAACCTTGCGATAGAAGTCAATACCCGAACCATACAAAGAAAGTTTGAACTTGCATGGTGCGTTCTTGACTTCCAGTTTCTAACCAAAAACAATAATAATAGTAAAAAAACCTAAAAATCTCATTAAAAGAAACAACAAATGAAGAGAGATGATGAGGAGGAGGAAGGTGAGTAAGAATCCAGCTGGTTGTTTAAATGAGGTTTTGTCCAAGAACAGAACAAGTTGAAGTTAATGTCTTTTCTTCTCTCTCTCTCTCTATGGCATTCACTTTCTCTGATCCATCATTGAAGAGAAAGAGACACCCAGAAGAAAAAAGCAGAAAAGAGCTTTTAATTGGTTGTTGCATCAAACTGTAGTTGAAGCACTAGGAAAGTTGTTCAACCCGGTTTTAATCTGGTGCACTGTGGTTCCAATCAGGTTATTAACCGTTTCTACTGACTCCATGTTAAGTTTAGCAGACGGTAAGTTGCTAACCGTTATCTGAAACCCAACCGTTATCAATGACCCTCCTCCTCCATAACCGCTTGACGATGAGGCTCCTCCTTGCTCAGCACTTGGACTATTGCGGTTTCCGTCTGGTGAGATTGCGAAGCCTGAGGACAAGATTGGAATGTATGACGTATCGTCGCCGTTCATTGCAATGTTCAGCGCTGATAAATCCACAGGACTGTACACAACAAGTGCTCCTGATGAGTCTATTGAGGTTTCTTGTAGAATCAGCATGTTGTTACTCTGTGATGCACTCGATGCCTAATAGCAAAACAAAACTCCATCAGCCAAGAAACAAAGAATCATGGAGAGATTTTGAAATAGAGGTAAAGGCTTACACGTAGAACCGATATGCAGCATCCAGGATGTGATCCGTTTGCTATATGAGCAACTTCTTGAACCGCGTTACTATTCGAAAGAACATCCCACTAAAAAAAAAAAAGCAAAGAAACATTAATCATTACATAGGAACAGTCTTTTTACTTATGAAGATGTCTTGAGTCCTATTTTGTTGTTACCTGAGGACGTGTTCTTTCGTCTTTGAGGAAGTTGAAGACGTTTTGAGGAGAGTTTGGTAGCCAGAAGGTGGTAGCAGCAGAGAGGATAGTGCCGTTTGGTTCAGGGCTCTTATGTGCAGTCACACGGACACCAACTTCGTTCAGCTCCGCAACAACCGTTGAGCGAGTGTTGTTAGATCTGCTGACACTTATACAGTAGTTGCTAACCATTCTATGAGCTAGTCTCATCATGCTTCTCTTCCCTTCCGGCGATGGAATCACTAAAACTCAAAAACAAACATTTATTAAATCAATTCAGAAAATTAGATTACCAAATGTTGATTTAGCTTACCTCCACCGAGGGATGAAGCTGCTGGTGCTAATAGAGAAGCATATCTTTCACACATTCTCTGGAGAGTAGTAACCCATCTCTCAGCTCCAAAAGCAATCCCTTTGTGAACCATCTCTCTGTACATCTCATTGACCGGTTCTTTCTCTTCGGTTTCAGTATGCTCAACCCAAGTAACCTGTTACATATCATGAACTTGAGGGAGATGCTAATTTAGTAGAAAGGGAAAAAGAACAAACTCAAACCTTGGAGTATCCGTTAGGCATGTCCTGAATCAAGCATCCAGATGGAAACCTATAGGAGTGAGAGTGTGAAACAAACTGAGGAAGATGATATGAGACGTTGACAACTATCCAGCTCCCTTGCTCAATCTGCTGACAGTAGCGTAGCTCGCAGAACTCGCGTGTTGCTACTAGTGGAGAAAGCACTTCCATCTCTTCATACATCTACACAAACCAAATGCATGAGGAAACTAATAATGCTAATGATGCATCACAAGTTAAGGAAGTTTACCAAATGCAATGCACCCTCATGGGTACCACCTCCCATTCCTGAAGAAACCACTGCAAGCGTTTTAGAAGCTGCAACGATTGAAGGAAACAGCTCTGCCCACTTGGCCTGCAAATTCAAAAGACAAACTTCATATCTCAAATGCTGCCAACAAAATACATGATGAAGGATGTCTCAGGTAACTTACACTATCCATGAACATGTCGACAAGCGACATAGCATTCATGAAAACAATACCAGAGGACCTAGACGCCTCGATTCTAACGTTATGGTTCTTCCCTCGGTTACTTGACCTTGGGAAAACATTCTCATAGCTTCCAAGATTGAGAACCTCTCCGCATCCATCTGATCCACTCCACAGAGGCTCGTTTGTGTGAACAAGCCTGAGCAGTTCTTGCATAGCAGTCAAAGCAATGTCGTTCATAATAGGCTTGTCCATGTCAGATACCGCAAAGTTGCTAGACATGGAGCTTCCCGGAAGAAGATCGAAATCAAGCGAAGGACCACCAGCTAAACTAGTCATGGAGAGATCCAACGGTGAGATGTGCATTGGATGTAGAGTTGAGATGTGAGATGAGATTGGTCTTCCCATGTACTTTGAGGCAACGGTGGACATTCTTTCAAGCTGTTTGCAAATAAAAAGATTTTAGATTAGAAATGAAGGGAAAATAAAAAGACAAAAACAAAAAACAAAAAAAACAAAAACAAAAACCTCTTCTCTGAGATGAGCGTTTTCCATGCGGAGCTTTTGCTCGTCTAGGTAAGGATCTTCACTAACGGGAGGGCCTCCACAGTTAGGGCATATAGCATGCTTGAGAGCTTCTCTGATGGCAATGTTCTCGCATCGAATCTTATCGTTCTCAGCTTTTAGTGCACTGTTGTCTGCTCTCTCATGTTGCGCCTACACAAAAGAACATGAATCACGATCAACAATACTCAGATAAACAGGAGAGAGATAGAGACAAAACCTTAAGCTGAGTTCGTCTGTTCTGGAACCAGAACTTGATCTGTCTCGGAGCCAAACCCAACTCTTTGCTGAGTAGATTCCTCTGCTTGTCATCTGGATGAGGACACTCCCTAAAACTCCTGCAAACATTCAAACGGTTATCAGAATAACATTCTCAGACCGAAAAACAAAAACTAAAGAGAAAGAATATTACGATTCGAGGCGTTGAATCTGTTGAGCGGTATGACGATGGTAACGTTTCTTCTTCCTATCAGTTTCAGACGCGTCGTGACGTTGTCTACCACCACCATCACCGTCTCCGCCGTCTCCTCCGCCGCTACCACTTCCCCCGACGACGAAACTCATCCTCTTTAGACAAAGAAGAGAAAGAGTAAAGACTCTTTTTATTTTTTGTTACTTAGTTTTCACCCAACCACAAACTGTTAATGGTCCATTTACACCACTGTCGCCATTAACGCAGACCCACTAGAAACAGAGAAAGAGAGATAAAGTTTTTGCACCTACAAGAAGGGAGAGAGAGAGAGAGAGAGAGAGAGAGAGAGAGAGAGAGAGAGAGGTTAAAAGGAAAACGAAACGGAAGAGAATCTGAGAGAGGCGGTGATTACGGGAGGTGAAAGGGTTTGATTAAGGCAACAAATCATTGATATGAAATGAAGATTGATTGATTTTTTTTTGCTCTATAATTTCAGCTAAAATAAAGGAGAGAAGAAAACTCTGTTTTTAGGCCGTAATAATGTCACCCCCTAGAGAGAGGAGGGTGTGATGAACTCTACTTGCTCTAAGCCTCTCACTCTAAAGCCGCCATTAGTGGTTTCTTTCTCCTCTCTTAATCCCTTTTTCTTTTTTGCTTCTTCTTCACATTCATTACAGATTCCTAAACTCTCTCTCTCTTTAGAAATTGTGTAACCGATGGGGTTTTAATAGGAGAGAGAGGGGGTTTTTAAGTCTCTTGTTCTTTCCATTACTGCTAAGTAGTACTCTCACCATACTCGGGGGTAAGGAGAGAGAGAGAAAGAGAGAACCGAACCAACCTTCTTCTTTTTTTCTCTCTCTCCGCAACTAACTCTTTCTGGAAAGAGATTGGTTTTTTGAAAGAGAACGGTTTGTTGTCTCCAGGGAGGGTTAATCGACGGCGGTTGGATAAAAGCAAGGGACTTTAACCACTTTCTCCGGCGACTTCCTCTCACGTCTTATACTAGTAAAATTAAAAAGGAACTAAATGTTTACTATTGTTATCATTTACTAATCTAGACAAATGTGAAAAAATGAAATATGTACTATGTTTTAGACAATTTTGTGTATCTATCTATATATACGTTTGTTTTTGAAAAATTGTCAAAAATACAATTTTTAAAATACTATTTACACTAACCACTTTTACCATCATCTTTAATGAAGAGTAAAAAATATTTATAACCTTTTAATTACATTTGACAAAAAAAAAACATATGGTTAACTAATTTAAACTTAAAACATCAACTCTAAACTCTTAATCATCAACTCTAAACCCTAAACCATGAAACATCAACTCAAAACCCTAAACCCCGAAAACATCAACTCTAAACCTTAAACCCTAAAACTTCAAATCTAAATCCTAAAACATCAACTCTAAACCCTAAACGCAAACCCTAAACCCTAAATTTAAACTTAAAAAATCAACTTTAAACCTAAATCATCAACTCTAAACCCTAAATCATGAAACATCAACTCTAAACCCTAAACCATGAAACATTAACTCTAAATCCTAAACCCTAAACCTTCAAATCAAAACCCTAATACATCAACTATAAACCCTAAACGTAAACCTTAAACCCTAAACCTTATATTTTATGAAATTCGAACCCTAAACCCTAAAACCCTAAACCTTCAAATCTAAATCCTAAAACATCAACTCTAAACCTTAAACGTAAACTCTAAACCCTATATTTTCAAATCTAGGGTTTTAAGGTTTAGGGTTTAGGATTTAACGTTTAGAGTTGGAGGTTTAGGATTTAGGGATTAGAGTTGATGTTTTAGGGTTTAGGGTTAATTTTTTAGGGTTTAGGGTTTAGAGTTTACTTTTTAGGATTTATGATTTAGTGTTGATAGTTTAGGGTCTAGTGTCGATGGTTTAGGGTTTAGAGTTGAAGTTTAGGGTTTAGGGTTTAGAGTTGATGTTTTAGGGTTTAGGATTTAGGGTTTAGAGTTGATGTTTCAGGGTTTTGGGTTTATTTAAAAAAAATAGGGTTTAGGATTGATGGTTTAGGGTTTAGGGTTTAGGGTTTAGGGTTCGTATTTAAAAGAAAATAGGGTTTAGGATTAATGGTTTAGGGTTTAGAGTTAGGTTTTAAGGTTTAGGGTTTGAATTTCGAAATAGCATAATTCAGAAAAAAATTAAAAAAAATATTTTTTTAATTTTTTTAGATTTTTATTATTTAAATATTGATTTATTATATATATAAAGAATATGAACATATGAGTCTTTTGCCACTTAATGAAAAAAATATTTTTCAAAATGTCTGTTTAATGATGGTAAAAATGAAAAGTGGTAGCATAAAAGTGGTAAACATGTAATTTTTCCTTTGTTTTTCTTTATCAAATGTTACTTCTTGTTGTATAAATATAGTGAACAAAGAAAAAGACATTAAACTCGAGTATTAAAAAAGGTGTATTTTTATTTACTATGGGTCATAATTTAGACAAAATTGCTAATAATCCCCTATATATTATTTGTGAAACATTACAACTTTTTTTTGTTGCCACGTGTCATTACTAGGATGATTCTTAGAATTATTAGGGAAATATGTTGGTCCATCTAATTATATTTTAAGTTTTTTATTAAACTAACTATAAATTCATTATTAATGTCATTTATTATTTCCTTAAATAAAGATTACGAAATTGCCTAATGTGGCTAAAGTATATATGACAATTAATGATTTTAAATAATAAAGATCTGATAAAAAATAATATATCTTCTATCAAATTTGTTTAATTTTAAACTATTAAAATAATTTAAAAAAAAATCACCATAACCATATTATAAAAATTAGATTTTTCTGTATATGTTATATTTTGAATTTAAAAAAACGACTATAAATTACTAAAACTGTTAAAAGTCTCACATTCAAATTTTGCGATCCATGGTTTAAAATTTTTGTTATGACAAAAAACAAATGATTACAAAATCATTTAAATAAAAGTCTAATTTAATTAATCATTAAGATTTAAAATATATATGTATATATATCATTCTAAATTAAACTATAAACCATATTGAATAAATAAATATTTTAATTTCAAAATTTACTTTGAATAAATTTTTTTGATAAAAGTTTTGAACTAACATTGATAAATTTTATAAAATTATAAATTACTAAAATTATTAATCCCACAGTAAAATTTTTGTTATCAGTAATTTAAAGTTTTTGTTATTAAAGATACACATGATAAGAAAAACATATGAGTAGAAAGCATCATTTAATAGACATTAATATTAAAAATTATATTATGTATGTTAATATCATTTAAATTTAATTACATATCCTATCAAATTTTTTAAAAAATTGTTTAGATTAATAAAATTGATTTATACGTTCGCATCAATTTAATTATATATGTAATAGTTACTGACTTTTAATTATTCAATATATATTTATTATTTCATAATATATAAGAACATATAATACATAAAATAATTTATATATATAATGTTTATTCCGCGCAAGGCGCGAATAGATTAGTAAAATATTACTTACTGAATACTCTGAATGCGGTGAACGTTTATGAGGTTTTTTTTTTTCTATTTAAGATGGCTATTATTCATGTCTTCCCTGATTTAATCATATCTTTATTTTGCAACATCACTCGTTATTCAATACCCGTTTTCAATTATGGACTGCTTAAATTTTTTAAGTTTGTAAATACCAATTATTACAGGTTTTGTACATAATTATATTAATTAGTTATTTTATGTGTGCGATCATGATTCATGACAACAATTATATAGATGTTTTTACAACATATACTTTTATCCATCTACAAGAATCTACGATATACAGTTTATCTACACCATGCTATAATTAATAATTAAACTATCACCATGCTATAATTAATAATTAAACTATCATTCAGTTAACTGAAATAAAATCATTGTAACATTTTGAAAATATTTACTATAAAACCTAATGATATTTAATATTTTTCATATTGAGAAAAATGAATTACTAGAACGAATATCTTCCTAAATTACATTTCATACTATGATATTTGTAAATGTGTTTAGAGAATTATTACTTCATCCATTTTAAAAAGATGTAGTATGTTTTACATATTAAGAAAATATCATAAATTTTGATTATAAATACATGATTTTGTGATTAACTATTTCCACAATTTTTAATAAATCAAGATTCAATAAATACAATTTTTTTTTAATTTTACAATTTACCATTATTACATAATAAAAATGCATTGAAAATTAAAAATAAAGTGTATCTTTTTAAAACAATTTTCTTCTAAAACATTGATCAATTTGATATGGAGAGATTACTTAACACCCAACAATCAATTTTTGAAATGTATCATTACTGCTTTATGATATTTTAATTTAGATCATCAAAATATTATTCAAAGTTGTCGTTCATTTTTTATGAAGTTCCCAAATTCAAATAACCAATCGTAGTTCAAAGTTTATAATGTATCAGAAAAGTCAAACTTGTTACTTGTACATACATTGAAAATAGAAAACTGTGGAAGAAAGAAATATGGTTGAAACTTGAGAACTTGACAACAATGTGAATTTAATACTACTACATACTTCTACAAACTTTCGTTGACAAAAGGAATGACTAAACGTTAGCTGAAGAAAACGATAAGAAGCTCGTAAGTTGATTAGGTTGACGGAAAAGAAACGCCTGATGATCAGAATACAAATCTCAAAAATTAATTTGAGAATTCTCTCCTTTGCTGTTAGTTATCTTGTCTGTTGGGGGTGGATTTACATCCCCTCGAGGTCCATTACACATTGAACTAGGCTCATATTGCTAGGAAGCTCTAGGCCTCAACTTTCTATAAATAAGAAGCTACCTCCTTATGGAAAGAATCTCTCTCTTTTCCATCTAGACTTAGAACACTTCTTACAAAAGAATTTATGGATTCGTAGATTTAATTTATACTTGTAATCATACATGTAATACAATCTTTGATCAATAAACTCTTTTTGATGTTCATTTTTTCATTTGATCTCTATGTTGATTTCTCTTAAGCCTTAAGAATTTAAAAAATCTATTTATTAAATTCTTCATTGTATGAATCCGGCAAACACACCGTTTTCGGTTCAAACAGTTGGCGCTAAAAGGAGGGGCAAGGAGAACTATCTTCGAATCTATATTCATCTTCTCTAAAAAAAAAAAATGCGTCGTCGATTGCGACGACGAAACGCCGCGAGAAACCCCAGCTCGCCGGAGAAACGCTGCGCATCGTCGTCATAACCTCCGGAAAAGGCGGCGTCGGGAAAACAACAACCACTGCGAACGTCAGACTCTCCCTCGATCGCTACGGCTTCTCCGTCGTCGCAATCGACGCCGACCTCGGCCTCTGCAACCTCGATCTCCTCCTAGGGCTAGAGAATCGCGTCACTACACCGTCATCAAGGTCCTCAACGGAGACTGCCGCCTCGACCAGGCCCTCGTGCGCGACAAGCGCTGGTCAAACTTCGAACTGCTATGCATCTCAAAACCTAGGTCGAAGCTCCCGATGGGATTCGGCGGCAAAGCGCTCGAGTGGCTCGTCGACGCCCTAAAAACGAGGCCGGAAGGCTCGCGGACTTCATCATCATCGATTGCCCTGCCGGAATCGACGCCGGGTTCATAACCGCCATCACTCCGGCGAACGAGGCGGTTCTTGTGACGACTCCCGACATAACGGCGCTTAGGGACGCGGACATGGTCACGTCGCTGCTTGAGAGATGCTTGGTCTGTCGCTTCTCGGCGCGATTCCTGAAGACTCTGAGGTGATCAGGAGCACGAACCGCGGGTTTCCTCTTGTGCTGAATAAGCCTCCGACGCTTGCGGGGTTGGCATTTGAGCAGGCGGCGTGGAGGCTCGTGGAGCAAGATAGTATGAAGGCTGTTATGGTGGAGGAGGAGCCTAAGAAACATGGCTTCTTCTCTTTCTTTGGTGGTTGAGTGGAACCGAACTGAAATTGAAATAGCCATTAAAGGCACAAGCTTTCTGTAGGATGCTCGTTTCTTCTTCACACCAAAGATAAGTTATTTTATCAAACCATCACGTGCTTTAATCACTTAAACTTTGTGGCTTTGGTTTAAACTAATGAAACAACTCTAAACTGTTCATTCATCTTATGTTATTGCTTAGCTGTTGGTAGTCTATGATATTAATAAGTTGACAATTATTATATCATCATGCACAACTCACTAGCATTAAGTAAAAACAAGTTTGATAGCTTGCATATTAATTATGCAACAGTTGGTTATTTCTTCTGGTTTATATTGGTCTAATGATGATCATGCTTTTGTGAACCAGAGCCAAAGAGAAAAACGGAGCCAACAAGCAGTTGCCACCACCATATGTCCTCATGCTTCGAAAGATGGCTCTCAGCCACGAGCTTATTGGAAACAGCACAAGCTGTTGCTTTCTCACGTCATCATAGCCTGACGAGCATACACGCCAACAACTTGCTCGACACACACAATCTCAACACGAGACTTCGGGTCGGCAATAATTCGGTAAACATGCATTTTAGGCACGAGTTTAAATTGAACTTGCTTTTTATTAGGCACGAGTTTGCGGTCGACTCACTTATTGTTAGACACGAGTTTACAAAAACTCGTCTTTGGCTAGGCATGAGTTTACAGAAGCTCTCCTTCCACTAGGCACGAGCTCTCAGTAAACTCGCCTCTGTCTTAGCATGAGTCAAGTAAACTCGTCTTTCGCTAAGCACGCGTTTAAAGCAAACTCGCTTCTTACTTGGCACAAGTTCGAAATAAACTCGCCTAAACCGTCATAGGCACGAATGTGTCTAGTTCATTGTCTAATAAACCCTATTCGTAAACTTCGCAGAGATCGATTCCATCTCTCTCAACGAACTTGGGGGGACTTACTGTTGGGGGTGGATTTACACCCTCCCTCAATGCCCATTAGACAATGTACTAGACCCATTTGGCTAGAAAACCCTAGACATATCATTGTATAAATAAAGAGATCTTTCTCTTAATTAAGATCTCTCTTCTCCCATTTTACACATTACACACTTCATACAAAGAGCTTATTGATTTTTAGATTTATTTACACGTGTAGTCATACATGTAATATAATCTTTAATCAATAAATTCTTTTTGATGTTCTTTTTCCATTTGATTTCTATATTGATTTCTCTTTAGCCTCAATAATCTAAGAAATCTATTTCGTTGAGAGTAAACTGTACCCTACCCGAAAATGGTGTGTTTGTCGAATTCATACAGTTGGCGCTAGAAGGAGGGAGCCATTCAAAGCATATCAAACTTGGAAAAACCCTAGATCTTGGACAAAAAAAAATCAAAAATCAAAATCGTCTTTCTTCTTCCATTGGACGCGAGTCTAGAGAAAGGGGTAAGCTTTCTTCGAAATCGTGATGTTGATGTCACCAACGAACCCAAGATTCTCAGCTTGCCGTTTCATCCTTCGGTTCATAAAGATTGCAACAAAGCTTGGGAACTAATCTCGGCGAAGCTCACGAGCTTGATCTTGTCTCGGTCCGCCGGTGAAGCTTCTGGGACTGCTCTTCTCGGACTGCTCGAGCTTATTCCCAGTCCGGGAAACACGATCTCCCTAGGTGTGTTGCGATGAACTGAATCTTTCAAGGTCAAGTGAGAGTCGCGAAGAACACAAGTACAGAGAGAGACGCGAAGAACCCAAAGCCGTCGATGCCAAACTCGCCGTCTCGTCAAAGCTGAAGGCTTGAAATAGAGAAACGAAGCTGGTCGGTGAGGTTTGTTCAAACGCCATTAGTAGAGCAGCTACGCTCTGGTCGTTGTGAGCTCTGTTTTAATCTTTACAAGAGAACAGATGAGATGACGATAGCTTACTGAGATCAGGTTTTGAGCTTTGTTCAGAACAAGTCCTGAGCTTCGACATCGTCGATCTCTGGTCTAGGTGGATGGTGATTGATCGGGACACAGACACCGGTGATTGGTTCATTATCTCTGATGACTTGAGCTCTGTTTTCAGACAGAGTGGAGATATTATTTGACATTTGAGGTCACGCTTGGGTTTCATGTCAGCGACAGAGAGTAGAGAGGAGCAACAGAAGTAATCCATCAACACGAGCCCAAGATCGACTCCACAAATAAAGCTCTGGTCTTGTCTTCTAATGTCAAGAATAAAGTGGAGAATAAAGTGGCTTGGCCTATCAACTCGCCAGCATCAAGCTTCTCTTCTCGAAAACCAGTTCTGCGCAACCAACGTGTCGGCACAAAATGGATTCTCGTCAAGTGGTTTTTGGTCCATATCCTCACGACTCCAATGTAAGGTCTCTCAACGATGACTTTACAAGACTATAGAGGATCCATCTAGAAGACAAAACAGTAGAAGAGAAGGTTGGATTAGCATCCCTTGATATCTCCTCTAGAAAGACTTTGTTCATGAGTTTGTGAAGAAAGTTCTTCTAGTGAGACCTTGATCTCACTGCTACCGGAGATCATGATTCACTGCCATCTACTGCCAAGTCCTGAGTTCTCAGCATAATCTCATTTACGGCGAGAAGCTTATGGTGAGACGCTGTCCACAAAACAAAAAAGCTCGGCCTCCCATGCTCCATCAGTTACGACGTCTTTAAGCTCCATCGACACCAAGACCCCGAGCTTAACATCAAAAGAGGGGAGAAGCAGAGGAACACACGATGGACCATGACCAGCTCATGATCATCTACTTCAAAATCACGGTGACTGTGGCAACCACGAATGGATTTATCTCACAAGACCAAGCTTGCTCGAGTTGAGTTCGGGTGCTGTTCTTCTGCCGGTGGTGGCTTCAACATCGAGCGTCTTCAGACTCACGAGAGAACCGATGGACTCGCGGCATGGCATTGTCTCCTTCAGTCCAAAACTTACCGCAACCGGCACAAGCTTGAGACAAGAAGAGTTTGATGAGAACAAGCTCTGGAGTTGAGCTGCTGATCCGTTCCTGCTCACAATTAGAGGCTTAGCGATTTCAGTTCCTGGCCGTTATCTTACACTCTTCCACTGCCTCTTGTTGCTCCTTCGTGACTCGGCTCGGGCTCGCGTCTCTACGTCACAAAAAGCTCCTCCGACGATCACGATTCATCATCCTTGTCGTTGTCTTGACGAGATAAGTCTTTTAATCCAATTAGTTAATTATTTACTTCAGATACACCGTTTTATATTTTACAGCAGTACAAGGATCTTCACTTGTATTTTGCTAGTAAAGTTGATATTGAGCGTGATCTCCTATATTAATAATTGACATGCTTGCTTATGTCTCAGAATGAACAACTTTAGGTTGTCATCGCAACGGAACACGAGACAAGCTTTCTTCCATTACAACTAACGGAGTGGAGAAGGTGAAGAATATGAGACTCTCTTTGCAGTTGGCGCCGACTTGATCACGGTTCTCACAACCCTTGCTGACTTCATCGTCGCCAATCACGAGCTCATCACGGACCTCGCAGTTCCCGCGTTCATCAACGTTATCCTAGCCTAGCCTGACGAACGTACACGCGAACAACTTGCTCAGCACACATGATCTCAACACGAGACTTCGGGTCGGCAATAGTTCGGTAAACATGCATTTTAGGCACGAGTTTAAATTGAACTTGCTTTTTATTAGGCACGAGTTTGCGGTCGACTCGCTTATTGTTAGACACGAGTTTACAAAAACTCATCTTTGGCTAGGCATGAGTTTACAGAAGCTCTCCTTCTACTAGGCACGAGTTCTCAGTAAACTCGCTTCTGTCTTAGCATGAGTCAAGTAAACTCGTCTTTCGCTAAGCACGAGTTTAAAGCAAACTCGTATTTTACTAGGCACAAGTTCGAAATAAACTCGCCTAAACCGTCATAGGCATGAGTGTGTCTAGTTCATTGTCTAATAAACCCTATTCGTAAACTTCGCAGAGATCGATTTCATCTCTCTCTACGAACTTGGGGGGCTTACTGTTGGGGGTGGATTTACATCCTCCTCGAGGCCCATTAGACATTGAACTAGACCCATATTGCTAGGAAATCCTAGACCTCAATTTTCTATAAATAAGGAGCTACCTCCTTATAAGAAAGGATTTCTCTCTTTTCCATCTAGACTTAAAACACTTTCTTAGAAAAGAGTTTATGGATTCTTAGATTTAATTTACACTTGTAATCGTACATGTAATACGATCTTTGATCAATAAACTTTTTTTGATGTTCATTTTTCCATTTGATCTCTACGTTGATTTCTCTTAAGCCTTAAGAATTTAAGAAATCTAAATTCTTCATTGTATGAATCCGGCAAACACACCGTTTTCGGTTCAAACATTGTCATTATTGGATGAAATGGAAACGTATCGGATGAGATTATAAATGCTATAACGTAAATGAAATATATCTATTGATCGTTTTCAAAAGAAAATATATCTACTGATGAAGCAAACATAGTATAATGAATTTGTCATGCATCAATTCATAAAATATAAATCTATTGATGAGATAGTTATTTAGGAAGAAAAGTTATCTACATATTCCCTAGTATTATCACTTTGGTCTTTAATTTACCACTCATGTATGCCTAATATTATAGGAGTATTCATTAAATATTTACATTAATCTGATAGAGAAGAAGCAATTAAATAGAGTTTTAAAGCATTGATATAAAGTTCCCTACCACATTTATTTTGGGACCTTGAACAAAGTGAAACTTCACATACAGTCTCTGCATTCGTTTGCTCCATATAGCTATCTCAAATTTAATTATCATATGGACCGATTCATTGCTTTATTTATTATCTTAACAAATTAATTCAAATATATGTTCAACAAATTTTCATAATTAATACATGCAGAGAGTACGTACACGTGTTATTTAAAGTTGTCCAATCTGGAAGCCAAAACATCATAGAAATAATAATTCATACAGTTTTTATTTCTGACCATAACTTTCATATATTAACTTTTACATTGATGATATTTTCCTTTATTAAATATTTACAGCTTTTTAATTTACTTTTAATCCTCTTGAACCGAGTAAGTTCCAAAGAACCTCTGCTTCAAAATGTAACAGATGTAGAGACAAACCACTACTGACCAGAACAAGTTCCTAACCGATGAACCTCCTTGGTTCCGTTGTTGTCCGTATGCAATCTTCATCTTCTCTAGCCTCTGTGTCTCTTCAGAAGTCTCTAAAACTTTCTTCATCCTCTCTGATGCTTCAGCTGCAAGCAACCCCTCTTTTACCTCTCCTTCTCCTGCCTTGACATCATTTCGTTTTTGACCATCTTTACTCTTTGGTTTCGTCTCTGTGACTTCCTTCTGCTTACTTCCTCCTCCAAGAGATGCTGGTTTCTTGGGAAGGAGGTTACGGAGTGAAGCCAGTCTCATAGGCAAAGATTTATCTTCAGGGATAGTCACTTTCTTGGTCTACAGGAAAGCACACCAATGATAAAGGTTAGTTTTGTAGATAGCATCAATAGTAAATCTTTAGATGATAGTTAAAAAAGAAACTCACCAATGGTTTGAACTGGAGATTGTAAAGCATGTCAATGTATCTCTGCTTAGCTTTCTTCTGATCTTCATTCACTTGTCTCCAGAATCCATATATGCTTCCCATTTTCAACAACTTCTCTGCATAGATCTTCCATGTGTAGCTACAAAGACCATACAAAACCTCAAAATAAGCAAATGTATTGTGACACATTTGCGTTATAAGAGTTAAGTCAAGTCTACTTACCACTCATAGATACGTTTGAGACCAGCGTTAGAGATACTATCCCAGTACAAACCATCTGTACTGCACTTGCTGAAGAAGTCTCCAATCCTGGCAACAGATTCATCACCATTGTTGGGATCAATGTGGAAACCAGAAACACCATCAACGATTATCTCAGCCGGTCCACCTTGATTCGTGGCGAAAGTTGGTAGTCCACAGTTCATGGCTTCAATGACCGTTAAACCAAAAGCTTCATACAAAGCAGGTTGAACAAAGACTCCTTTTGTATCGGCAATGCACCTATAAAGCTCACTGTTTCTGTATCTATCAGTTTGAGCAGCTATCCATCTGAACTTCCCCTTGAGGTTGTACTTTTCAATGAGATCATGCATCTTCTTTATCTCAGCTTTCTCTTCTCTATCATTAGATTTCGACATGTCGAAGAATCCAGCAACTACTACAAGGTTAGCCATCTCTCTTAGTCTCTTGTCTTTACCATACCATTCAACCAAACCAGTTATGTTCTTCACTGTGTCAAGTCTAGCCATTGAGAAGATGATTGGTTTCTCTCTTTCCGCAAGGTATCCCCTGTATCAACAAACAAGTTAGGTTAAACTCAAAAACCATATACTGTAGTGTTTCATTATTTGTAATGAGAGTACTACTTACATGTGTTCATTATTGTCTTTCTCATTGTAGAGCAGTTCTTGTATAGAAGGATGAAACTTAGTCAATCTTTTTGGCGTCTCTGTGTAAGGGAAGTATACAGATTGATCGGCACCAGGAGCAGCAATGTTGAACTTTGGATCAAACACATCAATGCCAGATACAACTCTACATAGACCAGGCATTGTGAAGGCAGTGTGACTCTCATACTGCCCTGGTCTTTCCTTGCTGCACAGGTTATAGATTTATGAGTTTGAATCTTAATGACATGTAATATAGAAAAAGAGAACGAACCTTCCAGCAATTTCTTGATATGTGCTGGTAATGATGAAGTCAGTGACATTCATTGCGATTAAATCAGCTGTGAACTGGCAAGAGAAATGGTATTTAGGATCTAGTTCTTTCCACTTTGCATCTGAATCTTCATACTTTGTCTTCTCCAACGCATGAGCAATGGTTCCTTGAGTGACACCGAGTTTGGTGGCCATTAGAGATGCAACCAAGTTCCCATCTGTGTAGTTTCCAACGATGAGGTCAGGCTTGCACTCAAAGCGTTGAAGAATCTTGCTCGTTGCATCCTGTAAAGTAAATTAACAGGATTAGTTTGCTTTTGTTGTTCAGAACATAAGAACAAAACTTCTTACCTGAGTAAACCTCTCCAGGTAAGGGTAGACATCGAACCGGGAAACCCATTGACGGAGGGTTCCTTTATCTGTAACAAAAGGAACTCTGAGGATATGAGAATGCTTGGTTCCTTCAATGGCTTCTAGTTCTTGATCACACTTTGTGCCTCTTGCTTCTGGTATTAACCTTGTCACCACAAGAATCTGTGGCTTGAACCCTAGACCTTGTTGGTTAATTCGAATGAGCAGCTCTTCTTCTAACGCTCTTACTTGATCAAGAATGTAAACAACCTATATGATCATCATTTACCGATGTAAGACCAATAAGATGATCCTCTTGTTAATTAAAATGAAGACTTGTTATGCAAGTACCTGGCCTCCGGTATCTGGTAAACCTAGCACGTCTTGCTGACCAAAATAGCCATGGACAGAGAAGATCACAACGTTGAACACTGTGGGAAGTCTGCTAAAGAGCAAATCTAGCTTCACACTGTCTGGTGCCTCTAGAACTTCTGAGAGCATAACCATGGTTTCTTTCACTCTCTCTGATGTGTTTCCCCAACCTTTCTCAAATCCCATTTCCTTCAACCTTAAAAAGAGACCTTATTAAGCACATCCTTGTTATAGTTCCTCTTGGAAGATAAAAAGCATCTTGAGCTGAGTTTTTTACCTTGGAGAGAAAGTTTCATAAGGTGTGTGTTTAGGGTAAGTGGACACTACATTCACAGCAAGCATCAGAGATTTCTTGAGCTTTGCAACTGTGTTGATACCTTCATTGATCATGAGATTCTGCAGACATAAATCACCATGAATGAGTTAACTTGTGAAGAAAGTAAGTCAAAACAGAAACAAGAATATGATTAGGTCATGACCTCTCCATGATGGTTAAGGCGAAGTAAGTAGTTCAACAAAGGTTCTAGTTTATCAGATTTGCCTCCAAGCTTAGAAGATATAAACTTAGAGATGTAATCAGCTCCATTTCCAATCGAAGAAGAAAGATTAAGCCTAGGAGTTGTGAAATCAATCGCTCCAAAGTCTAACTCCAATGCATGTTCATCCTTAGCCCTACAAAACATTTGGAAAAAAAAGATAAGATTCCTTGAGCTTTTTTAAGTAACACATATTGCTCTTGTATGAAGATCTTTACTAACCATGACTCGTCGAAAACAGATTCCTTGAGCTTCAAGTAATCCGTGGCTGTGATTTCATCCACTGATAGATCTCCAGCGTTGACCTTAACATATTCCCAGAAACCAGGATCGGGCCTTGCGGCTAAAGCAACAAAGGGTGGAACCACTGCTACTTCCTGAGTAGTTAAAACAGCAACTGATTAAACCTTGTCTTAACTGCAAATGGTAATGAAGATCATATATTACCTGAGTACATGTGAGAATGTAACCAAACAGTCCCTCCATAATCTTCTTGCGGTCATTGCTATCTTCTATACATTTTTCTATCTCATTCATTAGATTCTCACGCTTCATTAGCTTCTTTCCTCCTTTAACAAAGCTACAACATATTTCCCCACATAAAAACATAATATATAAGGGATCCAAATATAGCAAAGAAAAAAAAAAACTAATCAATAATGTGATGTTGAAAGTTGTAGAAAACCTGGCAAAACATCTCTTCATATGATACCGGCTTTGTTTCAATGCATCAGGCATTTTGTCAGCGATTGAATCCGATCTTTGAAGCGTTGTTGGAGATGAGGAAGAAGCCATTTCTTTTGGTACAGAAACAACAAGAAGGGATCAAACTTTCCCTCAAGGAGATTGAAATGATTGAGATGAAGTAGTTTTGCTGAAACATCGTGTGATAATCACAAGGTATATGTAGGATACGTAATACGTTGAGGTAATGAATATGCTGTGGAAGGGGACAGGGTAGAAGGAGAAGGAAGAGGGAGAAGATTATTCGTTGGAAAAGCTAGCTAAGTGTGCAAGTAAACAAAAAAGAATATGCTGATTTTTATATGTTGAGAGCAAAATAAGATTTTTGTACTTTTTTTTTGCTTTTCTTGGGGTTTATGTTGTGGTCCATGTGGACCAAGATCTATGCATATACTTTCCTATCTAATAATATGCATAAATGAATATAAGTTCATAGTATATTTCAATGTATGTTTTTGTAATACTTCTTCCGTTTAACATAAAACTAGGTTAAGACTTGCGCCTTGCGTGGAATGAACACTATATATAAAATATTTTTACATATTATAAATTCTTGTACATATTATAGAATAAAAATATAAAATAATTAAAATTTCAGTACCTAAATATCACATATATAATTAAATTGGTGCGAACACATAAATAAATTTTATTAATCCAAACAAACATTTTTCTATTTTATAATATATACATATATATATATATAATTATATTTAATGATATTAACATATATATATAGTATATGCTTAATAGTGATATCTATTAAATAATATTTTCTATTCATATTTTTTTTGATCATTTGTATTTTTTTATAACAAAAACTTTAAATCACTTATAACAAAATTTTCATTATGGAATGTTTAATAGTTTTAGTAATTTATCATTTTAAAAAAAAAAATCTATGAAAAGTTTAAAATTTAAATATTAAGTTGTCAATTTTTCAAAGATTTTATCAAAAAAATATTCAAAACTAATTTCAAAATTAAAATATTTATGTATTTTTATATGGTATATAGTTTAATTTAAACGATATATATATATATATATATATTTAATCTTAATATTTATTAAATGAGATTTTTTTACTTATATGATTTTGTGATCATTTGTATCTTGTCATAACAAAATTTTAAACCATGGATCACAAAAATTTCAATATGAGACTTTTAACAGTTTTAGTAATTTATAGTCGTATTTAAAAGTTCAAAATATATCATATATGAAAAAAATATAAATTTTTATTATATATTTTATATGGTTGTCTAATTTATTTTAATAAGTTAAAATTAATAAAACTATAGAAGATACAATAATTTTTACCAACTCTTTATTTTTTAAAATCATTAATTATCATATATATTTTAGACACATTAGACAATTCGGTAATTTTATTTAAGAAAATAATGAAAAAAATTAATAATTAATTTATGGTTAGTTTAATAAAAAGTTTATTATATATTTAGATGGATCAACTTATTTCTCTAAGGATTCTAAGAATCATTGTGGTGATGATACATGGCTACCTCAAATGTTGTAATGTTTCTCTTTTGATATATAAGGGGTGTTAACATATTTCATACAAATTATTTTTAAAAATATATACTGATATATCCTTCTTTATTGTGCAATTAACTAAATCAAATGATTTAAATAAAAATATATCGAAAGGATAAAAATAGATTAAATATGTAAAAAACATTAGAAAGGTAGAATGACACTCTTTAAGATAAAAAACAAAAATAATTTTTGTGAAATAAATAGATTACAAAGCTAAACATATTAATAACTGCCCAAACCGAAAACTGGTTAGGTTACAAAGCTAAACCAAAGTAAAACCCACAAACAACTGACAAACTAAATGGTGTTATTCATTTATGTATTTT
The DNA here is from genome assembly GCF_020379485.1 of Brassica napus. NCBI lineage: Eukaryota > Viridiplantae > Streptophyta > Magnoliopsida > Brassicales > Brassicaceae > Brassica > Brassica napus. The sequence continues at coordinate 34,507,313 of NC_063449.1, read as the reverse complement.
AACTTTTTAAGTGATATGAAAAATTATAAATATGTAATTTTTAACAATTTCTAAACTAGTGGATTTTAATTATTATTTACAAATTTATAGGTTCTTTTCGGATTTATGTCTTCGTACTTTTAACATAGAAATCTTTTCAAATCCATTGAAATTTAATGTAAAAAGTAAATCTGTAAGACTAAATAATACTGAATTTCAACTAGTATTTAAAAACTAGTAAATGAATAACAGATGATTTGGGCAAAGATTTTAAAATCACGAATCCAATAACACATGGTTTTACTTTTAATTCCATTTAATACAATAATCAATAACACCCACTCAAACAAAAGCACTGTTAGAACGTCCGAGACATGGGTTATGTCACTAGCTCAGTGAGGCATGTCGCTCTCCACCATTGACCATACCCGGCCCCTCGAGCTTTCGCTGGTGATTAGCCATAATTCAACTTCTACTTTTTCCGTAACTAAGTAAATTGTAAAGACCAAACATTGTCTTAGGGAATACCAATAAAACAGAACCTAGCAATTTGCTTCAATCTGGTGTAGATGTCGTCCAAGTAATAACAATGAACGCTGACAAAAACAAAAACAAAACTTCATTTGCAGAAAGAATAGACTTTTATTGCACTAAACAAACATACACAATACAGACAACATCTTCCCTTAGTACACAAGGAGCTATCTTATACAGTATATATTATTGACATTTGGAGAATCGTGAGAGTTGTTCACAGAGCTATACCATTTCTATTTCTATGGCGGCCATTGGCTTTGTACTCTTAAGGTAATGTTTCATGCACTGCTTTGTCTTTGGTTGCACTTAATGTGATTTGATGTGTTCTTAGTCCGTAGATTGTCTTCAGACCATGAAGCATCTACAGAAGGAAGTTGGTATTCATCAGGTTTCTATGCTAAGGCAAAGTCAGGAAGCATTGGTATAATTATTTTCTTATACTTTATTACTGACATGTTTATTGATGTTTATTTCGCATAACATTACAATTAAATTATCATATTTTATTTTTTTTACCATTATTTTGTTATATTTTAAAATATTTCAATACAAGTTTGAAAATGCGAATATGTTCTAGGACAAAAATATAGATACTCAAAGTTCAGATAGTGATTTCATAGAAAAGAGGAAATTATGTTTACTATTCAGATATTTTATTGAATCTGTTAAGTAATTTATTATTGTAAAACATATCTTTTGTGAATGAGAATATAATGTTGAAAATGAATATATGCATATATTTTAATTCATTTCGAGTGTAATAATTAGTATTGGCATGTTTATGATCCGAAAGAAATGATATGCTGATGGGATAGTAGGATAGAAAGAAGGGGAAACCGGTTCGTAGGATGATCAATATAGGAAGAAGAGGATTCCCCGAAGAACCCGAGTCCGCGGAGTTTGAAGAGAGGATAAAGATGAGATGAAGATCAAAGTAAGAGAGAGGAGAGAAAGGAGAAGAAACTAGTAAGTTTGTTATTTGGTTGATTGATTCCTGTAATAGTGGGTAAAGAGCATACATATAAATGTTTGCTAAACCGAAATGCAGATGTGAAACTGTTAAACATGAGTTTGATTGAACCGGATAATAATCATGTAACAGTTGAACAAATGGTTCTGATTTGATTTAAAGAGTTAAAAGATTTACATACAAAGAAAAGCTACAAAACTATTTCTTAAAGACTTGTTTAGTTTTGGCTTGAAGCAATTATGTTCAAATTCAAACATATTTTATTCATCTGTCCAGTTTTAACTTCTAGTTGTCTATCTAACTATTAATCCGTTAGTTAAAAAAAACAGATAAAAAAAAAAATCAACAAATGAGAAAAAGGGTTGTCGACTAGAATCTTTATAGATTACTAGGTCCTTGTCCGCGCTACGCGCGGATAGTATTTTGATTTTTTTTCATATTTTTGTACTATTATGTCAATTGTTTAGTTTTATAAAATGTTATGTTTTAACTGTAAATTTAGAATTAAAAATCTAATTTTTCCTTACTGTTAATTTTTTTAAATCTTACCACAACACATTATACATGAAGAAAATATAGTTGGCCTTTATATTTTTATTTGGTGTAATATTGAAAATTTTGATGGTTTGTTTAAATGGCTTTTTTAAATTATATATTTTAGGATTGATTTTCGTGACTATATTCTATAATTGTCTAAAAAAATTGTTTGTCCCATATAGACATCCACATAAATATGGGCTTCTGATAAATTTGTTCATTGGGATATTTAGTTTCACTTTCAACTTTATTCCTTTTTTTGGCACCCTCATGCTAGCTTGTGGGGCTAGCCAACTTGGTGCAAAAGGGTTTACAAAAGCTGATCAAGATGCGCGTGATCGGACACCTTTTGCTAGGCTATTCGTACGGAATTTTAAAGATCTAGGAATATAAGCAATAGAAAGTTCAGAAAATTCTTTGGATACAGCCTGTATTTCGTCGAGCTCCTTGTCCAACGCAGGCCAATCTTCCTCCTTTTGAATGAGTATAACCAGTTGTTCACAGTCGATTGAAAGACCATCTCTCTGTGTCCAAACTTCAGTATCACTTGCATTGCCCATAGCAAATCTTCAGCTTCCGCTTGAAGTGGTGATTTAGTGTGTGCATATCGGGCCTTGCTCCAAACAGCATTGGAAAGTCACCATCCATTAACACAAAGCCAAGTCCAGATATGTCTCTTTCATTTATCCAGGATGTCTAGCAGGAGCGTTTCTTTGCGGAGGAACAGTTGTGTCCGTTACCTCAACTCCCATATCAATCTCCATAATCTCGTCGATACATTGAGCTATCCTCCAACACTCTGCTTCAATTTTATTCGCTAATAGGAAAGACATAATTCCTACGACACTATTAATGATTGTTTTTTATTGTAACACCGATACGGCAAACTTATGTTTTATTTAACAAAACTCTTATTTTAATTTTGTATTAAAAAAATCAATCATATTTTATATTATCCATAATTTTAGTAAATTTGCTTATTTGTCATGTTTTTATTAGGTTTTAGCTAAATCATTGATTTATTATTTTTTTTAGCTAAGTCACTAATTTATTAATTTAAAAATACCCTTAATTAATATTATATATATATATTAAAAATGAATTTTATTTTAATAATATTAAATTTATATTTTATATTAAAATTCAGTTAGTTTTTCTTATTTGTCATATTTTATTAGGTTTTAGACTTTTAGATAGTTTATTGATTTATTATTAATTTCTAACTGATTCGCTAATGTGTTAATTAAAACAATACCCTTAATGAATTTTATATATAATTAAAAACGAATTTTATTTTAATCATATAAAATTTATATGTTATATTAATATTAAATAATTGATTCTAAAATAATATAATAAAATTATCAAAAATTTTAAAAATAAGATAATTCTTATATATATTTTGTTGCTATTTGAAAAAAATATTTTTATTATAAAAGTTAAAAAGATACAAAAAATTATAATTAAATATTATTCAAGAAAAAACATTTATATAAAGATATTTTCTAAATAATTTCTAACATATGAGTGTTTTAAAAAATTTAACACTGGATGTTTAGAACACGGGATTATGCTTATGAGAGAGTGGTTCGGGAATGGGCTTCGAGATGGGTCGAATGGGCTCTGAAAATAGCTTTTTTTTTAACTCAAGCCCACTCTGGATGACATGGCATCTTGGTTGGTTCACAATATTTTGCCCATGTGGCAGGGCTTAGAAATGAGGGATTTAGTCCCTTTTATATAGTAGGATAGCAATATATCATATTCTGGCGAAATGTGCGTATGTTAGAGATCAAAGGGATTGGAGAGAAAGAAAGAAAGAACCCTAATTTAAATTTAGGAACTTTAGATTTTTCCAGTGAATGTCCCCAAAAATCATTACATCCATCCAAACCTCAACGTGGGGCTTCGTCTTCGTTGATCTGTAAGCGCATTTCATCTCTCGTTGGATCCATCCACTTCCCGCTCACACGCCTTTCTTCTTCTTCTTCCTCGGATCTCCACCTGTTTTCCAGATTCTTCGATTGCGCGTTGGAGCAGCTTCTTCTTCGCTTATTGGAGCTCTCTTCGTTCCGTATGAGCAAGCGTGAGTCTTTGTTAATCTTACTCTTTTGCCTCGTTTCTTCAAAATTGTTTTTTTTTTTTTTTCGTAATCTGAAACAGAAGGAAAAGTTTTGATCTTTGTTATGTTTGGTTACAGGATTGTTATTGTAAAAGGTAGTCAACAATGACGAACCAAGGCTCTGTAGATGGGGTTCTAGACTTTCTCAAAAAGAACCGTTTCTCTAAAGCAGAGGAAGCTCTGCGTAACGAGCTCAACAACCGCTCTGACTTAAACGGGTTTCTCCAGAAGCTTATCGTTGAGGAGAAAGATTCAAGTAAAGGTTTAGAACCAAGGGATAGTGAAGTCTCCAAGGAGGTGGACTTTGGGACTGGCGCCAATGGGTCTGTAACCAAATGGGAGAATGGTGGTGAGAAGCCTAGCAGCAAGAAGGTTATATCGAGGGAGATGAGCTTCACGTTCTCTGAAAACTCTGGTGATCCTGCTGCTCCTCCTGATGCGCGTTCCTGTAAACTTACTACTACTTCAGGTAATGGTACCTTGGACTCTTGTCGAAGCGCTGATGATGTTGGTGGTAGCAGTTTGGTGGATTTGTATGCAATGGAACAGTCACGGCGTGGGGATGTTGCTGATATCGATAAGAAGGTTGTGGAGACCGGTGAAGATATTGTTTTCTTTGGTAATAAGACTGCTTCATGGTCTGGGAGTACTAGTAAAGGCAACTCCGGATCCAAAACAAATGAGACTGATAGGCTAATTGAAAATTTTGGAAAGCATGAAAACTATATGGGCAGCGTTCTCTTAAGAACTGAAGATGTCTTAGATTCAAGAACCTCAGATAACTGGAAAGAGTGTTCTGTGGAGACTCTTTTCGGATCTTCCAGAGGGGATGCCTCAACCAGTGACAGTGTTGCTACCAGCTCTGACAAAAGAGAGGGAAAGAAAAAGACAGACGTTAGTGATGTGAGAGCGGCAATCAAGGAGCAGGAAAGTGAGGTTGCAAGAGCTTTATTCTTTGGTAAAACTCAATCTACTTTTGATGACAAGAGCATAAGTAGCTTAGGTTTCCCGCTTGTCTACGATGCCCGGAAGGAAGAGTTCCCTAGGTTGCCTCCTGTTAAGCTCAAGTCTGAAGACAATCCTCTGAGTCTTTACTGTGAAGAAAAGTTTGAGCGTGATGGTTCTGGTTCAAGGCTAATCAATGATGAGGAGGAGGCCCTTCTCATAGGTTCATACCTTGATGTTCCCATTGGCCAAGAAATCAGCTCATCAGGTTAGATTACATGACAATATATACAGCTTTGTTTTAATTCCCTTTGTTTTGATCTTCTTAAAACCATGTTGCTTCACTTTCTACCTTTTTAAGTTTTACCTTAACCATATCAATTTTAGTTGAGGTGTGAAAGTAAGTTTTTAATCTCCCAATGATCTCATATAGGTGGGAAAAAATCTGCTGGGGGAAACTGGCTTTCAGTAAGTCAGGGAATAGCAGAGGATGCATCAGATCTTGTTTCTGGCTTTGCTACCATCGGTGATGGTTTGAGTGAATCTGTTGACTACCGTAATGAGTACTGGGACTCTGACGAGTACGAGGATGATGACGACATTGGTTATGTCAGACAACCTATCGAGGATGAAACATGGTTTCTTGCCCATGAGATTGATTATCCAAGTGATCACGAGAAAGGAACGACTCGTGGAAGTCCTGATCACCATGAAAGAGATACAGCCAAAGACGAGGAAGAAGATCAGTCTTATACAGAGGAGGCTTCTTATCTATCTGGCGAACAGTACCCTCAAGCAAAAGATACCGAGCATATCTCTTCGGAAAATGACAGAAGACTGACCGTCTCAGAGATCTATCCAGCGAGCAAGGAGAATGATTTAATATCCCAATATGATGGGCAATTGATAGATCAGGAAGTGCTGAGTTCGATGCGCGATGAGCCTGTTTGGCAGGGGTTTGTAGCTCAGACGAATGAACTTCTCACGTTGGGTGGTGATAAGAAAGGAGCAAATGTTCATCGAAAGTCTCATCTTGATGATGTTTGCCTCGAAGATGACCAGCATGATTCAGTCAGGTCAATTGGTGTGGGCATTAACAGCGATGCAGCTGATTTCGGCAGTGAAGTACGTGAAAGTTTGGCTGGAGGGAGCAGCGAGGGAGATTTTGAGTACTCCCGTGATCATGATGCGGTAGTATCCAGGTTTAGGCAGCTTTACTCTGAGTCAGACAAGAAACATATTGATGGGGAAAACAAGAATAAACAGAAAGATTACATTGTAGATAATGATTCGGGCGAGAGTTTTCATGTGAAGACTCAAACTGATGGAGGAGGTTTTTCGTTTGGCTCGTCGCGAAAAGATGGGCAGTTGATGCACGCAGAGTCTAGCAAATCGTTATGGTCAGGCAATAACAAAATGGCGATAAGAGATAAGAACGCCGAGCTTTTGAGTGCTTCAACGGCTACTGATGATATGGTTGCAACTTGGAGACGGAAGAGTAGCGATTCGTCAAGTTCTCAAAGTTCGGTGAAAGAAGATAATGCAACATCTCCCTCTTCTCTGTCAAATTACGCTTGCGAAGAAAGAAAGCATGCTGATAAAGAAGATGGTAGAAACGATAGCAGTGAAAGAGAGGATGACAATGTGACAGCAATTGATGATGAAGAGGCAGTGGCTGTACAGGAGCAAGTAAGACAGATTAAGGCTCAAGAGGAGGAGTTTGAAACCTTTAACCTCAAAATCGTTCATAGGAAAAACAGGTAAGATGTCTCCCTAACCTTAAATAAATAGTGTATGTTACTTTCTTTCTTGTTCAAAGTTCGCTTTGTTTCTTGTTTAGGAGCATGTCCTTCTGAGTCTCCGGTTGTTCCGTTCAAACCAGGAACATCATGTTAAGTAGAAATGTGAATATTAATTGAGTAACTACATTGCTTCGGTTTTGTGTTGGTCAGTGAGTACTGTGTCCAATGTCGATAATATGTAAATATTTGTCTCACTGTGATTACCTTAGGATATGTACACCCAAGATTGGACTAGTAAAGAAACGTCTACATCGTCATAGTTTCATATATAGCTGAGTGCTGCTTTCTTATTATTTGTTTGATATTTTTTTTTAATCAGGACTGGATTCGAAGAGGAAAAGAACTTCCACGTGGTTTTAAATTCGGTAATTGCTGGGCGTTACCATGTCACTGAGTACCTAGGATCAGCAGCCTTCAGTAAAGCCATACAAGCGCATGACTTGCAGACAGGAATGGACGTTTGTATAAAAATCATAAAGAACAACAAAGACTTCTTTGACCAGAGTCTTGACGAGATTAAACTTTTGAAGTATGTCAACAAGCATGATCCTGCTGACAAATACCATCTTCTCCGGTTATATGATTACTTTTACTACCGGGTAAGCTGTACATTCATCTCTGGTTAGATGTCTTTCTCTTCAACAATTTTAGCCTTTAGTACCTTTTATATAATGGTGTGTCTGAGGGGTTGGTTTGAAATAATGGTTTATTTTGCAGGAGCATTTGCTAATTGTATGTGAGCTTCTTAAGGCCAATCTATACGAATTCCACAAATTTAACAGAGAATCAGGTGGTGAAGTTTATTTTACAATGCCAAGATTGCAGGTTGTTAGTCCATTTCATCATCACCATTTAGCCACAGGTAACATATATCTAGCGGATTCCTGATCCCTTTTGGACCTTTTGTGTACAGTCAATCACTATCCAATGCCTTGAAGCACTTCAGTTTCTACATGGCCTTGGACTAATACACTGTGATTTGAAGCCTGAGAACATATTGGTGAAAAGCTACAGCAGGTGTGAGATAAAAGTCATTGACCTTGGTAGTAGCTGTTTCGAGACAGATCACCTATGCTCCTATGTTCAATCGAGGTCATACAGAGCACCAGAAGTAATCTTGGGACTTCCTTATGATAAAAAGATAGACGTGTGGTCTCTTGGATGCATTCTAGCTGAACTGTGTACTGGCAATGTAAGTTTCTGCATTTTCCATAGTGCTAATGCATCAAATCCTATCATTTATACTAACGTTTACTTGAGATAAAGGTATAGTTTGAAAACGTTATACTGTTTGTTGTTGATTTTGCTGGAGTTGTGTGTTTGCAGGTTCTTTTCCAAAATGATTCTCCAGCGAGTTTGCTAGCAAGGATAATGGGAATCATAGGAACTATCGATCAGGAAATGCTTACCAAGGGACGTGATTCCCACAAGTACTTTACGAAAAACAGAATGCTCTACGAGCGGAATCAGGTGAGAAGAAACTCCTGCAGCTCTTGATGTTGAAGGATATGCTGCTAATAAGAAAATTTTCTGAATTACTTTTTTTGCAGGAAAGCAACAGATTGGAGTACCTGATACCTAAAAGAACATCATTGAGACATAGGCTGCCAATGGGAGACCAAGGATTCACAGACTTTGTGGCTCATCTTCTTGAGATAAACCCAAAGAAGCGTCCTTCTACATCAGAGGCTCTCAAGCACCCTTGGCTTTCATATCCATACGAGCCAATCTCTGCTTAAAACTCCTGAAACAAGTGAGTGAGTTTAATCTGGCTAGCAGCTAAAACCGCAGATTAGTGGGGGAAAACCTTATTATCTGTGTGCAAGGTTCAAGCTTGACCCTTAAAATGTTAGTTTTTTCTTCCCTTGTGACTGCTGCTTCAGTCAAAGAGGTTTGTGTGAGTGCAAAGGTGAAATGACGAGGAAAAACTTTTTGTGAAATTTGATTAGATCATGTAACACTTGTTGTTGTCAAACTTGTGATTATTATTATTATTGTTGTCTTAGAACAGATTGTAGTAAAACTTTTTTTTTTTGTATTATCTGCTGATCATCATCATCCTTGGTCCTTTTTGATTATTATTATGTATTGGATGTTTGTTTGCTTTGATGTTATTTTCATTTCTACAACTATGTTTTGAGTTGGGATGGTGATGTGAGAAGCTTATATCAATCACTGCGGATTTGAGAAGCTTTAATACAAATGAACCGTTACATTGCATATGTCAATGATGTAGTAATATGTAATTAACTTGCAATCTCGAGCAGCTCTGCTTGCAGCAAAGCATGTAGTTACTTTCTCCATCCTATGGCTTTTGAGCTGGTGGATACTACATGGTGATTTTAGGGTTACCTTTAGCTGATCACACAGGCTTTGTAGGAGCTGCTTCCAGATACATTGGTTTGAAAACAGTGATGCAATTACTCGGCCCAATGTTAGTAAACACTTCCATAATCCTAGATTGTCTCTAATATATATATTACCAAATCTAATTACACTAGGCAGGCCAGGTCTTGTGTTTGGACGCCTAAAGCACCAAAACATATGGTTATCCATAAACCACTACATTTCATAAGCTTTGGCTTAGAGTCAGCCTTGGCACTAGGGAGTATGCACCTACCTACCTGCATTTCATTAACTGTACATGAATCTGATTCTTATTCCTCATAAGGTTTTTATTCGGACAATAATTGTGGAATCTGCATGATGTGGGTGATGTTACTGGCTCGTATGGTTATTGAGATGCTCAGAGACTGACTACGCTAGAATCTTACGAGCATTTTACGCGTTTGCACATGTACCCTTTTTTTCTTGTAGGCAATACTTGTTGTTGAAAGAGTTTAAAAGGAATTGTTTTGTTTATTTTCCAGATCCGTATCACCAGGACATGCAGGCTACCTTGTAAATGAAGTAACCGTTTCTTTTCTTAATATTCTCAAACTACGAATTAGGTCGGAAACAATATTTAAGATCACTCGTGTATGGTTGAAATGAAATTTAGAGGCTACTCGAATAGAAGAAAAAAGAGTGGGGTCCGTCCATGAATTTGGCGTTTGCAAACGCTGTTATGGAGACATGAAAACATGTCTCTTGTTTCTTTTTATTACAAATCTGATCTGATTCCTTAAGTGGTAACCAACGAACTGATAAGAGACGTGAGGTGTGTATTTGTTGACATGTGTCTACAGGTCCGTGAAACAAAGGCAAGGAAGTAGTCCTGTGAGGACATAACACGTGTTTGGTCCGACAGCCTAGAAAGCAACGGCTCTGTTTCTTTCGCGACGTTAATCCGCCGCCTTCATCCACGTGGCTTTTTGTTGGAATTTTAGATTGTTCTCTAAATTGTTTGCATGTTAATTAATTTTTTTTATAACCACTATTTTATTTAAATAAAATGTAAAATTACAATAAAATTATAGCAAATAATAGAATTACAATTAAATGCAAAACTAAGATTATAAAACATTTTCTAATGTAACGCATTTGGCATGTTAATTAATTTTATGTTACTAGGTGATTTAACTACTATTAGATTATTATAATTTTTAATATCCAATTACGGAGCCTGATTTAAATTATTAATGATTTATCTATTATACAACAACTTGATGTATCATAATTAAATTCCCTCTAATCATGTATTTCAAATCTTTGAGTTGGTGTTGAATAGTCTTGGACATCTGGTTCCTTGGATCGGGTCTTGTCGGATCTAGTTTTTCGGGTTCTAGAAATTTGGATCCATGTAGTATATATAATTTTTCGGATCGGATTTTGTCGGATCCGGATACATAATTCTAATACCCATAAAATATATATAATTTCCAAGTATATTTCAGATACATATCAGTTCAGATATTTAGGACTTGAAATATCCGAAATGGACCCAAAACTCGAAAAATATCCGAAAACACTAAAAATATCCGAAGAACCGCAAAAATAGCCAAAAAATACTCGAAAAAAATATCCAAAATCAGATCCGAAAATCCAAAACATACCCGAAATTTACCTGAATACCCAAATCATATTTTCTGAAAATCTAAAATTTTACTCCAAAACTGAAATTATACCTAAAAACCTGAATCTGAAACTTAAAAAAATATCTGAAATACCAAAAATATACCAAATCACCTATATATCTAATATATACAATAATTTATGGATACTTTGGGTACCCGATCGAGTTTCGGATAGGACGCTGACTCGAATCGAGATCCGCAGGTCCAAAAAAAAACAGACCCAACACGTATTTTAGCATGGATTCGGATCCGAACCCGAACCTGTATTTTTGGGTCGGTTCCGGTTTGGGTCTTTGGGTCTTGGTAAAATGTGTAGGCTTAGTGTGGAATGAACATTGCTTATATTCGGATCGATTGTGATAGTTTTGTTTTCGTGGTTCTTTATTTTGAAACATGAGTGATGAGGTTAATTTATGAGAAATATCTTAGGATAGCACTAAAAAAATTTTTGCCACGAATATAAATTTTAAGGATCAAAATGACCAAAATGATCAAAATGTTTCATTACATAGGTAAATATACATTTATAGGGTTAACTATTCCAAACTTTAAGGTTTAGAGTTAAGGGGTAAAGATTTGAGATCGAGGTTTAAAATTTTATAAAATAAAAAATAAATATTAAAAATTTAAAAATTAAAAGTTTTAAAAATAGTTTCAAAAAGTATTTTTGAATTACAAAAAAAAAATTTTAAAAAAAAAAATCGCAAAAAAAAAAGTTATAGAAAAGTTCGAATTTGAAAACATATAATCTAAAACTATAAAAAAAATTATTTTTTATTATTATTTATTATTATTTATTTTATTTTTATTTTTTTATTTTTTTATTTTTTATATATCTAGGGTATTATGGTTTTTTTATCTATTAAATAAAATATTTTGGTCATTTTTTCTTTGTTGTCTATTTTTATGACTAAAATTTGAAAATAATCTATTTAAGAGAATTTACTTAATTTATTGGTGGCTCTCTTTTTTTTTCATAAAAGAAAGTCAAAATAAAATTCAAATTGAAATTTGGTTCCCAAGACTTTCTTTATAATAGCCGCAATCGTCCAAAGCATGACGTGACGTACGAGGCATGGACACAGGGCCGGCTTAGATTGGAAGACGACCCAAGCTCAATCTATTTCTTAATAGATAAAGATTCGATTTTTTTAAAAAAAAAATACATGTATTTTTATATTAAAAATAAAAAAGGGGTCCAAATTTTTTTGTATAAAAGTATTTAAAAAAAACATATATCTGTCAGATTTTTTAAAGAAAAATAATTTTTTGGAAATAATTTTTTTTTTGTCCCAGGGCCCATGGCGCCATTGAACCGGTCCTGCATGGACACAAAGGCTATAGAGTGTTGGATTAATATCCAATCTATATTGCTATTTCGCATAAACATTTTGGATTAGATCCGTTAAATCGAGAAGTAAACAGTTGGTAGGAAATTTCAGGGTTCACTAGCTCGTATAGATTCGGTTAGTTCTTAGTTCAAGTAAAAATTTAGGTTTAGTTATCCAAATTGGTTCATCTTTTTAGTTAGCTCAAATAAAATATCAGATAAATCGGATAAAATATAAAGTACAATTAAGATGAATAAAGATAAAACTTTCAAATGGTATGAATTATTTTGGATACAAATAACTAGATATTTACAATGATTTTTTTATTTCTAGATAATTTTATTTTTAAAAATATTCATACATTTTAGTAAAATTTTAAATTATATATATATTTATTTATTTATTTAATATGTTTGAATATTTTTATATTCGGTTTCAGACTGACTCAAATATTTTAAATATATAGAAAGTGTTTGGATATTCAAAACTATAGTCTGATTCTGGTTTTGGTTATTTACTTTTTACTTTGATTTTTTTATTTAAAACTTTAAAACTTTGATTCAAATGGGTTTTAGGATATTTAAAATGCCAAAGCCTAAGACCAGGATTAACCCTGGTTCTTAACAAGAATCTTAAGGTTTAATTGTAATTAAAATAAATCAAAAATGGCAAATATATTAAGAGTTGGATCTTAATTAAGGAGAGGAAGACTCGGATCTTGTGGGACACGTGTAAGAGAGTGAGCGTTTGCTCTCTCCTTTCTCTCCCGACCAAAAGTTCCTTCCTCCAATTTCATTCATCTCTTCTCTCTTCCTCCAATTTCTTCACGATTCATCACGCTTTCGGCAGTTGATCTCGTCGACGATCGAAGACTCCAGCTCTCTCTCTCCGTGCATGCGATTGACGAAGAATCACTCCGGTTCTCTGTCGGTGGCTCTCATCGAGGAGGCAAAACTCTGACTCTCTCTCTCGGTGGATCTCCATTCGACGGGGAAAAACGAAGGCGGCTCTCTCAGTGGCTCTCCTGACTTAGAATGACGGCGTCTCTCTCTCGGCAGCTCTGATTGAGAGCGAATCACGCCGTCTCGCTTGCGGCGGCTCTGATTGAGGGCGAATCATGGCGTCTCTCTCTCGGCGGTTCTGATTGAGGGCTAATCACACCGACTCTCTCTCGCCGGCTCTGATTGAGGGCGAATCACGCCGTCTCCTCTCGGCGGCTCTAACTGAGGGCGAATCACTCCCCCTCTAAAGCTAAGTTATTTTATTTCTATGTTTGCTCAACTTCAATGCATGCATGCGTTTAGTTGTGATGGTTTATGTCTATTTGATTTCATTCTTTTTTATTTTTTCACATTGTTTATCTTTCTGCTGAGTAATTCTTTCATTCTATTTGATTTGTTTCAGTGATCAAGAGCGTTGATCAAGAGACATGAGGAAGGTTCTTCAATGAAGAGGAGTACAACTGCAATAAAGGTACAACTTGTCTCTTTGATTTAGTTCTGGTCTGAACTGAATTGTATTGCTTGTGTTAGAATGATTCGCGGTTGGTAATAAATATGGTTAAGTGAGATTATTGTGTTAGATAGTAGTCTAGTCGAAACCGTGTTAGATATAAATGGATGTTTGATATAAATGTCTCTGTTAGATATTAATGGATGTTAGCTTTAGCTAGAAATTGAAAATGCCTATGTTAGATATAAATGGATGTTAAGTGAGATTAATGTGTTAGATAGTAGTCTAGTCTAAAGCGTTGGTTGTGGAAATGGCTAAAGCTTTTTTTTGTTAGATAGATGTCTAATCTAAAGCGTTGGTTGTGTTGAATGAGTTCATCTTCTGTGTTAATTGTTGATATCTTTCTCCCTTCTTTAAAACAAAACCCTTCTTCTCTCCCATATCATAAACACATTGAGCTTCTCTTTATTTCTTCTTAATCCATATTCCAATATGGATCCTAATTCTTATAACCACACGTCTAAGTTTGTTGATTTGCTTACTAGTCAACAAATTGTGTTCGGTTTTCCTCAATATAGTGTCCAACTATCTTCTTCTCAAGTCCCCTATTTTGGAACTCAAGCTCACGAAGCTTCAAACTTTGCTGAAGAGGGTCCTGCAGAGTGTAGAGAAAGGAAGCAGTGGACGCCAATCGATGATCTTGTACTCATCAGCGCATGGTTGAATACAAGTAAGGATGCTGTTGTAGGCAACGAGCAGAGGTGTGGTACTTTCTGGAAGAGGGTTGCAGCATACGTTGCCGCATCTCCTAAGGTTACTGAACACAGAGAGGCAAGTAATTGTAAACAACGCTGGCAGAAGATTAATGACATTGTCAATAAGTTTTGTGGGGCGTATGAAGTAGCAAGTAGAGAGAGAAGTTCTGGTCAAAATGATAATGATGTTGTCAAACTTGCTCATGAGATTTTCTACAACAACCATACAAAAAAATTCAATCTCGAGCATGCTTGGAAAGAGCTACGTAATGATCAGAAATGGTGTGAGCTTTCCACTTCAAAAACCCAAGGAAGCTCTAAACTGAGGAAGTGTGATGATGGCGCTCAATCATCAACCTCACACGCACCTGAAACGACCAATGGTGAAGAAGATCAAGGCGCCAGTCGTCCGCCGAGTGTGAAGGCAGCTAAGGCCCAACGTAAGAAGAAGGATTTGGCAGCGGGGAAGAAGAAGGATTTGCCAGATGGGAAGGTGGTGGCTGCGTTTGAAAATATGTAGAGCATCAAGAAGGAAGACTTGGCTATGAAAGAGAAGCTGTCAAAGATGAAGATGCTTGAGTGTCTGCTTGCAAAATCAGAACCTTTAGCTGACTATGAAGAAGCTCTGAAGAAGAAGCTTATCACTGACATGTTGCCTTAATTTCTGTTCTCTAATTAGTTTGTGTTCTAGTCTATCTGGTTGTTGTATTTTGCTTCTGTTGCTTATGTTTCTGGTTATGCTTGTGTTGCTTATGTTTGCTTAAATGATGATTATGTTTCTGGTTATGCTTATGTTCTTATGTTTACTTAAATGATGATTATGCTTTTCTTGTTCTTATGTTTCTGGTTATGCTTATGTTCTTATGTTTACTTAAATGATGATTATGCTTCTCTTGTTCTTATGTTTCTGGTTAGGCTTATGTTCTTATGTTTACTTAAATGATGATTATGCTTCTCTTGTTCTTATGTTTCTGGTTGTGCTTGTGTTTCAGTCTCGTGAATTATGATTGTCTTCTTTTGACATAAAGAAAAGCGGTTTTTCATGTTCTTGTCTTTATTTTCAGGTCCAAAAGAGTGACAGAGTGTAGCATTGGGAGTGGAAGACACACGGACAAGCTCACTGTCAAGTACCACTGTATTTTTCTGGAAAGAAAGCTCACAGTCATGTACCATTGTTGCTTTTAGACACGGACTTGTATTATTTGGTCACGGACTTGTATTATTTGGGTCAGTGTCACGGACTTGTATTATTTGGTCACAGACTTGTTTGTATTGCATCACTTTGTCTATATAAAAAAAATGTATATCACCTTCTTCTATCTTCATATCTTCAACATATAAACGTAACCAAGTCTCTCTCTTCTTAAAAACTTTAGCCTCTTCAATCACCTTCTTCTATCATCATTTCTCCTTCTCAAAATCTCAAAATATAAACATAAACAAATCTCTCTCTTTTTTAAAACATTAGCCTCTTCAATCACCCCTTAAAACATTAGCCTCTTTTTCAAAATACAAATTCTCTTGTAAACAAGTCTCATCTAATGGCTTCTTCTTCTCAAAACCCCTTAGATGAATCATTTGATGATGCCTTTGATGATACATTTGATGAGGTCTTTGATCAATATTTTGATCAAGCTTTTGAGAATTTTACCATTCATGATGATCGAGAAGAACAAAGGAAAAAACGAGCTTATATCGAAAGAAATCGTGAAGAAGGCAATGAACGTCTATGGAATTATTTCAGCGAAACTCCAACGTATCCTGATAATCTATTCCGACGACGTTTTAGAATGTACAAGTCATTGTTCATGCACATTGTTGATCGACTCTCCAATGAAGTTGAATTCTTTCGACAAAAGAAAGATTGTCTCGGAAGGCTTATTCTCTCTCCTCTTCAAAAGTGTACGGCAGCCATTCGTTGCTTGGCATACGGTACTGCGGCTGATACGGTTGACGAATACCTCCGACTCGGTTCAACTACAACTCATGCATGTTTGGAAAATTTTGTGGAAGGAATAATAAATTTATTCGGCGATGAGTACCTAAGAAGACCAACACCGGCTGATCTTCAACGTCTACTTGAAGTTGGTGAGTACCGTGGATTTCCCGGGATGATAGGAAGCATCGATTGTATGCATTGGGAGTGAAAGAATTGTCTCACCGCTTGGAAATGTCAATATTCACGTGGTTCGGGAAAACCTACCATCGTTTTAGAGGCGGTTGCTTTGTATGATCTATGGATATGACATGCGTTTTTTGGACCTTTAGGTACCTTAAATGATATCAATGTTCTTGATCGCTCACATGTTTTTGATGACATTATAAAAGGTGAAGCTCCCCAAGTCACATTCTACAGACATCCCTACAAATATCGCCAATATGATGGGTGTTCGAACTAGAGTTCGTGATAAACAAATGTATCAACAACTAAAAGATGATTTGGTTGAACATATATGGCGTAAATTCGGCAGCGATGAAGACAACAACTGAGTTCTGATGCTTCTTTTAAATTATTCTCGTTTATTTTACTAATCTTTGTTTTAATGTTTTTTTAATCTATGTTTAAAATGTTGTATTTTAATATGTTTTATTTAATAAATAAATTTATCTTTAATAAAAAAAAAATTCTTAAGAACTCCAAATTAAGAACTCACCATTGGAGCCATTAAAACGAAAAGTTTCTTAACAAAACTTCTTAACCTAAATCTATTAATTAAAATTTAATTAAGAACCCATTAAGGTCCTAGGGTTAATCTTGCTCTAACATTTTCGAAGTAAAAATTGTAAAATATGAAGACCAAAATATATAATTTAATTAGTTATGGTATGAGTTCGCCGTTGTTTTAGTATTCTCCTAACTTGTAAATTATAAATTGATTTTCGTGAATTTATATTCGGATACAGAAGGTGTGTGTGTATGTGTGTATAGAATTCATAAATTGTTGGAAGATCCTTTTTTATCAAGATAAGATTATATGATAGGACGGTCTTTCTAGTGTAAAATTCTTGGAAAAAAAAGGAAATTAAAAATTGAAGGCAAAATAACCCTTCACGTGTCAATTCTAGAAGAATCTGCTCATCTCTTCTCGTCTATATTAGCTTATTCTCTAGAAATCGCCTCACTTCTCATCTTCTCCTTCAGCCATTATTGTTATCTAAGCTCTGTTTTTTTTAAACAAACAGAGGAATCCCTAAATTTGGATTTTTCCATTCAAAGCTATTTCTCATTTCTCTAATTTTGGAATAAGAAAAAACAAACAAACAAAAAGGTTGTCTTTTTTTTTTTTTTTTTTAAATCCATTTTCCTTCGTTTATGATCTGTTCAAGCAAAGGAACGATCTTAATATACAGAGGAAAAGATTCAACCTTTAGATTACCCGTTACAGTGTCTTCCTCAAATCAATTTCGAAATAATAATCTTCCGATCACTGTCACAACTTTCCGACGATCATTACCTTCATCGTCATCGTCAATGGCGGTGGAAACAATGTCAGATACATCAACTTTGCTTCTAACGTCGGGAGCTAGCGGCCGCGTTAGAGCCCTCTTCTCCATGCGAGAGCTCAAGCGTCTCGTCACGATCATCCACGCGCTGATCCTCTTCATTCTCCTCCCGTTTCGCGTCGTCGTCTGGAGGCGGAGGTCCGGAGCGGTGGTCATCAGAGACGAGAAACAGGAGAGGAAGGTGTGGTCTCCGCCGCAGATCGTGGTCAGGAAGAGGGGAGCCGGAGGAAGCGAAAGCGGATGCAGCGTTGCGCCTCCGTCGGTTCCGGCGGCGGTGGTGGATGAGGATGTTGCGGTTAGACGGGAGCTCGCGATGAGACGAGTGTTGGAGGATGAGGGCGGAGATGGAAGCTCCGTCAGAGACTTTTCGCTTTTCCCGACGAAGAGAGGCGATACGTTGTTTACTCAGTCATGGTCACCTGTTTCCCCTAATCACAGGTCATATTCTCGTTTAACATTTCTCCATATTTTATTTATTTTAATTCGGTTTAATCCGTAAATTATCATTTTTATAGTCATTTACTGATTATAAATGTTTTAAGGAAGATGTGCTGAAAGGACATAGGTGTTTTTTCATTACATGAATGTTTCTTGGAGTTTGTGTCTGTTGTACTTTTCATATCAGGTGGTCCTGTTTCATGTTTTGGTTTGTAGCTTGTGTGATTTAATGTTCAAGTGTGGATGGCTAGATATTATTCCTTTAATTCCTATATTTAAATAGTTTGCGTAATCAAGGGTCATAAATTGTTGTTGAACTAACATAAGATATGCGGATTCAGTATCAAGATTAGACTTAGTTGGTAAGCATTTCTTAAGATTCAGTTAGAGGATATCAAAAAAGATTAGCTGGAGAAATATAGAAAAGAGAGTGTCTTGCTTTGTCCAAGTGGTTTTGATTTTTGAAGTATTAATATATGTTATAAGATAATAGAAGACTTTGTCAATGTTTGGCCTACTGACCTATCATTTATATAAAAGTAGTTTGAATCTTTCATGCCTCTAGTTTTGTTAGCTAACCTGAGTTTTGTTCTTATAGAATCATTTATCATTTTCTTATTGTGGTTTCTTATCTTTGCCAGTGCTCTTTTCTTTGCAGGGGACTTATTGTTCTGCTACATGGATTAAATGAGCATAGGTTTGAACATAACTTTTGTCTAGCTATGCTCCTCCGTTCTGCTTGGAATATAGTTTTTTTTTTCTGACTGAAGGAAGCTTTCTGTTTCCAAAATTTGACAGTGGCAGGTATAGTGATTTTGCAAAGCAGCTAAATGCTAACGGCTTCAAGGTCTATGGAATCGATTGGATAGGTAACCTATAGCTAAAGAAGCTTCTGTAGACTTTAGTATAAGCATTTAAGTATTCTAGCCTCATGTTCAGTTAGTCTGCCTGGGTCAAAATGAGCATAAACCTTTTAACTACGGATCCTGATGGTATCTAAGGTGTTAGGGCTTAAGTTTTTGACATCATTAGTAGCCATGGTGGTAGTCTTGATCTTGAACATTCGTGGGTCATTTGAAACATGTACTAGGATGGATAGAAGCGAACCTTGATACTAATCATTAGTTCTTGTGGAAAGCTGACACATGAACCTCATCTTTAGCCTTACAGTGTCAACAACTTAGGGACTAATCTATGATTTGTTTATATCTGCAAACAATTTGAACTTATAGACTCTCCAAGCATCTACCTCAATGTTAACTTCCAAATCTATTTATTTGACTCTGGGTACAATTTTTGGGGTCTCGTCTTACAGGTCATGGTGGAAGCGATGGACTTCATGCTTATGTCCCTTCCCTTGACTACGCTGTCGAAGATTTGGTATCTCTCTCTCTCTCTCTCTCTCTCGTTCTCTATAGTTTCCAAAACATCCTGTTGCTGACACAAACTTTCACTATCATCATCATCTTTGCAGAAATCATTTCTTGAAAAGGTTTTTACGGAGAATCCAGGACTCCCTTGTTTCTGCATTGGACACTCAACAGGAGGAGCAATCATCCTCAAGGTAACAAAACATCTTTATCATCATATTATATTATCCAAGCCTACAAAGTCCCAAAACAGTGCTAAAACAATCAAGTGCAGGCTATGCTAGATCCAAAGATCGAGTCTCGAGTGTCAGGCATTGTGTTGACTTCACCTGCTGTCGGAGTCCAACCATCCCATCCAATCTTCACTGTAAGTTAATCTCAAAAGAGTCATAGTTTACACATTTTCAAATAGTTCTTGAGCAACTTTGTCTTTTTAAAACAGGTTCTTGCTCCAATCGTTGCGTTCCTCCTGCCAAGGTACCAATTCAGTGCAGCAAACAAGAAAGGAATGCCGGTCTCTCGTGATCCACAAGCTCTTGTCACCAAATACTCTGACCCGCTAGTCTTCACCGGATCCATCCGGGTTAAAACCGGCTACGAGATCCTTAGAATCGCCGCTCACTTGCAACAAAACCTGAACAAAGTGAAAGTTCCTTTTCTTGTCATGCACGGTACAGCTGACACAGTGACTGATCCGAACGCCTCTAAGAGGCTCTACGAGGAAGCTTCTTCGTCAGACAAATCAATCAAGCTCTTTGACGGACTGTTGCACGATCTTCTCTTCGAACCTGAGAGAGAAATCATCGCTGGAGTCATATTAGATTGGCTAAACCAGCGGGTTTAGTGCTCTTTCCATAACCAGCAATTACTATCATGTCTAATCAAGTTTTATTTCTTGATTAAGATGAAATAATAATGTATTTTTTTGCGGAAATTTCTGAGTAAATCTACAGAGAAATCGTGAGGGAGAAAGACTTAAAAAGAGTTCTTGGTTGATTTAGCTACTTCTTAATTGGTTTTTGTCAACTCAAGAAGTTAAAGAGATAAGGAGACTTGGACTTTCTTGCGGTTCATTGGTCTTGCAGAACATTTTGACCCTCTGTGTATGTTATAAATCAAATAATTTTGTAACCTCGGATTTTAATATTTTTATCTATGTTGATGGAAATCTGTTGCATGTTTCGAATGTTTCTGCTTGTAAATAATTTTATCAAGTTTATGCTGTTTTATTGTGTGAATCAGCATTTTGTGTGTCCAACAACAAGAAAAAGTGTTTGGATAGTAGGTCACTTGCTTATTACAAAACAAAGAACGTAATATTGTTACTAATCTCATGGAATGTATTAAAATCGAGAATATATCTGTTAAATAACTACTCCATCCATCCGTTTCTAGAAAAAAAGTTTTGGGTTCTTACAAATTAAAAAATAAACACATTAAATGTTCGTTTTTTTCATTAAATTTTAGTTGTAAATACGTTATTTGTAATTATTTTTTCATAATATAATTCTTTTCAAAAACAAATACAGAGCATATAAAAATGTATCTTTCAGATATAATTCTTTTCAAAAAAAAATCTATCTTTGACGTAAAAAATATTTAATTATTCTAATATATTCGTTGCAATAACCTGGAAACATAATCGAAGTGGAGGAAGAAAGGGGAATGAAACCCAAATGCGTGAATAAAGTTGGAAATGTGATTCACATATAAACAAAGTATGTCAAGAGTCACAAGTCAAGGGGGGTGACTCTCTCTTTTTGTCACACTCAAGAGTGACACCTATGGGCTTTTCTCATTCGTGAATCATCAATGCTAACGTAAGGCAGTGCGTCAGAAGAAGAAAACAAAAAGACAAATTTAATAGAGTTGTTGTTATCATCATCAACTCTTCCACTAGCTATTGAGACCCCCGGATCTTCGACGAACATCATCCAAACAGAGATTTGCTTCGAGCTGGTGGAAAGTGTAACCCGATAATATTGTTTTTCCTTGCATAAGTGGCTAATTTTTTTTTTCTTTTACGACAAAAAAAAAGTGGCTAATTTTTTATTTCTTTTGGCTGCAACTGCAACTTTAAACTTCGACTGTGCAGCCCTTATCTTTTTTTAAGAACGTTCTTTATTACATTTTTTTTTCGACACAGAAAAAACAGCTAAACTCATTATTACACAATTCCAAAGGATTTATATTATGATTATTGTAATATGAAAGATGTAATGGCCCAACAGACATCAACCGAAAGAAAATAAATAAATAACTGTAAATGATTCGCCAAGATAACACATTCTTACTATAATATTCCATCAGTTTCATTTTACTTGCCGTTCTAGGTTTATGCACACGGATTAAAAAAACATATGATTTTATATATTTCCAAAAAAAAACACAATTACCTATACACCTAACCATATTTCAACCAATAAAAAAATAAAGTGGAGAATCTTTTTAATAAATTTTGCATTGAAACTCTAAAACGACACTTATTTTGAAACGAAATTTTTTCCCTACAACGACAATTAAATCGAAAGGGAGAGAGTATAAGATATCTAACTGTTTCACAAATAAAATATCCTACGCTGGTTACAAATATTCTCTTCACTAGTATGATTAGGCTACGGGTCAGTGTATAATATATCATAATTTATAAAAAAGAGAGTATATAACAACTACGATTTAAATAAGTATTAGGGTCAGTGTATAATATATCATAATTTATAAAAAAGAGAGTATATAACAACTATGATTTAAATAAGTAAATACTAGATTATCAAAATCTAGTGTACATTAATTTATATTCGATATACATACATGAATGAAACTGGAAAAAAAATCAAAGAAATAGTTTTATCACTGACAGGTGATATTACTATATGCCAATGTTTTTCCCCTAAAATCTGGATAATATGTACAAAAATTACGAACATAATATCTCCAGAAACTATTAAAAATTCTACCAAAATAAAAATAATTTTAATCCGATTTTCGATTTCGATTTCTACAAAACGAATCGAATTAAAGATCCTCCCGGAGGAAAGGATGGCCGAGAAGCTGCGACGCCGTCCATCTCTTACTCGAATCTTTACGTAGACAACACTCAACAAAGCTCCTAAACTCCTCCGAGCATACCTCCGGCGCCCGCGGCGGCTCCCCAAAACACACCGCGCACATTAAAGTCGCCCAGTCGGGTCTCTGTCCCGGCGGTAATAACGGAAAGTGACCAACGAGAAGCTCCAGCATCATCAACCCGAAACTCCAGATATCTCCGGCGTACACGTCGGAGCCTCCCCCGGAAGATTCAGAATCAAACCTCTCGGGACTCATGTACGCACAAGTCCCGACGTAAGAGTTGCAAGAATCCAACGACCGGACCAAGATCTTGCTGACTCCGAAGTCGGCGATCTTGACCTCGTCCTTCGAGTTGAGGAGGAGGTTCGCCGGTTTGATGTCTCTGTGCACGATCTTGAGAGCGTGCAAGTAACTCAGCCCTTTCAAGATCTGTCTCGCGAACCCGGCGAGGCGCTGCTCCGTCACGGCGCCGCGGAGAGACTCTAGAGTCCCGCCGTCCATGTACTCCATCAGAATCGATACTTCGCCGACGACTTGTTTCTCGAAGATACCGTGACACCGGACGACGTACGGCGAGTCTGTACGGCGGAGGATCTCCATCTCTCGCATCAGCTGCCGTGTTAAGATCGGATCCATGTCGCCGTTAACCGTTTTGAGAGCGTAGAGGTCCCCCGTGTTCTTGTGACGGACTCTGTAAACAACCCCGCCGTTTCCGCATCCGAGAACGTTGAGTTTCTCGAGATCAGCGGCGGAGATGCCGCCGGAGGTAGCGACGGTGGTGGTGACGGAGGGGAGGGAGAAGCGGCGGTCGGAGATCGGAGGAAGAGGAAGACGGAGGTTGAGCTGACGACGTTCTCTTACCAAAGCCATAGAAAGAAGGAAGACTTGATCTGATGTAAGAAGGAGATAAAGAGAGAAGCTTCAGGTTACTTAGCAAAAAAAGAGAAGCTGCAGGTTTTATATGAGTTTGAGACTTGTGTAGAGTGGGAAGGAAGGAGACAACGTGGAAGGTCAAGATGACCTAATTACCCCTTTTTAATTTTCTTATTTAATTTCTTCTTATCTTAAAATGGCAGTCTCTTTTTTCAAAAAAAATATCGTTAAAAATGCAACTTGTGTGAGTGTTTGATTACGCACGTGGTTAAATGCATCTGTAATGAATTTGTCCAATTTATTTCATGGAAAATAACTAACCCTATAGTCCTCCTAGTAATCATTATTTGTAAAGTACTACACGATAATGTAAGCAAAACAACGGTAATCCCTTTAAAACAACAAGGTACGTAAAAAGTTATTGGTAATGATGTATTTGGGCGGCGTTACTGTACTCCAGTTTCAAAATATATGATCATTTGGAGGGTTTTTGATGTTTCAAAATACATAATATTTTGATATTTTATATATATTTTGATATTTTTTAGTTTTTAATTTTATTGAAAAAATATGTGACCAATAATATTTTATATTTTTTTTTATGATTGGTTGAATTAATTTTATTTTATATTTTAATACTATTTTTTTTGATAAAATGTAAATATCTCAATTCTTGTCTATTTAACCAAAACATCAACTATAACTATTTTAAAACAGAGGAAGTATTAAACCTCGTAGAATTAGTATTAAGTATTAATCTAGTGAGTTATTAAGTATTCATTCTTTTACACTAGAAATAACATTTAAGGTTAGGTATTGGAAAATGTAACCACGCAAGCATGGTCGAATGGTGCAGCAAGTTCAAAGGAGTTGAGCATTTTGAGTTCAAAACCTATTAACCTCAGATTTATTTGTTTTTTTTTGTCAAATGATATAAATTATCTTTGTTTTTTTGTCAGATGATATAAATTATCTAATTTTCGCTGTAAGCAACTAGTCTATTTAACACCAGCAGACAAGACTCTATGTTGGTTGGGTTTCAATCCGTCGCTATAAAAAATATTGGAAAATGAAATGTTTACAAATTAGTGAAAATGTATAAAATATTTTTAACAGGTTCAAGTAAAAATGTGGATCTTCGTAAAACAGTTTAATATTATGCAAACAAAACTATGAAGCGCTAATCTTAATAAACAAATATGATTGAAGATTATAGAATTTTTAATAGTTATTATAATTTATATTTTTTAATAAAATAACAAATCAGTTTTTAAAAGTAAGACTAAGGTTATGAATGTTTTAGTTGGTTTGGGCTATACGAACTTAGATTTCAATTTTGGTTACCATTCATCTCATTTTATTACACAAAACGCATATGGTGGTTTCACATTAAAAAATAAAAAATAAAAAATAAAATGTGTGTTTTGTAACCGCACCTGAAACGCATAAGCACTAAATTAGGTGAGTTTAGTGAGTTTACTTTTTTTTTTAACTTTTTCTCATTTCATTTTAGATTATTAAATATGAAAAATTAGGTTTAAAATATATTATATCTAATTTTCATTTATAAAAAAAGAAAAATGAGATTTTAGAAATATAAAAGTAATATAAAATATAAAATATAAATAACATTCTACTATTAGTTCCACACTGCATTTTCTTTTCGTTACCATTCATATTTTATAGTGAACCGTTTTTTTGTCCAACTTCTTATATTTATAACCGTTCTTAATCTGTACCGCATTATATTATTTATTTACCCGTACTACTTATCCCTTCGTTACTATTCAAAGCCTAAAACCAGAAGCACTAATAGAATGGTATATGACCTTTTTCTCCTAATAGATCATAACTTTATTGTCACGGAAAATGGAAAATAGTATATGTAAATAAAAGGTCATCTCTTAAACCAGTGGCACTAATAGTATAAGACCTTTTTCTTAAATAGATTATTACTTTAAGCTCAAGGAAAATGGAAAATGGAAAATGGAAAATGGAATATATTTTTTGGGTGTGAAGGTTCGATGAACCAAGGAGGCTAAAGGACGAGGAACTTAAATGACTAGTGAGGTATGAGAACGACTAAAGAGCACTAGCGTTTTGTACGCCAACGTGGAAAAGCTTGTTAACACACATCTTCTTAGTTTATTTTTATTTTTATTTTTTATAAAGGGTTTGTTTCTTCTTAGTTTCTTTCGCCATCGCATTCACATGTTGCCTAATTTTATTATTTCTATGAAATTGGGATAAGATCCTTACTTTGTAGACACATAAGACACCCCAGGGTTTACATGTATGTTTTCATGTGTGATGTGTGTATTTGTGCGCAGTGCACATGCCTATTTATTGCTTGGTTGTGTGTGGGTAGTTATGTTTTGCTATGCTAGTAGTTACAAACAATTGAAAGAATTCTGCTAAACAAATGTCGAAATAATCCTAATCGAAAACGAAATCTATAATAGTATCCACCAGATGTTTAGAATAATAATAGATATCGATAGTTAATTACTTAAAACTCATTTAACCATGTTGAAATGTTTTGATATATAATTTTAAAATGATAAATAAAAAAAGTAGGACAGAAACAGAAAATAGGAATGGAGGAGATCCTGCCATTATAATTTGTTAATTCTTGGCATCTTTCAGCATGTGTTATGTGTGTATTTATTACGCACATGCATACTTATTGTCGTTAGTTTGATATTATAATTCCTCTAAGTAATCATTAGACATCAATACAACCCATGTCGATACATATGATAGAACCCTTGTGAATGGACAGCAACGATTCTCAAAGCTGAAAACCAGATATCGTTTGCTAACGTGCGCCCCTTTGTAAAGTGTTCAAAAGAAACCACATGTAACATTTTATGTAATGATCCATGAGGATGATGGACGAACACTACAAAAAACACAACCTTAACGAAGAAAGTTAACGAGGAAAAACAATCCTCGTAAATTTACGTCGATTTTACGAGGAACTTACGTGGAAAAATAATGTCATCATTATTTTTTCGTAAAGTAACGACAAAAGCGTTTCGTCGTAAAGTCGATGTAATTTGACGTGTCTTTTACGAGGAAATACTATTTCCTCGTAAATACGACGTAAACTTCGCGTGTTATTTACGAGAAAATAATTTACGTGTATTTAGCGAGAAAATTTTGAATCCACCAACTTTGTAGGTGTTACATGTTTTTTTTTGCCACCTAATTAATTTTCGTCGTAAATTCATAGGAAAATTACAACTACCAGATTCAAAATTTCCTATAAATATGGATGTTTGAACATCATTTTAAACACACCAACAACAAAAAACATGAAAGAAAAAAAATAGCTGGCTCCGGGACTATTTACGAGTTGCGGAAGTGGATGTATATGCATAGAGATGCTAACGGGAGAGTGACAAAAGAATACCTTGCGGGGATGGAGACATTTATGCATCAAGCAGATTCAACACCGCTCGTCCAAGAAAGTGGTAAGATGTTCTGTCCTTGTCAGAAATGCAACAATTCGAAACTGACAAACCGTGAAAATGTTTGGAAGCATTTGATAAATAGAGGTTTCACGCCAAATTACTATATCTGGTTTCAACATGGAGAAGGTTTTAATTATGATCAGAATGAAGCTAGTAGTAGTAATAGCAATTTTCAGGAAAAAGAACCGGTTGATCATCATTTGCATAATGAACATAGTTACCATCATGAGGAGATGGTAGATTATGATAGGGTTCATGATATGGTAGCTGATGCATTCGTAGCTCATGATGAAGATGAAGAACCTAATATAGATGCAAAAAAGTTTTACGAAATGTTAAACGTGGCGAATCAACCACTTTACAGTGGTTGTAGAGAAGGTCTCTCTAAACTGTCGTTGGCTGCTAGAATGATGACTATTAAAACTGATCACAATCTACCTGAAAGTTGCATGAACGAATGGGCGGACTTGTTTAAAGAGTATTTGCTGGAAGACAATGTGTCTGTTGATTCTTATTATGAGATTCAGAAACT
This sequence comes from Brassica napus, assembly GCF_020379485.1. Classification (NCBI taxonomy): domain Eukaryota; kingdom Viridiplantae; phylum Streptophyta; class Magnoliopsida; order Brassicales; family Brassicaceae; genus Brassica; species Brassica napus. The sequence continues at coordinate 34,479,605 of NC_063449.1, read as the reverse complement.
AGTTTATAGTTTTTGGTTGCCTTCGGAGATGATAGATGTTTGCATCGACAACTGCATGATCTATTGGGGAGATGATGAGAAACTAGAAGAATGTCGATTCTGCAAGAAGCCACGATTCAAGCCGCAAGGACAGAGACGTAATAGGGTACCAAAGATCTTACCGATGATGCCACAGACGAAGCTGTTGAAGACGAGTTTAATGAAAATGATGATGTTTCTAGTGATGACGAGAATGTCGATGTATCCGATTGATGTATTTGATTTTGTGTAGGGTGTTTTATGAATAAGATGTGGGAGTTTGTTTTATGAATAAGGTAATGTGGGAGTTTGTTTTATGAATAAGCAAATGTGGGAATTGTGGTTTGGAATGAAAATAAAGATGGGGTTTGGAATATATGAAGTAGAAAATAAGGAACATGGGGTTTGGGGTTTCGGATTTTAGGGATTTAAACATAACACTCGTTAGTTCCTCGTAAAGCGACGTCGAACTTACGACGCAAGCCTCGTTAATTCCACGTAAGAGAGAATCGTCGTAAAGGACTCGTAAGAAGACGAGGAAATAACGATGAAATAAAAAATAAAGAAAGCGACCCCCGTTAAATCCGCGTAGGACGAAATCGTCGTAAACACCTCGTAAAATAAATAAAGCACACGGGCCTCGTTAATTCCACGTAGGACGAAATCTTCGTAAATACATCGTAGCATAAAAACTAGAAAAAAAGAAAAAGAAGAAAAATACCAGATTCACATGTGGTAAGACTTCCAGCAATTATAATACGTAAGTCTCGCCCACATGAATTCTAATATCTTCTTCTCTTCCTTTTTGTTTTCAAATATTTATAATTTGAATAGGATTTTGTTGAGGAGTGTGATTTGGAAGTTTGTGTGTGGTTTGCGAAGGAGAGTTGTGGGTATATTTATAGGAAAGCGCATCTCGTTAATACCTCGTATATAAAAACGCGGGCCTTTGTAATTCCTCGCTATTTACTCGTACAATTGCTCTCTATTTCGTCGTAACGTTACGAGGAATTTGCAACGATAATAAAATTGTCGTTAATACTTCGTATATAAAAACGCGGGCCTTTGTAATTCCTCGCTATTTCCTCGTACAATGAAACGCGGGCCTTTGTAATTGCTCGCTATTTCGTCGTAACCTTTGTGGAAATTGCGACGATTTGTAATCTTATATATACCCCCGAGCGCTCACTCTTTCTTTCCTCTCTGCTTCCTCTCCATTTCGTGGCAATGGTAAGCCTCTCTAATTCCTCTCTAATTTGGTTAGGTTAGGATATATTAGGTGGTTAGTATAGAGAATTTAGATAGGTTTACAGATTTTATGTTATTTAGTGTTGATTAGGTGGATAATGTTGGGAAATATACTGTTGATGTTAATTTTAAAAATTAAATTTTTTTCCCAGGTTCGAAAAGACAGATTTACTGCTCATTACAGAGAGATGTTCGGTGAGCCGGGTAGTCGTTTAGACCCGTCTTCTTCAGCTCCAGGTTCTTTGGGTCAGGAGACTGTCCCCGAGACTCAGTACACTCAGAGAGTCTCTGGGTTTCCTTCTTCTAGTGCACCATCGGCTCCTCATGTGTCTTCCCCGATGGCTCATCCGACGATGCCTCCTCCTGTGCCTCCTCCGATGGCACCTCCGATGCCCACCAAGATTCATCCCGATTTGATGGTGCCTCCGAGTGCTCCTTACTCGCAGTACACTGTAGAGGACATTCTCCGTCTGCCAGGCAGAGAAGGTGATACGCCCAAAATAAGGATCACTCTTTCGGTAAGGTTGATATGAACTCAGATCCGAGAGGATTGAGAACTGATGGATCGAGGGGTGACACTAAGGGTTGCGGAATAGCCCAAAGATACTACCAGACTTCGATCGTTGCCGGATGTGACGCACCGGTCCAACAAAAGAAGGATCGAAACTTGGAGATAACCTCACCAAGAAACTAAGAAGTGTTCTAAACAAAGAACAATGAGAGAAACTCATAAAAAAGGAAAAACAATCTGTTTTATTTCGTGGCTCTAAGGCCTTATTTATAGGATTACAAGTTGTAGAGATCCAAAGAAAAATGTGCTAAAAACAAGACATTGGAAATAGAAACAAAGACTTGACTAAATAAAGTCTTTGACTGAAACTTGGACTACCTCTTCATATAGCCACGACCAGGACTTTGAAAGGTCAAGAATATACTCCTGATATGGGCCAAGACATGTCCCTTTGAGGCCTGGTCGAAATCCATCTTTTCCCTTAGCCAATATTTATCGGTTTCTCCATTTGGCCCAAACAAGTTCGTTTTTGAATCTTTTTGAAAACCATCAAGCCCAATGCTTTCTTGAACATTTAGAACATGAATAATAATCTTTTTCATGATTGAATTGACCGTTGGTTCATCAGAAAGAAGGTTAGCTATTTCGAGCTTCTTGGGTGGTCTGAATTCGCTAGAACTGAAGATCACTTGATTTGTAAATAGCATAACTATCACATATGAACTCCGTTTGATCTGATTCTTCTTCAAGGAGCTCCGTAATTGAGTTGAGAACATTCTCCAAGTGATTTCATGCGTAGAAGCCTCGTGGTTTGGAAGATATGAGTCAAACAATGAACATATATCTTTATTGCTTTCCATGATCAAGCCATGCATGCCTGTTTTGCCCGGTGCGCTACCCCACGGCACATCAGAAGGTTTACCAGTCATCGACCCCAACCGACCAGACGGAACTTTGTGTTATGTTGCATTAATTTTTTTTTTAATTCGTTTAAAATTCTTTTATAACATTAAAAAATAATTTATATTTTAAATTTGTATTTTCCAAGTGGGGGTTGACGGATGTCTTGCATCGGACGTAACCGACACGATCAAAGGTTACTTCTCCATGGCACATCCGAACTGGAGTAAGACGCCTCACTACGTCAGAAAGACGTGGTTCAAAATTTACGCTGTAAGTTTCTATTAATTAATTATATATATTTTAATTTTTTCATGATTTATATATATACTTTCTAAAAAACTAATTGTTAATTTATTTTTTTCAATAGCAAAAATATAATTGGGCCTTGCGGATCACTGAGAGGGTGAGGAAGAAGTTTATCGCGAAGGCGAAAGTTCGCTTATTGGACACGGTCTCCAACTGGAAGGGTGACTGGATCATGAAGGGATATGAGCGTGGCAAACCCGCTGAGCTCACCACGGATGTGTGGGATGACCTCATCCGTTATTGGCGTCTTCCTGATTCCATTAGAATCACCCAGTATTGCTCTAACTCCATTAAATAATTTTTTTAACATATATATTTTTATTCTAGCTTTCTTAAATGTTTTTTAGGCCAAAGAGACAGGACATCTCCCGTCTCTTATGGAACTTTACGAGAGGATCCACAAGAACAAGACGGGCGTATTTTTAGATGGCAAGTCCGAGCAAATCCACAACGACGTGGTTGCTCGGGTTGAAGACCGCCAGACCCAGCTGACCCAGCACTCTACCGAAGGATTACCCGTCACCTTATCCACACTTGAAGTGGATAAGATTTACGAGGAGGTAAATTTTCTAAAATTTTAATTTTTTATTATTCATTTAATTTAACTTTAAATTTTTACTAACAATATTTATTTTTTGTTTTTAAGGTTGTCTCTAAAAAAAAGGGACGGACGTTGGGGATTGGTTCCGTCAACGATGTTCCGAGAGCGACATCGTCTTATGGTCAGCGACATCGTCTTATGTTCAGCGACGAGATGATGAAGTCACTGAGCTGCGTAACGAGTTGGCTGCGACAAAAGCTCGTATGGGTGGAGTCGAGGGCTTTTTGGACGTTATAGCGGCCACAAATCCGGAATGAGAGTCCATGTTGAGGAACATGCGACAACAACATCCCATTCCAGGCGAGTCATCCGACACACATAACGAGGCAGATGTTGCGAGGAGGAGTGAGGAATTCTATCAGGCGATGAACGATCCTTAGTTCTTTTTTTTTCCGGTTGTTGTATTATAAATTCAAAACTTATTTATATATAAATTATTTTCGTATTGATTTGATTTTTATTTTAAATTATAATTTTATTAATAAATTAAATAATTTTAATTATTTTTTAATTATATTTTTAAAGTCTGTAAAATAAAAAAAACGAATTAAATTCGTAGCTAATTTACGACCTATTTATGTGGAAACTTTACGAGGAAATGACGAGAAAAAATAAACGAGTATTTTACGAGGAAACATTTACGAGGAAATGACGAGGAAAGATAAACGAGTATTTTATGAGGAAATACTTTCGTGGTAGTTACGTGTATTTTGCGAGGAAACACTTTCGAGGTATTTATGTGTAGTTTACGAGGAACCCGTTTCGAGGTATTTATGAGAAAATATAGCGACCTCCTTACGTGGAATATTTACGTGGTCTTTACGGCGAAATGATGTACTTCGTCTTTACAACGGAATATTTTCCTCGCTAAGTTACGACGAATTGGCGAAGAATTATGTGTTACGACGGATGAGTAACGAGAAAACGTGTTTCCTCGCTAATTCCTCGTAAAGTCTGTTTTACGACGAACTCACGAGGAAAACTGTTGTCGTTAATCTTATGTTTTCTTGTAGTGGAACGTTGTGTGATATATCATAATTGAGAATCCTCATATTCTGAAAAGTGAAAACTCTTGGCAATTTGTCCTCGGATGCCATTTGGATTCCATAATATAACAATAATATTAAGAAATCAATAAAAGTTTTCAAAATGTTACCCGCAGACACTACTATAGGCGAAATCCAACTCATTCCAAGGTGGATACATGGCCGGCTAATTAGGAAGGAAGGACAAACGGTGTGACCTCCGTATATTAATAGTTAAGAAGCCCAATTTCTTTTATAAATTTATACTTTATACAAAATTATTAAAAAATAAAATTGAAAAAGGTTCAAATATTTTATATATGTATATGATTTTATTTTTATCTCAAAATATGCAAAAAATTACTGGTAAAATTTTAAAAAGTATTTTAAACATTAAATAACTATAAATTTTAAAGGTAAAAAAAAATTTCCCTATGACCCCCCAAGTGTTAAGCCGCCCTAGGTGGATATGGCAAAGTGCTCGATGTATGATTGGCTACTAGAGTTTGATCTGTCTTCAACTTTCATAAGATATGCTACTAACAACAACACTCTGTACCTCGAAGCGGGGTGTGTGTTTTAGGAATGACCTTAGAGAAAGAGATCTAGATAAATGTGGTAAAAAAATTATACATAGCAATCTTTTGTAGAGACAATAGTCCATGTGTAGTGACATTGCTGACATTCTCTAGATACTATGTCACAGTTCATGGCGTCATAGCATATCATCAGCCATGTCGACGATAGCTTGAACAAAACCTGGTCTCATCGAATATAGCATCTTCACTTGACCATTTTTTTATGGGTTCCCGTCTTATGAATCTTGACCCAACTGCTATCAATCTTCCAAATCTCCATACACCATCGTCTATCATCCATAAGTTCCTACGGCTTTTTCATATAACGTGGAAAAGGCGAGATTTTTGTGATCATTGGATGTCAAGGCGGAAGGATGGAGATTAAAGAGTTGAAAAAGTCCGTTTGTAGAGCGGAAGAAAAGATCTTAAAATCATTAGTGATCCATTTGGCGTGAACATGAGACGAGAGTTGTAGTAGATAGGGGCATGGTCTTCACATTCGTTTCCAACAGGATACTTTTAGACGACCATCTCCGACACTGATATCGATATCAACTTTGGTCCAAGTCGTGATCAGGCCACTAGGAAACCTTCTTTTACGGTGTTCGTGAAACTATCAGTCAGGGATCGAGAATGTTTGTTTTGAAAGATATAGATGCATTTTTTTTACCTGACTTGGGTTATCTAAAATAATAATACTTTAGACTATTGTAACTGAGTTAACCAACGAGTCCATTGTATAAACTTTAGAACTAGATTGAAAATCGTAAAGAATTACAATATGAAGACAGAATCAAAAACAGCTACCAGGTGCGGAAGGTGCGAGGTTTGGTCTGAGCTTTGTTGAAATCTGATCTGGGTTTAGCTCTTTGAAGATCTGATTTGGGTTTAGCTTCCTCCACGAATATAACTCTTCCATCCAAAAACTGTACACATACCAAATCAGAATTTTAAAAGAAGACAAGCGTGTGTGTGAGCAGAGTTACCTTTCCGTGCATCCCTTGAATAGCTTTCATGGAATCCTCCTCAGTCTCATACCTCAGGAAAGCAAATCCTCTTGGTCTATTTGCTACCTTATCCATCACCAAGTTAACTACACGGGGAACATGAGTTAAACATTTTAGATTCTCTTACCTGATCATCCTACAGACACCTAGTTAAAATAAGATGTGGCAGAAAGTGAAACAAGGGAGAGGTAATGGGGGTTACCAAGTGTAAGCTTGCCAAATTGTTCAAAAACATTTCTTAAGTTATCTTCAGTTGTACGGAAAGAAAGCCCTGTCTCCCAATAAAAAATACATCAAACTCTTGTCATTAGAGAGTTCAAGTCTCATAAAGCAAAATACAAACGAGGAGTCAAAGCAACAAAGTAGAACCATAAACACCCATTACAACAAGGTCATGTACTTATAAATTCCACTTATCATTCATGATTTGGAGATGAATTAAAAACAGAGAGACATTCTAAGAAAATTGGAAAAAAAGACAGAGGGAGAGAGAAAAAAAAAGGGAAGGGAGCTTTACCACTAACATACAGTTTCGTCTTCGGACCAGAGATAGAAGACGGTGGAGATGACGAATCCGGCGAAGAGAGACAACCAGAAACTAACAATCCCCCGACGTCGTGGCGTCTTGGAGCTGGATTCACGACGGTTCCGACATTGATTCGTCCGCGCCAGCTACGGAAACAGACAGACGAAGAGAAGCAGCAGCAAGTGGTGACTGAGAAGTTAGGTCTTAAGAAGCGATCTCCAGAACACGACGGATTAACAGCGACTATCCCTAAGCTACTCGCCATCCTTTCTTCTTCTTCTTCTTTTTCCTCGGATCCTAATATCCTATCGCAAACGCTCAACTTGATTTGTTGAGGGTCAAATTGGTATTTTCCATTCGGTTTATACTAGACCATTTCATTCGAGTTGGTTAGATAAAATGTGAACCGAATATATAAATAAAAACAAATGTAACTGCTTCGTTGACTCTTTCTCGTCTTAAGATCTACATATAGATTGGTGATCCATTTTATATACACAATTACAGATTGCAGGAAGCCAACCATTCAAGTAACCACGGGCACTGCCACCGCGCAAGCGCAGAGTTGTAGACATATTTCTTGTTTCATCTCAATATTTGTTAGGGTTATTGTAGCTGTAAATTTTGCGTTTTGGGTTGATCATTGTTTTTTAAGTTTTTTATTGTTATAGGATTAGAGTTGTGATGATGTATTGTGTATGCACTGTTCTCCACTCATGAAGGACTAAACTGTATTAGTAATGTGATTGATATAGTTCGTGGTGTTGCTTGCTGTGTCACTGAGACTTATTGCTTGTGTGTCTTTTTAATTTGTTACTTGTACTGTTGAGATTACATAAATTATATTAAGGTTGTTGAGAGTACCTTTTGTTTCTGGATATTTTTTCTCCAGTTTAATTGTGTAAGTTGCGTGTATTAAATAATAATTTTTTTTATTCTTATTATGTTGGTTATATGATTTTTTTACTTTTAAACTTGTTGTTTTTACCGCACATTTAAAACAAATATATGAAGACTTGTAGAAATAACTATAAAATGAGTGACAATTAGTATTTGAGTCTTAATGAGTTTTAAACGAATATATGTATTTCTCATAAGAAGACAATAGCGTTGGCATGTTGACATTGAGCATGTAAGCTATTTTTATAAGACAAGAGGAGTGAGCATGTGGAGATGTTGTTGCCGCCTTTGTGTCTGTTGGGATTGTCTCTTGTATCTCCTGGTGTGGCTGTGTTTGTTTCTCTTTTATTTGATGGGTAATATGTAAACAAAAATCATTGTTAGTTATATTTATCAGAGTTTGTAACTTACTCTCCTTTTTTGTTTAGGTAATTTCACTGATCTTGATTGTCGTCTTCGTCTTTTTGGTAAGCATCTGTGAAAGTAAGTTTGTAAATTGTTAAATATTTGGCCGTGTAGTTTATATTTGTTTAGCTGGCTCAATGTATGTGTCGTTGAGTTTTAGTTGAGTTGATTGGTTTGGTATATTTGTTTTGAAGTTTATTTGTAAGATTAGACAAAAAGAGAGGTGATCATTAATAATTCGTCTTTTTTGGGATTCTAGTTTTTAGTGTTTGATTGTTTGGGTTATTGTGGTTTCTTTTAAACAATAAAATAAAGATTTGTGTAAAATTAGATTGATAAGTAAGGGAGATAAATAGACGACCACAAATCTTGGGTATGAAATATTTTTGATTATTGATGTTAGCACAATATAGACAGTAATATAAAGATAATTATGTGTTGATTGTTTCTTACGGATCAATGAGGAGACAGATAACGACTCGAGTTGTTTCTTTGGTGAGGCCAGAGCCGTGGACAAAACGGATTTTCCCAACCACATCTGTGAGTTTAAATATCAGTTATGATATCAAAACATAATATAAACTCATATGCAATATGATAATATACCTGAGAGTTCTAGGTTTGTGTTCGCAATCACTTGGAGATTGTCGAACAGTCTAATCTTGACTGAAGATTGATCTCAGGAGCACCCGTGATGACTTCATCAATAATGGTTAGTGAGATGAAATGAATGAGGAATGGATTATCAGTTATCTTGTACATGCTTGAGCACATAGAAACCTCAAAACGATCGATTTTCACAATGGAACCAGCTTTCAAAGATGACATGTAATGATTAGCACGTCCGACGGGAGTAAACCCATGAATCACAGAATCTACAAATAATATTATTCAACAAAAAATCAGAAAATAAATTAAAACAATTATGTTAAATAAGTGTTATAGATCGAAGATTAACTTACCTTTTCATCAAGGAAGAGAACCGTGATTCCCACAAACTCCCTGTATTTCTTGAAGTTCAAGGAATCCCAGAAGCGAGGAAGCCAGAGGCTATGCTCTGACTACTACGACCAAGATGGAGAGACTCGAAGGTTGAGTGACGGACGCCGGGACGCCAGTTTGACGAATTGGAGAGGCAGAGAGAAACATTTTCTAGAAGTTGGTTAAATCTAAGAGGAATCAATGAGTTTTGTGGAGATGCAGATTGAGTTCATCAAAGATGAGAATCATATATATATATGGTTTATATAGGGGCTACAAATCAGGAACATTTATGATCCAGCGATTTAAGATGTGGACATAAAGAGTTCACCTGTGAAAAAATAGATTACGAACAGGCACATGGCGCAACTCTGTAACTCAGACTTGTTTGAGACAGTGATGAAAAGAACCCAAACTCATGTTAAACGACAACAGTTTACAATATGAGAAAACTATAACAGTTGCAAACTTGAGCTTTTTTCATATAACGTGATGAATCTCATTTAAAAATGAAACCCATAACGCACTTGTAGGCCCGACCCTCAGAGGAAGCCGAAGAATCAAGAGCTTCCGACCTTCATAAATATATATTAGGTTCGACCATCAATGTACAAAGTATAATTTAGCTTAGTGGTATAAATGTTGGTGTTTATATCTCAATAACCCGGGTTCGAGCCATGGACTTAACATTTTTTCACACTTTTTTAAAGTGGGGCCCACAAAATGCTGACGTGGCGCGCTGAGGAGTGAACAAAAACTCATCTATTATAATATAGATTAGTGGATTTCAAGTGAGTCTCTATCTAAACTAATTATCTGGCTAACAAATCAATGAATCAAATAACCAGACTAAACTTAATATGCTCTTTTGAAACTTTCACCATATCCTCTAAAGTGGGAAAATGACTGATTCCCCTATAAACTTAAGTGCTTCAGTTTTTTCACACACAGATTTTTGAACCATGTGAAAATCCCCCTGAATTACCCTATTTCTTGAATCAACTACACATACTATTTATTTTAAACCAATTCCCCCAAATTCGTAAATGGAGTTATTAAGACGTTAACTGAGTTATGACATGGCTAGTCCAGTTTAGTAAGTCAATTAATTTCGGTGAAATAAAACAGAATATGAAGTCGTTTTATGCTTCTTCTTCATCAATGATTGGGGAAAAATTAAATTAGGGTTCCCCGATTTCCATAGAGGAGAGAGTCGAGTGTTTGTGAAGAGGTAAAGAGAGAGTCGAGTGTGAGAGACGAGTAGAGCAAAATGTAAGTCTTGTTATCTAAAGATGTTATTTTCGATTGGTGGATTGTGAAGAGGCAAAACTTGAGGATAAGGTAAGGTGACTGTTTCTCTTCTATGAAATTCTTAAATATTCACTTGTTTTAGTAGGTCAAATGAAGACTCAACGGTAGAGCTCGAGTTTTGTCTCTTCACAGTCCCCCAATCGAAAATAACGTCTTTAGATAACAAGATTCACATTTTGCTCTACTCGTCTCTCACACTCGACTCTCTCTTTATCTCTTCACAAACACTCGACTCTCTCCTCTGTTGAAATCGGGGAACCCTAGTTTTATTTTTTCTCCAATTATTGATGAAGAAAAAGAATAAAACGACGATGTATTCTGTTTTATTTAACCAAAATTAATTGAATTACTAAATCGAATTAACCACGTCATAACTCAGTTAACGTCTTAGTAACTCCGTTTACGAATTTGGGGAATTGGTTTAAAATGAATAGTCTGTGTAGCTGATTAAAAAAATATGGTAATTCATGGGGTTTTCGCTTGGTCCAAAAGTTCGTGTGTGAAAAAGCTGAAACACCTAAGTTCATAGGGGAATAAGCCATCCCCCCCCCCCCCCCCCCCCCCCCCCCCTTAAAGCTGTAGAACAATAGAAATTCATCTTGTTATATGCATCAGCTTCACCTAATTTATCATTTCTTTTGCTACTTGTTTAACAACATGAACAAATCAACATTATCCTTCGCATTTCCGGATAATGAATGCCTCCAACGCTCTATCATCCACTCGTTCCGACACAATTCAATAAAAAAACAAATCCATTTTCTGTAGCATCCCCGATCCTAGATAGGATCGTCTGGATGGATCATGGTGCGAGGAGACGCCCCAGTCAGGTCATACGACCTAAAGACAAGCGTGTCATGGTCCAAAACGTGGTTAAGGGAATCATATAGCTGGAACTTAACCAAAATAGGGCAGAGGCAAGCTCAAAGGAGCTGGACAAGCGAGCTGGTAGCTGGACGAGGTCCGAGTGAAGCTCGATGAAGTGAATGATCAGAATGGATCATGGGAAAACTAAGTCTAGGTCTGGAAATAGACCAAGATACTTTGAAGGATTGAAGAAGATAAAGGAAGCAAGCTGGACGCATTGTATAACAGCTGGGCGATGCATTAAGCAAGCTCGACTAGCTAGGTGAAGTGTAGTGCAGCTCGGTGTAGCTCACTGAAGTGTAGGTCAGCTCCAGCAGCTGGACTACTAGCTCCGTCAGATGGGACAGCTGGGGATCAGCTCAAATCAGCTAGATTGAGCGTTTAGGTCTCGGACCAGTGGGACAGGTCTGGGCTGTTACCGGGCCGGTTGGTTGGCCAAGGATGGCTATGGGCCGGTGGGTTCTTCTGGTCAGGCCATGGGCATGGACAATCTGTGTGGGCTTGTTTTGGACATGTCCATGAGTGGTTTGATAGTTCCATGGCGTGTGGTAACTGTCCTAGGCGAATGGATGTGATCTGGTCCATTGATTAAATCAATGGCCAGAATTGATACCGAAGGGATGCAATGGTTAAAAAGTAACCACCCCTTCTCCTATATAAAGAAGGTAATTCCGTGCCTTTGCAGGCACGCCAGAGCTTCCTCCTACACCCTGAAACAAAAAAAAAATCAGGGAAAAACAAAGAGATGGTCGGATTCAACAATCCAATACCAAAATGTATTCAAAATAAAGAGGCAATTTTGAGGGAAATCAAGAGGGGAGTTGAGAACGACCCTCTGATGAGTTTTGATTATTGTTTGTCACGCCCTATGCTTACTCTACATCCATACAATACACTCAAGCAGCCAGGAGAGGAGTTGGAGGGCCGGAATGCACTTCCAATGGTTGAGACAGCCTTGAAGGCAGATGTGTGTAGAAAGGCAGTTTCATGGGCACTGAAGGGGGAAGTGATGCACGACCCTTGGGTAGTGTTTGATCATGGATGAAAACATCCTAGGCTTCCTCTGTGTCTTGGGAACACACAAAAATATCCAGGAGAGAAGGAAGAAGGCCGGACTTCATTCTCAATGGCATGAACAGCCTCAAAGGTGGATGCAGTGTAGAAACTGGTTTCATGGGAGTTCAAGGGAAGAGATGAGCAATCCTTGTATGGATCTTATCATTACTGGAAGTATATGATAAGGGCTTGATAAAGGAGTGGGTTGGAGGATCATGGCCGTTCACATGAAGGATAAAGAAGGCACATGATCTAGACAGATCATGTATAATGTAACCGATTTTATAATTACTTTCCAGTTCATATTTCTGTCTCTTGTGGTGCGGTTAGGGCCAAGTATGGCACGCCCCTTGAAGACAATATGTTGTGATGTAAACTAAGGATCCAGGACCCTGAGAGAAGGATGGATCTTAGTTGATCTAACTCATCCATATGGGATGGAAGTTAAAGGCCACTCATTGGATAGTGATCCATGGTGGGTCATGGTGTGTTTTGGTTCAAAGTGTGTGAAGACTCATCAGTTCTGAGTCATGTGGGGTGGTTGGTTGATTGACTTAGGATCTGATGGGCATTATTAGTCCATGAGAGGACTTGGCTCCAGGGGACCATACGCTTAAGACATGGAGGCACTGAACTAAGGCCTTGGGCCGGTTCAGGAATGAAGCCCTTGGCTTAGCCGGGATGTTCATGATCAGGATCCATATGATCCGAGTCGATTCATTGGATTCTGATTATGGGAATCTCTTAGTTGGGATTTATCAAGAGTTTTCATAAATTTTAATTAATTTTTTGAGCATGTTTGCTTGAGGTCGTTTCTGTAGCTGAAGACTTCCCAAATGTACTTGGTCTGTGGGGATGGTTGGCTGAATGACTAAGTACCAAAGGGAAGAGTTTATGTAGGTATAAGAGAGCTGTACGAGTAGACGGGGAGCTGGGCAAGGCTACCTCGCAGCTCTATCAGCTGGAATAAAGTAGATGGAACCTCAAGTGAAGTGGTTCAGCTCAGCTAGCTGGATGAGCTAGCTAGACAGCTAAGTCAGCTGGGACAATGAGCTAACAAGCTCCATGGATGTGGCAAAGGTATGATCTAGCAATGTTGCATAGATCTAGATAGAATGGTTAGGGGAATGGAACCTCGGATTTGTATGACTTGATTTGGGTTTAGGATCGATCTTGGAGCTAGCTGGTAGTTGAGTATACTAACCATTAGCTGAGGTGATTCAACCAGACAAGTATTATATTGGTTTTAGACCAATGATTAAGTAGATATTATTACACTGTGCATAAGTTTAAATGATCTATGTTAAGGAATGCTAAGGTAGTCTTAAGCTAAGGTATAAGTTAGCCTCGCCTTATGGGCGACATTATAATAAAGCGCAAAATTTTGAGAGGTTCGGTCAGTGTATGGGCCGAGCGACGTGAGGTATCGACCGCGGCTTAGGCAGTCGGGTCGGGGCCTTACAAGTTGGTATCATAGCATGCTTGATCCTGTTAAGGACAGTGCTCAAAGATGTTGAGTTTCAAACCGAAATTATTTCTGAAAACTGAGATGACTTGGAACCTTAGTTGTGGTGAGCCAAGAGAGAGTTGAGGTAAGATTGGGTTTCATGCTTGTGAATGGGGAAGTTCCAAGACGAGCCGGCTTAGCCAAGGTACACTCTCCAAGGACAAGACCCTGAAAACATAAAGGTTAGTTATCTAGTTATTGGGAAGTAATAGACAGATTGGACGATGGACGCAATGCAAGATCTTTGTATGGACGACCTGGACAACGGAAGTAACATGGACCAGAGAGTGGCTTAGGTTGAAAGAAACGTGCATCACTCTCTTGGAGGTAAATGTTATCCCTTGGTGGCCGTTCAAAACAAGTGAGCATATGCAGTGTTTATGTTGGTCTAAGGGAGACGCTACATGGCTAGTACATGAGTGGGCTTGTGATCAGATGGATCAGCTTGAACTCATTATAAGTCAAGGTAGGATTCCTTAAGATCAAAGTGAATGGAATGGATCAATTCCAAGAGGAATTGGACCACGGAAAGAACATGATGTTATGTATCTTAGTATGATGAGGATTGAGGCATATTTTAAACACTCTTGTGAATGGTATGGGACGTTCACAGAAGTGTGACACTTTGGAGAATGGTATGGGACGTTTTCCAAATGTGTGATCAAACCGAGATCCTACTCAACTAGGTACCTAATGTTGTGGGGAGTGGACCAGGTTCGGTATGCAATCGAGTCCAGAGAAGGACCAGGGTTGGCTTACTCGGACGAGTCCAAATGGGATCTAGTCAGGATGGACTATGATCTGGTTGTGTCCGCCTAAAGAGTCACGAGGTGATATTAGGCATGGACTGGTTTGGAAAGAATCAGGCCACTCTGGACTGTCACAGAGGAAGGGTGCAGTTTGAAAGTGGGTGTAGACCCCCGATCAGGTTCCAAGGTATTCGTCCGACCTCTGGATGCTTAGTGATATCAGCAATCGAAGTGGAAAGGATGCTCGAGAAGGGTTGTGAGGCTTATTGGCCACAATCGCCACTAAGGAGGTTGAAGGGCTGGTGACCCGGACGGGATTCCGCTGGTTAGTGAGTTCGAGGACGTGTTTCGGGCATTACAGGGAATTCCCCTGGTAGGGCTGGCCCGTTCCTAGCAGAACCGGAACCAGGGATGGCCCCAATGTCCAAAAGTCCATATCGCATAGCTTCTACCGAGATGGCCGAGCTGAAGTCGACCCCGTCCAGGAAAGGACATGAGTCGCAGCATAACCAAGTCGGAGATGGACCTATGGTTGGAGTGAGACGGTTGAGTCTTTGAGAGGAATACAACCGCAATATGATCAAGTCCAGTAAGGGATGAGGATCAGGAAATGACCTATTCGGAGATGGTCCTATGGTCGGGTTGAAACGGTTGAGTCGTTGAGTGGGCCATGACCAGAATATGATCGAGTCCATGAAAGGACCAGGATCGAATTATGACAAAGTCCAGTAATGGACAGATGTCAAGTGTGTGGCGGTTTAGTCTTGTAGGGACTAAGATCGCAGTATGGCCAAGCTGGGAAAGGCTGTGGCTGGTTAAGGAATGATCCAGTAATTGGTGGCTGGAATCATAAACCTTAGTGTCCGAGAAGGACTTAAGGAAACAGAACAATCTGTTAGGACTCATGGCAGAGTGAGCAGCCTAAAGATTAGAACATGTTCGCTAGGACTTGGCTGGTGCATTGAGTGGCTTGGAGATTGGTTGAATCTACTAAGACTTGAGTACGCAGTATGTTCCTAGGGACTGAGTTTGATCTAGTCATGGACTAAGATCCAAAAAAAGAAGAATGAAGTCTAGAGCAGACGACATTCTAAAGAAAGATATGGAATTGGTGTCTACAAGGACCGCAACCTGGAGAGTTGGGTCAGTGTTGGGGTCAAAATCGGTCACGACGGAATCAATGTCTGAAAGTCCGTAAAAATCGGCATGAACGTTTTTACGAAAAATAAATTTTAGAAAAAGATCTATTTTTACGAAGAATCTTGCGGAGAAAACACATTCACGAAAAATCAGAGAAAGACGAAAACAAGGTTGCCGCGTAGCAACCAGCGCAAAAGCTGGTCGCTACGTAGCCTGCTCGGTCGCTACGTAGCCTGCTCGGTCGCTACGTAGCGTGCTCGGTCGCTACGCAGCGTGCTCGGTCGCTACGCAGCGTGCTCGGTCGCTACGCAGCGTGCTCGGTCGCTACGCAGCGTGCTCGGTCGCTACGCAGCGTGCTCGGTCGCTACGCAGCGTGCTCGGTCGCTACGCAGCGTGCTCGGTCGCTACGCAGCGTGCTCGGTCGCTACGCAGCGTGCTCGGTCGCTACGCAGCGTGCTCGGTCGCTACGCAGCGTGCTCGGTCGCTACGCAGCGTGCTCGGTAGCTACGAAGCGTGCTCGGCCGCTACGTAGCCTGCTCGGTCGCTACGTAGCCTGCTCGGTCGCTACGTAGCGTGCTGGGTCGCTACGTAGCGTGCTGGGTCGCTACGTAGCGTGCTCGGTCGCTACGTAGCGTGCTCGGTCGCTACGTAGCGTGCTCGGTCGCTACGTAGCGTGCTCGGTCGCTACGTAGCGTGCTCGGTCGCTACGTAGTGCTCGATCGCTACGTAGTGCTCGGTCGCTACGTAGCGTGCTCGGTCGCTACGTAGCGTGCTCGGTCGCTACGTAGCGTGCTCGGTCACTACGTCGCGTGCTTGGTCGCTACGTGGCGTTCTCGGTCACTACGTGGCGTGCTCGGTCGCTACGTGGCGTGCTCGGTCGCTACGTAGCGCGTAGCGACCAGCGACCGAGCTCAAGCCAAAGCTCGGTCGCTACGTAGCGACCGAGCTTTGGCTCGAGCTCGGTCGCTCTGTAGCGACCGAGCGGGACGATCACTCGGTCGCTCGGTCGCTACGTCGCGTGCTCGGTCGCTACATCGCGTGCTCGGTCGCTACGTAGCGTGCTCGGTCGCTACGTAGCGTGCTCGGTCGCTACGTCGCGTGCTCGGTCGCTACGTGGCGTGCTCGGTCGCTATGTGGCGTGCTCGGTCGCTACGTAGCGCGTAGCGACCGAGCGATCGTCCCGCTCGGTCGCTATGCAGCGATCGAGCTCGAGCCGAAGCTCGGTCGCTACGTAGCGACCGAGTGATCATCCCGCTCGGTCGCTACAGAGCGATCGAGCTCGAGCCAAAGCTCGGTCGCTCCGTAGCGACCGAGCGCTCGTCCCGCTCGGTCGCTACGCAGCGGCCGAGCTCGAGCCAAAGCTCGGTCGCTACGTGGCGACTGAGCGCTCGTCCCACTCGGTCGCTAAATAGCAACCGGGCTCGAGCCAAAGTTCGGTCGCTACGCAGCGATCGAGCTCTTCCGAACATCGATAAGACACCAATCCATGCAGTCTCGCCAAACCTTCAAATGCTATCTCCCGAAGACCGTAGCAGGATCAGTCCATGTTTTCCGCTATTCTAACTCATCGATCAAACGTAGCGTGCACGGTCGCTACGTAGCGTGCTCGGTCGCTACGTAGCGTGCACGGTCGCTACGTAGCGTGCTCGGTCGCTACGTAGCGTGCTCGGTCGCTACATAGCGTGCTCGGTCGCTACGTAGCGTGCTCGGTCGCTACGTAGCGTGCTCGGTCGCTACGTAGCGTGCTCGGTCGCTACGTAGCGTGCTCGGTCGCTACGTAGCGTGCTCGGTCGCTACGTAGCGTTCTCGGTCGCTACGTAGCGTGCTCGGTCGCTACGTAGCGTGCTCGGTCGCTACGTAGCGTGCTCGGTCGCTACGTAGCGTGCTCGGTCGCTACGTAGCGTGCTCGGTCGCTACGTAGCGTGCTCGGTCGCTACGTAGCGTGCTCGGTCGCTACGTAGCGTGCTCGGTCGCTACGTAGCGTGCTGGGTCGGTACGTAGCGTGCTGGGTCGCTACGTAGCGTGCTGGGTCGGTACGTAGCGTGCTGGGTCGGTACGTAGCGTGCTGGGTCGCTACGTAGCGTGCTGGGTCGGTACGTAGCGTGCTGGGTCTCTACGTAGGGTCGTTACGTAGCGTGCTCGGTCGCTACGTGGCGTGCTCGGTCGCTACGTGGCGTGCTCTGTCGCTACGTGGCGTGCTCGGTCGCTACGTGGCTTGCTCGGCCGCTACGTGGCGTACTCGGTCGCTACGTGGCGTGCTCGGTCGCTACGTGGCGTGCTCGGTCGCTAAGTGGCGTGCTCGGTCGCTACGTGGCGTGCTCGGTCGCTACGTGGCGTGCTCGGTCGCTACGTGGCGTGCTCGGTCGCTACGTGGCGTGCTCGGTCGCTACGTAGCGTTTCGCGCTCGAGCGATCGTCCCGCTCGGTCGTTACGTAGCGACCGAGCTCAAGCCAAAGCTCGTTCACTACGTAGCGACCGAGCTCGAGCCGAAGCTCAGCCGCTACGTTACGATCATCCCGCTCCGCTTGGTCGCTACGTAGCGACCAAGCGGGACGATCGCTCGGTCGCTACGCAGCGATCGAGCTCGAGCCGAAGCTCGGTCGCTACGCAGCGATCGAGCTCGAGCCGAAGCTCGGTCGCTACGTAGCGACCGAGTGATCGTCCCGCTCGGTCACTACGGAGCGACCGAGCTCGAGCCAAAGCTCGGTCGCTACGTAGCGACCGAGCGCTCGTCCCGCTCGGTCGCTACGCAGCGGCCGAGCTCGAGCCAAAGCTCGGTCGCTACGTAGCGACCGAGCGCTCGTCCCGCTCAGTCGCTACGCAGCGGCCGAGCTCGAGCCGAAGCTCGGTCGCTACGTAGCGACCGAGCGATTGTCCCGCTCGGTCGCTACGTGGCGACCGAGCTCAAGCCAAAGCTCGGTCGCTACGTAGCGACCGAGCTCTTGTCCCGCTCGGTCGCTACGTAGCGATCGGGCTCGAACCAAAGTTCGGTCGCTACGCAGCGATTGAGCTCTTCCGAACATCGATACGACACCAATCCATGCAGTCTCGCCAAACCTTCAAATGCTATCTCCCGAAGACCGTAGCAGGATCAGTCCATGTTTTCCGCTATTCTAACTCATCGATCAAACTTTGCGGATTAGAAACCGCGGAAAATTCGTTCATTGTCAGAAGAAGTCGTAGTAAACGTGTCGAGTCGTAAGATGGCCCAAAGGGACCTAAAACACGACTCGAGGCCCATCCTACGATTTCTTAACCAAAAGCTCGTAAACCGCAGCACGGTTTACGCTTGGTCCACAAGGAAGGATAAATGTCAAGTTTCCGCGGATAAATATGGAAGTTTTGAAGATAATTGTGAAGATCGGGAAAAATGGAATATCTCCATTTTATGCTATGACGGCTTAAGGGCAGAAGAGTAAAAGCGTAAACCGACCTTGGAACTAGTATATAAGAAGTCCTAGGCGAGAAGCATGGGAGAGAA
This sequence comes from Brassica napus, assembly GCF_020379485.1. NCBI lineage: Eukaryota > Viridiplantae > Streptophyta > Magnoliopsida > Brassicales > Brassicaceae > Brassica > Brassica napus. The sequence continues at coordinate 34,460,485 of NC_063449.1, read as the reverse complement.
CTTTTTTAGACTCAGAACTCTCTGCACTTATAAACTTAGGCTTATTTCTCGACAAGTTTGGTTTCTATGACTGGCACTCAATCACTAGACGAACTCGCCTAGACAGTTCGATCTCTTGTCCAGCTCTACCAATTGAACTACGTTCGGCTTGATCCTCGAAAGGGGTACGTAGGCAGCCTTTCATAAGGTTCAGTCCGAAATCAATCAAAGCCTTTTAGATATCTTTTTCGTCTTTTGTTATCGAGCTGCGACTCAACTAGGATTAGGGTTTTATGTTGCTAGAACTAGGTAACTCGCTGACGGTCCCTGCGGCCAAAGCCTTTGTATTCTCTTGTAATGATCGCAACGCTCTTACGCGAATTCGAAATAAGATCTACTTTCTTTGTAAATTCGTTTCATCATGTTTTCTCATATTTTCTGCATTTATTTGGTTACTTGTCGTTGGCTCTCGCAGAGATCCGGGACCTCTGGAAAATTAGGGTTTTCTTAAGTTTCCTTATTTAAACGAAATCGACAGTGCGAATTTTGGTTCCCACAGTCAGTGACACAAGTCATGTCTTTTTATGGGTGCTTGATGGACCACTTGATAAGATTTTGGGGTAAATCTCCATCAAGTGGGGGAGACTTGTATATATGATGATCAAGACGTGATCAATGAGAAGGAACATAGCGTGAGATGCAATGAATTGGTTAGGAAGAACTAATCGAGCATGCTCCATGTTCCGGATGCTAAGGAAAGGTTGGAACCTTTGTCATGAGACAAGAGGTTAACACCACTGGATTCGAGGACGAATACATCGCAAGTGGGGGAGACTTGTAGCATCCCCGATCCTAGGTAGGATTGTCTGAATGGACCATGGTGCGAGGAGATGCCCCAGCTAGGTCATACGACCTAAAGACAAGCGTGTCATGGTCCAAAACGTGGTTAAGGGAATCAGATAGCTGGAACTTAACCAAAATAGGGCAGAGGCAAGCTCAAAGGAGCTGGACAAGCGAGCCGGTAGCTGGACGAGGTTCGGGTGAAGCTCGATGAAGTGAATGATCAGAATGGATCATGGGAAAACTAAGTCTAGGTCTGGAAATAGAACAAGGGACTTTGAAGGATTGAAGAAGATAAAGGAAGCAAGCTGGACGCAGTGTATAACAGCTGGGCGATGTAACACCCGAATCCGGCCTCTCGACCAAACTGGATCCGAATGCTACTTTATAAATTTCTTTGCTTGTTTGATTCCTTTTAAGTCTTTTATTTACTAAGTCATATTCGAATATGATGTTCATAAACAATTGAACATATAGCACAGCGGAATATAAATGTGTTAAACTTGTATTACTTAGAAACATGAGATCCGATACACAACTTGTTCACAGTTTCATAGACAATAACTAGTTCGTCCCTAGCATCATCTAACCACACGTTACCCAACCTCTCACTGACCGAGCCTTCACAGCTCCTTGGCTTGACCAGAACCGTCCTTAGTTCCTGAAACCATAACCAGATAAGCATTAATCATAACCGAAGGTAGAACGGATTGATTCTACAATGCTTGGCTTGGTTCCTAGAACTTAGATAAACCTCAATTAATATAATTATAAAAAGATATGAACATGCCTACTGTATCCTAAGTCATTCAACCAACCACCCCTTGACTTAGAATCAGATAAATAGTCCAGAATAAATAAACAGAACACACGAACAGATCAGGATCTCCCCAAAGACCAATCCGCCTATCCGGATATAATCTAGGTTTGACCGGCCCAAATGAAGTCTGGCTCAATGGCCCAGCGGACTTCCTTACCTGATCCGGCCTTGGGCCTGGATCCAACGGCCGAGTAAGTCTTAACCCCAATCCGGTAGGCTAAGAAACCGAACAGACCTTGTGACTCATACCCTGGCTTAGACAAACTGTGTACTTGTCTTAAACAGACAAGACATGGACTGATCCCTAAGGATCGGACAGAACCTGCATCAACAGACACCGTTTGGAACATGCACCCCTTCGGTCTTTGGTACCTATTGGTCCTCGTACCTCTTGATGTTCGTAACCTTTGGTAACTCATACCTTTTGGTTACTTACACCCTTTGGCAACTCACAACCTTTGGTAACTCGTGACCTTTGGCAACTCGTGCCTTTTGGAGACATGCCTAACCGTTTGATCTAACCGCCTAGTCATAGGTGCAATTCGAACCATCCGCTTAGCCGACCCATGTCTAGGCTAGTGGTTAGGTTATGATCGGCGAAGTCTAGGGACGTGTCCCTTGGACTGAACCAACACAACCTTTAGTGTATACCAGACAGAACAGAAAGAGATCGGATAGAAAACAAGTAAGGGAAGCCGGATGGGACTTAGGAACCGACAGAGCCGCGGTGCGATCGCATGTACTGTCCGTTCGGTCTGATGGAGCAACGGCCCATCACATACCTTCTGAACCACCTCTGTGTTCTCCACGTTCTTCTCCTTGTCTTGGTCTCTCATCATGATTGGAGGTTAGTTCCTAAAAGATCAGAGTCACCGGAAGCAATCACCACCACACTCGGCCTTTCTTTTGGCCGGAACTCTCTCTCTCTCTCTCTTTATTTCTCTCTCTACGATTTCTCTGAGTAAAAGTACTCTGGAATGGATGATTGAAATCGATAGAGAGGGCTCCTTTTTTATAGAAACCGAGGGGGTAAGTCTTGCCCCACGAACAGGCATGACTTGCTAGCGGATGGGCACCATCGGCCAAGGGTTGTGCCCTTTCGGCCATTTGCATCCCATCGCTTATTCTGATTGGGTTTGTGGTCGGTCATAAGCCCAAACCACTCCCCAAGCCTTTTGTACTTAGCCCATGGTCTTGTCCAAAGACCCAATCAGTCCATGGCCCCATGACCAGACCACACGGCCCGCCACTGACCCGGACCTGGACCATCGGCCCGAAACCCGAAGAGTCCGTCAAGCTGAGATGAGCTGACTCCCAGCTGCCTCAGCTGAGTGAGCAAGTAGTCCAGCTAGTGTAGCTGACTTAGTAGTGGTCGAGCTGGAGTGAGCTTAACCTAGCTTTGTTGAGCTGGTCGAGCTACTCGTTCACTTCGTCCAGCTACCGTCTTACTCGTCCTAGCTGACTCCGGACTTGTATAAGGTTAAGTCTAAGTTTCCTTATGTTCTTAACCTTCTATCTCGGCCATGGAACGCTTGCCTTTTTGTCTTAAGACTGGCTGGTTAGTTTCTTCGAACCATGGCCATCCCGACAATCCTTATCTAGGATCGCGGATGTTACAGGCGATGCGGTAAGCAAGCTCGACCAGCTAGGTGAAGTGTAGTGCAGCTCGGTGTAGCTCACTGAAGTGTAGGTCAGCTCCAGCAGCTGGACTACTATCTCAGTCAGCTGGGACAAATGGGGATCAGCTCAACTCAGCTAGACTGAGCATTCAGGTCTTGGACCAGTGGGATAGGTCTGGCCGGTTACCGGGCCGGTTGGTTGGCCAAGGATGGCTATGTGCCGGTGGGTTCTTCTGGTCAGGCCATGGACATGGGCAATCCGTGTGGGCTTGTTTTGGACATTTCCAGGAGTGGTTTGATAGTTCTAGGGTGTGTGGTAACTACCCTAGGCGAATGTGTGTGATCTGGTCCATTGATTAAATCAATGGCCAGAATTGATACCGAAGGGATGCAATGGTTATGAAGTAACCACCCCTTCTCCTATATAAAGAAGGAAAGTCCGTGCCTTTGCACGCACGCCAGGGCTTCCTACTACACCCTGAAACACAAAGAAAACCAGAAAAAACAGAGAGATGGTCGAATTCAACAATCCAATACCAAGATGCATTCAAAGGCAGCAAAGTGGCAGTTTTGAGGGCAATCAAGTGGGGAGTTGAGAACGACCCACTGATGAGTTTTGATTATTGTTTTCCATGCCCTAGGCTTCCTCTACATCCATACAATAAACACAAGTAGCCAGGAGAGGAGTTGGAGGGCCGGAATGCACTTCCAATGGTTGAGACAACCTTGAAGGCAGATGTGTGTAGAAAGGCAGTTTCATGGGCACTGAAGGGGGAAGTGATGCACGACCCTTGGGAAGTGTTTGTTCATGGATGAACACGTACTAGGCTTCCTCTGTGTCTTGGTAACACACGTAAATATGCAGGAGAGAATGGAGAAGGCCGGCCTTCACTCTCAATGGCATGAACAACCTCAAAGGTGGATGCAGTGTAGAAACTGGTTTCATGGGAGTTCAAGGGAAGAGATGAGCGACCCTTGTATGGATCTTATCAGTACTGGAAGTATATGATAAGGGATTTATAAAGGCGTGGGTTGGAGGATCATGGCCGTTCACATGAAGGATAAAGAAGGCATATGATTTAGACAGATCATGTATAAGGTAACCGATTTTATAATTACTTACCAGTTCATATTTCTGTCTCTTGTGGTGCGGTTAGGGCCAAGTATGGCACGCCCCTTGAAGACCATATGTTGTGATGTAAACTAAGGATCCAGGACCCTGAGAGAAGGGCGGATCTTAGTTGATCTAACTCATCCATATGAGATGGAAGTTAGAGGCCACTCATTGGATAGTGATCCATGGTGGGTCATGGTGTGTGTTGGTTCTGATCATGGTGTGAATCAATGATCCGACTCATGGAGGAGACACATGGGGTCCTAGTACATGAGGAACCATGTGGAGTGCAAGGTCCAATTCGTTTGGAACCAGCAGCAAGCCGTGGAGGTGAGTTGGGCCAGTAGTAAGTGGTATGGACCACAAGTATGAGGCTGGGTGTGTTTATCCAAGGAAGGCCGTGTGTTATCTGGTCTTGGGTAAGGATGGACGACCTGATCCATAGGTGATGGATCCAAATGCCTGATCTGATTGATCAAAGGATGCACCGGTTGTAAGAGCAAGATTGATCGGGTTCATTGGGACATGGTCCCATGGCCGGTTAGGTAAGTGTGAAGACTCATCAGTTTTGAGTCATGTGGGGTGGTTGGTTGATTGACTTAGGATCTGATGGGCATTATTAGTCCATGAGAGGACTTGGCTCCATGGGAGCATACGCTTAAGACATGGAGGCACTAAACTAAGGCCTTGGGCCGGTTCAGGAATGAAGTCCTTGGCTTAGCCGGGCTGTTCATGATCACGATCCATATGACCCGAGTCGATTCATTGGATTCTGATTATGGGAATCTCTTAGTTGAGATTTATCAAGAGTTTTCATGAATTTTAATTAATTTTTGGAGCATGTTTGCTTGAGGTCGTTTCTGTAGCTGATGACTTCCCAAAGCTATTTGGTCTGTGGGGATGGTTGGCTGAATGACTAAGTACCAAAGGGAAGAGTTTATGCAGGTATAAGAGAGCTGTACGAGTAGACGGGGAGCTGGGCAAAGCTACCTCGCAGCTCTATCAGCTGGAAGAATGTAGATGGAACCTTAAGTGAAGTGGTTCAGCTCAGCTAGCTGGATGAGCTAGCTAGACAGCTAAGTCAGCTGGGACAATGAGCTAACAAGCTCCGTAGATGTAGCAAAGGTATGATCTAGCAATGTTGCATAGATCTAGATAGAATGGTTAGGGGAATGGAACCTCGGATTTGTATGACTTGATTTGGGTTCAGGATCGACCTTGGAGCTAACCATTAGCTGAGGTGATTCGACCAGACAAGTATTATATTGGTTTTAGACCAATGATTAAGTAGATATTATTCCGATGTGCATAAGTTGAAATGATCTAAGCTAAGGAATGACTAAGGTAGTCTTAAGCTAAGGTCTAAGTTAGCCTCGCCTTATGGGCGACATTAGCGCGAAATTTTGAGAGGTTCGATCAGTGTATAGACCGAGCGACGTGAGGTATCGACCGCGGCTTAAGCAGCCGGTTCGGGGCCTTACATTTTCGTTGTGGAAGCACCGACCCAGTGGTCAAGATTTAAATACTTCTGCATCAGGTATAAAGTTTTCCAGAAGATGCAATTTTTTTGCAGATTATATAATCAATGCTTATCGGAAATTCAAGAATGTTGCGGAAAAGCTGTTTGTTGTGCTTGTGCGCTGCGAAGAAAGTATATCTATCAAAGATGTCGTACATGCAGAATCATCAATCGATCCAAATATTACAAAAAGAGTTACATCGTGGAATTGTTCTTCGTGAAGTTGTTCATCATTATTGTATATGTTACATGTATTTGATATTATATATGAAATTGTTGATGATAATTGACGATTTGACCAATGTTAAAAATATCTCTAAAATTCTCCTCATTTTAAAACTATTAATTTTGGTTAAAACATAAAAATATGTCTCAGGTTGTATTGGACTAATGAAATATTATCCAACCTATTTATAGAAAATTCAAAATAGAACCGAAATTGAGAATTCAACAATGTAAACATGTATAAAGATGAAACATTAACAATACATAGAGCCAAATATATAAAATGATGACAAAAAACTGACATATGAAATAATCAATATAAGATTCTTGCCACAAAAGCAAGCAGAAAGCTAAGTCCAATGTAGCTGACAGCTTGAACGGAAGAGCATCCTGTTGAGTAAGAAGGTCACATCGATTAACTTCAGTAAGACAAACTGAATTAATCAACTCTAATCCTTTAGAAGATTCAATTTGTTTTAACTCCAAAACATTAATGTATCGGACCTATCGGTTCATATTAAGCGTCAAATATGCGAGTTTTTGTAATGTTTAATTTATATATTTGTCTATAAATCTAACTGCATTTTGATATGAGTGCATTATACGTACCGCTGGTTGGTCCTGGCGGCGCAGTAGGCGGCGAAGCTTCATTGTTGGTAAGGAATGAATAAAACATCGTCATTTACTTTACGATGTTTGATTAAATTAAATAATGAATACATATATTGACGAGACATTCACTGAGAAATAAAAACTTACAAGCGGTTTTGGAGCAGAGTGAGATGTCAGGATTAGCTCCACATGCTTTAGGAAGATCAAGAGCGTTTTCTTTGGTGAGGTTTAGTGTTTCGAGTATCGCCGGGTTGTTGAAAACGGCGCATAGACACGGCGCGTCGTTCACCACGATCTCTTTCATTGGCCCGCAACACGACGGTGGAGGCGGCGGGTTTACCGCGTGTATGTACGGCTGACACGACATAAGTTTTTCCATGCAAGACGTCAATTGAGGATCGCGGCCTCCTTGTGCTGTCGCCTGGACGGAGTAGAGAACGACAATGGCCAAGAATATCAAGGTAAGAAATTTGCAAATCTCCATATTTTTTGTGTATCTTGTCTTGTTGTTTCTTTGAGCGTCTTATAAATAGAGGAAAGTCAGAATTGTATTATTTGTTTCTAAATATCATGGATTTTGTTACCTGGTTTAATTGATTTATTTTAAATTCTAATACTATAGGATTAAATAAAAAATCTGAATTTTTGCAGTTTAACATATACTAGATTTTGACCCGCGCCGAGTATTTTTTCAAAAATATGTTACTATTTATTTTCATGTCACTATTATATATCATATATGTGTCATCATATAATTAATCGTATTTTATACGTACCATCACATAAGTAATCATATAGTTAGTAGTATTTTATACGTACCAACATATAAATAATCATATATATTATATTTTAAACTTAATGTGAAATATAAAGACCATAATTTCAGTTGGTGTTTGAAATTGGGCTTTGTATTGTATTTTATTATATATATATTGAATTTTTTTTATAATGGTTATTGAAAATTATTTTAGTAAAAATCAATTTTTGAATATATGTATATTTTTGAATCAATTTTTGATATAAATCAATTTTAAATTACTATGTTGATTTGAAATATGATTATTTTAGACAAAAGATGTTTTTCGGTACTTAGATTAAGATATTTTCGTATTTAAAGTTGGGCCAAATATATAGTTTTTCATAATACAAAGGATTTCTAATTTTTATTAATAACATAAGCCTATTACTTTTTTTTTTAATATACTGTTATCCATGTTTTTAAAAAATGTTATATATTTTTTATATTGTTATCTATGTTTCCAAACAATTTTTAAAAGTATTTTTAGTTTAATAACATAGATGTATGTAAAAAAAAAATATATATATATAAAATCATTTTCCTATTCGCGTCAAACGCGGCGTCGACGTTGAACGTGATTGATCTCCCTGATTCTGAAAGGTTGTGAAACTACCTTATTGGGGCTTTATTCCTTCAATGGGTTTAGCCCATTATATTAATACGAGGCCTTCGAAGATGATGGTTCGGTTTGGGAATCCTTTGTATACTAAAGCGAAAATTTGGAATCCTTTGTATACTAAAGCTAAAATTGTACGACGAATCTGACACATGATATATATATATATATATATATATATATATATATTTTTAAAGTTATTAATAAGAAAATCAAAATCAATTTTTACTGTGGCAAAATAAATCCAAATCTCTTAATTTTCTCATATCACGTTCAAATTAACTTCCAACTACTGCAAAAAAAAAAAACTTCCAAACTTGACATGATTTCAGTCACGAGTTTGAACTTTTTATATAACTTGAAATCAATTAATTCCCTGTCTCTTTTATGTCATATTGTTTCTTCTTTATTTTTTTTCTTCTCTTAATGTTGTTTCTTCTTCTTCATCTTCATCTTTTTTTTCTTGTATGTGAATATTGCAAAAAAAATCTACACAAGTTTATGTTTCCCCTTTATTCAGATTCTTTTTTGAATGAATGTTAAATTTTATTCAATCAAATCTTTTAGTACATCAAGTGCATCTTTTTCCTATTGTTTAAAGAATCAAAGAATAGAAAGTTTAAAAACTGAAACTATCCGTCTCTTATAACTAAATATTTTAAAATTTCAAAGGCAAATATTACCCCAAGTATGGTCCCGGCGGGGTTCAAACCCGCGACCTTCGGCTCATAAGACCAACGCTCTAACCAACTGAGCTACGGGACCTTGCCTATTCAGATTCAACTTTTTCTTCTCAATTTAATACTTTCAAATTCGTTTTGCATGATTCAGTTTTTTTTTTTGGAAAAATATGATTCAAGTTGATGATAGTTAAAAAAGGTTGAAGATAGTACTTATGCATACTCATGTTTCAAATTTTAATTAGTTCTACAACAAAGTTCAGAGCTTCATCGACTGAGGCAACAATACTTGAGTGTTTACAAATTGTGTATTTACAAATCCGTTTGTTATTGTTAAATTATTTTGAAATATGTTTTCTTATAGCATAACAGAAATCTGTTTATGAGTCTTTTTATCAACTTATGAGTCTATCATATCCAAATTGTCGATTGCATAGGAAAATGATGGACAAAATCCCAAAACATCTTATTTTATTTTAACTAGCCATTTATCTTTCTGTTGGGCTTCATATAAAGATCTTTGAATCAATATTTTCAACAATTCTTTTATATATACTAAAGCGCAAGTTCCCTGAAGAATCAGAATCACACGTGACATATATAAAAATGTTATTAATAAAAAATGAAAATTGATTTATCCTTGGACAAAAGAAATCCAAATCCATAAATTTTCTCATATCAAGTTCAAATTAACTTCCAAACTACTCCCAAAGAAAAGTAACTTCCGAACTTGACATGATTTAAATCATGAGTTTGAACTTTATATATAACTTGCAAGCAATTAATTCCATCTCTCTTTTATATATGTCATATCGTTTCTTCTTTGTTTTTTTCTCTCTTAATGTCGTTTCTTATTCTTCTTCTTCATATTTTTGTGTGTGTGTGAGTATACCAAAAAATCCATACAAGTTTATGTTTTCCCTTTATTCAGTTTCAACTTTTTCTTCTCAGTTTAATACTTTCCAATTCGTTTTGCATGATTCATGTTTTTTTTGTTTGGAAAATATGATTCAGGTTGGTGATAGTTAAAAAAAAAGGTTGAAGGTAGTTTTGAAAAATTATTGAGATCTTAATATTTTAATTTTGAAATTTGTATTGATAAATCCTACATTAAAAGTTTTGTGATTAACGATTTAATTTTTTCTTGCAGCAAATATACAATTGTTAATAAAATCATATGAGTAGGAAGTGTCAATAATAAATATTTATATTAAAAATATACTATATATATCTATGTAAATATCACTAAAGTTTAAATTTATATAGCATAGAAATAAAATCATTGTTTTGATTTATTTACCAAAAACATGATTGTAAATAAACAAAACGTATTGATTTTGATTTATGTGCTTACTCTAATGTATGTACTTTAATGTATACAAATTATTTTTTAAATGTGTGGTTTTTAATATATTATTTGATTTTGACAATCCCAGAAATACAATTCTTCAAATCAAAGTGATTTTTAATGTTATATATATATATATATATATATTATTTCATTCAGATTAAATATTTTAGTCTTGATTTTTTTCACAAAGAGATTTTAATGAAATATCATGACAAGATTCTAATCACCTCCTTTTGATTTGTTCGAAGAATTAAAGATTTGATCATTTGTCTAATATATGTATCTCCCTAATACCCTATCTAGTTATTTTAATTCTAAGTATAAAAGTTTTGAACGATTTATTATAATTTTTATGGTTTATCATTTAATAAATCAATCAGTTCAAACTTTATACATAGTTTACATATACTAGAATGCTAAAAAAAAAATTTTTTATTGGTATACTCTAAGTAACTAAACATCAAAAGCATATGTTAATAAAATAAATAATTGATTGTGTTGTTCTAGAATTAGATGATTTATATACTGGACATACATTTATATTTTGAGTCTACACTTATATATTATATAAAAGCTTGATATATTAGATTTGAACACTAACATGTGAATAGAGTTTGCCAGTGATTTTCTTCAAAAATTTGATTCTTAGATATGTATTTGGAATGAAACTAATTTTTACAGATTTCTATCTTTTTAAATTGACACTTATGTAATTCACCAATTCATAGAAGAAGTTAACAAACAAACTCATATAAGTGAAACAAAAATGAGAACAAAAACACAATTTTATAGAGGTAGAAAATGAAATCACTTATGAAAAATCAATAGTAAAAAAATCGAGATGTTGCCCTATCTGGGTTTTGTGATCAGTGTCAGCGGCAAAACTTAATTTTCTTTTGTACATATGAAGTCTTAAAAATAATTAAAATGAGTTGTAATACGTTAACTCTCCAACAACGATGATACATTTAAAAGACCAACATTGTATTCGTCATTTTACAATCGATGAAGATTGTAGTGTTGCAAAATGTTAAAACTATTTAATGTACAAACATTAGTATAACAAATTTCACCCCACGCATGCGCGCAAGTTATCATCTAGTATCCAATGTATATATATATATATATTATTTTTTTTGATGACCGTGGGGTTCCCAGACGGTAAGCCCAGACTAATCCCCACGAGGCCTTCCATCCGGGCACGCACGGTTATAGGCGGGAAGGTGGCCAAGGCGACTCGAACCCAGGGCGGGCACTCCAGCCGGAGTTCCAATACCACTAGGCCAAGAGCTCTTGCTTAGTATCTAATGTATATTATTCGTAGATTAACTTATAAGCATTTACACTGACGTCCAACTTGTAGTCTAAGTTTTAAATCAATGTATGTTGATTTGGCTATAAATTACTATTGTGTTTAGAAGTCCAAATCTAAGTTATATTTTTGGAAATTGTATTATATGTGTATTTACATGTTATGCATTTAGATATTAATAAAAGTGTAATTATATGAATGTGGATTCATATAAGATCAGTCAAGTTTTACCTTTAAATTTATGTCATTAAAAGATCATCTATTTGTATTTGTCAAAAAGGCTAAAAACATTTCATATCAAACACGTATCTTCATTGGCATCATCCGGTTAGTATTGGGATTATTTGATTTATTTATTTCTTTATTTTTTTTTTGATTATTTGATTTATTTACAATCAGAATGCTTGCTTTAGCCAAGCGTGTTAAAGCACAGACGCATGAAGCTTAAATTTACATATGCAATACATTATTTTCCACTTTGCACGGGAAGCGTATGCATACATAGTGACTTTCGAAGAAACTAGTTGTATAGTTGATTACAGTGTGTTGACAAATTATTTTGAAATAAAACGGTTAGCTAGACATTTCTTTATCTACTTATATTTATACAGCATCACCCCATAATTTGTTTGGGAATATTATTTGCGTTCTATAAACTAAGCAACTAATGTTTTTCTCATGCAAGCTAATTTAAACAATGAAAACTTTGGATTGAAACTTGTATGTTTTCTGGTTATGATAGAAAGACTTTCCAAACAAAATTAAAATCTTAATTTTTTTAGTATTTTTCTTTTGAAAGCCAATATCACCCAATAAAACTATCTACACACTACAAAAGAAAAAGAAAGAATATTCAATACACACTACAAAAGAAAAAGAAAGAATATTCATTATACATCATCTAAAACAAAAGGAATATAAAAATTTGATCTATTCTCATGATATACACACTACAAAAGAAAAAGAAAGAATATTCATTATACATCATCTAAAACAAAAGGAATATAAAAATTTGATCTATTCTCATGATTCACTTTACTCTTTTTACCCTCTCCACCACTTCTCTCAAAAACTAGACACACCTTCGTCTTCCCCTCTCCTCACTCTCTCTCTCAGATAACAAGATGATAACGGCGACGGACTTCTACCACGTCATGACGGCGATGGTTCCATTATACGTAGCCATGATACTCGCATACGGCTCCGTCAAATGGTGGAAAATCTTCACACCAACTCAATGCTCCGGCATCAACCGTTTCGTCGCTCTTTTCGCCGTCCCTCTCCTTTCATTCCACTTCATCGCCGCTAACAACCCTTACGCCATGAACCTCCGCTTCCTCGCCGCAGACTCCCTCCAGAAACTCATCCTCCTCTCCCTCCTCTTCCTCTGGTGCAAACTCTGCCCCAACGGCTCCTTGGACTGGACCATCCAGAGCCGTGCGACCTTGAGACCAAAAGAAACACTGGCTTAGGGCATCATTTAAAAAAAAAACACTTAATAGCATATGTTTAGTTAATATTACTAATCATCAGTACTAATATATATTTTATATGGGCTTGAGTTTTAAACTATAACTAGAGAGTGAGGGCGGGTATATTATTGATGCCCAAATATATTGATGCAGTTAGGTGAAAACTGATGTGGTGGTTATTTTGTTAACTGATGCGGTGGTTATCGTATAAAGTTTGTATTTTTCTTATATACAGTTATCATATCAAAAGGTGGGTATCATGGAAAATATTTGTTGGATTCAACTAACATCAATAGGTCACACTTGTGTTTTAATAGAATAGATATTATCAGTAGGCTAAATATGGGCCACAACACATAAAGACATTCATTAATACTTCACTAATTAAAGTTAAATTTACTTAAAAAATTATTCATGTAATTTTACAAAAATTAGGGTAACAAATCCAATTTCACGACGTCTTCTGTCTCTTCCAACTTCTGATCACGTCTTCTTCTCACACACAAACCTGCAGTTCTGATTTTTGAAGTTTAAGATTTATTAACAAAGTAGCTTTATCTCACTTTCTCTCTTACAATTCAAACTAAGGTAAAAGTACTACCTATTGTTATATATTTTCATCTATTTTGTGAAACAGTGAATAACAATCAGAATTTTATATGTTGATAGAACGATGTCATCGAACAAAAGACATCAACCGTGTGGAGCAGACAACAGAAAAAAGAAGAACAAAAAAGATGAGGAAGCAAAATCTCAAAAGAATGGTTTATTAAGGTATTTCAAAAAATCTGAAACTCTTGATACCTTTGTAGAGAATAATGATGAACAAGAACAACATGGTACGTCTAGAGAAGATAAAGTAGATGAAAATATAAGTGAGGATCATGGAGAAGAACCGAGTCATGAGCCAGAGAATATGAATGTTGTGAATGAGGAAGAGTTAAAAGAAAAAGATGATGAGGATAAGAATGGAAGTGAAAAGAGTGGTAATCACGAGGAGCCTTGTGGATACATAAATATGTATGATCCTGGAAATTGGGACAACATAAAAAAGGATGGACTGAGTGGAGAGATTTTATGGTTGTACAAGGTCCTGCGAAAAGATTGCCAATAGATTACAACTTTCCCAAGGATGGTGTTAAGAGATATTTCTCTCAATTGCATTATACAAGACAATTGGGTGATGGGAAAAAACAAGATCGACGTTGGCTACTTTATTCAAAGAAACTAAACAAGATATTTTGTTTCTGCTGCAAATTGTTCAATAAGAGTGACAGTGGTCAATTGGCATCTGTGGGGTTCAACGATTGGAGAAATGTATTGAAAAGGCTTAAAGAACATGAATCTGGTCGTGAACATATATTATGTATGAAGCAGTGGGCAGAACTAGATCTCAGGCTGCAAAAGAATCAGACCATTGACAAATATGCTCAAGATGAAATCAACAAAGAGAAAATTCATTGGAGACAAGTGTTGCTTAGGATAATTTCTGTAGTGAAAACTCTTGCTAAACAAAATTTAGCATTTCGTGGAAGCAACGAAAAGATTTGAGAAGAAGGTTGTGGGAACTTCTTAAGCTTTATCGAGATGATTGCTGATTTTGATCCTGTGATGATCGAACATCTTAGGAGATTTAAAGAACGTGAATCTCGTACTCATTATCTCAGTGGCAGAATTCAGAATGAGTTAATAGCTTTGTTGGGCAATGAGATCAAAGGTATGATCATCAAGAAAATTCAAAGTGCAACATTTTTCTCTGTTATTCTTGACTGCACTCCAGATATCAGTCATCATGAACAAATGACTGTTGTCATACGGTGTGTAGATGTGTCCACAACTTCAGTTAAGGTTGAAGAATTTTTTTTAACGTTTCTGAAAGTTGATGATACATCTGGAGAAGGGCTTTTTCGTGATCTGCAAGATGTATTGGTTGCTTTTGATTTGAAAATTGATGATGTGAGAGGACAAGGTTATGACAGTGGCTCTAATATGAAGGGAAAGCATAAAGGAGTACAAAAAAGATTTCTTGAGATTAATCCCAGAGCGTTTTATACACCATGTAGTTGTCATATTTTGAATCTTGCACTATGTGATATTGCAAGGACTTCTTCAAAGGGGATCTCGTTTTTTGGAATCATCCAGCGTACTTATAACTTTTTTTTCAGCTTCAAATAAGCGCTGGAAAATCTTTGAAGATCATGTAGATGGTCTAACACTTATGTCTTTGTCGAATACTCGTTGGGAGAGCCATGCTGAAAGTGTTAAGGCGATACGGTTTCAAGCTCCTAAAATCATGAACGCTTTAGTTTACACTGCTGAAAATAGTGTTGATCCACAAGAGCAGAGCGAAGCTGAATGTCTTGCAACAAGTGAAACACATGGAATTGGAAGTTTTGAGTTCTTGGTTTCCCTGGTTATTTGGTACAATCTTTTATCTGTTGTCAACATTGTGAGTAAGAGTTTGCAGTCAGAAGACATGGATATTAATGTTGCTATTGCTCAACTTAAGGGGCTGGTTTCTTATCTTCAAAAATATAGAGATTCAGGTTTTGAGAAAGCAAAATCAGAGGCTAAAATACTTGCAGAGTCTATGGAGATTGAGGCTGTGTTCCCCAAGCAAGGAAAGCGAGTAATCAAAAGAAAAATACAATATGGCGAGAGTTCAGAGAATGTAGAGGGGAGTGTGACATTATCACCCGAAGAGAAATTTAGAGTTGATTACTTCATTCAGATCATGGACCAAGCTCTCTACTCGCTTGGGACAAGATTTGAACAATTCGAGAAGTATGAAAAAATATTTGGATTTTTGTTTGATTTGAAGAAACTGCAGTCAGCAAGTGATGATAGTTTGATGGTTTCCTGTGCCAATCTTGAAGATTCTCTAACTCATGGTGATCATTCAGATATTGTTGGTAGTGATCTTTTTGCTGAACTTAAAATTGTAAGAGAAGCTTTACCAGAAGGAGTTAAGAAGCCTACTGAAGTGCTAGACTTTTTGCAAAGTGTTCATAATTTTTTTCCGAAGTCATGGATTGCTTATCAAATATTGTTGACCATCCCTGTTTCGGTTGCATCTGCTGAGAGGAGTTTTTGAAGTTGAAGCTAATAAAATCTTATCTTCGTTCGACTATGTCACAAGAAAGATTAAGTGATTTGGCTATCTTATCTATCGAGAGAGAACTCTTAAGGAACATTGATTTTGAAAGTTTAGTCAATGAGTTCTTAGAGAAGAAGGGAAGACAAATTATGTTTTAGAATTATTATGCAGTGTTTTTTTTTTTTTTTGAATTGACTCTTTATAAGACATTTTTATGAATGAAGGCATATTTTTTTTCTCGCTTACGTATGGTTTTAATGCTCGCACGGCTCTGGAACCATCACCATCTTCTCGCTAACCACTCTCCCCAACACTCTAGTCATGGGGATACCGCTCCTCAAAGGCATGTACGGCGAGTTCTCCGGCGAACTCATGGTCCAAATCGTTGTACTTCAGTGTATCATATGGTACACTCTCATGCTCTTCTTATTCGAGCACCGCGGCGCAAAATTCTTGATCTCCGAGCAGTTTCCCTACACAGCTGGTTCTATTGTCTCGAACCATGTTGATTCAGACATTATGTCGTTGGATGGTCGGCAGCCGCTTGAGACTGAAGCTCAGACTAAAGAAGATGGGAAGCTTCATGTCACTGTTCGTCGTTCTAACGCCTCGAGATCTGATATATTCTCGACGAGGTCTCAAGGCTTGTCAGCGACTCCTCGGCCGTCCAATCTCACCAACGCTGAGATTTATTCGCTTCAGAGCTCTAGAAACCCAACGCCTCGACAGTGCCGTGCCAAAAGATACAGGGCCCTTAAATTATATTTTTTGTTTATATAATTTTATGTGTATTATATTTAAAATAAAATAATTCAAAATAACTTATTTTTCCATATGGATTAAAAATTATAAAATAAAAAATGATACACAAAGTTTAGAATATAAAATTTTTGATTAATTTATTTTGGTTCTTTAATAATTTTTGCCAAATTATCATAGTATATAAAATGTGTATAAAAATGTGATGTAAAATATTAAATTAGTAACATAAAAATGAAGGTTAAAATTGTGTGTTAAAATGATGATACTTTTAAGAATATTAAAGTCTCTAAAACTTAGTTACTATATAATACTTTTACATATTTTTACATTTACTTATATTCAGAAAATGATACAAAAAAAAAAAAAATATATATATATATATAAAACCAAATAATAATAGATAAAACCTTAAAAGTCAACAAAAGTTGTTTCAATTTTTATTTCTGTGATTTTTTCATCAAATCATAATTTGCATCGGTTAGAACTTAGAAGTTGATGATTTAAAAAAAAATAATTAAATTTTCTAGGATTTTAACTAAAACAGATTCTAACAAAAAAAAGTTTCAAACAAAAAATGATCTGAAATCTGGTAAAAATCTAATTAATATTTACTAGATACAAAAAAAAAATAGAGTTTAGGGACCCTAAAAAAATTACATTATTAAGGGGCCCTAGGCGAATGCCTTTTTTATTTCAAGGTGAGCACGGCTCTGCGCCTCGACCTCGTGGCTCGAGCTTTAACCATAGTGATTTTTACTCGATGATGGCTGGTGGCGGTGGTGGTGGTCGGAACTCTAACTTCGGTCCCGGAGAAGCTGTTTTTGGTTCCAAAGGACCCACTCCACGGCCGTCTTACGAGGAATTTGAAGAAAATATTTAGGAAAATAGTTATCATATAAGGGTACATTTGAAAAGTAATATCAATTCCGTGGTAAAATTGAAGTTCTCTAAAAAAACCATGACACTTTTATAGGGGTATAAATGCTCTGTAATAATCACATAGCTTTAAAATAGAACATATCATCATATGAGGAGTTATGATATACGGTTTCAAAACATCCTTCAAATTTAACAAAGTTCGAACAACACAAACTCTGTGCGACTTGAGCATTTGCACAATGACAAAAAAGCATTTTCACAAAGAGCATGTTAGCCTTGGCTTTTCATAATACTCTGTAGACATAATCCGATTCCGAATTGTTTTATCAATGAGACGAGCTAAGTGGTTCACAGGGCGAGAGGTCGGGTTGTGTCTCCGTTCATTCATTTCTCTCCAAATGTAATAGATAAAAACTTGAAAAGCTAGCCTTATCAGAATAGATGTGAGTAAGTCATGTCTTATCCTGCATGAAGCTGATTCACATTTTTGAGCATTTTTCTACTATTAAATTCTATCTTGTCTCTCAATAGTCAATACTAGTAAATTTTAGTAAAACATTTTGAGCATTTTCTAATCAAAATATTTTGAAAAGATTTTACTTGAAAAATTACTTATTAAGCCATTTTTATCAGTGGATGCCAAAGGAAAAAAAAAAGAAGCCATTTTTATCAGTGGGCTGAGAGAACCGTCGTACCATTATCCACCCATAGGTTTTGCTTGACAAGGTCAAAAGTATAATATTTCCTTTGCCCATTTACAATCATCCATCAGAAGCCTGGTTGGGTGGGCTTCAACTTCTGTAAAAGAAGTTTACTTCTAAAGAGTTATGAAAGGATAATAGGTTTATAGGCCGATTCTAAAGCTCAATTTTTGGTGGAAAAATTTGGTTACTTCTTTTGAAGGTCTATACAAATAAGCTGATTTTCGAAAGAGTTATTAAAGGATAATAGGCTTATAAGATTTGTAGAAAATATTTTCTTTTCAACTTCAATAACTTTGAACTCTTAAAACTACAAACCTAGTTAGCTAATCAAATATAATAAAACAAAAATTAAAATTGTTTCTACGTCCCATGTCACCGGCTAAAAAACACATGTTGGGACTATGATCAGACCACGAATTTTGGGTGGTAATTTTTCAGAATTTCTGAAAGCATTTCAAACGCGATTCTGCAAGAATCTTACCAATCAACAAAAATTACGGAATTAAAAAAAAGAGGCAAAAACGCAGGTTTAATACAAAGAGAATTTTCATTAAGTGGAAAATGAATTTTAGTAGATTATTTACAAAATAAACACTTTCATATTATTAAATTATATTTTAATATCATTTTAAAGTTTTAAATAAATAGCAATAAATCTTGTAATGATAAATAGTTATGTTTGTAAATAAAATTACACTATAATTTTTTTTATAATACTATAAAATGCCAATCTATTATTAAAACATAGTGAAAGATAAGCTAAATATTTATAATAAGAACTAAAGTATATTTAATAAATTTTAGTTGCTTTCATATTTTGTAATAATTAGTTTAATTATTGATATTTTTTTTCTTATAACAAAGTGAATACCATATAAAATATTTTGAACCATTTAACATGTATTCCATCATTCTACAAATTTTAAGAAAAACTGCAACTTAATTAATTTTTCTGTAGCTTAACTATTTTTCCCGCGATTCCGCGATTGAACGATGGTTACGGATCTTGGTAAATAGACTCAAAAAGTCGTTGGGAAGTTAAAGAACCGAAGTTGGAAGAGATTTATTTCAGGGTAAAACGCAACCCACTATATGTATTGGAGATTTATAATCCAAGTGTGTAATTATTTTTAGAATCCTTTTAAAGTATTTTGGTATGTCACACTATTGAGCTACTATGGACCTGGTGTAGTGAGAATCTTCTTATAACACCCCAAAATAGTGAATATATTAAATATAATTCGATAAAATTAGAAGAAAATAGGAATGATTGGGGTGGTGGACCAGAATAGGCTCGTGGTTAGTAGTAATAATTCTTTAGTATAGTTATTTAAACCCTAGATCATCGGGTGGAAATAGTAAGGTCCCATATATAATCATTGCATAGCCAATTTGTAAGATTCTTAACTAATTTACACTGTCATTTGCCAAACATTAACTATAACATAATCGCAATGGAATTACTTGTAATGCAAAAAAAGAGTTACATGTAGTGAGTGACTAGGCAAGTAGGCAAATCAAAAGAACCAAATTGATTTATAATGGTAAAAAAACTGATTTAGAATGAATGGAGTGTAGTTAAATAATCTCAGGCCCGACTCCCTAGGCATGGATCTCCGCCGTTCCAGATCTGACGCCAAGACCTCTTTTTTTTCTGAAGAATTTGTCCTCCTCCTCCATGGTGTTGATGGTGAAGGTCCCTCCTCCGTCGCGGTGCCGACCTCCTCCTGATACCCCACCATCTAAGCTTCTTGTGGTAGCGTTTGAAACTCTCATTTCCATCATCCCACCTGAACCACCAGATCCTCCAGACTCGTTCTTCATCCTTGTTCATCGTCTTCGGCCTTTGGCCTCGTTCTCTAGCGACTTCCATAGCGTCTCTCTCTCGGAACACTTAACCTAAGATTGGGATTTCAAGTCTCCTCTTTCAGATCTAGCGATTAATTCCATTGGTAGTGCTGCTTCCGGCCCCTAGACCATCGTACCTCTCCAACAAGCCTTGTGAAGGTATTGTCTATGTACCTCTTTGAAACAAATCGTTTTTGAGGAAAGTTCATTTTGATGTCTGCCTATTGAAACTCTATTTACCTCAGTGTGAGGATGTTACTCTCTCTTTAACTCTTAGGATGAGATCCAGTTTACCTCTGTATGAGGATGATGAACTCCCTGTTAGCACTCTGCTACCTTGTTATGAGGATGTTCTTCGGACTAGTATCATGTTAGCATTGTTTCATCACGGTTCAGCTTTATGGAGTTTAGGATTGATGAGTATGAGTTTGAGTTTGTCCCCCTTTCCATTGTGGTTTATGGGAAAGAAAAACCTTCTCGTTGGTTTGAGTGGCGTTGTTACAGGGGGCATTGTGTTGAAGATGGTTATCTCAGATGCAGAAACTATGACCTCACTAGCTCTTTTTTCAGCAATCTTTGATACTGACCTCTTAGCCATGATGGCCCTTGAGACTTTAATGGTTCTCCTTTGTGAAATTGTCCGGAACTGTCAAGATGCAAAGGATGTTTCTCTAGCGTTGGTGGGATCTTCACTCATGGTTGGAGCTTTGATGCTTTGCTCAGTTCTTCTCATGGCTAAGGAATTAAGTCTCCTTAGGTTTCATATATTCTCAGACTCTCAAGTTTTCATATCTACCCTGAGCTTAGGGTCTGTTTTGAACGAGATCGCAGGTGTTCTCCATGACGGTAGAAGCTTTGCTACTCTCTTCAATCTTCTATCTTTTAGTTTCATTCCTTGTATTGATTATGTTCAGGTTGTTTCTTTGGCAAATACTAGCCTCGAATGTATTATTGTTGAAAACTTTGTGTTTTAAGTTATTTGATCGAAAGAAATAGTTGGAAAAAAAAAAGAATGAATGGAGTGTGGGCTCGTTACTATTTAAAACACCTACTCTATATTCATATTTCATAAATAGTGATTTTCTTTGTGCTCGTTATCGTCAAATATAATTTTTTTCCAATTCTCTAATTGTTAATTTTACTTTGTATCCGGTTGTTTATTTATATCTCTGTTTTCTTTTCCGAAAGATATTGATTTTGTTTGAAATATTTAATCACATTGTAAAACCTAAAACTAATTCAGGAATACGTCCTAATCCCGTATAAATTATATTATGTATTAGCTCAGATAACCTGAAATAGTAACCAGGATAGCAAT
This sequence comes from Brassica napus, assembly GCF_020379485.1. Lineage (NCBI taxonomy): Eukaryota > Viridiplantae > Streptophyta > Magnoliopsida > Brassicales > Brassicaceae > Brassica > Brassica napus. Next base: position 34,438,919 of record NC_063449.1, on the reverse strand, counting down.
AGATGTTTGTAAATCAAAATTTATTGATATTTTGAAAACAGCTGTCATTTTATCAGTAAAATTTACATACACGCTGATTATTTTATTTTTGCTTAAAGCTGATTATTGAACCACTATTCGAGAAAAATAATATGTTAGCGGCAATGGCATTTGCTACATTCATTGTGTATTCATCACATTTATTTAAAATTTGCCGAAAACAAAAATTAAACCAAGTTGTGGTCCTAAGAAATATAGTAGACCCACTAACTTTCCATTATATGGATGTTAGCACTTAGCATTAGCAGTGTCAAGTTGATTGCTTAATTATTTTTTCCCCCACATTTTTCTCTTAACTTTTGGTTATTTGTTTCTTATGAAACCAATGTCATCTTGATATTTTCATTTTCTTGTCTACGGTAATAGTTTCAGTATCTCGCTAACCTAACGGACAATGCTAACATTTCTAGAATCTTCATAAAGGTCAGAATCATGGATATTCAGATTTGTAGATAATATAAGGCTTCTACTACAATGGATTATAACTATTCATAAAAATATATGTTGAGTGGAAAATATTGCTTTCCAACTAGGGCAACCGTTTTTAGCATATGTGTAAATATTTTTATGTTTATCAGCTAACTATTCTTATTTATTGAAAACTCAGTTGGCAATTGATCTTGAAACTTGATATGTTAATTTATCCTACAATTAATAAACTTTACCATAAATATATGGATATCAGATGTTTCAATTTTTTAGCTCGCAAAATAACATAACCGGATATGTATTAGTACTTGATTTTGCATTAAAAATGAACGTGATTGTGAATCGTGATTGTGAATCGTGATTTCAAATTACTATTTTGTTGTCGCTATTTTTTACATTTTTTTTTATTCTCAGTTTTATTTTTGAAAATCTAATTAATGATTATATCCTTTGGCCTCACAAATAATAATCTGTAAATAAGAGGACAGGGAGAGGGAAACAAAGGATGTGGCTCTAAGCCATTGGATCAAAAGATTCATTTCAAAAGTTGCCCATTCGGAACATCTTGGGATCACCGTCTGTTCGCTACTTCTCAAAGACTATTAACTGTTACTCACTTACTCTAAACAGTGCTTTATTTCATGTTTGTCTTTATAACCTCACATTTCTAATCACTAAGAAAATGTTTTAAGTGCCATCATAATCACTGAATCCAACTTGAACTAAGTAAACGAATCTGTGAATATAAACAATTTAGAATCTATTCTTAATTATCTGTCTTTACCAGTCTTAAATATAGATTCTTCACTCTTTTATATTGGTTGATATAGGATATCTATTTCTACAACCGTTTTACATTCTTATAAGTTTTGATGCTTGAATTTCTTAATTATTATAAAATAAGCAAATCAAGTTTTAAAGAAGCTACACCTACACACAAGCTAAGCTTGAATCTTAGATTTAAATGGTCCTTAAATCCAAGAACCCTAGATAATTTTTGAATTTTTTTATAGATGATGATTTTCATAGCATCAACGTATTCAACTGGTAAGTGGAATACTATTTCATTTTTTTTGGTTATATAATGAATCTTATTACACGGTAGTGGAAATCATAAACATTTTTAGTTAATAAAACTGCTGTTGCCAAAAATAATTTTGGACATATTTTCTTTTTATAGTAGTATTGCAATTTCGTGTAAGAAGATGAAAATGGTAATGAGGATTTTTTTTTCTTCGATTCTCCAAAAGAAAATAAAAATACGAGAAAATAATAAAATAATCACATTTTTCTCTATATAATGGAGATCAGAAGAGCAGAATGAACATTACAAAGAACCACAACCCAAAAACCCGTAAACCTCTGATATTTTTTTCTTCTTCTTGTCAATAATAGTGAACCAAATGGCTCACATTCACACTAATGGCAACATCTCTCCTTCTTTCCCAAACTCATGTAAGTTTGCTTTCAGTTATGCTGCTCTCAGATGTACATAACATAAAAAATCATACAATATCATCAATTTACAAATACTACAGCGATTTAAATCCTCATTCAAATCAACACACAAATCAATTTAATCATCGGTCAAACATTCACATATTCGGATTTCTACCTATCCACTTTCATTAATTTCTACTGATCATGATGTTCTTTATTTTTTTTCTCTGTACTTGATCTTGACAACATATAACATTTTTTCTGGTAAACCACTACTGCAACATGAAATATGGACTATTATTTAATATTAACTGTTTTTGGAACTGTAAAGTAAACCTGCGTATTATACTTTATAGACCTCCTTGTATATAATTTAAGTTCCAGAGATTATATAATAAAGACTTCTTGTATATACTTTAGGTTGCAGTATCAACCTCCTTTATTTGTTGTTTCTGTTGTTGTATTTCGTTTCGCCAGTTTCTTTTTATAGGACTTTTGGTCTCTAAAAAACTTGGTTTTCATCAGAGTTTAATCTCCGGAATTTTTTTTTTCTACTGGCTTAAAATCTTACCATGTTTCTATCACCCAAGTATACTTCAAAAATGAATCTAATATTCCTAGATGAAAAAATAATTTAAGTTGGGTATCCATTAATCATTTGAGAGGAAATATTCACCTATAACCATAAAAACTTTAGCTTTTGATGTGATAGAAGTGTTAGATAATTTCTGATTTAGGGCGTTAGATTGCTTATTACGTAAGCGTAGTCCGTTCTACGTATAAGATTCCTTGGAGTTTTTTTTTTCTTTTGAAATTTGAACATTAACCGAAAACCTTTCTTTATCATGGCGGGGTCCAAAATTCAAATACGGGAAACTAGGTGGGGAACGTTTGGGCCGTTTGGAGAATCATATCAGATTCCGTGGAGCTTAATAAAAATAGTAATTAACTGTCGACATGTCAATTTTTTTTTCTCAACGTGGAATAGCTAGGTAGAACCTAATTTTAAATATAATTAATTAATTATCAGAACATGAAAATAGACGACCCCTTTCAGCAGAATTAATATATCTGGTCAAAAATCATAGTTCCGTGGGACACACACTACTCTTGTGCATTAACATGTGAACAGCAAAATCGGACGGTGTAGGAGATACCACGCTTCACAGGTAATGACAAACTAGATTCTCCAAACGGCCCAAACGTCCCTCACCTAATTTCCCGTATTTGAATTTTGGACCCCGCCATGATAAAGAAAGGTTTTCGGTTCGGTTGAGCATAAACCGAACGATAACCGGAAAGAAGCTTTTCGAGATCCATATTCTTGATTGATTTGCTGATTTTGGTAATCTTTTCTTGATTGATTTGTTGCTTGTGGATGGTGTATCCTCAGATTCAGGGGAAGAGCGTGAAATCCAAAAGAATTACTGGAAAGAGCACTCGGTGGGTTTGAGCGTTGAGGCCATGATGCTTGATTCCAAAGCTGCTGACCTCGACAAAGAAGAACGGCCTGAGGTAAGCATATAGTTATTATCTTTGTAATTCAGATGAAGTTGAGTCTCATTTTACCTGGATTCAAAAACCTGAATTGATATTGAAACTGATGCAAAATTTTGTGGATTATATGAGTTCAAAACTACTTTATCCAAAAGATTTGTATCTAGTTGAACCGATCTGAATAGATTTGGATCCGAGTGGACAACTAAACCGATCAGAACCCAATGTAAAAACCCGAATGCATATGAACATAGCTTTATGTGTTTAATTTTCTATGTTTTTATTAATGATTTAGTTATAAAGGTTTTCTTATTGTAAAGTTTATCATTTTGTTTAGGTTAGTGGTTTTATTTTTTGCAGTTCGATTCCTGTTGGTCACTATTGCACTTCTGGTCCACCGAATGCTCGGTTGACTTCGGTTGTCGGACACTGTAATTAATTCAAAAAAAAAAGTTTATCATTTTGTGAAACTAAGTAGAATGAAACTATCTGAAGTTCAAAAATTTTGTTTTATTTTTGTTTTCTTCTTCTTAGTTTCTGATAAATTTGATGGATTTTGAGTAAAAAAAAATGAATCCAAATTTAAAAAAGATTTTTTATCAAGTATAAAACATTTTAAAGCAAACCGATTCGAAACTGAGTAAAACTGACCGGAACCAAACATAAAATTTATGAATCTATATCTTCACCCAAAAGAACAGATCCACAAAACCGATCCAAGCCCAAGCCTGAGCAAAATGTATCTTTACTTACTTTGACATGGCAGTTTCTTTGTTCTTTGCTGTCCTTTTGCCATTTTATGAAAGATTCTAAGGCTTAAATGTGTGTATGGTGCCAGATACTCTCGCTTCTTCCACCGATTGAAGGGGAAAAGGTGCTTGAGTTTGGCGCTGGCATTGGTCGTTTCACTAGTGAATTAGCTCAGAAGGCCGGCCAGGTCATTGCCGTTGATTTCATTGAAAGTGTTATCAAAAAGGTTAATTCACTCCCATGCTTGTTCTTTCTAGCTATTTACAGTCCCCTCATGAGAGTCTTCTCTGCAGAATGAAAACATTAATGGGCACTACAAGAACGTCAAATTTATGTGCGCTGATGTCACATCCCCTGATATGAAATTTTCAAGCGAGTCTATGGATCTGGTCTTCTCTAACTGGCTGCTCATGTATCTCTCTGATAAAGAGGTAACCAGTTAACTGATAACTTATTACCGCGGGAACCACTTTAGAACAGTACACACTTGGACTATGTATGTGTAATAATGCAAAGAAACGCATTTTGGGACTATTGTGCTATGCAAAGATCACCGTACGAAAGTAGTTGCTAATATTTCTTGGCCTTCCAAATGACAAAGCTACACTGCTAAGCAAATGAGTTTGACTCGGCTGCCTACCATGTGTTAAAGACGAAAAAATCCATTAGATAATGAACTATTGGTTCTAAGCCATTTCTGGTGCTGAATCAAACTATAGTGAAATATATCATGATTAATAAGTTGATTCGAGGTTCAGTATCAACCTCTTGGCCTAAAAAACTAAACTTTCTCAATAAAGTATTTTTTCTCAATAAAGTCTTTTCTCAGTAAAGTCTTTATTCATATTATTTTTTCACCAAGAACTTTTTACAACATAATGGAGTCCGTCAATCAATATAGATTGATAACCTGTCCATATTAAACTTTGCTGCATCAAGAGTGGTTTTAATCATCACTTGACAAAACTAATGTTCTTATTTTCTCAAATCAATTTGCAGGTTGAAGATTTGGCGAAAAAGATGTTACAATGGACTAAGGTTGGTGGGTATATTTTCTTTAGGGAGTCATGCTTTCATCAATCTGGTGACAACAAGCGGAAGTACAACCCAACACACTACCGTGAACCCAAGTTTTACACAAAGGTGTCCTATATACCTCTCTATATCCCTCTCTGTTCTTCCCTTTTCTAGAGAAATTAAATTTTGAATCCTGCTGCATAAATTCCTCTCAGTTATTCAAAGAATGCCATATGAATGACGATGTTGGGAACTCGTATGAGTTCTCTTTGGTTAGCTGTAAATGCGTTGGAGCTTATGTGAGAAACAAAAAGAACCAGAACCAGGTTATAAATAAGCTTCTTCATATATTTATTTAGCCACCCTTTTGCTGGTATGGGATTCATATATTATACATTTCCAAAAAATTTCAGATCTGCTGGCTTTGGCAGAAGAAAGTCAGTTCGGATAATGATAGGGGCTTCCAACGGTTCTTGGACAATGTCCAGTATAAGTCTAGTGGTATCTTACGCTATGAGCGTGTCTTTGGACAAGGGTTTGTCAGCACAGGGGGGCTCGGTATGCTCCTTACTCATCGAGTTTTGTATCAACTTTGCTTCTGTATTTTGAAGCTATCTTTCCTTCTTATTATACTATGTTTCTTTTTGTTTTGACCTTTGATATAGAGACGACAAAGGAGTTTGTGGCTAAGCTGGATCTGAAGCCGGGCCAGAAAGTTCTAGATGTTGGATGCGGAATAGGAGGAGGGGACTTCTACATGGCTGAGAACTTTGACGTGGATGTTGTAGGCATTGATCTATCCGTAAACATGATCTCTTTCGCCCTCGAACACGCGATAGGACTCAAATGCTCCGTGGAGTTCGAAGTAGCTGACTGCACCAAGAAGGAGTATCCTGATAACACCTTTGATGTTATTTACAGCAGAGACACCATTCTGCATATCCAAGTATAAGCTTTCTCTTTCTAGTCTTCCTAGTTTTAGCATAGTTTATTGTTTTGTCTCCAGTTTGTAACCGCTGGTCTTACTCTCAGGACAAGCCAGCATTGTTCAGAACATTCTACAAATGGTTGAAGCCTGGAGGGAAAGTTCTCATTACTGATTACTGTAGAAGCCCCAAAACACCATCTCCAGATTTTGCAAACTACATCAAGCAACGAGGTTATGATCTCCATGATGTACAAGCATACGGTCAGGTATACATAGATAGATCCTTTCTCCTCTATTCTACTTAAAAAAACCACAAAATTCGAGCAAACTTTACTTGGCTCAAACAGATGCTGAAAGATGCTGGATTCGATGAGGTAATCGCAGAGGATAGAACCGATCAGGTAAGAAACGTTTCTGAAAATGACCCACATGCTTAAAAATTAATGAACTTGAAAGCATTAATGTTTCTGTTTGGTTTTATCAGTTCATGAAAGTCCTGAAACGGGAACTGGACGCAGTGGAGAAAGAGAAGGACGAATTCATCAGCGACTTCTCTAAGGAGGACTACGAGGATATTGTTGGTGGGTGGAACTCAAAGTTACTCAGGAGCTCAAGTGGTGAACAGAAGTGGGGTTTGTTCATCGCCAAGAAAAACTGATTGTATAGCTTTCTTAATTAATATTTAAAACAAAATAAATTTGGTTATGTAAGATACATCAAGACCAAGTTCCCTCCTATCCTATCATCTCTTCAATCTACATATGTTGCTTTATCCCTCTCCATGTGTGTTTTTCTTTAATCATTTAAATATACAAGTGTGGTGTTTAATGTGGGGACTATTTGATATCGGATTGCTCAAGTATGACACAGAAAAATGTTGATGTGTTGTAAATCTAGTTTAACCCGTTAGTATTAGTCAGACCTGAAGATCCCATCAACGACAGGATTTTAGAACGTGAACATCTTGTGTTTTTTTTTGTAAATTCTAATTGTGTTATGCAAGATCGCGGGAAAAGTGCATTTTTCGACCTGTACTATTCGTGTCGTGCTTTTTCATACCCAAACAAAAGATAAATGCTAAATACGACATAAACTAAATATTAGTTTGAATTGCAAACCTAAACTATGAATCGTGTACATAAAACCTACTTTGACTAACATCGCGTTAGTCAACCGTTATTTTACACAAAATGTTACGCTCTTCTATGGTTCGCTTATTAAATTTAAAAGATAAGTAGTTGTAATCCTTATTCAGAAACAGATTTACGCAGAAAGATTTATCTCTCTTATTCGAAGAGTAGTACATTATCTCATTTACCGGTGGGTTCACCGGGACCATCATCATCATCCTTTGCTTCCTTTTTAAGGAGTGCTTTCCCTCCAACCTTATGGGGGTGTTTGTCCATATATATAACCGTCTTGCTATCTTGTGGAGCGGTCCCTTTGGGGCCTGAAAATGCAGCGGAATTCGTTTCGACGAATTTTCGAGGTGCGGATTGGATGTTAACGTCACAATATAAGGTGACTATCTTTCTACTGTACGACCATGTCGTGAAGGCTACATCGACGCAATCAAGCACCATCTTGATTTCACTGTCATCTTCGTTTGAAGACCTATCTTTTTTATTTTAAGCTGTTGCAGTTTATATTTTTAATCAAAGAGGATGGATAATTCCCTCTAGCAGTTGTAATCAAGCGAGTTGAAATTAATGGAAAAAGTTGTGTTCAAAAAAAAAAGTAGTTGTAATCCTTATATTCTAAAGGAAAAAATATATTGTTGACAAATTTTATTTAATAAAAATTATAATTACAATAATTTATGTTTTTTACACGTTTCCACATTTAATAAGAATAAAAATGACATTTCATAAATAATTCAGTCTAATTGTAAAATGACATTTTAAAAATAGTTATCTAATTTAAATATTTAAATTTTAAAAATCTATATGTAATATTGATTATTATTTTTCCTAAAAATCAAAAGTTAACTTTAAAAAAAACAATGTACACAAATCTAAATAAAATTATAGAAAACTTAAAGTACATAGATTATAATAGATGTAAAAATTGCAACCAAAATTAAGTTTATGTATTATATAGTAATTGCATCGATAAGCTATGTATTTTAAGTTTAATATAATTTTATTTATATTTGTGTACATTTTTTATTTTAAAATTTAAGTTCTGATTTTAAGAAATTTTTTTAATCAGTATTATATATAGATTTTTAAAATTTCAATATTTGAAATTAGATAACTATTTGAGAAATGTCATTTTAAAATTGGATTGAATAATTTGTGACATGTCATTTTTAGTTTTATTAAATGTGTAAAAGTGTAAAAAACATAAATTATTGATGCAACTATAATTTGTATTGAATAAAATTTGTCAACAATAATATTTTTTTCCTTACAGTATAAGGATAGAAGCGCTGCGGCACAGTGGTAAGTGAATATGTATTATATCTACATCAAGCAACGAGGTTATGATCTTCATGATGTACAAGCATACAGTCGGGTAGGGGCGGGCGTTCGGATACCCGTTTGGGTTCGGATCGGATATTTCGGATTTTCGGGTATTTCGGTATAGGGATAGATAACCCGTTCGGGTATTTCTGTACTTCGGATCGGATTCGAGTATTTTTAGTTCGGGTTCGGTTATTTTGAATCGGGTTTGGATATTTAGATTTTAAAAGAAAACAAATTAAAATTTTCATTTTTTAAGTTTCTTGTATTTAAAAATATAGATTTCACTTAACTGATTTTTTTATTTTTTATAGATCGAATGATTAATAGGTTTTGAGATAATATTTCAAACACAAATAGGTATTAATTTGGGTATTGTTTTTAAATTTTGAATGTAACTTTTGTTAATACATGAAACAAAAAGTTTGACATGCATTTTAAATGAATATCAAATCATATTCTCCATAATTATATATATACTTATGATCTTAAAGTATGTGTAACATCAATATAAATATTCTAAAAAAAATGAGAGATGTAAACTAGAAATATAAGGGTAAGTATATATATGTTCGGTTGTCTTCGGATATCCATTACAGGCTTAAACATGTAAAATTCACATATCACAAGTTATAGCAAATTTGTTTTATAATTTAAAAGCAATACACAAATTTTTGTACTTACTTTGGCTCGATAGTTGAACAGGCTCCACGACACATTTCACAATAAAATTGTGGCTTTTCAGATTGAATCATCTTACCAGTAGATTTCCTACCAATCTTAGTAAGACGTAGATTGTGTCTCTTACACCCAAAATAGAACCAACTCCAGTCTGTGTCAATGGTTTCAATTGAACAAATGATCTTGCAACTGTCAACCTATATGGTTATAAATATATAAAGTTAAAACTCTTATGATAAGGACCACATTAACATCTAGATACGTAACGTAGTATTATTACCTCAAAACTCTGTAAAATCTCAGAAATACATCTCACGTCTACCTCATTCCAATCGTGAGCAACCCTTGTGATTATCTTCTTTTCATTACTTTGATCCAAAATAGCTAGGGGAAGAGGATCATTCAACATCCTGATCAAAACAATAATTAGTACGCCAAAGTTGAAAATTTTAAATAGAGCCAAAATCAGCAATATATATTTCATACTTACTTCTGTTTAAAATCGATAGCTTCCTCCATTGTTGGATTGAGAAACACAAGTGAAGCATCAAATGCATTGGTTATTTGTTTTTCTCCTATTTTATTAAAAAAAAATATTCAGAAAATCTTTCATTCATACTTTGAAAAAAGTACATATAAGATGTGGAGTGTATACCTCTGTTTTCGCTGATTTTTGCAAACCTTATCAAGCATATAATACTTTCATCATTAGCTTCTTCCACCCATTCAAATTGCTCAGCATATTTTCCCCATAAGCAACATGCCACTTCATGACCACTGAGAGAAGATACCAAAATTTATTGAAACTTAGGACACAAAATGTAAAAGTAATTATTAAAAGCTATTACTGAAACTACCTTGTATCACGCAAACGGAAATGAACTCTTTTTGTGTCATTTTCCTTAGCTTGGACCATAGCTACTGGTCCAAGATCAGTAACCTGTCCCATGATATCTGTTTCAATAACAAATAAAGATTTACTTTATTATAACTAGGATTCGGATCCCCGCGAAATCGCGGGGAAGTTGTCTTAATTTCAACACTGCTTTAATCAACTGCCGCAATGTCTCTATGACACCTCCTCTTCTCATCGCCAGATATACTGTGCAAGAGTATCGACTCGCCAGGTTTACTCGGTACTACATCACTGCTTTGTTTCTATCACACTAAACCGTCTCAAGCATCGACGGTTCTTCACAGAATCGCTGATATCGAGATAACTCTATGTTAACACTATTATATGCTATTGAAATTAAGTTTTAACGCAATTAGGGTATATAATTGTAATGATTATACAAATGGCTTTACTTCAATTTCGACATAGCTTTAGTCAACTGCCGCAACGTCTCTATGACACCTCCTCTTCTCATCGCCAGATCTACTATACAAGAGTGTGGACTCGCCAGATTTACTCGGTACTACATCACCGTTGTGTTTCTATCACACTAAACCGTCTCATGACGGTTCTTCACAGAGTCGACTCTACGGCCCTCCTACCCCTTTCCTCGTTGCCGTTACTATTGTGCAAGAGTGTGGATACGCTTGATTTTTTGCTACTACATCACCATTGCGTCTCCATCACGCTATAGCGTCTCAAGCATTGACGATTCTTCACAAAGTCGGTTTTACAATCGTCTAATCCTTTTCCTCATCGCATGAACTATTGTGTAAGAGTGTGGATTCGCCAAATTTGATTGATACTACGTCATCGTTGCGGTTCCATCACATTACGGCATCTCAAGCATCGACAGTTCTTCACATAGTAAGCTATGTGACCCGTTCACCGGAACTGCTATCTTCTACAGAGATTCATAGACTTTTCACCTTCAAAACCCATTTGTTGGGTTTTTCAACGTCGTTTTCGACTTCTTTGCGTTCCTTTGAATACATGCTTTAGGACTACAAATGAAAATTTTCTTTAAATCTTTTCTCTCCTTAGCCACATCTATCTTTCGTTATGTTTCAACTATTTTAGTTTATCAGTTTACTGTCGAGAATCTCTTCTCCGATGTTAACCAACTTAGCCCATATAAGTATTTGGTGTTAAAAAAAGAGCTGTATATTTAATTTCAAAAAGAAAATTTAAATTAATATATAAAATGGTAAGTAATATATAAAATTAATATTGAAAATAACGTATAAATGGTATATTTAAAATGAAAAAAAAAACATTTTTCAAAATATTTTAAAACTATTGCATATTCATCACAAATAAAATGTACCAATGTACTATGCAAATTTTATGCTCAATATTGTTAAATATAAATCAAATGTACATATTAATTATGAATACGAGAGTGATGGAATCCTTCAAATAATTTACAGTGTCAAAAATGGTATAATATATCTTTTGGTGGAAAATGAAATTAGATTGTAGGTTAAACTATGCGATCATTAGGAGAATACAAATGAAAGAAGATAATTATTTTATACCAAAATTTGGATCCTTTAACTGATGATATATGGTGTTGGAAACTTAATCCTTAAACAAAATACTTTTTGCAGTTCAGTGTGTATATATATTGAAATTGAGAACATGTTTTGGAAAATAATATATCTTAGTACATTAAACTAAAAATACTATAGAAATTAAAACAAAAGAAAGGTTTAAAATGAATGTTTGGCTGTATAGAAGAACATAAAACACCATAATCTTTGAAACTAAAAAATAAAGTATATCTTGAACTACTAAACAAAGAAACCACAAAATGTTTAAATATCTTTTAGAAAAGGAAAATTTTAAAATTGAACATATACGAATTGCGTTGTCGAACTTTAGTGTTCAAATGTATATATTGAGAAATAACCATTCAAATGTGAAACAAGAAAATAGTGTAACAAATAAATGTGCATACTGTCGTGCAACACATTTTTAATATTGGAATATAATATAGGAAATGAAAAAATAAGTGTTAAAGGTGTTAATTATTTGATTAAATAAGTGGTTACTAAATAAATTATATATATAAATTTATAATTGGAATATAACCTTTTGATGAGTTTTTACTTTTTAAAATGTAGAGCTCTTCCGAAAATTGAAAATACTCAAAATTTGGGTCTTTAGGATCATTTTATACATTTCTAGTTATAGAATTTGAAATATTTTAATATTCTCTCAGTGAATTGGAATTCAGTTCCACTATAATTTAGATAATTATAATTAACATAAAAATGTTTAAAAAATCCTAAACTGAAAGCATTGTCAAACTAAAACCTACAATTGAGTTGTTGTGATATGAAATGAAATAAACAAATTTTAAAGGCAGCTGTTAATATTTTTTTACTGTAACAAACAGTTATAGCCAGAAAGAATTTTCGGAAGAAAATAAGGTTTAACAATAGTTGTCTATTTTTCTTTTATTTTTTGTTTCATTTCAAATGTCTACAGTAGTTTCTAATGTTGGAAAATATTTTAAAATCATGTATGCCATCCTTCTTAAGAAACAGTAAAAACTTTATAAACTAATATTTAAAAAATTTATAAGTTAACTCAATCTTTACAAATGGGTCGTATCATACCAATGATATAATTTTATATATGTAGAAAAATAGAAATTAAAATTAACAGAGATTGAGTTTCCTTCATAATAATGTGACTGATATTATAATCAAGGTTTATGGTTTGAATAATCTTCATCATAATGTGACTGATATTAAGATTAAGGTTTATGGTTTGAATTACCTTCATCATAATGTGACTGATATTTAAATTCACTGAATAGTGCATACACATATTTCGGGCCTTTCGAGTCAGGATCCATTCACACCCATTCGATTAGACCTGTTTGCATCTGTTCATAACTCGTTTGCACTCACGACCAGTTAAAACGATTTTGACAGTTTGGAAAATTGGTGGCACATGTTTTGTTACTTTTTGTTTGCACATTCTTCTATTTCTTAATAATCTCATATACTCATAACGATAGTATTAAGATAATAAAAGTAATGGACAAAAAATTTTCAAGGTGGTTATCTTGTCTTTAGTAAGATTCTTGTCTTTAGTAAGATTATTCCAGCATGAACACCATTTAATGGATTTTATAACTTTGTAATAAATGAATATCACTGAGAGAAAAAGTTTACATATCACCATGTGATCATAAAAGAATGTGTTGTTTAAATATATGATTGTTCAAGGAAGAGTTTGTTTAAATAAATAATTGTTCAAGGAAGAGTTGCCAAGTATAAATTTATTGATGACATCAACAAAAGTATTTTATGTTCTTTAGTTCATAAAAAAAAAATTACTCCCATTAGATTGAAATTTTATTTTTGTGTAAAAAAAGATGATGCCATGAGTACTTATTTTGGGTTTGCTATTATATATAGACTAAAATCTTCTATGCAGAGGGTTTGTTACTTTCCATATCCATGTCTTTTTTGTTTGTTAATTTTTTTTTGTCTGGTTAATTATGCTATTACAAACTATATGAAGAACATTACATAGACGATATTACAGTCGAACAGCCAGAATTCTACCTGTCTTATGAGGATTCATGTCTGACTACATCACCCTAAGCCGTCCTATGAGATCCATTCTTGACGGTACTCCTTGCGCTATGCTGAAGATCTCTTGTAAGTATTTTCTCCAATTTTCTGCATAATTCGCATTCTCCGGAAATTGAAACTCAAACCTCTTGGTGTAGAAATTGTGTCGCATGGGATTCGAACCCCAGACTTGGGTGTAGAAGCCTTTAAACCTTGACCACTAAACTACGGTGCTTCTACGATTTTTTTTTGTTTGTTAATTAGTGGTTATTTTTTCTTTATTTATAAGGACAAAAAGTTTTGAACAATAGTGTCTGTTAATTTTTAAAAATATTTTGTATTTTTAATTGTAAACACTTCACAATTTAAAATTTTATTCATTTTAAAATTACATTGAGGAAGTATATAAGTATGAGGAAATACTGAATTGACTTTATCAAATTGGATGTTATTGCAGGGTTCATAGTATTAATAACCTATTTGTCATTTTTTCATTGGCATAAGGTTGTGAAAAGGTTAGGGATGTGTCTATTTGCTAAGGTTGTGTATTTTCATTTAAGGAATTGTAATGGTTTTGATATTTTTAGAAAGTTGTGACTTATCATTCTAAAACTGTGTCATTCATTCAAAAAAAAAAATTGAACTTTAAGTTGTATCTCATTTAATAATTAAAAGAACTACTTAGTAATGGTAATTTTGTTTAATTATTAATACTAATAACAAACTGTAAAGAAACTTATACATTTGTTTTCATATGTTTTATTTGGTCCTTAATATGATAATAGACAAAGACTAATAACCAGTGTTTAGAAAAATTTCTTTCAACGTTAAATATACACCTTTTTCTAATGCGTTAAATATACACCTCTTTAGACATATTGTTGTTTTAAAACATCACTAGAGAGTGACCCGCCCTCGGAGGGCGGGTATATTATTGATGCCCAAATATATTGATGCAGTTAGGTGAGAACTGATGTGGTGGTTATTAGGTTAACTGATGCGGTAGTTATTGTATAAAGTTTGTATTTTTCTTATATACAGTTATCATATCAAAAGGTAGGTATCATGGAAAATATTTGTTGGACTAAACTAATATCAATAGGTCACACTTGTGTTTTAATAGAATATATTAATAATTTATGTAATTTAGGTTATCCTTAGACGTTTATTACTAATTTAAATTTAACTACTTAATATAATTAACATTAGTTATAGAAAAGAAAAGGTCGCAACCGTTTAAAAGAAAAGCTATAACATATCGTTCATATATTGAAAATGAATGTCAAAGGGTACATCGTGTAAATATTAAAAAAAGGCATGTGAAAAAGGTGTGTGTTTTCAGAAATTAAAAATCATTTTGAAGAGTGTATCTTTCATAAATTAATTGAGACGTGTAACGGTGCGTCGGAAGGACATGATTAAACAGTTTTTTCTCTTTCAACCTATGAACCAATCTACGCATAGACCTGGTCCATCCAACATCACGTCCATTCCTTTAATAGTGTTTTATGGTTGGAAAGAAAGAAAACTCGATCTCTAAGAAAATAGTCTAATTAGTCTTTTATATCCCACATGCAAACGAAGACGTTCCCTTTTGCGGCTAATAAACATTCAAATCATCCAATCATTTCCATCTAATTATTCACTTGTTAACTTTCAATCGACTGATTAAAATAACGATGGAAAAACGTAATTACAGCCTTCCGTACTTTTTCTTTATACATAATACTACTTGCCGTTGAATTATTTGTTAATTTGCTTATCATGTATCTACAAAGTAATAGCCAAAAGAAAATGTTTTGAAAATCAATTTCTTCCGTACTTTTTTTTGAAGAGGCAAAGCGTTTAATTTGCCGCGACCAAACCGGTCAGAATCCAAATCAAACAGCGTTTGGAGAAGATTGTACAGAGACCAAAGCGTGTCTAACTGACAAGGCCGACTAGTGTTGAGTCTAGCCCATGGTTTGCCTTTCCCACTCCAGTCCACGAAAATTTTCTCCTCCCAAACCGTTTGTAAAACCAAAAGAAGTGTTTCAAAATTCATAATGAAACGGACACTAACATTCACGATGAAAACGACATCAACACTAAAGTATGACCAAACAAATAAAATTTTCAACATAAATTCAGAACATGTATGAAATAAAAGACGATATGTTAAATCAAAGAGTGAATAATTAATTTGAATCAGTTAATCGGCTTCTTCTCTGCATACTTCTACAATCTATTCACTGACATTTGAAACAATGTATCTCTATGTTTGGAAATTTGTTAAATACAAAATATCATTACTTCTATTCAGTGTCGCACCTCTCTGAGATGAACTGAATCGTGAGTCTAACAGAGAGTAATCAAATAATGATGGGAAGTGTTAGGAGAAGACATCTAAGCCAAAAAATGTACTTACTATAATTGCAGAAACTCCTAGGAGACATTAAATTTGATAATTAGTGAATTGAAGAAAAAGAGCAACACCATCAGGTTTGAAATTATAAGAAAAAAAGAAAGGGCGAAAGGAACAATGATCTGCAGCAGAAAAACAAACTACAGATTTCGATGTCGAGGAAATGGAGGGAGGTTAAAAGCAGAAGGGAGAAGTTAAGAAAACGTGAAACATATCTGAAAACCGATACAGTCTCTCTTCAATATATAATTTTAGAAAAGTTGCAACTCTTAAACGAAGTTGATGAAGGTTCCACTGAAACACTAAGTGTGAAAAGATATACAAAAGTAAAGATAATTTCTATAATTTGTCATAAACTCTGGAAGGGATTTCCCTCTGCAACATCATGTGCGAAAAGAATTGTAGGTAACAGTTGTAAGCTTTGGTGGTTTTTACAACTTTCTATTATCAAATATATATATAACTTACTCTATTTTATGAAAAGGTTCAATCAAAGGGTCGTTAAATGGTAAAATCTCTGAAAAGATACAACTTTTCACTGAATGAACATGTTTTTTCCTTAATTGAACGGTTTTATTAAAGGTTTCCACTATGAAAGAGTTCAAGTACGGGTTTGATGGTTAAAAAATTCTGAAAAAAATACAACTTTTCATGGAATAAACATGTTTGTTGTTCAAGTGAAACTATGACATCATACTCATGATCCTAAATAAATCGTAGCCGTTAGATTAGAAGTTAGAAACAAACTTCACCGATGGATGTTAACTTTTTTTTCCTATAAAAAATTGATGACATCATCAGGTTTGCTATTGGTTTTTACAACTTTCTATTATCAAATATATATATAACTTACTCTATTTTATGAAAAGGTTCAATCAAAGGGTCGTTAAATGGTAAAATCTCTGAAAAGATACAACTTTTCACTGAATGAACATGTTTTTTCCTTAATTGAACGGTTTTATTAAAGGTTTCCACTATGAAAGAGTTCAAGTACGGGTTTGATGGTTAAAAAATTCTGAAAAAATACAACTTTTCATGGAATAAACATGTTTGTTGTTCAAGTGAAACTATGACATCATACTCATGATCCTAAATAAAATCGTAGCCGTTAGATTAGAAGTTAGAAACAAACTTCACCGATGGATGTTAACTTTTTTTTCCTATAAAAAATTGATGACATCATCGGGTTAAAAAAACAGGTTTGCTATTATATAAAGATAGTTAACAACTATATATATACAAAAAGTAAAAATCGTTATGTACACATACCAATTAGAAAATGGGGTTTCAGCTTTCCATTACCAATCTCGTCGTAGTTAGCCAGATTAAGGAAGTGATTATCATTCCGATAATCAGAAGGGGTTATTGCTGTGTCTCCTATGATTGTCATCTTGTACTGCTGCGTCGTAGGTCGATATTGACCCACTCCTACCCCAGTTATTTTCACGGTGTCAATGACCTTCCATTCACCAACACGTAGGTAACGTTGAACACGAGTTATTTGAGATCTCTTGCATGATGCTTGGATTTTAGCACCCTTTTAAGAAAACAGAGTAGAATATGAGTAACTATTAGATGAGAATCGATATACATATGCATATATATTCTGTCAAAGAAAATGTATCTTACAGTTTGGTCAACCAGGACGCACTCAAGAGTATCTCCTCCATAGCTGGTGATTTGTTTCCAGGAATGAAGCAGTTTCAGAGTGAGACGCCATTCATCTCGGAACGGTTTGAGATCCTTAATAAGACACATTTTTCTTTCGTTTGACATGTTTGCTGTGAGACCTCGATGTTAAAGTCTTTGAATGTAGTCTCAGTATATACAGATGGGTGAAGAAATATAGGTTAAGCTGTATTTATGGCGAGGATATATGTATCACCGATATTTGCTCATTTCTGTTTTTGACGAAATCATATATATTGTAATATATGTTATTCAAAATTAGATACTATTGATCTTGTTCACGGGAAATGTTCGCTCAAATTATGGAAGTTCTATTTAATTGGTTAAAACTTTTTAGGATATCTTGCTATTCAGTCATAGATATTTCCTAAATATCTTCATCATAAATCGTTAGGGTATATACTATTTTGTTCCTATTGATGCTTTTACGTGGGGAGAAGGTATTCATCGATCAGTTACAGTGAATAAGATCTTATACGATAAGAATGAGATATTTAAGGTAACTATTTTTTTCAAAATTCAAATCGATGGGTTATAGAATAAATGGATTTCGATGGGCTTTAGAAAAACGGGCAGACGCAACAATTTAAACAAACCCTGTTTCCAAACAGATTTATATTTTAAACTACTAATCAAGTTTCCAAACAATCTCATTTTGTACTCCAGTTTTAATAAGATAGATAGATATCTTTATGCCCGTAGACATAACTAATTCGGTAAAACATCCTAAATTTTTGTGTCATTTACTTTGCCGCATTTGTTATATGTTTTCCGTATTATCTTCTCTCATCAGTTATAAAAAAAGAAGCTGTAACTCTTTATTATTGGACGGAAACAAAAACAGTGAAACAAAGGGATAGTAATTCACTTGGAATTACTACCAAGTACCAACTATATCCGGTTATGATAGGAAAAAACAACACAGGTACGAGTGATGATTATTTTAAGCCCTAGTTAGAGATGGAATTAGTTCTAGAGAAGGCCAAGATCTCGACTTCAAATCTGATGGTATCCTTGACGAGGAAACCTTTGGATGGGTCTTTGATATCTGCGAGTGGTATAAGTGTGTCGACACCCCATCCATTTTCTTTTGCATTGGGCCATCCATCCACTGTTGGGAAAACTCAAAAGTTAGTGTAACATCTTTCAAATAAGCCTAATAAGTTTTATTTTCGTCACTAACCTTGTTTCTCCACATTTTTGGATGGGGTCTGGTTAATAACTCTAAACTTGGCTTTCACGTAACCCTTTTCGTTTGACGCACTCAACAAATAGAGTGACAATGAATTACCAGTTGCAGACCCAGCTCCATTTGGATATACTTTCAATACCCTACACATACATCATATAAGTTAATACATTATTTATATATACACACTCACACACAATATATATATATATATATATCTTTGTAGAGACTCACCAGTTTCTTCCTCCGGAAGAAAACGTATCAGAAGTGTAAGAGACTTTATCTTGGTAAGAGAAGTTGGTGATTCTCCAATCAAGAACAGGGTCACGAATGTTTTCTTCATAAGCGACATCTTCCCATGTGGCAGACGGTTTAGAAACCACGATGTCAACACCAAACACACTCTGTCCGCCGTTGAAAATGAATCCATATGCCGGATTTTGGTAGTACCCGATCTCAAGAAAGGTTAGCATTCCGTACTCTTGTTTAAACAAATGAAATCTCTGTGCCTCAGTCGCTGCAAACCGATCAAAACTAGTTACTTAAGTCTCAAGAGAACCACAAAAGATTACAACAAATACACTTCTCTCTAGGTTAGCTAGTACCATGGAGCTCATGGTATGTGTCTGTAGTGCTTTTATAGGTGAGGAATTTGATCCATGCATACACTTCGTTTTGAGTAGCGATGAAACTTGAGTTATCGATTTTTACGTAAAGGGAAACGTATCCACCCGAACCCACTGGCTTGTTCACATTTGGGTAGATTAGGAACGTCCTATAAGCATATTAAGTATAACGGGTCAAATACATATATAGCTATAACATATATATATATATATATATATATATATTAGATTTTGACGAGATTTACAGCAATATGTTAAAAACTTAAAATGTTACACATCTTAAGTGTGGAAATGACTCTACACTGATATACATATATATAATATGGCTCACAAGGAGATAAGTGATTGTCCCATGTTCTTTGTAAATAGATTGAAAATAATCCACACTAAAACTCAAAATGCTAAAAAATAGATTGAAAATAATCTAATATATATTATTAAAAATTTACAAAAAACATTAGTCATAAAAATTTTAAATAAAAAAAATTAACAAAACCTTTAATCTTAAGAGTCTAAATTCTGTATGTTAAGGTCCAGAAAAATATTAAATTAGGGCTGTATGTACGTACCAATTGTATCCACCGGCTGAGAACGGACGTGACTCGTACTTGTCACCGTTGCCTGCGACCAGTTTGGACATAGTGGCAAATGACTCGAACTTCACACAGTACGAATTTGGAGGACGAGTTCTCGTCTCTTCCCTTACTGTTGTCGAGAGCTTCTGGTGATTCCGGGCAGGAATAGAGACAGAGCTCCTGAGGTTACAGGGAAGTATCCCCACGTCCAACAATCCTTGTTCCATTACTGCTTCTGTCTCCATTAAGTTTTGAAGGTTGTAATAAGGTTTTCCAAACCTTACTACTCCTACAACCAAAACCAAACAGAAGAAGCAAGAGACAAAGATTGAACCATAGTTGGTATTTTTCTTCTTTTCCTCGGCAAACATTTTTCTTTTCTTTTTTCAAGTGTATCTGTAACTGTTTCTGTGCTGTGTATATATAGACATATATTATTGTAATTAATCCATTAATATATGACACGAATTCACACGTTTGTAGTATTTTATGGCCAAATACTATCAAATCGTGTAAGATAGTGACACTTGTGTGATTCACGAGTTGTTGGAACGTACTCTCCTATTTTATTTTATTTTTTAAAAGTGGATATACTTTTAGATGCGGTTTACGCGCTGGCACGTATTCATATGATACTATTAACACCAAAAGAACGTTCTTACCACCCAACTGGCAACTACCCAAGTTCAAAAACTGATGAGTCACCCATTTATGGGATCAAGATCTTTACGCAGTAATCAATACCAAAAAGTTGAGACCACTCATATTCAAACACAAAGAAACTGCTCGATCGACAACTGATTAACAAGGCTCAGAGTTTCAGAGAATCGAACCCAATAAGATCTTCTAGGATGACGCAGACTTGTCTTCTTTTGGCTTGATCACATCACCCTCACCGTATCCTTCATCGTCATCCTCGCCGTAAAACTGTCGCCATCTCCATCTCCATTACTAATCCTTTAGTTTGGGCTTACTAACCGGTACTCAACATGATTGGGCTTCTAGAATTAGGTTTTTTATGTGATTCAAACTGGGCTAGGCCCTGTAAACATTTTGGTTTTTTTCTATTTAATATTCCCTCCGTTTCCGAAAGTAAAATTTTCTAGAGTTTATTCTTGCTACACAAAAATAGATTTTCTATATTTTTAAGGTACTTTGTATATTTTTAAGAAACATTAATTATGAATATTTGAATTGATTAAATTTTATTAGTGGATAGTTATTGGAAAGTGTATTGAAAAGTAAATCTATAATGTTAAAGGGATTAAGCTCTTGATTTTTCCAATTAATTACAAAATTTTTTATTAATTTTTTCAGTGACTTTTTCGATAATAAACCTGATTTTGTCGGTCAAAACAATAAACTAGATTTGTAAGGACAGTGAGCTTGAACCTATTAAGATAAAATATGATATATGTTTCATTTTCTTTCTGGTTGAATTGGTTTTTGCGACCCAAATTGATCATTTTTTCATGTGATTTTAAAATCAAGTAATAGTGCGTCTCATTTTAATTCTTTTCAGCAAATTAAAATATTTGAAAATATAAAATAGAGACATTATAATTTTTCATAATATAAACATTACAGATTATATTTTTAATAAAAACTATAACATTTTTTCTGAATATAGTAACTTTATGTTATTAAAATTATTTGTTATTCTTTGCTATATTATTTATACCTTAAATAAATAGATATGTAAGTAAAATAATTTTCTAAATATTTCTCCCATTTTATTATATTGGTGATTCACAATATGATGATTTTTTATTTTACCTCAATTATTTGAAATGATTTAAAACATAAATGTAACCAGAACCGAAAAATTCGAAATTTTTATATATCCATACCACATAAAATATCAAAATATTCAATCACTTTAACCAAAACTCAACTTCATATATAACCAAAATTGTTCATATATTTGTAAACCAAAAACTACAACCAAACTGAAATCGAAAACCAATAAAAGCAAATTAGAGTCGAACGAAAACCGAAAATGTTTATAGCGAAATAAATTAGTTAACAAATAGTTATATCAATAAATTTTTCAACAAATATACTTCCACGCTTTCAAAACGCGGATCAAAATCTAGTTGTAGATTAAATTGTAAACATTTATTATATTCTTAATAGACGTGAAAACTCTAGAAATATGCTTACTAATCACTATGTAACAAACACCAATGACTATATAATATACTCTTATTCTTCAGTAAAGCTTAAGGAAAAAATATAATTACTGTGAACAGAGAATAATGTTCCAGACACATAGTAAGTCATAAAAAGCATTTCCCTAATAACTATCTTAAAATTGTATATTTGTTACCCTTGATAAAACAAAATTAGGAGTCAGTGGACAAAATCATCAACCAAAGGATTAAGGTCAATAATACCCCGAGTCCAACAAAATATGCAAATAGGAACATCTCCAACTCATCTATGTATTTATTTAGTTCAACGCACTTTTATTTTTTTCTATAAAATAGAGAATTGTTATTTCTTCAACCCACTTTTATTTTTTCAATCCATCTTTATTCTTCTACTTATAGAGAAATTATAACAATTCATTAATTTACTCTATAATTAGAGATTAATATTTAAAGAAATTTATTGGAGTAAACTCTAATTTTACTGTAGAGTTCTTCTATTTTAGAAGCAAAAATAACAAAATATGTTAGAGATATCTAAGAGAATTGTTTACAAAGAAAATATTGCTGCATAATGATATCGCATTGAGGAGATAAGCTGCAGTGCCACCTGTTGGTGGTTTTGTCTTTTTTGTCTTTTGGTAGTTTCTCTATTATCTTTTTCACCTTTTCTCTGAGAATTAGATGCCTTAATATTGTTCAAATTGATAGGGTTCTATATATCTTACATCAACATTTTTTTTTTTGAAACACAAAAGAACACTATTGTTTAAAAGTTAGAAAAAAAAGAGAGAAAAATGGTTATGTAAGAGCACGATTATCGGCGTCTCTTATGTGAGTATTTAGGTATAATTCTGATTAAAAATAAAAGGAAAAAATGATTTACCTTAAGCGACGTCTCCTAATTAAGCGTCACAAGAGACGGTTCTTCTTGGACACGCGTCACTTGATGGAGGAAAGGGAGGAAAAACCGAGGGCTGGGCATCGACTCCCCATGATGCGGAATCGAAACGGAAGGCTTCTCATGGCAATGGTTCATGTATCTCCCGTACGCAGACGACGGCGAGTTCGACGGGGAAGGCGTAACGGAGAACGGAGATTTCAAAGATCGATCGCTGCTTGAAGATGACGGCGATCCCTGTCTATGAGGAGATAGAACGGCTCGGATCTTGGCTCCGGAGACGCGATCGTACCTTTATCAAATCGTACAATGGAGATTCCCTGGTAGGGAAGAAGTACGAATGCTTGTCTCTATTGATCTATTCTACTGAGCTCCCTTTATCTCATAATGTAAATGTTCTATATGTTTTGATACTCTCTTTCAGGGTGAGAATCTAGTTGTGGCTGTTGATGACGATGGGTTGTTCACTGAGAGAATTACCCATTTCAGTGCCGGTATGTCAAAGATGCAGACAAGGATATAATTGAAGCCGTGAAGGTAATTATTGATGCCTAACTTCTAACAGGCCTGGATGATTTTTCAAGTGTCTGAGGATCTATGTGCATTTTGGACCATTGGATTGTTAATTCTAGGCGGCTTCTTATTGTCAAATAATATTTCTTGTTATCTCAGGCCAAAGGCAGGCTTGTTAAACCGGGGAGCTTTGTTCACTCATATCCATTTTGCTGGCGATCAGACACTCCTCTCATATATAGAGCCGTTCCCAGTTGGTATGCTTCTTGCTTAATATGAGCTTGAGCTAAGGTCTTAGTTGTTGCATCATTCAGTGCTATTCCAGTGAGGCACTTTATCTTGATTTCCATGTTTTCATTTCCATACTGTATTTATTTCAGTAAGTAGTGAACATCAGATTTGTATGGCACGTAGAATTAGCAAAGATCATATGGAGCTTGTTGTTTCATTCTTTTGCGTTGTTAGGAGGCTGAAGTTTGTTTGTGTTTGTCCTGTTAGGTTTGTGCAAGTGGAGCTGTTGAAGGAGCAGTTGCTAGAAAACAATAAACAGACACACTGGATACCTGATTATGTGAAGGTCAGTGAAGAAAGATCAATGATCTATATATATTACAAGTATAGCAGTTTTAGAGAATGACGTGAATACATTTTTCATGATACCTTCTTCTTGATTGACCTGCAACTCATTTGTATCTTTGGCTCTCAATTTGTTCTTCTTGTGACACCTTAAGAAGAATCATCTCATGGAGTAACATGTTCATCTCATTAAACAATGTTTAAGTTTTGTTTTTAATAACCTCTAAATAAGAGACTCCCATTGAAGCACAAAAATGTTGGTGTCTTTTAATTAGGTCTCTTAAGCAACATTTAATACTTTAAAATTATTAAGAGACCTAAAATAGGTATTTGGGTTAATGATGCTCTAAGATACATAAAACACCAGTTCCCTCTCATACCATCTCTTCAAGCTACATATGTTGATGTTGCTTTCTCCCTCTCCTTGTGGGCTTTTCTTTAATCATTTATATATCGAACCCTATCAAGTTTAAGTGTTTATAGTGTGATATTTTTATTCTGGATTGATCAAGTTTGACAAAGTAAAAAAGCGCGGATTAATTATTACTGCACAGATACATAAACAGTGAACCATAGTGATAGTGATTCACATTCCCTTGGTCACCCACGGAACTACATCCGTCCGGTTATTAAAGGAAAAACAACAAACGTACAAGTGATGATGATTTTGGGATTATCTTAAGCGCTTAGTTATAGATAGAGTCGACTCAAGTGAAAGTCATGATCTCGACTTCAAATTTGATGGTATCGTTGACGAGGAAACCTTTGGACGGGTCTTGGACATCTGCAAAAGATATCAGTTTGTCGACACCCCATCCATTTTGTTCGGCATTGGGCCATCCCTCCACTATAGGAACAAATCAAAAGTTAGTATAACATCTTTCAAATAAGCTTAATTAGGTTTTTTGACTAAAAAAAAAGAAGCTAATTAGGCTTTTGTTTTCCGGCATAAGCCTTATTAACCTTGTTTCTCCACATTGTTGGAACGGATCTGGTCAATAACTCTAAACTTGGCTTTCACGTAACCCTTTTTGTTTGACGCACTCAACAAATAAATTGACAACGAATTACCCTTTCCAGTCCCAACTCCATTTGGATAAACTTTCAGTACCCTACACACATCATATAAAATTAATACATACTGTATATCTATATACATACATATGTAAATATATATGTGGAGAGCGTCACCAGTTTCTTCCTCCGGAAGAAAACGAGTTAGAAGTGTAATAAGAGTCATGCTCGCCGCTACTGAAGTTGTCGATTCTCCAGCCAATAACAGGGCCAGGAATGTTTTCTTCATAAGAGACATCCTCCCATATAGGGGGATTAGAAACCACGATGTCAACGCCAAACACACTCTGCCCGCCGTTGAAAATGAATCCATGAACCGGAGTTTGGTAATACCCAATCTCAAGAAAGTTTAGCATTCCATACTCTTGTTTAAACAAGTGAAACCTCTGCGCGTCAGTCACTACAAACCGGACAAAACTATAGTCACTTAGTCTGAAGAAACCACAAAAGATTAAAACAATATACCTAACTGTCTCTCTAATATATATATATATATTAGTTATTACCATAGAACTCATGGTACGTGTCCGTAGTGCTTTTATAGGTGAGGAATCTGATCCATGCATACACTTCGTTCTGATTCTCGATGAAGCTTGAGTTATCGATTTTAACGTATAGCGAAACGTATCCACCCGAGCCCACTGGCTTGTCCGCATTTGGGTAGACTAAGAACGTCCTTAAAACATATTAAGAAAACGGTTCACATTATATATTAGCTAAAACATGTACCAATTAGATTTTGACGAGATTTAAAGCAATGTGTTAATATAGGATCTATACGGACTTGTCAACTTATAAACTATACCCAACGTACCAATTGTATCCACCGGCTGAGAAAGGATGTGACTCGTACTTGTCACCGTTGTCTTTGACCAGTTTAGACATTGTGTCAAATGACTCGAACTTCACACAGTACGTAACTGGAGGACGAGTTCTCGTCTCTTCCCTTATTGTTGCCGAGAGCTTCTTGTGATCCCGAGCAGGAATAGAGACAGAGCTCCTAATGTTACAAGGAAGTATCCCCACGTCCAATAATCCTTCTTCTATTGCTGCTTCTGTCTCCACTAGGTTTTGAAAGTTGTAGTAAGGTTTTGCAAATCTTACTACTTCCACAACGAAAACAAGACAAAAGAAGCAGTAGACAAACATTGTTCCATAGTTTGTATTTTTTTTCTTTTCTTCGGTAAACATTTTGTTTTCTTTTTCAAGTGTACCTGTAACGGTTTCTGTGTTGCTATTTATAGACATGGATTATTGTACTGGCCCATTAAAATATTTGTCAGAACACGTTTCTAGTATGTTATTGCCAAATTATATCAAATCTTATCTGATAGTGATACTTACGTATTCACGAGGGCTGTTGGCACGTTCTCATTTCTCAAGGTTGGATCCACTTTTACAGGCGGTTTTGGGGCGCGTATTTATATATGACCGAGATTTATTATTACTATTTCCTTCATTTCATATAAGATATCAGGTGTTGTTTTACATTTTTTATACAAATATTTGACAAAGTTTCAATCTTATTTGGGGGAATTTGTGTGAACTACTTCCCTACAATAAGTATAAAGAATATAGCACCTATAGTTGGAAACTGAAGTCAATAACTAAAATGTTTTTTTTTTTAATTTCATTTTGACCTCTCTTTTTTTTTTATTAATCAAGGATGTGTGGCGGACAGTCGACAGAGATCAAACCTACTAATCCCTGAGAGCCTACCCCCCGATAGCAGATAAGCTTGATTGTTTTACGTAGGAGTTAGAAATCCATGCTACCTAGCCACATCAAGGACCTAGTAGTTTTGCACTGGACAAAAATTGATATCTGACATGCACCAACATGGCGACTATTCATCCAGTGGAAACCACGACATGGTTAAAGGTTACATTCATTTTTTCCTTCTTAATACCATCTTGTTATTATTCTACTTTCTTTCTATAGTATAGATACATAATATTCTACTATAAAATATAGTATACCATAAATTATCATCACTTGGCTAGTCTGAGCTTGGGTTTCGTCCCAAGTGATATACATGGTGGATCATAACAGATGATCGGTTCACCCCTTGGCATTAGTCGGAAGGTATTCCAAACCCGAGTCATGCAGTTTGGCAGCCAGTCCACTCTGTAGCACTAAGTGTGTTCCTTCCGAGGCCAACCGGATCAGCCGATAGGATTTATCAAAAATATATTGATATTTTAAAATAAAATAAAATTAGACTAGTGAATGAAAATTATGTGTAGAAACACTTATAGTTAATAAATATTAATTTAAATGACTGAATATATAGTAAGTTTTTAGAATTTATTTTTCTTAAAAAATAGAACTAACAAAAATCAGTATACAAGTTAAATAAAATCAACAAGGAAAAAGTAAAAAGATTCATGAGCAAATGATACACATATATACAATGATAGTATATTCTATATAGCATGTCGAAACAAATTTAAAATTATTTATCTATATTTTTCTAAAAAAAGTGTTTAATTTTAAAAATTCAAATCATACTATATACTAAAGATGATACTTTTCCTTATGTTAATTTTTTATATTTTCTTTACTTTTTTCCCTTAAAATCTTGTTTGTTTAAGGGAAAAAAGTAAAGAAAATGTAAAAAATTAACATAAGGACAATATACCATATATTGTAGAATTGATGGAGCAGATTTTTTTGGTCAGTTAGTTAGTTATATTGGTTTTGTTTGATATACAATCCAATTTCCCTTATTTTTATTTCTTAGTTCATTAATTTACAAAACCAAACAAAATAAAATATCTATGAAAACAAAATAGAACATTTAATAATTTTAAAATATATATAAAGGGTGTGATATTAACTAAAAGCAATTTGGTTCACCTTTCAAACTCTGTTGTCTAGTTTAATATGTGCAACATTTGCAGTCTGATTGATAGGAACTTTGACATAAGGAAGCTCGAACTCCTTTTGTTTATTGAACATAAGCAAAACAGTGAACCTGAGTAAAGGTAATTAACCTGGCCACTCTGGAATTACATAGCGGAGATCTCCGGTTTAAAATGAAAAACAACAAAAGAGTGATTATTTTACCGAAAAAAAAAAAAAAAGAGTGATTGTGGAATCACTTTAACTCTAACTCGAGAGAAAGTCAGCTTCAGAGAAGGACAGAATCTCGGCTTCAAATGTTATGGTGTCGTTGGCAGGGGCGGATCTAGAACTGAATTTAATTGGGGGGGCACATAACATTTTTCACTATATTTTATAATTCAATAGGGTGCATTGTCATTGATTAAGCTTAATTACTCAAAGAAATTGAAAAATTAGATGGGGGCGCATGCCCCCGTATGGCTGTTACTACGTCCGCCACCGTTGGCAAGGAAACCTTTGGCTGCGTCTTTGATATCTTCGACTGGTATAACTTCTCAAAACTCCATCCGTTTTCTCAGTTGCATTGTGTAACGGCCCGGTTCGTGGCCCTAAATTTTTCATAAAAGAATGGGCTTCTCTACGGCACATTTGACAAAAACTTACGGTTCCCTTCACCCTTTCCTATAAAAAGAGTTGCAGCCCCTTCTTTTGTCTCATTCAGAAACTGAAGCGAAGCTCTGCAGAAAATTCCCGGAGACCGAAAACCCTAGCCGTCGAGCTCTCTCTCTCCCTTGCGCCGTCTCTCTCTTCTCTCTCCTCTCTCCCTCCTCCTCGCTGGGGCCGTGTGGTGGTGCTGGTGGTTGTTGCAGCCGATTGGTGGTGGTGGGCAGATCTCGCAGCTCTCTTGTTTCCTTGTTCCAGATCTGTTCAGATTTCCTCTCCCTTGTCTCTTGTTTCCAGATCCAGATCCAGATCTAGGTTAAGGTGGAGTGTCTTGAACCCAACTTTCTCTCATGATTATGTATACTCCTTTATGTTGGAGTTAGGATTGAGTAGTCCATGTTTGAGAGCTAGGTTGATAGAACATGTTATTGTTAAGATGATAGATGAATGGATCATGATGCATAAGAACACTCATACTGATAAATAGGACTTAATGAACTGGTTTATGTTGTTGTGATGATGATTGGTTGATGAATGATGCTTGTATGATTGGATGTGTAGTCCCATGGGTTGATTGTGAATAAAGCTAGGATACTAGAAGAAGCGAATGCTAAGATGATTGATGAGTATTGATTGTTAATGTTATTGTAATTAGAACTTGAGTGCGATGTGTATTGTGTGAGACACCGATAACGGGTGGCGTCTAGTGAACGTGTATGAGTAAGAGTCTAAGTGAATGTGAAAATGAAAGAGAATGAGAATGAGAAGGTGAATGAGAAGGTGAACGTGTCAATGAACCTGTTTGAAGTCCTGTTTGGGCCACCGAGAACGGGTGGGCATCTAGAGTCTAGGTTATATAAGCCGCGGGGTAATAACTCTACGCTAGGCACCTATAGGAACCGTGGGGTACTGTCCCGTTGGGGCACCCACAGGAAATATGAGGTAGTGGTCTAGCGAGAGCTAGCTACGGGGAAAGAAAGAAGAGCCAGCCGCGAGAGGCGAGATATAAACAGTGTGCCAACCGCGAGAGGCGGGATATAAAAATGTTTGGGTGTTAAAGGTGACATAAGGTGGAGTCAGTCTTGTATGTCGAGTCGGTTAAGTCTATGGTTTGATGTGTGGGGCAATGAGTGAGAACATTGTACTGGTTGATCGTTAGGTTGCTAGAAATGTAGAGAATTGTGAATGATTGGTAATGATGATCGTATGAAATGTTAAGTTGCATAACTGATTGTAGTGGCTAGTCAGTCCTAATTCCCGCATAGAGTAGTATAGAGTGTCATGCGGGCAGGCTGGTCTAGAGTCACTTCACTAAGTAACTTGTTGCTCATCCCTCCCTTCCATTTCCCTGTGCGCGGGACTGTAAGTAGAAGTATATGGGTGTGGGTGTGACGGTATTTCAAAAAAGGTTATGCGTCCGTCGACTCTTGGGACCAGTAACGGGACACGTAGGGTTGTCTAAATGAGTAGACATGTGTCCATAACGCCATTTCGGAAACTCCGGTCGGGGGCCGGAGGGTCGGGCCGTTACAGTTGGTATCAGAGCGGGGGTTAAGATCCCTTAGTTTTGTCCTAAGGGATCGGCATTTCCGACGTTTCAAAAAAAAAAAAACTTGTTTTCATTAAAAGAAAAGAGTTTGTGAAAGTTTTGATTCTTCTAAAAGTTGTGAAACGATTTCAAAACCACCCACTATATATATACTTCTATTATGGTTCTTATCGGATCCTTACCTGCAGGATGACTTCGCCAGCCAGTGATGATCATGGAGTTGGTCGTGAGTACCAAGTACCATCGTGGTTGGACCCGATCTACAAGCAGACCCAATGTACCACAATGGGAAGGGTGAGACCTCGTCGGGGACACCCATTCCTGAAGTTCCATCCCCAAAAAAAGGAGTTTGAATGGTTGGGAGATCAGCCACGTAAGATCTTTATGTGCCGAGCTGCGTCGACTAAGTATGAACCGGAAGTGACGTCAGTTAAGCGAAGACGGGGTCGTCCAAGGAAGGAAGCGCCGGCGCCTAGCACGGAGGGGCCCGTCGAGGAGCCACCAAGGCAGAAACGGGGACGTCTGCAAAAATCCTCGACCTCGAAGGAATCTACTGCCGAAGAAAGTTCGGAACCTTGTGGGTGTGATGTTTTAGTTCAGATGGTCCAGAAACCTCGCACGGTGAAGGATTACTTAGAGGATTTCCTGGATACAGCCAAGACGTGCAAAACGAAGCCTGCATTTAGTGGTGCCAATGCGGTTGGTTCTGGATCCGAGGCCCACCGTGTCTCTCCACATCACTGTGGCTAGTTGAGGCTTCATGACCATTTCATAGGAGTAGGGCACATGCTTTTCTATTGAATTTATTTTATTTATTGATTGTTGGATTTGGTGCTTCTTTCCCATTTCTTCAGGCACTCTGTGATTGTACAAATGCCTTGAGCTTCTTAAACTATTGTGGTCCTACTCTTTTTCATTTATGAAATTCTTTCATTGGTTTTTAAAGATCCCAAGCAAAGTCGTTCTCGCTTTGTGTGCCTCCCTTGTTTGTTATGTGATGGTGTGAGTCTATTTCGGTATCGAGTGTAAAGTTCAAAATTTTAGAGCCTTGGAATTCAGGGACGAATTCCGGTTAACGGGGGGAGAATTGTAACGGTCCGGTTCCTGGCCCTAAAATTTTCATAAAAGAATTGGTTTCTCTACAGTCCATTTGACAAAAACTTAGGGTTCCCTTCACCCTTTCCTATAAAAAGAGTTGCAGCCCCTTCTTTTGTCTCATTCAGAAACTGAAGCCAAGCTCTGCAGAGAATTCCCGGAGACCGAAAACCCTAGCCGTCGAGCTCTCTCTCTCCCCTGCGCCGTCTCTCTCTTCTCTCTCCTCTCTCCCTCGTCCTCGCCGGTGCCGTGTGGTGATGGTGGTTGTTGCAGCCGATTGGTGGTGGTGGTCAGATCTCGCAGCTCTCTTGTTTCCTTGTTCCAGATCTGTTCAGATCTCCTCTCCCTTGTCTCTTGTTTCCAGATCCGGATCCAGATCTAGGCTAAGGTGGAGTGTCTTGAATCCAACTTTCTCTCATGATTCTGTATACTCCTTTATGTTGGAGTTAGGATTGAGTAGTCCATGTTTGAGAGCTAGGTTGATAGAACATGTTATTGTTAGGATGATAGATGAATGGATCATGATGCATAAGAATGCTCATACTGATAAATGGGACTTAATGAACTGGTTTATGTTGTTGTGATGATGATTGGTTGATGAATGATGCTTGTATGATTGGATGTGTAGTCCCATGGGTTGATTTTGAATAAAGCTAGGATGCTAGAAGAATCGAATGCTAAGTTGATTGATGAGTACTGATTGTTAATGTTATTGTAAGTAGAACTTGAGTGTAATGTGTATTGTGTGAGACACCGATAACGGG
The DNA here is from genome assembly GCF_020379485.1 of Brassica napus. Classification (NCBI taxonomy): domain Eukaryota; kingdom Viridiplantae; phylum Streptophyta; class Magnoliopsida; order Brassicales; family Brassicaceae; genus Brassica; species Brassica napus. The sequence continues at coordinate 34,406,570 of NC_063449.1, read as the reverse complement.
TGGCGTCTAGTGAACGTGTATGAGAAAGAGTCTAAGTGAATGTGAAAGTGAAAGAGAATGAGAATGAGAAGGTGAACGTGTCAATGAACCTGTTTGAAGTCATGTTTGGGCCACCGAGAACGGGTGGGCGTCTAGAGTCTAGGTTATATAAGCCGTGGGTAATAACTCTACGCTAGGCACCTATAGGAACTGTGGGGGTAGTGTCCCGTTGGGGCACCCACATGAAATATGGGGTAGTGGTCTAGCGAGAGCTACCTACGGGGCAAGAAAGAAGAGCCAGCCGCGAGAGGCGGGATAAAAAAAGTGTGCCAACCGCGAGATGCGGGATATAAAAACGTTTGGGTGTTAAAGGTGTCATAAGGTGGAGTCAGTCTTGTATGTCGAGTCGGTTAAGTCTATGGTTTGATGTGTGGGGCAATGAGTGAGATCATTGTACTGGTTGATTGTTAGGTTGCTAGAAATGTAGAGAATTGTGACTGATTGGTAATGATGATGGTATGAAATGTTAAGTTGCATTAACTGATTGTAGTGGCTAGTCAGTCCTAATTCCCGCATAGAGTAGTATAGAGTGTCATGCGGGCAGGCTGGTCTAGAGTCACTTCACTGAGTAACTTGTTGCTCATCCCTCCCTTCCATTTCCCTGTGCGCAGGACTGTAAGTAGAAGTATATGGATGTGAGTGTGACGGTATTTCAAAGAAGGTTATGCGTCCGTTGACTCTTGAGACCAGTAACGGGACACGTAGGGTTGTCTAAATGAGTAGACACGTGTCCATAACGCATTTTCGATAACCCCGGTCGGGCGCCGGGGGATCGGGCCGTTACACATTGGGCCATCCTCCACTATACAAGATGACTGATAAATTGTTAACATGGCCGATTAAACATTTTATAGGGTCTAGGGAAAAATATTATCTTGTGCCTTAAATTTATGTTTGCTTACAACTGTTAATTCATTTTTAAAAATATGTAATATTTCGTATAAAATTTTTAAAAAGAAAAACATATACTAAATTATTTTGGGCTTTTTTAATGTTTTTCTTTTTTGAAAAATTGTATAAATTATGGGTCTAACTACCATTATAAGAACAATTGAAATGAGTAGGGGGAAAATGTAAAGTAATAAAATTATAGGAATGAAAATAAAGATTATTCCTTATTAATTTTATTGAGAAAAAAATTTGTTCTATATTCCTTTACAATAAAATGAATGATAAGGAATGAAAAACAAAAATTATTCTCTATAAATGGTAAAAAAGAGTAGGAATAGTAAAAAATGCATTATTACCTTTCATTTTTTGGTCATCAGTTAGACCTATATATGTAGGAGGAACATAACCGATCTTAGAGGGGAGCTGACGAAGCATATGCTTGCGGCTGACAAATATTGTCATCTTAAACGGCCACATTTGAACATAAAGTTCCTAGCATAGTGGTTCAAGATCGCGAGTTCGAGGTACTGCGGCCACATTTTTAAAATTGGCTTCTAGCCACAAAATTACTGGGACCGGCTCTGAGGAGGAACATCGGGTTGGTTCAGGGAGCTGTAGCACCACTTAGTACCCTCCAAAGCGGCGTCTATTAGTTAAAGATATATCAAACCGAGACACTTACCCTGTTTCTACACATGTTTGGATTGGATCTGGTCAATAACTCAACCTCTTTCATTTGACGCACTCAACAAAAAAGAGTGACAACGAATTGCCAGTCCGAGGCCCAACTCAAATAAAGATACACTTTAAATACATCTGAAACCCGAAATCCGAACCTAAAAATCCGATCCGTATCCGATCCGAAATGTAAAAAATACCTCAATGGATCTTGTAGGGTGTTACAAAACATATCCGAACCCGAAGTGTTATTAACCGAACCCGAACAGGTAACCCGAAAACCCAAAAAAATATCCGAAGAAACCGATCCGAATGTTCAAATTAATAAATAATATAAATATTTGAAACATAAATATATACTTCAAAAATATATATTTCAAATATTCAATTTTATATTTATTTGGATATAATATCTAACAATAAGTATTTAAAATTTAAATAAATACCTTAAATACTCCATTATATACAAAGAATCATATATTTCTTATGTTTTACTTTTAAATTTTAGATTCTACTTTGGATATATCCGAACTGATCCGATATAATCCGAACCGAATTATATATGGTTACTTCAGATATATCCGAACCGATCCGAAACCGAAGTGTTATATACGAATCCGATCCGTACTTGTAAATTTACTAGAATGGGACCTAGGAGGTGTTACAAAATAGAACCGTAATCCGAAAAGCCTGATCCGAACCCGAACGTCAAGGCCTATACACACCCATCACATACTGTAAAATATAAATCAAGCAGATTCTAAAAACAACCAGATGAAACATTCGCTTTATCCCCCAGAATAATTTAAATGCTTTATATATGGATCATCCGGCATCGAAAACATATGTATATATGAACCATCCAATTATGTATATATGAACCATCCAATTTCTATATTTAAGGAACATGAATAAAAAAAGGGGAAGAGCTGAGACTTACCTGCTCAAAATCTCAAGCGGCCTTAAGAATAAGGGAAATTGCATCTACTAGCTAAGAAAAAAAACAAAATTCACAATATGACTAAAATCTCATTTTCTCTCCCCGTTCTTTCTTCTTATCTCTCTCTACTCTCTCTCACAAATAACCCCAGAATAATAACAGCAAGTATAACGAAGAGATTCTCTTTGCACACAGAAAAAAAAATACATGTTCTTTGATTATTTAAGAGATTCTCTTTGCACACAGAAAAAAAAAATGTTGTGAAACTTTAATACACATTGTGAACTTCATGATCTCTCATACAATGGTTTGGAAACAATAGACTGTATCAACCTCGATGGTATAATCAAGTGTTGCAGATGGAGGGATCTGCAGACCCTGTCCGAATTCGACATTTTTATCTCCAAACCCTAAGGAAGGTGGAATGATCACTCTACGTTTACCTCCAGCCTTCATTGACCTCAGAACAAACTCCACCCCTTGGCATAGCCCCTTGCTATATGGTCTTGAATCCATTACCATCGCAAGTGACTTCTTGCTTCCAAAAGTGTCGACAAACACTTGTTCTGTTCCATGTACTTGTCCCTTTACATCAAACACAACCAAGTATCCTGAGCTTGGATTAGCTCCATTTCCAACTTGTAGATCATAGTACCTGACACAGTTCAAATTCTGTAGATGATTTCTTGTTGCTTTTTCAGTTGATGAAACATAATCAACATATGTTATGGGGAAATGTACCTTATGCCATTTAGTAAGACGATCTCTTCTTGCTTCTCTAAAACTCTGCAGAATCAAGAAATCAAAAAAGACATTTCAAGTCTATGATTCCAAAACTAATAGGCATTCAAGAAAAAGTAAACCCTAATTCCTTTCAAAGTATCTTTGCTTGAAGTGCAAGCATTCACTTAATGTTGTGTCTCTGTTCTTATTAGTAAGGTAAAATAAAATACTGTGATGTACAATTCGAACCTTATGTTATTGTCTTCCTGGAACACATCGAGTCGTGACTTCATCTGCTCGGAGACAGCTCCGAAAGCTAGAAACCCCGCCCAGGCAAATCCGACACCGATGCTGAACCGTCGCGTCACCGGAGAAGCAACCTTATCCGTCATCTGCTGCTGCTGCTGCAATGCGACTGATGCATGTGCCTGATTCTCCGTGAATGAGACGCTTAGAGGCTGAGATGGAAGGTTCTGTTTAGGATGTTGCGAAGAAGAGATAAGATGGTGGTTGGAAGGAGTCGTCGTCGCGGTGAAGAGAGTCGCCATTTTTCAGAGGATTTGTCAAAAACAACAACACATATATTTGTGACTTTTTTATAAGATATGTCTGAATAATAAAACAGTAACGTTATCTTGTTTGTGTGGTGCATGAAGACTGCAGTTTTCATGTCTAAAATATTTTTTTTGTCGACGAAATTACAATGATTTATCATTAAACAAATAGTTCCTTTTTTTCGTTCTCTATCATTTTTACAGTTTCAGTTTTATTTAAAAAAAGAGAGGAAATTACGCATGAACATAAACATCACTGCGCAAGCAACACAACGCAACACGAGAGACTGATCCTTCACCTTCTTCAGTCTATCAATCTACCATGTTTTTGCGTTTTTCAAAACTCTAAGCCTCTAACCACAAGCTGAACCAAAATTCAGAAGAAAAGGAAAACATGTACGTAGCTTTTCCTTCGAGATATGCAGTCAAAGAAAGATTCGGAAGCACCAAAACAAAAAAAAAATCACACCAAAAATCTTAATTAAAGCTATCTTTAAATTCAAATGTATATTTAGTTAAAAAATTATAGCAAAATGTTTTACTTTTTTCATTCTTTTTAAACAAATTTTTATTATAATATCTAAATATCTAAAATATAACTAGATTAGCGGTATTCTAAATAGACAAATTGACAGTATTTATTATTAGCGTATAGCCTTTGTAATAAGCCCAGTTACATGTTAATTGTTATAGTAAGGTGAACGCTCAAAGCTAAACCGTGCCACAATCAGGATACCGGTTGAACTAACCCTGCATGTAAACCAAAATCAAACCGATTTGGTCAAACAACTTATCTTGTCCGCCTTCTACCTCGTGCGCGCGTCTCTCTGTCAGTCAGTCAATTTGTCTCTTTTGCAGATCAAACTGGTAGTACAAGTATAGATAAATAAATTAAATAAATCAAACAAAAATGGAAAATTAAATAGTAAGAGAGAAGACGAAGAAGATGCTTTAAACTCCTCGAAAGAATCGGCGAATAATGTGGAACCATTGACGAAGAAACGCTTGGCTGAGAGTAAACTCGGAGAGTCTCTGATTATTATTAGCCTCTTGACCAATGGGTGGTGGTGGTAGCAATCTCGTTGACGGTCTTCTTCGTTGGCTTTTCTTCCAACGTCGTCCTTCTTCTTCCTCCAACACTCACGATCAGATTCACAATCCCGATAACTTAGTAGATAACGACGGTGATTCAAAGAACCCTAATGGTATTGAAGATCTCGATCCATCTAAGCTAAAACTAATCAAGGTTCCAAAACGAGATCATTCACCCATGGATGCTCAAAAGAAGGTAAATGAACAGTTATCCAAACCGAATCAGACCAAAACTTAATCTGATCCAAACCGTTTAAAAGAATACCTGAATGGGACCTGAGGGTTAGGTATTTTGGATATTGGTTATAATCTGAACGGAACCGAAAAAAATGTCCAGGTTTTTGTAGTTTTATACTTTTTTTGTTATTCTGAATACTTTTTTTTTTTGCCAAGGTATTCTGAATACTAATTTAAGTAGTTTTGTTAGTTTTTATAGGATTTTTGAATAATTTAGATTTTTTCGTTAGTTTTCAGTAGTTTTTTTTTATATATTTTGGGTGATTTGATTCATTGGTTAGAACCTGGAGGAACCAAAAATCCTAAAAATCTCTCCCGAACTTGAGCAGGATTCGCCCAGGCCTAGTTCGTGCTTTGGTGATAGTTTGAATCTGATTTGACATTGTATCTTCAGGCTATACCTAATGCGGACTTCTTCACTGAGTATGGAGAAGCAAACAGGTATCAGATCCAACAAGTAGTTGGCAAAGGAAGCTATGGAGTTGTTGGTTCTGCTATTGACACCCACACCGGAGAAAGAGTTGCTATCAAGAAGATCAACGATGTCTTTGACCACATCTCTGACGCTACTAGGATCTTGAGGGAGATCAAGTTGCTGCGCTTGCTTCTTCACCCTGACGTTGTGCAGATTAAACACATCATGCTCCCTCCTTCAAGAAGAGAGTTTCGTGATGTTTACGTAGTTTTCGAGTTGATGGAATCTGATCTTCATCAGGTGATTAAGGCTAATGATGATCTGACTCCTGAGCATCATCGGTTTTTCTTGTACCAGCTTCTACGTGGTTTGAAGTATGTTCATGCTGGTTAGTTTCCGGTTTTTACACTCTCCTCACCACTGATGTTGTCTTGATAAGATGATTTTAACAACTACGACTCTGTTTCGCAGCGAATGTGTTTCATAGGGATTTGAAACCAAAGAACATTCTAGCTAATGCTGATTGCAAGTTGAAGATCTGTGACTTTGGGCTTGCTCGTGTATCTTTTGATGACGCACCGTCTGCTATCTTTTGGACAGTGAGTCATCTATCACAATGTTTGTTTTTGTAAGACTTATGTTGGATAAGGTATCATTCCCTTCTAGTGCTTATGCACTCAGACTTACTATCTGTTGTTATAGGATTATGTAGCTACTCGGTGGTATCGTGCCCCTGAACTATGTGGATCTTTCTTCTCCAAAGTAAGCTTATAACTATTTTCTCCATTTCAAGTTACTGATGTACGCATGCATTTACTACTAGTGTGTTTCTTTTCTTCATCAAGGTTGAGTTTTAGGTCTACACTTTTTGTAAATAATGTCAACAGTTATTTGAAAACGAATTTTCTCTCAGATATCCTTTCTTGTATTAGAGCACTCTTCTTCTTCTTCTTCTAAGATAATGGGTTTCATATTTCTTCTTTTCTGCCTCTTATCTTAGAATATAATGTATGCCTTTTGAGTCCTTTTTGGTAGAATGGCTTCTTCGTGTTCACTATCTACATGCATGCATGATAAGACTTGATTAGAGATATCATGCTAACTCTACTTTTGCTAAATCCAGTATACCCCTGCGATTGATATTTGGAGCGTCGGTTGTGTTAGGAAATACGCGGTCAAATTTTGCGGTAAACCAGAATTTGTGGGAGCGGGAAAAAAAAAAAGAGCACACACACAAAATTGTTAACGGAGTTCGGCCAATGTTGCCTACGTCTCCGGACCTGCTACAGATCTTTTATTATCAACCAAGGAAATTTTACAAGCTCACAACTCACACTCCGATCCCAAATACACTCAGAAATTACTCGTAATTTCTTAAAGAAGTTTTTTTGTGAAAAAAAAAATTGTTTTTTTTTTTTTTTTTTCTTCTTCTTCTCTTCTTTCGTTCTCTCTGTTTTCTTTCTTGTTTTTGGGATGATCTTCTTCTTCTCCTTGTGTGGTTATTTATAGGAGATTATGGGGAGTTGGTGAAACTTCTTGTTGCACCTACCAAAAGAACACAAAAGAAATGTGTTGTTGAATTAATCAACAAACACCTTCTTGATACAACTTATTGTTGTACCTACCATTCAAAAACGTGTTTCTTTACAATCTCCCACTTGAAGACTGATTCCAATCTGTCTTCACACCATGATCAATGTAGCAGGTCTTCCCAGCTTGTTACTCCAACAAGCCTACTGAGGTTGCACACAACCTCAGCTTGTCATACGGCACGACCTTCGTCAACATGTCTGCCGGATTCTTGCTTCCTGGGATTTTCTCAAGCACCAACATTTCGTCTTCCAACGCGGATCTGATGAAATGATACCGACGATGTATGTGCTTCGTCCGAGCATGGTAAACCGGATTCTTTGCCAAATCGATAGCACTCTTACTATCACAGTACAACACACTTTTCTCTTGGCCATGGCCTAGCTCCTCTAGAAAAGACTGTAGCCATATCATCTCTTTTGTTGCCTCTGTTACCGCAACATACTCAGCTTCACAGCTTGATAGAGATACAATTTTCTGCAACTTTGAAACCCAACAAATTGCAGTACCGCCAAAGGTGTAGACATACCCGGATGTGCTTTTCGTGCTGTCAATGTCACCTCCATTGTCAGCATCAACATATCCCTGCAATCCCGTCTTAGACTTCGTGAAACGTAACGATAAACTTGGATTTCCTTTTAGATATCTGAAAATCCACTTAACGGCTTCCCAATGTTCCTTCCCTGGATTGCTCATAAATCTGCTAACGACTCCCACTGCATGTGCAATGTCTGGCCTTGTACATATCATCGCGTACATCAGGCTTCCTATAGCAGAAGCATATGGAACTTTATCCATACATGCCATCTCGTCTTCCGTCTTTGGAGACTGTTCTCTGGATAACCGAAAGTGACTTGCCAGGGGAGTACTAACTGGCTTCGCGTCATCCATGTTAAACCTCTTGAGGACTTTCTTCACATACTCCTCTTGTGATAGCTTAAGACCTTCCTTGCTTCTACTGATTCTCATCCCTAGAATCTGTCTTGCTTCTCCAAGGTCTTTCATCGCAAACTCTTCTGAGAGTTTCGTCTTCAAGCTATTGATCTCGTGCAAGTCTGCTCCTACTATCAGCATGTCATCGACATATAGGAGCAATATCAAGTAGGACTCTTCAAGCGTCTTGAAGTAACAACAGTGGTCAGCTTCACACCTCAAGAAACCAACACCTTTAATAAAGCTGTCGAACCGTTTATACCACTGTCTTGGAGCTTGTTTTAAGCCGTACAAACTCCTTTTTAGCTTGCAAACAAGGCTTTCCTTCCCTTTGATCTCAAAGCCTTCGGGTTGCTTCATATAAATTTCCTCATCCAAATCACCGTGAAGAAATGCCGTCTTCACATCCATCTGTTGAAGATGCAGATCTTCTTGTGCTACCAGCCCAAGAACCGTTCTGATGGTCACCATCTTGACTACAGGAGAGAAGATTTCAGTGTAGTCAACGCCTTCTTTTTGTTGGAATCCCTTCACAACAAGCCTCGCTTTATAGCGCTTACTTCCATCAGGTTCTTCTTTTATTCGGTAGACCCACTTGTTATGCAATGCCTTTTTCTCCTTAGGCAAATCTGCTAACTCCCACGTGTGATTGGATAACAACGAGTCCATCTCGTCGTTCATTGCAAGCTCCCACTTGATCGACTCATCAACTTGCATAGCTTCCTCATAACATTCAGGCTCGCCTCTGTCTGTGAGCAGAATGTAGTTGAGCGATGGAGAGAATTTTACTGGCTTTCTGATGATTCTGCTTGACCGTCGTAACTCCGTGACTGGTGTATATGGGACCACTTCTGAATCATCACTTTCTTCAGCCTCACCACTCTCGTCTTGAGAGATTTCTTCTTCTGCTGTTGCGGTATCCTGTGGCAACTCCGGTGTCAGGATATCTTCTAAGTCAACAGCTCCAGGCTCTTTCTTTTCCGAGCCTTCTCTTAGCTTATCCTTGTACAACGCTTCTTCGTTGAACACAACATTTTTGCTGCGGATGATCTTCCGATTTTCGTCATCCCAAAACCGGTAACCAAACTCCGTGTCACCATAACCGATGAAGTAACACTTTTTAGACTTCGAGTCAAGTTTACTTCTTGCAGCATCATCAATGTGAACATAAGCTAAGCAACCAAACACCTTTAGATAAGAAAGGTTTACTTTCTTTCCGCTCCAAACTTCTTCAGGGATCTTAAATCCCAACGGCACAGACGGTCCTCTGTTGATTAAGTAGGCTGCAGTACTGATTGCATCTGCCCAAAACGTCTTTGGTAATCCACAGTGCAATCTCATGCTCCTTGCACGCTCGTTCAAGGTTCGGTTCATCCTTTCTGCTATTCCATTCTGTTGAGGCGTTCCAGGAATAGTCTTCTCCATCTTGATCCCGTTATCAGCGCAGTATCTCGTGAACTCGCAGCTGATATACTCACCACCATTATCAGACCTTAGGCACTTCAACTTGAGATTCGTCTCAACCTCAACCATGGTTTTCCATCTCTTGAAAACCGAGAACACTTCATATTTGTTCTTCATGAAGTAGACCCACACTTTTCTTGTGGAGTCGTCGATAAAGGTCACATAGTAGTACGAACCTCCCAGCGATGCAACAGGAGCGGGTCCCCACACGTCAGTGTGCACCAGCTCTAACTTCTCAGATTTTGGCTCTCTTCCTCCTTTAGAGAAACTAACTCGTTTCTGTTTTCCAAGGATGCAACTTTCACACATCTGATGATCCACCGTCTTCAGATCCGGAAGAGCGCCATTTTCTACCATGAGTTTCATCCCTTTCTCACTCATGTGCCCCAATCTACAATGCCACAACTTGGTCTGTTTGACATCCTCAACAACAGCAACAGTGTCTTCATAGCTCGTCGTCATATAAAGAGTACCTCTTTTATGACCTCTAGCAACCACCATGGAACCTTTTCTGACTCTCCAGGCTCCACCACCAAAATTAACATCGTGCCCCGTATCATCAAGTTGACCTACTGAGATCAGATTTCGCATCAACTTTGGCACATGTCTGACCTTCGTAATCTTCCACACACGTCCGTCTGACATCTTCAGGTTGATATCTCCAATACCAACTATGTCCAAAGGTAATCCATCAGCAAGATATACCTTTCCGTAATTTCCCGCAATATAATTTTCCATGATGTTATGGTGCGGTGTGGTGTGGAATGACGCTCCTGAGTCAAGAACCCATGAATCGACTGGGCTATCAACATAGGAGATTGACGCTTTGGTGTTATTTCCAGCTGCATCACGAGCTTCACTTTTCCTCGGAGAATCAACAGACACTACCAATGCATCAGCGATTTCACGTGTCACTGCATTGGCTCCGCCTCTAGTGTTGTCTTCCTCCTTCGGTGGTGCTCGACAATTCTTCTTGATGTGACCTGTCTTTCCACAATTCCAGCACTCTGCAGGCTGTCGGAATTTAGACTGACCCCGTCCATTCCTTGACTTCGATCTGCCATTACTTCGGTTATTTCTATCTGGGTTTCTCCCTCTGTTTTCCACGTTGAAAGCAGAGCTCGTTGATGCCTCCCCAGAGTCTATCCTTCGAACTTCCTCAGCAAGGATACGATCTCTAACATCATTGAATTTGAGCTTTTGAGTACCCACAGAGTTACTAACCGCTGCCCTCATTGGCTCCCAACTATTTGGCAGAGATGCCAACAAAATCAGTGCTCGCACTTCATCTTCAAACTCGATTTCAACTGATGACAGTTGGTTGACAATCGTGTTGAACTCGTTCACATGTGCGGCAACCAGGCCACCTTCTTCCATCTTCAAATGAAAGAGTTTCTTCATGAGAAACACCTTATTGTTTGCCGAAGGTTTCTCATACATATCAGAGAGAACTTTCATGAGCCCTTCCGTGGTCTTCTCCTTCGCAACGTTGTGAGCAACGTTTTTCGACAGTGTTAACCTTATAACACCCAGAACTTGTCTGTCAAGGAGCTCCCACTCATCATGATCCATCTTCTCAGGCTTCTTGCTCAGCGGTTGATGAAGCTTCTTTCCGTACAGATAATCTTCAATTTGCATTCTCCAAAATGCATAATCTGTACCGTCAAATTTCCCGATACTGTGCGCCAAACCGTCTTCGCCTCCCATCGTTTCTGGAACCACCGTGTATTAGAACACTTTCGTCGACAAACCGATGTTACCGACAAAATTCACTATTCACGAAGTACTGTTCACGTGAATAGTAACCCCGCAAAAAATTTGACCGATCACCGTAACTCAGGCTCTGATACCAGTTGTTAGGAAATACGCGGTCAAATTTTGCGGTAAACCAGAATTTGTGGGAGCGGGAAAAAAAAAAAGAGCACACACACAAAATTGTTAACGGAGTTCGGCCAATGTTGCCTACGTCTCCGGACCTGCTACAGATCTTTTATTATCAACCAAGGAAATTTTACAAGCTCACAACTCACACTCCGATCCCAAATACACTCAGAAATTACTCGTAATTTCTTAAAGAAGTTTTTTTGTGAAAAAAAAAATTGTTTTTTTTTTTTTTTTTTTTTCTTCTTCTTCTCTTCTTTCGTTCTCTCTGTTTTCTTTCTTGTTTTTGGGATGATCTTCTTCTTCTCCTTGTGTGGTTATTTATAGGAGATTATGGGGAGTTGGTGAAACTTCTTGTTGCACCTACCAAAAGAACACAAAAGAAATGTGTTGTTGAATTAATCAACAAGCACTCTTCTTCTTCTTCTTCTAAGATAATGGGTTTCATATTTCTTCTTTTCTGCCTCTTATCTTAGAATATAATGTATGCCTTTTGAGTCCTTTTTGGTAGAATGGCTTCTTCGTGTTCACTATCTACATGCATGCATGATAAGACTTGATTAGAGATATCATGCTAACTCTACTTTTGCTAAATCCAGTATACCCCTGCGATTGATATTTGGAGCGTCGGTTGCATATTCGCTGAAATGCTTTTAGGGAAGCCGTTGTTTCCTGGGAAAAATGTAGTTCACCAACTGGATATTATGACCGATTTTCTTGGCACTCCACCTCCAGAAGCAATATCCAAGGTCAGTTATACTATGAAAGTAATATTCATTTTCATTGGTTGAAAAACTATTTGATCAGACATATATTTTCATATATATAAGTAATCTTGATTTGCATTATAAATGAATAATGTTCTCTTTCATCTTGACAGATCAGAAATGATAAGGCGAGGAGATATATTGGCAACATGAGGAAGAAACAGCCAGTCCCATTCTCTAAAAAATTCCCTAAAGCTGATCCTTCTGCTCTCCGCCTGTTGCAACGTCTGATTGCCTTTGATCCAAAAGATCGTCCATCCGCCGAAGAAGTAAGCTGTAAGCAAATAGTATTTCCTACATGAGATTGATGAATTGTTTTAATAACCGTTTAAATGTGACTGTTGTACCGGAAAATTGATGTAGAAACTAGAAGATGTGAAATTTCTAAGAAAAAAATGAAATTCTATGTTCACTTTTTATGATATCTCATTTTGCTTGTATTTGCAGGCACTGGCTGATCCATATTTTAATGGTGTTTCAAGTTCAGAGAGGGAACCATCGACACAGCCGATCTCAAAGCTTGAATTTGAGTTTGAGAGAAAGAAGTTAACAAAAGATGATGTCAGAGAGTTAATCTACAGAGAGGTTTTGAGCTTTCTACATTCTCTTCTTTGGTTTTGATTCTCTCCTCTAAATGGTGCTAATGGATTATTTTTATCTGGGGAAAAACATAGATACTGGAGTATCATCCTCAGATGCAGGAGGAATACCTTCGTGGTGGCAATGACCTCAGCTTCATGTACCCCAGGTTAGACAATTGATCCTTAAATTAAATGACTAAAATTATATATCATTTTGAAACTAATATGAAAGAGAACATCATGCTAAGAATATTCATTTGACGGTACAGTGGGGTAGATAGATTTAGGAGGCAGTTTGCTCATCTTGAAGAAAATCAAGGTCAGGGTGGAAGAAGTACCGCGCTTCAGAGACAGCATGCTTCTTTACCAAGGTACAAATAGACCAAAAAATTTACAAACTATTGTTTGCGCATCAACTAGTCTTTTCACTATATAACAAAACCAACCAGCATTATTGATGTGCTTGCATTGCATTTTCAGAGAAAGAGTTCCTGCACCAAAAAATGAGACAGATGAAGAAAGGAGCAACGTTATTGAGAGAAGAATATCAGCTGTTGTAGCATCAACCCTAGACAGTCCCAAAGCTTCACAACAACCTGAAGGTACAGATAATGGAGGAGGATACAGTGCACGTAACCTGATGAAAAGCGCTAGTATCAGTGGTTCTAAATGTATAGGTGTCCAATCTAAAACCAACATTGAGGTATATAAAAGGAAAACTTCATTTCTGTAGATGAAAAGATTTTGTAGGTTAGTCACTGAAAAATTTGTAAACACTCTTCTTGTGCGATAAATGTAAAGCGTTGTTGTGTTATATTGCAGGACGCCATAGCAGAGGAACAAGATGAGATAGTTGAGAAAGTTGCATCTCTACACAATACTTAGTTTTTTTATCTATATTTGTTCTTATACAGAGTTGTAGAAGCAAACCTGCGGTTTCTCACTCTCAGAATTTGAGTTTGAATGTTGTAGCATTATAATAATATTTAATAAATTTAGTTATCTTTTTTAGATTATTGTTCCATTAATAATTTTAAGAATATACACTAATGGTTTGACAATGGATAATTCTATCAAAACCCTATATTGGACAGTTCCACATCCACACAACACCTAACAATTCTACATTCATCACATTACATCTACTACACTGAATCGTCTTAAAAAGATTTTTGCCTAATTTTTTTTTTTTTTTGCATTACATTGAACATCTCTTATAACCATGTCTTCATCAGTATAAATGATGAAAAATTGTACTCTCTGACATTCCAACAACAGAGCTCACTAAAACACATAATGAACTATTATTCAAACTACTAAATTAATGGCATCCATCTACATATTTATGGATGTATTTTTTTGGTAATATTTGAAAAAAAAACATTAATGGAATGAGAAAAAAGTTTAAAAATACTGTTGGAAATTGTAGTTGAGTTTTACAACGAGAAATAGGGGTAGATGTTTTTGTTAAGCGAACAGACTCATGAGTAGTAATGACTAAACCTCTTCTACTCTCATATGATTTATTCATATGTACGATCTTAATCCAAGTCACCCACCAAAAAGGATAGACCAAGGAACTAACCACGTGACACATACACACATGCACCACGAGACATATAACGGCTTATGGCGCGGACCGAAGGTACAAAGGAAGCCAATTGGTTGGGTCAGGATCTGAGCTCCAGACTGAGAAAGCGCTCGTACATCGCATCCACTTGTTCGTTAAACTAGGGAAGTGTCGGTCTATTACATCCTTTAAAGACTCTGTTGTATTAACCCACTCTAACCCTTCTTTAGTATACGTCTTCTCGTTGAAATTTGTCGTGAAAAAACGATCTGCTTCTAACCTCCTAATCATACGTTAATCAAACCAAATCAAGTCAAGTCAGTTTAGTTACTTGTTACGCAAGAAACTCCTCTGTTTTTAAAATTGATTATATAACCTGGAGGCAACGAGGAGGAAGATGAAGAAAGCAGTTTCGCTAATGGCGAATCCTTTGATCTTCTTCTCTGCATGTAGTCCCACGTTCAAGTCAAGCTTGTCGATATCGCCTTCGTACACTTCCTTTAAAACCTTGATAGCTTCTTCACTGTCTGTTAGATCTTCCCATTTGTTGATTGGACTCATCAGCAGATTCTTTCTGAACTCGTTGTATCGAGGAACTCCTCTCTCCCGATCTCTATAAACTGATAATCAAACCAGATCGATAAATATAGAAGAACAAGAGGAAGCATTCATTTGAGTTGACTTACTCTCCAAGGCAGCCATATCGATAAGGTTAGTTCTATCGTCTCCATTAATATCTTGAGCCACAAGGTTCCTCATCCAGTTAGGGTAATTCCACAATGTCAGTGCACCACAAGATTGGTGTCCCATTGAAACAAGCAACTGCTCAAAACCGATTCGCGAATCCTTTGTTCCTCCTTCTTTCCCAATCAGTTCAGTCATCGGTACCCTGTTAAAAACATCTTTATAGGTTAACAAAAACTGATTTTGGACCAGTCTAAACAGTGTACCAAAACATTCAAAGTGTCTTACTCTCGCTCTATTGCAGGGTTTGCTTTGTCTACACTCTCAGATCTAATATGTCGGAGGCTAAGTGTGTCTGGTAGAAGACAATGCATCCTGTAGACACTAACGAACTCTTCGGTTAGAGAGTAAGGAACTCCATGATCTCTAGGTTTCTTCATACCAACTAATCCACTAAGTATTGGACCAAATCTTGCTCCAATCGTGTCCTTCACTTTCTTCCCTAAGAATCCATACCAATTGATCCTCATTCCAGCTGTAAGTGTATCTGTCTTCAAGAGTTCTATTGTCCAATCAATTGTGTGAACCTTAGCGATAACCGCTGCTGTCACCAATCTAGCAGTCCTGTAGAGTTTCTCATCGTCAAAATCTGGATAACGTTCCTGAAAAAGAGAGTTAAAAGTTAAGCGTGATTCTGTATAAAACAGAGTTGGCTTGCAACACAAGAAAGACAAACCCTAACTTACTTTGAGCATTTCGCAAACAGAGTTGTGTTCTTTGACAAAGAGGGCTTGCAACAGAGAGAAACCTGACCAACTGTTTCTTATGTCACCGGAGATCGGAACACCTCTTTCGTCCCTCTCCAGTAAACCATCACCGGAGAGTTTTAGTTTCCCGTCCTTGAAAACCCTTACTCTTCTCATTCCAGCCTCATCATTTCCATAAACTACACTCCCGTCCCTATTTCAAAAGTATTCATAAGATCAAACTCCAATAATAATTAAACAACAACTAAGCACATATTTGAATGCAAATACGTACCACCAAGGAGTTCTAGTGTTGACAGCACCAGTTTTGTGGTGATCACCAGAGAGAACTTTCTTCGTTCTCAAGAACTTGAATGACTTCAATGGACATCCACCTGCTACTTCTTCTGGAGCTTCAAGCTCTATCTGTTCGAGGTTTTAAATTGGTGATTAGTATATAACCTTAAAATTTTCAAATGAAAAGAAATCTAGAGTTGAGGGATAAAATTGTAAAATGTTGAATATTTAAGTGGTTAGATTCAAAAGAATAAAAACCTGGTGGGTGTCTTCTAAATGATCAACCCAATCATGGATCATGAACTGAATCCAAGAACAAGCTATCACGTTGAATTGGTCCCCATTGTCTATGAATCTCTTTCTCGCCAACAACTTTGTAGCCACAACACTTGGATGTGGATCCAAAATCTGTAATGGTCAATAAGTTATATACACATATTGGTGATCATGCAAAAGAAATATTATATTTTTTGAGAAAAAGAAAATATTATATTACTAATCATGCAAAAACAAAAACACTTTTCTAACAAACAAAAACTTTATTCCAAAGAGATATACAAACTTAAAGCAAAAGAAAATCATACATCATTTCAACCACTAGTGAGTAGAGATAAGCAAAGAAGCGCGTCACAAGATTTGGTTCTACTGTTTCATTACGCTATAATCGATACAGCATATTTACAATTTGATCAAAACTACAAATACTTAACTTGTCTGAAACTAATTTGCATGTTATGTAATTGTGATTGTAAATACAAAGAGAGGAAAGAAAATGACTTACACCGTACTGAGAAGTACATAGAGGCATATTCCGGCCAATAAAGGTGCCTTGGCTACCGACAGAGTCATCGGAGGGATGGTTACACTTGCCATCAGCCGTACGATAAGAGAACTCATCGGTGTCGTAACCCTGGCCGTTGATACCACCGACGTGTACCAGATTGTAACGTTGATGTAAATGTCTTCGTATCCCCAAGTAAGCTACTCCTAATAACACTGGAAACCTATGCCATAACCCTAGCTTGTCCACTAAGTGCACAATCTATATTTAAAAAAAAAAATTGATTATAATAAAATACTTATCAAAAAATTATTGTTATTGATTTGATAGTTTTCCTACAAGATAAAGAATGATTGTAGATTATATTAATAATCTTAGAGACGTACTTACATAGAACAAAAAGGTATCAAAGAGAGACATCTTGGAAACAACATGATGAAGCTCAGGGTGAAGAAACCAGGAAGAAGATGGAGAGAAACCCATTTATTTTGTTTTTTTTTTTTTTGTGTTTGGATTATGTGTTTGCTTTATGCTTTAAATGATAGTCACACAATTGTAATGTATTTATATAGACCCACACGCATTCACATTTACATATGTAAGATGAATTTTGATTATTGTTCGTTTTCGTTTGGTACAATTTTAAATATTATATCATTTTCAATTTTAGAGAGAAGTTACAGACATAACTAATACTGGAAAAAAGACAACTAAACACCAGCTAATTATTGTTTTTGAATAAAATTTGATTATTGACATTTTTAATGAGTGGTCGTCGAGCATGGGTTGATTGGAGAGTGACTGGATGGAGATATTTAGTAAATATTTTTTCTAAACTAAATTCGACAATATTGGAATGATTTATACAAAAAGAAAATAGTATCTATAAATTAACTGCATCAAATCATGGTCAAACTTTTGATATTCATTTTCGTAGAGAAATAAATCGCCGACCCTTCCTTATTTGATCAACTTTTCTTATCTTGCATTATTGACATAATTTCTACACATGAAAATTATAGAATCTTTGAACAAAAAAAAAAAAAAAAAAAAATTATAGAATCTTATTGTTATTGATATAATAGTACCAGCCATGGTCAATTCATGCATCATTGTTTGAATCATATAACAAACAAGTCATTCAATTTTATATATTTCATTCCTTATTTGATGAGTCTTCCTTATATTGCATTAGAGTTATTCTTGGGTTCACCCCTAAAGTGAACCTTTTAGGTTCACTAACCAATAGAAAATTGTCATTTTAAATCTAGTATCTTTTAATTAAGGAAATCAAATAACTTGGCAAATTATATTATTTTTTAAAAATAAAATTTAAAAATAAATAAAAATAATATATAAAAAACGAATTAAAAAAAAAAAAATGTTGTCAACAAAACACTAAACCCTAAACTCTAATACTAAACCCTAAACTCAAATCCTAAACCCTAAATCCTTGGGTAAACCCTAAATCTTTGGGTAAACCCCTAAATCCTTGTTTGAATTCATGCATCATTGTTTGAATCATTGTTTGAATCATATAACAAACATTGTTTGAATCATATAACAAACAAGTCATTCAATTTTATATATTTCATTCCTTATTTGATGAGTCTTCCTTATTTTGCATTAGAGTTATTCTTGGGTTCACCCCTAAGGTGAACCTTTTAGGTTCACTAACCAATAGAAAATTGTCATTTTAAATCTAGTATCTTTTAATTAAGGAAACCAAATAACTTGGCAAATTATATTATTTTTTCAAAATAAAATTTAAAAATAAATAAAAATAATATATAAAAAACGAATTAAAAAAAAAATGTTGTCAACAAAACACTAAACCCTAAACTCTAATACTAAACCCTAAACTCAAATCCTAAACCCTAAATCCTTGGGTAAACCCTAAATCTTTGGGTAAACCCCTAAATCCTTGGAAAAACACAAAACATGTTGTCAACAAAACACTAAACCCTTGGGAAACCCTTAAACCCTTGGGAAACCCTTAAACCCTTGAGTAAACCCTAAACCCTTGGGTAAACCCTAAATCCTTGGGTAAACCCTAAACCTTTAGGTAAACCTTAAACCCTTGGAAAAACACTAAAAATTTGGATAAATTCTAAATTATAAATCTTAAACACTAAACTCTAAATCTTAAAAATAAATATTTTTTTTAAATAATTTTTTTTAGAACTATTGTTATTTTTATTTATTTAATTTTTTATTTTTTATTTTAAAAGCATAATATAATTTGGCAAGTTATTTTGTTTCCTTAATTAAAAGATACTAGATCTAAAATTACAACTTTCTATTGGTTGGTGAACCCAAGAAAAATTATTTGCACTATTACAATTATTTCTTAGTTTTGTAACTTGTATCATAGATTCATAGTCAAATCATGCATTTGATACTAGATAGCATCCGGCAAAGTGGGGATTTTAAACATACTTTTCAGCGGATGAAACTTTAAATTCACCTCTCTTCGTATTACTAATCAAAATATCACGTAGATTAATAATAAAATAGATTAATTTTATTTAAAAAAATCTGAAATAATTAAAAAATAATAATAACGTCAATTTTAATGATGTTAACGCCACTAACTAAACTTTAAACGTTAAATCTAGCTATATCCTAAATCCTAAACCCAAATCCTAAACTCTAAACCCAAATTGTAAACCCTAAACTCAAATCCTATATCTTAAACCCAAATCCTAAATCCTAAACCCAAACCGTAAACCCTAAATCCAAACCCAAACCCTATATCCTAAACCCAAATAATAGATTTTAAACTCAAACCATATATCCAAACCTAATCCCTACACCCTAAATTCAAATCGTAAATCCTAAACCCAAATCCTATATCGTAAAGGTTTGAGTTAATGTTGATGATGTTTTTTTAGGGTTTAAGATTTGGATTTAGAGTATAGGTTTGGGTTTAGGATCGAGGGTTTGAGTTTAAGGTCTAGGGTTTGGGTTTAGAGTTTACGGTTTGGGTTTAGGGTTTAGGTTTAAGATATAGGGTTTGGGTTTAGGGTTTAGAGTTTGGGTTTAGAATTTAGGGTTTGGATTTAGATTTAAGGTTTAAGGTTTAGAATTTAAGATTTAGGGTTTAGTTAGTGGAGTAAGCGTCATTAAAATGAGCATCTTTATTTTTTTTTCAATTATTTTAGATTTTTTTTTAAAAAAAATAATGTATTTTATTATTAATCTACGTGGTATTTTGATTTGTAATAAGAGGGGTGAATTCGGTGAACCTAAATTTTCTTTTTTAAACATTTAGCAGAATTAATGTATAAAAAGGTTTAACTACTGATTTAAAATACGGTTAATTAGTTCTTCGTGAAATAAGATATGCTATCTTTTTAACCACAACATAGATGTATTTTAAAATAATTTAATATAATCATTTAGTAACGACCAATGACCAGACTCTAATCACACCCGTTTGTCTATCCATTGAACAGTGTGCTTCCGTCTGCACTCCAGTACAAGTTAGTGCAGTATATAAGTGTCAGCATAATAGAATATAGGTGTGGCGATGGGCCGAAGGCCGTGACCATGTCGTTGCGAGCAACTGATCATGCATGAAGGAAAGTATTTCGATGGTGAGATAATTATGGAGCAAATCAGGGGGCTGATATTTGAGCCTTAATGTGGGCCTTTTGTATGGGCATGAATTTAAACTTGCGTTGGTGAATATGTCGATAAAAAAGGGCTCTGTCCATATCTTCGAGAAACCTTACCTTACAATTAAATAACAATGTGAAATGACTGTAAAGAAAAATACTGTTCAATTAACTCAAATACACTTCGAACTTGGCTGTTCCTCACATTCCAACACTGAACTGTACTAAAGGAGGAGCATAAATTTTTTTGGTTAATCTAAAATTTTCAATAAATGAATTTGTCTGTAATCTTTTTTTTTTTGAAGTCTTCTTACACAGTCAACAGTCATACAAAAATGGTATGATTCTCAAAATAAAATTAAGGAGTACCTATGATACCAAATATCTGATCTGATACGGAAGAGATTGTTTTCGCAACAATTGAGTAGTAATATTGAACAGGGAATTTAAAATCACAAACAGAAAGTAATTGCATTAGTTGAAATATACATTTGGATCTTCGCATATTACAGACACATTTACATAAACCCTAATTACAGACAAGCAAGAAAATCAATTCCACGCCACAGCATACATAAACCATCACCATAGAAATACTCCTTCAGAAATGTCACTGCAAAAAGAAAAAGAAAAAAAAGAAAAATTAGCACTGAATTCATTACAGTACAAAAATAAATTTGCGTAAAGTGAAAGAAGATGTAGAGCTCCCTTCAATCCAAAGAAGAGTAAAAGCAATTAAAGGGCAAGTTAAAGCTCCTGAGATATGTAAGCCATATAACCAAATCCTTTTTATAAATAAGGATTAGGGCTTATGGGATTCATAGCTTAGCAGCTTTTCTTTACCCTGCTGAACTCTCGTTTGAACTATAAGGAGCCCTACTTCTTTGTTCTCGGGAAATTCGTTTTGGAAGGCCAAGATCTATGGAGAAACAAAGATGCTTGTCAAATCAATAACCATCTAAGATACAGATCTGATCTGAGGAACTATGTAGACTAAATAAACCTTAAATAACATGATCTAAACAACACAAGCATAAGCCTCTGTTAGAGACAATAGAAAGAACCCTAGAAATCAAAGATGATGAACCCTAACTAACTATAATCAGATTTATTAGAGAGGAGAGAAAGAGAAGATAAGTCAAGTTTTGGGAGAAGTGGTGGATAGAGAGAGTTGTAATTATAGAAGTATTCGTTGTAGAAGAAAAATATAATAAAATGAAAATAGGGGAAAAAAACAGGTGGGAGCATCTGAAAAGACATAGGAAGAATCTGACATTGTTTAGTGTATAGTTCCCCTACGCGTCACATGCGTCCCTCTTGGCTTTTGTGCTCCTCTCTTCCATCAAGATTTATCATTTTACCATAAATTATTGTTCTTTCCAACCACTAG
This sequence comes from Brassica napus, assembly GCF_020379485.1. Lineage (NCBI taxonomy): Eukaryota > Viridiplantae > Streptophyta > Magnoliopsida > Brassicales > Brassicaceae > Brassica > Brassica napus. The sequence goes on along the minus strand of NC_063449.1, from coordinate 34,384,697 downwards.
TCCACTACATTTTCAAGACCTAACTTTGAAATTGATTGTATCAGGCCTACCATTTTGTTTTAAACTGTACAAAGGTGTTCTCGTTGTCTAAACGTAATCGTTAACTGTTAACCCTAATACAATTCCAAGTAAAAACACGAGATACTGAAACAGTTTTATTTATGTGCGGTCAAGATCATGTCAGATGATGTGGGCGCCAAAACAGAAGAGTATTACCCTACATGAGAATCTATGGCTAGATTTATTACAAGGACGAAGGACCTTGTCGTATTATTACCTCACAAGTCACAAAGAGTCTGGTCTCTATCACAATTCATGCCGACGTTTTAACTTATTTTGAACTTTTTACCCACCGTGTAAATAGGGTTGAGTTTGGTAAAATGTTGTCATATTAGTACAAGGAAAACACTTACAAACCAATACATGACCATGCAAATTCCAAATTTGATTTTATGATTGTGGTTAAAATACAAAAAAAAAAAACTCAAATGTCAAGCACATAAATAGTTTCTTTTTACTTTTTTTCGAATAGCTCAATTATTTGATCGTTCAAACATGGTCCCAAATGATGCTTGGGCTGTTCTTATAAGAAAAACGATAGTTGGGTTGTATATTTCCTTAAATAATGGGCCTACGAAATTTTTGGTCGTATAAACTTCAAGGGAATTGTTATTTGGGTCTTATTGGCTTAGCCCCTGACTTAGTAGCATATATGGACTATTGTCTCATAAAGAACTCTACAAGAATCAAATACTCATTATTCACTATCAACGTTAAAAGATATGCTCATTTGCAAACCCAATGCTTTTCTTCACTTTGGAATTGATTGTTCGACATTATCATCTTGGTCATCTGAAGACCCAACTCTCTTTGTAGCTTTCTTAATACGTATTAAAACAAGAAGCAAGCAGAATCACATCAGACGTAGTTTCAAATTCGCTTATACATAAAACTGAACATCAATCTCTTTAGAAGTTAAAAACAAACCTACCTCTTTATCCCAGTTTGTGAATATAGTGACCAAGGAAAGACAAAGCACTTAAAAAAAGAATTAGAAAAAAAATTCCAAGCCAAAGCCCCTACACAAATGACATAGCATCACACATGTTATAGTTTCTATAAAAATTAGTCTTGGCTAAGTTTAAAGATTATTACCCGACCACCAATGTGGAAATGGAATCCAAGTAATAACCCTAACGGAACTCCAACAAGATAGTACGAACCAAGATTTACACACGCTCCAATTTTTTGCCATCCACATCCTCTAGCAACCCCTAAACCAAAAACCAAACCAGGATAAACCGGACATATATAAGCAAGGAGGAACCAAAACCAATCTTTTTTTTTAAATTCCAGAGCATATGATTGAGTGTACAAGAACCTGAGAGAACGCATTGGAGACCATCAAGAAAGTTTCCACATGCGACAATAGGTATCATAGATGCGGCGTAAGAGATGATTTTCGGGTCACTGCTAAAAGCTCGGCCTAGGACCTTTCGAACCGACAACAAAACCGTTACCACCACGATACCTTGGGCAACTGCTATGCCTACAATGACATATACAGCCAGTTTTGCCACTTGTGGATTCCCTGCTCCTAACTCGTTGGAGACTCGTATGCTGCAAGTCAAAGAACACACAAGTGTAACAGAACCATAGTCTCAATCAAAAAAAGATTGTAATGCACATAAAATGGTGAAAATTTATAATGCAAAAAAAATTCCATAACTCAAAAAAAAAAAGATTGTAATGCACATAAAATGGTGAAAATTACATTTACATTTATAGCCTGCGACTGCCTCCATTAATAAACGTTTTACTCCTCCCTCACGTTTGTTGAATCATTGAATTTTATCATGAAAATTTGATCAAAATGTTCCATGAACCATCTATTATATTTGACACTAACATTAACCATGTTGAACCAAAATAAGCAAATGTGAATTACCTATACTTGAATAAACAAAAATATTTTCAGAAGATCCATTTGACAATTGTGACACTAATAGATATCGAATTGTTGGTTCTCGACCTTCCAATGTATCTCTTCTGTTCCGCTAGATGCCTCTATTGGAAGTGTGTGATTAACAAACCTAATGGTCCTTCCGTTACTTTTAATCTCAGCGCCACAACTTCAGCATAGATATTTACTTCAGGCAACAATATTGCTCACTAGTCACTAGACTCGGTACCTTCCAAAGGGACAGCAATTAAAAAAAAAGAAGAAAAAAAGACAACTAATGAAATAACGGGCGGAGCCACACTGTCACAGTGTCACATGTCAGCGTATTAAAAACACACCCAAAAAATAATTTGTTGACAGTGGGATTTGAACCCACGCCCTTTCGGACAGGAACCTTAATCCTGCGCCTTAGACCAACTCGGCCATATCAACTTGTTGTTCATTTGAGAGTACCAAGAAATATATAAAATAGACTTTTCTCATAGAATTGGAAGGACTTAGAGGGGACACCGAAAACTTAGGCTTGTCGAATTTAAAAGCATAGTGGTTGGAGCGTCCATGTGAGTGGTAAGAGGTAGACGGTTAAGGCACCTGGTCGTGATAGCGTCCCACAGTAAAAAGAATGGTCACAAAATAATTTGCCTACCTTATCAGATGTAACATCAAAGCTCATGATAAGAGAAAGAGACCGAGATGTTCTGGAACTGATTCTAATTCGAACTCGTCTCAGTTTAGAGGGGACGACTATCTCCATGGGATATCCGGAAGGAGAGAAGCCTTCACTCGGAACAAAGACTTTCTCAGCTTCAGTCAGTATATACATCTCAAGGCATCGAGGTAAAATCCAACTGAGAGCAATAAGATGATGGTAAAAAGACCATTGACTCTAGCTAGAGTTGAAGAACGTGTTTCTGTATTGATAGTAGTAGTCTTTCTCTTTAAACTAGACTAGAGGGTGTAAAAAGTGTAGGTAACAATTCTTTTTATAAAAAGGTTTAAGAAAATTACAAATTAGGCCCCAAGGTTTTTAAAATATTTAATTTTGACCCGCCAATTCTTCTTTTTATCGTTAACTGGAATTCAAAACCCCATTGCGTTTGTCTGCTCAACTCTTGCCTCCTTCACGTCGGAGCTCCGGCGAAACACACAAAACCACTGACTATGGCGCTCAAAATCGAAGCTCGAGAGTAAGACTTTTATTTCATTCTTCTACCGTAACCCATTTTCCTTTTGTTCCATACTCTCCATATACCTAAAGTTCTGATTTTTAATCTACCCAGAACTTCTGTTAAGCATGGTTCTGTCGAAAGCTACTCTCTTTTCTAGTTAATGATGATATTGAATTATCCCATGAGAGAGTACTATTAACTATTTTTTGGGTGACGAACACTGTGTCCCTGACAGAGAGCTGTGTTGTGTTTTATTATGTCAGTGTAATAAAGATTGTGCTTCAGTTTCTGCAAAGAGAACTCCTTGAATCAAACGTTCCAGACATTACATAGCGAGTGTCAGGTTTCTTTAAACACAGTAGACAGCGTCGAGGCCTTTGTTTATGATATTAATAGTGGAAGATGGGACTCGGTTCTTCCTCAAGACTCTCAGCTCAAGCTTCCCAGGAATAAATTAGAAGACCTTTATGAACAGGTTTGTTTCTTTCTCTTTCTCTTTTGAATTTGTATCAAGTGTATAAAGTAGTGATTTTTCATTGTAAGTTTTTGTTCAAGCATCATCTGTCATTCGGTTTCAGATTGTAATGGAGATGATAGAACTTCGAGAGTTGGACACTGCCCGAGCTATCTTGAGGCAAACTCAGGTGATGGGTGTTATGAAGCAGGAGCAACTGAAAGGTATTTGCGCGGATGGAGCATCTTCTTGTCAGAAGCTATTTTGATCCGCATGAGGTATGGCAAGCTATGTACTTGACTTTTCAGTATCATGTTATTGTTGAGTGTTTCCTATGTGCTTGTTATGTCACCTAAGCATGGTTGTCCGCTACTGTTCAGCGCTTTTACCCAATGTTGATGGTATATCAACTAGAAATTATATATATATATCGTTTGCTTTTCTGTACTCTATTTTGTTCAAGTCTTAAGTAGGAGCTTAGCATCCTTTAGATATGAAGTTGTTTGTAGATAAGGTTACTAAACTATAACACATGTTCCGTGTTTGTTAGTACAAAAGCTTCTTTCCACTTATCAACTCCCTCTTTGCATGTTGATGGATTTGACTTTTCTGTCTGGTCTGTTGAGGTGCTTTGTGTCCTAGTCCTTGTTCATGTTATGCATAGAGAGCGGTTGCTCTCATGTTATTATTTCCTTGTGTATTTGAAAATCGTATTTCGCTGATATTACGATATTGCAATTGTATCTTAGGCTTATGGGGAAACTCGACTAAAGAAAGAAAACGTGCACAGATTGCTCAAGGTTGGCCCATTTCTTCTCTCTTTTTTAAGTGAAGACTCTATCTTCACTTGTTTTTCTTAGTAAGGTGTTTTGGGATTAATCACCTGAAGGAACTAAGTGATGTTCTAGAAATATTTTGTGACATGACTATATGAGAGAACTTTTGTCCTGTTAAATGGTTATGAATATTTGTTTTTCTCTTGCTCTGTTTTTACTCAAGATTATCTAATTGGTTTTCTCTTCTGTTAGCTGTTGCTGCCGAGGTTACTGTGGTACCACCTTCACGGTTAATGGCTTCGGTAGGCCAGGCTCTAAAGTGACAACAACATCAAGGTGGGCATCTAATGAACTCTGCATGCTACTTCATATCGTTTTCTTTTTAAAAAAAAATTGTCAGCCGTTTTAATATGTCAACAAAACCAACATCATCATCTATATACATCATGACACCGCAAGGACAGGAGAATTTCGAGAACCAGTGTAATCTGTGACACGGCAAGTCTTAGTCAGTTCACATGTTTATTATTTTAGTCCTTTTGCAGGTTGTGAAGAGTTTCTCATCCGGTAAGAGGGAAGGAGGAGATTTTGTAGCAGCATGTGTATCTACAAAAGGAGATTGGATATACTGCATTGGTGAAGACAAGTATTACTACTATACCCTCTCATCAAATTTGTTATTTACAAAAATTTTAAAGGATGGTCTGAAGGTTCATTTCTTTTGATGCTCCTAACACTGGTATGCGCTAACTTGCAGGAAATTGTACTGCTTCAGCTATCAAACCGGTGGACTTGAGCATTTTATGATGGTAAGTTTATAACATTTAACCTACTAGAGTAGTGAAGCTTCATGTGTTTATACATCGTCTGATATGTATGCTGCATTTAGACTTGGGTGTCTGAAAAGTTTTATGTTTATTGGAGGTGCATGAGAAAGATGTGATAGGCGTAGCACACCACCCACATAGACACCTTATCGCTACCTATAGTGAAGATTGCACTACGAAGTTGTGGAAGCCGTGAGGTGTGTCTTATCATCAAGACTTGCTGAGACTCATTTCAGTGGATTTCAAATTGAGTATACTATAAGTTCAATGGGATGTATGATATGGAATTGCCATGTTTGTTCTTGAATCTAGGAGGCAACACCAATAGCTGCAAGGATTTAGGGTCAGAGTTGGTTAGCTTTGTAGACGTGAGGGTCACCTAACATACTAAGAAGAGAAGCGCAGAGCAGCAAAAGCTAATAGTTAGGTGAAGTGATGTAGCTTTATTCCATGTTTCCCACATGGAAATTTATGGTCTTTTTTAATAACAAAGCTTCGGTGGACAAGTTTTCTATCAACCATCTTTGCAAAGCATGTGAAGGTTAAGGTCAAAGACCTCATCATCAAGTTCATACTTACCCTTCAAAAAACACAGAGAGATTCAAATTCAGATAGTACATGAAGATATGAAGATGAAACTTGAACAGACAAAAAGATCATCATTCACAGGGCTAATTTACAAAAGACACACTCACTGCTTTCAAGCAGAAGTGTCTGCCAAATTATTCATAAGGAAAACAATTGTTTCTCTTAACAAATCTAAGATCAGCAGTAGAGAATGTAACTGTACGAGTCAGACTATTGCCATGTTCCTTTGAACCTGCAACATACCCAGTAAAAGAAATATTTAAGACAATTCATGAAAACTGATAAACAAAGAGTACAATAAATAAGATATGTGACACAAACTTACCATGTAACCTCCCAACAAAAAATGTAAAGAAACTAAGCTCCAAACCATGACAAGTGATCATCAACACCATAGGAATCAAACCCAGAGTAAAAGGTGTTGCTATCAAACGCCAAGTCACTGAATGGAGATAGAATGTTACTGTCCAAGAGTTTATCTTGATCGCTCTGAAACTGAGGTGGCAAATCTCTTCCTGTGACACTGTCTTCATTCCCAAGTAAATTATGGGGTTGAAGTACTCCTCCTGGAGCCTCGAATCCACCGTTATGAGGCGGTGCTTGTGGGTTCATTTCTATCTGTGTATGGATAAGGTCTTCTTCCTGATTGTGCACAAACACTGCAGAGGGATTATAAAAGTTATAACCTGACCCAAACTGCAACTCCTGGTTAGTGTTTGGTCCGTAAAGCATTGGCCTTTCCTCTACAGGTATCATAGCTTGTCCACTGACAGGAGGAAGATAAGTATAGTTGTTATCAAACTCAGGGATCACCATTTCCAGACTGTTCTCCTCTGGTCCTAAGGCGATGTTTGGTTCTAAAACACCTTCCTCTTGGTGATGAGTAGTACCGTTGATATTATATTCTAGCAGAGGAGCATCAACATGATTCATATCAGGTAATACAATTCTTTGTTCAGTTTCTGGCTGTTCTTCCTCTTGTTGAGTGACAGTTCTTCTAGGTCTTTTCCTTCTCCGGTGTTTCTCTGATTTATCTTGATCTCTTACTGTCTGTGAAGTGGCTGCTGGTTGTTCTTTTTGAGTTTGTTTTCTTCTATTGTCTTTAGACGAAACTGAACCTGAAGCCTCTTCCCTCCCATCAACATCATAGTCACTATCACTATTGATCACAGTTCTCCTCCTCTCAGCGTTATTACCTCTCCGGTGTGTCTCGGTTACATTAGAAGCTCCATTATCACTGCTAGGCTGCGGGATAAGAGACTCCTCCTGGTTCAAAACCGCCAACCAAATCGCGCTCTCTTTAGCAGTCATCTTATCCTGCAAACACTTAGACTGACGAACATGCCTCTTAATCTTCGCAATATCAGGCGACATATGATTAATCACAGCCGTCAAAACCCCAACTTTCCACATCTTCTTGAGATCGTGCGGCTTCTTATAAGGAGGACTCTGGCCTTTAGCCAGTCCAAGCTTCACCCACCACTCTTCATCCCCACTAGGCCACCAAGGCGGAGGAGTCCCTTTCTCCAACGGATACTTCCTCTGCGGAGGATCACAATGCTGCATCAAAGAAGACAACAAAGACCCTAAAGTAGCATCTTGCAAATCTTGCAACACAAACTGAGAGTTTCTATCTCCATCTGACTTCCCAAAGGCTAAACACTCCTCTTCATACTTAGCAATCGCTGCTGGGCCGTTCTTATCAAACTTCACTTTCTCTTTCCACCAAGCTCTTATATTGTCAGAGGAGCCGCTCACAGGCTTCCCCTTCTCGGGTATGATGCCGTAGACGAAGCCGCGTACTTTGCAGACTTCCATGAGCTTCAACATGTACTTGAGTATACCGTCTTGCGCTCTAGACATTTTCTTCCTCTGCGCTTGTTCAGAGACTTTCTTAGGCGTCTCCTTCGCTTGAGACGAATCGATTTTAGTTCGTTCTTTGATTCTTTTAAGCCTGACGCGATCCTTCCACATCCGTCTCTCAAGGTCTTCGGCATCAATCTCTTCGTCACTGACATCAATCTCCGCAACATTATCGTCACCAGGCTCATTCTCCATCCTAGCAAATCAATAAGGAAACAATCTTTAAGTTTAAGCAAACATAAACAAAGATCAAAGGCTCCACTTTTGGTAAGAAAAATCGATCTGGGCAGGTTAAATTCAACCCAGAATCATCTCTGCGTATTGAAAGTTCGAATCTTTTTCACCTCCAATAATATAAGAAAGGAGCATAAACCCCTAAAGCTTGACAGCATGAAAAGGAGAAATTGGAATGCAAATTAATGAAACTGAATCCAATGTTCCCTTACCTGATGTCTGTGACGGAGATAGGGAGATCGCCCCCGCCCATATACGCGAGTGTATTCGAAAAAAAGATGAAACCTTTCGCAATTGCAAGTCCCTGAAGAAAAAGTTAGGGTTCTTCTTGATTGGTCTCCTGTTGTTCAGGTGGAAGAGTAAAAAATGGCTGCAAAATTGGGAAGGAAGGGGGCAACAAATCCTAAGGTGTTTTGTGGCAAACACCCAAAGGCCATATTTGTTTTGTTTCTTTTTTTTTTTAAATATTCGTAACCAATTGCGTTTTCTCCTCTCTCTTCTGTTCTGTTTTTCTTTTTTCTTTTCAATTTAATTTTGTTTTGCTTTTATTATAGTAACAATATTTCCCTCGTGGCAACAAACCAGAACAAAGAAGTTTGACTTTTTAACGACATACTTTGACTAGATCAGGCAGGATCTCATCGCTTCATTCATTTTTTTTATTCCGTAAGCATCATCGTCTTCTAACCAAGTGACTTTAGAGCATCTTTGGCGATCATTTCCTCTCGGCTCTCACTCTTTCCTCATACTCCATTTGCTGTCGCTCTCAGTAGACCGGTGAATCAACAACCATCCTTCCTCTGCCGCTTGCAATCTGCGACGAGTTGACATTGTTGACTCATAGGTAATAACAGAGGAATCGCTAGATTCAATCACTCTTCGTGCTACAGTGGAAGATATTCTAAATTAGCTGAAACTCCACAATAGTATAAAACAATCTCAAACTTCATCTTCTTCCTTCTCTCATTGCCTCATTGAGTTGGTTCGAACCCTACGGAGGCGCTTACAACTGCCAAGCCTGACGCTTGCATCAGATGTCGCTAAACACATCATTCTATTGCCAGATCCTAATGAAAGCAAGTGCATTCTTATGTTGTAAGAAACTAGAAACTCTTCTCCCTTGGTTTAGTTTCTTATAGCTCAATACCTCTTTCGACCTTACAGCTTGCATCAGATGTCGCGACGCGAGTAAACCTAAGTAAGAAAATTGTGCTATAGTCTATAGATTAAAGAAGTGTTGTGAATCAAACCATGTGTATGAGATATTGATGAGCCCTTGAAGATTTCGTTAGGACATTAGCATCATTGCATTGACCACATTATTTAAGCAGTTAACTCTAGATGTTACTTGCACGTAACAGTTTCATCATTTTCATGTGATTTAACAATGTTAGATCTACCCAACACTTTTTAGTAGTTGCCGACCTATTAATCACCAAACCAAAAAGATTGATCTAACCCACAAGCAATGTGGGGTTCACAATGTCTCTCTGTGACTTCTTCCATAGGTAAGTAATAACATTTGCTGTTCCTTACAAATCTTTCATCAACCAGTTTTGTTTTCAGACATAAAACAGCAAATCATCATCAACGGAGAGGAGACATATCTATCTATCTAAGACTTTAAGCAAATGGCATAGTTTTACAGACGGGACAAGAGTTCTTCCTTAACAGCCATTGTCTCGCACAGTCGATATGGTACTTGTGCCCACATCTTAACTTCCCTACCTCGTCCTCACCCTCATACTCTTCCTGTCGGCAAACAAACACATGAACGTGGGTTGTTACAAAAGAGAGTGAATCTGAGAAATTAAACCACATAAGAGACTTACTTTTTTTTTTTTTTTTTTCATAAGGGACTTACTTGACAGATGCTGCACTTTCTATCTTCTCGTGATGTAGCTTTGTGAGATGGTTTGACTCTCAAGAGACAGGTTTTGATCTGTTTCTCATTAAGTCCAGTGTCCACATACCCAATTCTATCACCAAGCTCCAGAAGTTGCTGTTTTTTAACACAACAGAACAACACACAAAACTTCTTTTTTTTTTAAATACGTAAGAGTTAAATACTCCTTGTAAGAAAGGAACATTACCTCGTAAGACATGCCATCGACGTTGAGCCTCAAGTCACGGAAGTGATCGTGAGAGTTTAACATCCTTCCCATTACAAAACCATTCTTTATCATCATCATCTACAAACAAAACAACTAAATGAAAACAATGCACACAAACACAAAGACCCTTAAGACCTGAAGTGAAACATAGTCAAGGACACACTCTTACCTCGTCGAGTCCATTAGGGTAAGGTTGTCGTAGATGACGATGATATCTATCAGAGAAAAGCGTCTGCGTCTGTTCATCCCTCGATGTCATATCAGAGTCAAAGTAAAGACTAGTTTCATGATTATGAGATCGCCGGGGAGGAACAGAGGAGCCCTGCAAATAATGTAACAGTTTTGAGTTTTAAGACAAAGACTTGTGTAATAAAAAGACAGAAGCTTTGTGATAATAGACCTCTCCATCGATTTTGCGTCTCGCCGGAATATTCCTTCTCGGAGGCTCCGATTCGACGGTGCCGGAGACCACCGCATCCGTGGAAAATTCGACACCGGGTCCGCACCAAACATCAGGAACCGGACCGCAACCGCTTCTATCAGCCTCGCTCAAGATCTTAACCGAGCCACCGCCACTGTAGCTACAGCCCTTGCTCTTCGTCTTCTTGCTTTTGGCATCACTCGCGTCCCAATTCGCGGAGGAGCGGATCACGGCCGGGACGGAAACTCGCTGAGAGGCGGAGGAGGTGCAGCCGAGGCTGCGAAAGGACGACGTCGTTTGGGTGAAAGGGTTTGGTTTCTTCCCCTTTCTTCTGTTGTTGGGTTCGTTGGATGATGAAGGTAAGAGGAAGAAGGTAGACATGGCGGATTTACAGATGCGGCTAGGTTTGGGGATTAGAGGCTCGTCGGCGGTGGGAAATGGTGGGAAGTTCATGGGTTGGTGTCTGATTGTTGTCGAAGAAGACGAGGGATCTCCAGAAACAGGCATTGTCTTCTCTCTGAGAGAGAGAAAGAAAGAGATAATGGAGTGGTGGGGAGAGAGAGGCACACACACACACAGCGCGGGGGAAGAGTGTGATGGACTTTTTAACTTGGTTTAGTGAGATTAATTGATGTATTAATTTGATCAAATCCACTTTTCCGTATATTATAGTTTGTGTTTTGAAGTCCACAACTAACCTGATAAGTGATAAACATGCAAAACTAGTGTTTGGTTTGTACTTTCGTCAGTTTTTACAACATCATTATTGATAAGAAAGATCTTATAAATACTTTACCAATAAAAAATATATATTTTAATTGTATAAGTAGATTTAAAAATGCAAAAATGTATAAGCCAATAAAAATAAAAACAAGTGTCTTACACCATCTCCAATGGAACACTATTATTTTTTCTATATTTTACACTAAAATAAAATAACTCTATTATAGAATTAGATTTATTCCGATGGTTCACTATATAATAGAGTTACACTAAATAAAGTGAAATATATAATAATGTTGTTTTTTTACTCTATTATAGTGTAACACTGAAGTATCGGAGTAAATCCAATTTTATAATAGAGATACTTTATTTTAATGTAAAATATAGAAATAATAATAGTCTTTCATCGCACATGCTTCGGAGAGTTTTTCAAAACTTAAAAACAGTTAAGACTGAGGTACAAGAGGGTAAATAGATATTTATTTGTTCACTCAATAGATTCTTATCTCTTACCAGTATTCTCGATTTTTTTTTACTTCCAATAAAAGCATCAATATTTGACTTGATTTAAATAATCTTTTTCATTATGTTCACTTTTGTCACGAAGATAAAGGAGGAAATCTTATGGTCTTTGCTTGTATATGTAGAAAAGGTTTCTCATAACTTTTACTTTTCTTATTTGTAAGAGCTATATTTCAGTTTTTATTTATTCGATGTAAGAAAGACGACAAGATGCACTAGAGGGTCACAGGTTTTTGATTACGCTGGCCACAAAACTGAAAAGAATCTGTAAATTTCTATTTTACAAAACCTGCCACTTGGATTAACACAATTACCCAAAGAATATTGGTCCGGTTTTGATGGGAAATATATTAGTTGTAAACAATTACTGTGGAAGACTGTTGTTAGGTGCGTCACATAGGTGTTGAGTGCAAAACCGGAGTCCAAAAGTCTGAAGACTCTCAACTTTATTCTCCTCGGAGCATGGCCCAAAAACTCCACGCCAAAAAAAGTTGTTATTTGCCAAATTATAATTTTGTCGACTAGTTACTTAGTCGTGATTCACAAGAACAATCTAACACGAAATAAAATATTAGAATCATACTCTTTTCTATCCATCTACCAAATTTATCTATGGCCTACCAATATAAACCAGTTTAAGGCAATTGTCTGTATCTAAAAAGTAATGAGAAAGTAAGCATATTTCTATTTATCTTTTGGTTGAACATTGAAGCATTAGTCAAAAGAAAGCTATCCTAATTTCAACTAATTAACGATGATCTAATTGTTTAAATACTCATCCAATTGGTGCTACTTGGATCACCAAGGATGAAAACGGATGTGTGCAGGAATATAGTAAGAGAGCGTTCTCCTTGGCTAAGGATCGTTTGGAAGTTCGGATATTGGTATTTCGCTAGACAATAGAGAATATGCACGACTTGAAAAAAAGAAGCTGGTTTTTGCTTATAATTTGAATGGTGTGTTTGGTGGTGCTATTGCTAATCAAATTAGTTGGCCAGCATTGAATTTCATTGGTGCTGAACTCTTTCTTTTTTTTTTTTGGTGCTGAACTTTGTATAGAACTAGGAATTCTTTTGGAGTGGGAGGTCAAAGTAATCTTTACGGCCTCGAACAGAGGAGCAACTTTCATTGTTCAAAGTGTCGACAACCTTAGTCTCTCATGTAATCGTATGTTGCGGTTGGACATCCGCGTTGGTTTGAGTCTTGCTTTGGTAGTGAAAGAAGTGCCTCTGTGCGTCCACTAGTTTAGTTTAGGTATATGGTATTGTGGTAGGCATGGATGGTTGTTAGGGGCTAATGTGTTAGATGAATTTGGAAAGCTCGTGGGGTGAGCTTACTTTTATATGACTGGTTGTTGTGTAAAGAACATGTTTTTTTGGTAGGTACAACAAGAAGTTGTATCAAGAACATGTTTGTTGATTAATTCAACAACACATTTCTTTTGTGTTTTTTGGTAGGTGCAACAAGAAGTTTCACCAACTCCCCATAATCTGCTATAAATAACCACACAAGGAGAAGAAGAAATCCATCCCAAAAACAAAGAGAAAACAAGAGAAGAAGAGAGTGAGCAAGAGAGAGAGAAAAAAAAAAAAAATCTTTCTTGTGAGAAAATCTTTCTCTATAAGAAATTAAGTGTAATTTCTTGAGTGTATTTGGGGTCGGGTGTGAGTTGAGAGCTTGTAAAATTTTTCCGGGTTGATAATAAAAGATCTGTAGCAGGTCCGGAGACGTAGGCAAAAGCTGGCCGAACTCCGTTAACAATTTTGTGTGTGTTTTCCCGTTCCCCTAAATTCCGCAAATTCTGGTTTTCCGCAAAATTTGACCGCATATTTCCTAACAACTGGTATCAGAGCCTGAGTTACGGTGATCGGTCAAATTTTTTGTGGGGTTACTATTCACGTGAACAGTACTTAGTGAATAGTGAATTTTGTCAGTAACATCGGTTTGTCGACGAAGGTGTTCTAATACACGGTGGTTCCAGAAACGATGGGAGGCGAAGACGGTTTGGCGCATAGTATCGGGAAATTTGACGGTACAGATTATGCATTTTGGAGAATGCAAATTGAAGATTATCTGTACGGAAAGAAGCTTCATCAACCGCTGAGCAAGAAGCCTGAGAAGATGGATCAGGATGGGTGGGAGCTCCTTGACAGACAAGTTCTGGGTGTTATAAGGTTAACACTGTCGAAAAACGTTGCTCACAACGTTGCGAAGGAGAAGACCACGGAAGGGCTCATGAAAGTTCTCTCTGACATGTATGAGAAACCTTCGGCAAACAATAAGGTATTTCTCATGAAGAAACTCTTTCATTTGAAGATGGAAGAAGGTGGCCTGGTTGCCGCACATGTGAACGAGTTCAACACGATTGTCAACCAACTGTCATCGGTTGAAATCGAGTTTGATGATGAAGTGCGAGCACTGATTTTGTTGGCATCTCTGCCAAATAGTTGGGAGCCGATGAGGGCAGCGGTTAGTAATTCTGTGGGTACTCAAAAGCTCAAATTCAATGATGTTAGAGATCGTATCCTTGGTGAGGAAGTTCGAAGGATAGACTCTGGGGAGGCATCAACGAGCTCTGCTTTCAACGTGGAAAACAGAGGGAGAAACCCAGATAGAAATAACCGGAGTAATGGCAGATCGAAGTCAAGGAATGGATGGGGCCAGTCCAAATTCAGACAGCCTGCAGAGTGCTGGAATTGTGGAAAGACAGGTCACATCAAGAAGAATTGCCGAGCACCACCGAAGAAGGAAGACAACACTAGAGGCGGAGCCAATGTAGTGACACGTGAAATCGCGGATGCATTGGTAGTGTCTGTTGATTCCCCGAGGAAAATTGAAGCTCGTGATGCAACTGCAAATACCACCAAAGCGTCAATCTCCTATGTCGATAGCCCAGTTGATTCATGGGTGCTTGACTCAGGAGCGTCGTTCCACACCACACCGCACCATAACATCATGGAAAATTATGTTGCGGGAAATTACGGAAAGGTATATCTTGCTGATGGATTACCTTTGGACATAGTTGGTATTGGAGATATCAACCTGAAGATGTCAGACGGACGTGTGTGGAAGATTACCAAGGTCAGACATGTGCCAAAGTTGATGCGAAATCTGATTTCAGTAGGTCAACTTGATGATATGGGGCACGATGTTAATTTTGGTGGTGGAGCCTGGATAGTCAAGAAAGGTTCCATGGTGGTGGCTAGAGGTCATAAAAGAGGCACTCTTTATATGACGACGAGTTATCAAGACACTGTTGCTGTTGTCGAGAATGCCAAACAGACCAAGTTGTGGCATTGTAGGTTGGGACACATGAGTGAGAAAGGGATGAAACTCATGGTGGAAAATGGCGCTCTTTCGGATCTGAAGACGGTGGATCATCAGATGTGTGAAAGCTGCATCCTTGGGAAACAGAAACGAGTTAGTTTCTCTAAAGGAGGAAGAGAGCCAAAATCTGAGAAGTTAGAGCTGGTGCACACTGACGTGTGGGGACCCGCTCCTGTTGCATCGCTGGGAGGTTCGTACTACTATGTGACCTTTATTGATGACTCCACAAGAAAAGTGTGGGTTTACTTCATGAAGAACAAGCATGAAGTGTTTTCGGTTTTCAAAATTTGGAAAGCCATGGTTGAGATTGAGACGAATCTCAAGTTGAAGTGTCTAAGGTCTGATAATGGTGGTGAGTACATCAGCGGCGAGTTCAAGAGATATTGCGCTGATAATGGGATCAAGATGGAGAAGACTATTCCTGGAACGCCTCAACAGAATGGAATAGCGGAAAGGATGAACCGAACCTTGAATGAGCGTGCAAGGAGCATGAGATTGCACTGTGGATTACCAAAGACGTTTTGGGCAGATGCAATCAATACCGCAGCCTTCTTAATAAACAGAGGACCGTCTGTACCATTGGGATTTAAGATCCCTGAAGAAGTTTGGAGCGGAAAGAAAGTAAACCTTTCTTATCTAAAGGTGTTTGGTTGCTTAGCTTATGTTCACATTGACGATGCTGCAAGAAGTAAACTTGACTCGAAGTCTAAAAAGTGTTACTTCATCGGTTATGGTGACACGGAGTTTGGTTACCGGTTTTGGGATGATGAAAATCGGAAGATCATCCGCAGCAAAAATGTTGTGTTCAACGAAGAAGCGTTGT
The DNA here is from genome assembly GCF_020379485.1 of Brassica napus. NCBI lineage: Eukaryota > Viridiplantae > Streptophyta > Magnoliopsida > Brassicales > Brassicaceae > Brassica > Brassica napus. The sequence continues at coordinate 34,368,893 of NC_063449.1, read as the reverse complement.
ACAAGGATAAGCTAAGAGAAGGCTCGGAGAAGAAAGAGCCTGGAGCTGTTGACTTAGAAGATATCCTGACACCGGAGTTGCCACAGGATACCGCAACAGCAGAAGAAGAAATCTCTCAAGACGAGAGTGGTGAGGCTGAAGAAAGTGATGATTCTGAAGTGGTCCCATATACACCAGTCACGGAGTTACGACGGTCAAGCAGAATCATCAGAAAGCCAGTAAGATTCTCTCCATCGCTCAACTACATTCTGCTCACAGACAGAGGCGAGCCTGAATGTTATGAGGAAGCTATGCAAGTTGATGAGTCGATCAAGTGGGAGCTTGCAATGAACGACGAGATGGACTCGTTGTTATCCAATCACACGTGGGAGTTAGCAGATTTGCCTAAGGAGAAAAAGGCATTGCATAACAAGTGGATCTACCGAATAAAAGAAGAACCTGATGGGAGTAAGCGCTATAAAGCGAGGCTTGTTGTGAAGGGATTCCAACAAAAAGAAGGCGTTGACTACACCGAAATCTTCTCTCCTGTAGTCAAGATGGTGACCATTAGAACGGTTCTTGGGCTGGTAGCACAAGAAGATCTGCATCTTCAACAGATGGATGTGAAGACGGCATTTCTTCACGGTGATTTGGATGAGGAAATTTATATGAAGCAACCCGAAGGCTTTGAGATAAAAGGGAAGGAAAGCCTTGTTTGCAAGCTGAAAAGGAGTTTGTACGGCTTAAAACAAGCTCCAAGACAGTGGTATAAACGGTTCGACAACTTTATTAAAGGCGTTGGTTTCTTGAGGTGTGAAGCTGACCACTGTTGTTACTTCAAGACGCTTGAAGAGTCCTACTTGATATTGCTCCTATATGTCGATGACATGTTGATAGTAGGAGCAGACTTGCACGAGATCAATAGTTTGAAGACGAAACTCTCAGAAGAGTTTGCGATGAAAGACCTTGGAGAAGCAAGACAGATTCTAGGGATGAGAATCAGTAGAAGCAAGGAAGGTCTTAAGTTATCACAAGAGGAGTATGTGAAGAAAGTCCTCAAGAGGTTTAACATGGATGATGCGAAGCCAGTTAGTACTCCCCTGGCAAGTCACTTTCGGTTATCCAGAGAACAGTCTCCAAAGACGGAAGACGAGATGGCATGTATGGATAAAGTTCCATATGCTTCTGCTATAGGAAGCTTGATGTACGCGATGATATGTACAAGGCCAGACATTGCACATGCAGTGGGAGTCGTTAGCAGATTTATGAGCAATCCAGGAAAGGAACATTGGGAAGCCGTTAAGTGGATTTTCAGATATCTAAAAGGAAATCCAAGTTTATCGCTATGTTTCACGAAGTCTAAGACGGGATTGCAGGGATATGTTGATGCTGACAATGGAGGTGACATTGACAGCACGAAGAGCACAACCGGGTATGTCTACACCTTTGGTGGTACTGCAATTTGTTGGGTTTCAAAGTTGCAGAAAATTGTATCTCTATCAAGCTGTGAAGCTGAGTATGTTGCTGTAACGGAGGCAACAAAAGAGATGATATGGCTACAGTCTTTTCTAGAAGAGCTAGGCCATGACCAAGGGAAAGGTGTGTTGTACTGTGACAGTAAAAGTGCTATCAATTTGGCAAAGAATCCGGTTTACCATGCTCGGACAAAGCACATACATCGTCGATATCATTTCATCAGATCAGCGTTAGAAGATGAAATGTTGGTGCTTGAGAAGATCCCAGGAAGCAAGAATCCGGCAGACATGTTGACGAAGGTCGTGCCGTATGACAAGCTGAGGTTGTGTGCAACCTTTAGTTGGCTTGTTGGAGTAACAAGCTGGGAAGACCTGCTACATTGATCAAGGTGTGAAGACAGATTAAAATCAGTCTTCAAGTGGGAGATTGTAAAGAACATGTTTTTTTGGTAGGTACAACAAGAAGTTGTATCAAGAACATGTTTGTTGATTAATTCAACAACACATTTCTTTTGTGTTTTTTGGTAGGTGCAACAAGAAGTTTCACCAACTCCCCATAATCTGCTATAAATAACCACACAAGGAGAAGAAGAAATCCATCCCAAAAACAAAGAGAAAACAAGAGAAGAAGAGAGTGAGCAAGAGAGAGATAAAAAAAAAAAAAATCTTTCTTGTGAGAAAATCTATCTCTATAAGAAATTAAGTGTAATTTCTTGAGTGTATTTGGGGTCGGGTGTGAGTTGAGAGCTTGTAAAAATTTCCCGGGTTGATAATAAAAGATCTGTAGCAGGTCCGGAGACGTAGGCAAAAGCTGGCCGAACTCCGTTAACAATTTTGTGTGTGTTTTCCCGCTCCCCTAAATTCCGCAAATTCTGGTTTTCCGCAAAATTTGATCGCATATTTCCTAACATGTTGGTCCTCTTGAATCTTGATGAAATATAATCTCTATTTGAGAAGAAATCTAATTTCAGTGATAATATCGCAAAGTTGGTATTTAATATTTCCACTGTTCCTTAAATAAAAGACGATAGATGATAAGCCGCGCGTATGCGCGAATGAGTTTTTATAATAACTAGGATGAAACCTGCATTTTGCGCATGGTGAATTTATATGAACAATAGTTAACAAATATTGTATTAAAATATAAATTTTATATTTAAGGATGCAAAATATTTTTGGCCCTTATCAAATTAATTTGGTATTCAATTTTGTATGAACAAATATTTTATTTATTTATGGGTATGTCTAAACTTTATAAGAGAAATTGCCGGAATTAGATAAGTTTAAGTGAAGTTGTGATGTTTTGTTATGTGACATGAATATATTATATATTATAGTTAATAAATTAGGGTTTCGTATGCCCTTAGTAGTAGAGTATTAACATTGATATTTGAATAAAGTCTTACAGTTCTGTCGACACTTAATGCGATAAAGATTTATGGTTAACTATAATTTATTAGCAGCCATCACAGAAACCGTATATTTAGTGTGTTAAATCTATGTGAAAACATAAATATTTAATAACAATTTCGTTTACATATTTGGCAACATAGTATCGACAACCACTAATTGAAAGGATAGTATCAATGAGAATATAAGGACAAAATCACAGATTTGGTCACAAAATTTTAAATCAAATTAAACCTAAGATATTATAAATTGAATTTAACTTACCATATCAGTCTATCACAATATTTTTTCATAACATATTTTTAATTGTCTTGTAATAATTAGTAAAACTGACCATAAATTTATCCCTCTCGTCCGGTTCTATGGAAATCAAATCGACCACAAACCGACTATAAATGATTACAAACCGAAAGTACACAGTGATTCACATTTTAGTTTAACATTCTTGAAATAAATTCGAAATACATACTATTTCATTTTGATATTGAAAGATTGAAGAAAGCCACATACACTAACCTTCTAATTAATAAGGGAGAATTGCCAAGTGTGACTCAAAACTTGGAGTCAAACCCAAAACAATACCCCAACTTGGGTCAAAGGCAAAAGTAACCTAAAAGGCTATTGAAATTACAACTATCCCCTTGTGACCAAACAAAAAAACGGAATTTTTTTTACGTTTCTACCCCTCGCAAGTCGTCTGTTTAGACAACTTGAAAATAAGTCGTCCAGACGACTTAACTGAAAGTCGTCTGGACAGTTAGTCTTAAACATAATTTAAAAATTTTGTAAAAAATATTTTGATAAGTGAAAAATGGGAATTATGTAATTAACATATGTCTTAGGAGGTATAAATTAAGATATAACAAATTTCAATTGTTTTCAGCATAGATGAGTGAAAGTAGTGAGTCATGATATTCTTTAGTTTATGTTTCATCAACATATGTTGTAGTACTGTATGTGTTCTTAGGGTTAGATTTTGGAAAGCATTAAAACCGTTTTTGAAAATTTTTAAAATTACTTATGCGTGTTCATTTCTGTGTATAGTAAACACTATTTAAGTATAATTTGATTTTATAACGTGGTTAGTTAGTTAATCTAGTCATTTTAGTTTAGGGGTTCATTTTAGGGTCTAGGACGACTTAATATTTTGTCGTCTGAAAACAGACGACTAAATATTAAGTCGTCTGTTGTACATTATCAGCCAGAATAAGTCGTCTAAACCGGACCAAACCTTAAAGTTTACCAATGTACTTTTAAAGCTAACCGGATTATTTACCCAATATATAAGGTGATTTTTTTTTTGTTTCATTTTTCGCGAAATTCAGAAACCCTAACAGTTCTCTCTCAAAACCCTAACAGTTCTCTCTCAGAGGCGATTTCGAATTCCCACGATTTCCGAACAAACCATCGTTCTCAACGTCGGCTATCTATCTCACTTCATTCTCACCGTTGTCGCCGCAGCTTCTTCTAACCCTAGCGCCGCCGATTCCTCTAAACCCTAGCGCCGCCGCTTCCACTATTTCCGAACAAACCGTCGCCCTCGCCACCGTGGTCACCAACGTTCTCACCGCCGCTTCCTCTAAACACTAGCGCCGCCGCTTCTTCTAAACCCTAGCGCCGCCGCTTCTTCTCTGTAAACCTTAGCGCCATTTCTCTGTAAACCCTAACGCCGCTAAGTCATCAATCTCGAGGAAAAGATGAACATAAAACGTTGTCTCTATCAATTTACTCATTCTCACCGTTTCACGTTTATTTTTTCAGATCTATAACCGCAATGACGAGTACTCCAACTCCTTCTGCGACTGGAAGACTTGTAAGTAATTTAAGTCGTCCGACTTTGTCTTCCAACTGGACGACTTAGTAGATGACTTAAATATAAGTCGTCCATTTGGAAGACTTTCCAGACGACTTAATTATAAGTCGTCTACTAAGTCGTCTGGACTTATATTGTTGTCTTTGATTATTTTGCAGACAAAAAGGATGGATATTCCAGAACTCCCCCGTAGGTTATACACATCAGGGGAAGAGCCAGAAGCCCACAATAGCATTTCGTATCATACGGATAACAGCAAGTTGCATACTGCTCTTAGGAAAGCTCTTACTGATGACGAATTTGAAGAGCTCAAGGAGTCGAGTTTGGGAGTTTTCATCAAGTTCAAGGAGCAGGGATTTGGTTGGGCTTCAAGGCTGGTTCACTACATGCTCAGTTTCAAGCTGGACATTAAGAAGAAGTATGAGATGTGGTCTCTCGTTGGTCCAGAACCTTTGAGGTTTTCACTGTTAGAGTTTGAAAACCTCACTGGTCTAAACTGCGAGTACATCGAGGACCTTGAGACACCAAAATGTGACGTTACCCCAGAGATGGTTTCTTTCTGGGGGATGCTGGGAGTTCATCTGGAAGCTGGGCCAACTACTGATCAGATAATAGCAGCACTGAAGAGATGCGGGGATTGGTGCAGGGAAGATCGCAAGCGGCTCGCGTACCTCTCCATTTTCACTGGATTCATTGAAGGGAGAAAGTTTTCAACCGCTACACGATCTACTCTGGCAAGGCTAGTGATGGATTTAGAACGGTTTGAGAATTATCCTTGGGGGAGAGTCGCGTTTAAGGTGCTGATGGACTCTTTGTGGAACAAAGAAATTGCTGGCTGTTACACCGTGGATGGGTTTATACAAGTTCTTCAAGTCTGGACGTACACAGCTATGCCGGAATTGGGTGCTAGTATTGGTGGTCCCAGAGCAGACAGTTCTTCCCATTCACCAGCTTCATCATTATCACCAACATCTTTTTCCCATTCACCAGCTTCATCAATATCCCTTTTCTCTGAAACCGTTTCGACCTTGCTGCGGCTTGATACACAAAGACATACTCTATGGGTTTTGAGTATCTCCAGCAAGTTTCGAACTTGTCTATCACTTGTAACATGAATGGGAAGACTGCGTGGAGCCATCATCATTTCTGCTGGTAATGAGTAGCTAATCTCCACACTCACTGTTCTCATGTCCAGGTTATAATCTTCTTGAGCCATTGCAACAAGTTCAGCATGTGTTGAATCTTCATTCAATAAAAACAATCTTGCTCCTTTGAGATCATCAACCACAAAATCCCAACGGAAATCTCTCAACAACCATTCTCCATACACTGCATGTAACTGAAAAATCATCTGCAAATATTCAAAATAAAACACATTAGTAAACATAGAGAAAATGAAGAAGTTCAATAAACATTGCCGCAGACGACTTAGCATTAAGTCGTCCAGAAGACTTAAAGGTAAGTCGTCTAAAGAGGTCACTTTTGCAATTGAAAATTAAAAGGGACGACTTAATTCTAAGTCGTCCGGCTTTGTTTGTTAAAAAAAAAACTTCAGACTACTTATATATAAGTCGTCTACGAGAAACGGGCTAGTTTTGCATTTGACCGAATCGTGTCAGATCTTTGACTATTTCTGGACGACTTATAATTCAGTCGTCTCTGGGAAAGTTAAAATTTCAATATTTTATGAAAACTTGACGACTTACGTGTAAGTCGTCCTAAGGTTAGTTTTGTAATTGAAAAATAAAACTTGAAATTTAACTTTCTCCAGACGACTTAGATGAAAGTCGTCCAGCTAAACGACTTAATTTAAGGTCGTCCGGGATAAGCAAGGTTTGACCAGAAAATTGGGAAAAATTCTGGACGACTTTGCTTTCCCCGGACGACTTTAAATTAAGTCTTCTGGAGGGACGACTTTATATTAAGTCGTCTGGTTAAAGTTAAATTATGAAGTTTTATTTTTCAATTACAAAACTAACCTAGGACGACTTACACGTAAGTCGTCAAGTTTTCATAAAATATTAAAATTTTAACTTTCCCAGAGACGACTGAATTATAAGTCGTCCAGAAATAGTCAAAGATCTGACACGATTCGGTCAAATGCAAAACTAGCCCGTTTCTCGTAGACGACGTATATATAAGTCGTCTGGAGTGTTTTTTTTAACAAACAAAGCTGGACGACTTAATTTAAGTCGTCCGTTTGACCAGAAGACTCATCAGTAAGTCTTCTACATACAGATGACTTACTAGTAAGTTTTCTACGCGAACAGATCTTGAAAAAAAATTCAAATTCGTACCTTAAACTAGGTGAGATGACTTCGTTTGCACACAGGGTCTTCTCCAACCACCCAGAACCTCAAACGAAAGCAACCGTAAGTAAAAACGAAAGAAATATGGCTCTGTCAACCATATCCCATATTTTGAATCAAAAGCTTGAGTTTTTTGGATGAATATAGAGAGAAAGTGAAAGAAATGTTGTTTTTAGTTCATAACAATTGAAACAGAGAGAGTGTAAAGAGATTTACGTGCATTAAAGGGCATTAAAAGCTCCAAACAGTTCGTACAAGGTTGTTGCCACTATTCATTGCAGTGGCAATATTGTAAATACTTGAAGAAGATGAGGTTGAGACAGTAAAGAAGCCATTTTCGAAAAAAAAAACAAAATGTTAATGGCATTTTCGTAGATAAAATGCAGGTGTGGGGTTAAAATCTCAAAAAAAGGAGTCAAAAGAAAATGTTAGTTTTCTGTTTGATTCCAAGTTTTGAGTCACTTTTGCAAAAAGCCCAATTAATAATCATACTTATTCTAAACGTAAGAAATTCTTTTGCCCATAAGAAGGTTAGTGTATATAAACGTAGGAAATTATTTTACCCAATAAACATAAGAAATTCTTTTGCAATAGAAGTGAACTCATATACACATAAGGATGCATAATAATACACATCTTTGCGGAGAGTAGCAAAAAAGATAACCAATCGAAAAAATTAATATTTCTTAGGAATGGGATGACCGATCGAACAACTTAGAGTAGGACTGGGCAAATAAACCAAACCCGAAAACCCGAACCGAACCCGATCCAATAAAAATGAACCCGAACTGATCCGAACCGGGTTTAAATACCGAATAGGTCTTGTTTTATAGTATTTCGGGTTATGGGTATTATCCGAACCGAACCCGAACCTAAATGGATACCCGATAGAACCTGAAACATTCAAAATTTCCAAAAAGAACTTCTACCAAACATGATCTCAATTTCTAATTTGTATTCAAAATATATTGAACATCTAAAATAATTATCTATTATATGAAGATTGATGGTTGAAGGTGGCGTTGAAGGTTGAAGTTTTTAGATTTTGGTTTTGTTTTCATTGAATAATGTTTTTCATTTCATGCGAACTTGGTTTTCGTTTTTTGCTTTCATTTATTTGGTTTTCTTTCAATCAATAATTATGTTTACCTTTTACTTGATTTTGAATAATCACATTTGATGTTTCTTTTTTTTTAACCGATTTTATTTATGTTTTGGTTACAAAATATGTACAAATCAAGTATTTTAAAACCGAATAACCGATTTACTTACTTTTTGGTTACAAAGTAGATATAAATCAGGTACATTTAAACCAAAGAACGGATTGGGACCCGAGCCCGAAAGTACATCGGATTGTACCAGTTCTTTGAAGATTTACTAACCCCGACCCGAACCCGATAGAACCCGAACCGCTCCCGAACCAAATTTTCATATAACCCGAATGGGGCTGATTTTGATAAACCCGAAAAACTGAAACCCGATTGGACTAAACCGAAATCCGATTGGGACCCCGAATGCCCATGCCTAACTTAGAGAATATATATATTGGAGAATAAAGTGAAGGATTTTTTTTTGAAAAAAAGAGTTCCATCAATAATATATAGGACTTTTTGCAAAAGTGACTCAAAACTTGGAGTCAAAGAGAAAACTAACATTTTCTTTTGACTCCTTTTTTTTTGAGATTTTAACCCCACACCTGCATTTTAACTACGAAAATGCCATTAACATTTTTTTTTTTCGAAAATGGCTTCTTTACTGTCTCAACCTCATCTTCTTCAAGTATTTACAATATTGCCACTGCAATGAATAGTGGCAACAACCTTGTACGAACTGTTTGGAGCTTTTAATGCCCTTTAATGCACGTAAATCTCTTTACACTCTCTCTGTTTCAATTGTTATGAACTAAAAACAACATTTCTTTCACTTTCTCTCTATATTCATCCAAAAAACTCAAGCTTTTGATTCAAAATATGGGCTATGGTTGACAGAGCCATATTTCTTTCGTTTTGACTTACGGTTGCTTTCGTTTGAGGTTCTGAGTGGTTGGAGAAGACCCTGTGTGCAAACGAAGTTATCTCACCTAGTTTAAGGTACAAATTTGAATTTTTTTTCAAGATCTGTTCGCGTAGAAGACTTACTAGTAAGTCATCTGTATGTAGAAGACTTACTGATGAGTCTTCTGGTCAAACGGACGACTTAAATTAAGTCGTCCAGCTTTGTTTGTTAAAAAAAAACACTCTAGACGACTTATATATAAGTCGTCTACGAGAAACGGGCTAGTTTTGCATTTGACCGAATCGTGTCAGATCTTTGACTATTTCTGGACGACTTATAATTCAGTCGTCTCTGGGAAAGTTAAAATTTCAATATTTTATGAAAACTTGACGACTTACGTGTAAGTCGTCCTAAGTTAGTTTTGTAATTGAAAAATAAAACTTCATAATTTAACTTTAACCAGACGACTTAATATAAAGTTGTCCCTCCGGAAGACTTAATTTAAAGTCGTCCGGGGAAAGCAAAGTCGTCCAGAATTTTTCCCAATTTTCTGGTCAAACCTTGCTTATCCCGGACGACCTTAAATTAAGTCGTTTAGCTGGACGACTTTCATCTAAGTCGTCTGGAGAAATTTAAATTTCAAGTTTTATTTTTCAATTACAAAACTAACCTAGGACGACTTACACGTAAGTCGTCAAGTTTTCATAAAATATTGAAATTTTAACTTTCCCAGAGACGACTGAATTATAAGTCGTCCAGAAATAGTCAAAGATCTGACACGATTCGGTCAAATGCAAAACTAGCCCGTTTCTCGTAGACGACTTATATATAAGTCGTCTGAAGTTTTTTTCTTAACAAACAAAGCCGGACGACTTAGAATTAAGTCGTCCCTTTTAATTTTCAATTGCAAAAGTGACCTCTTTAGACGACTTACCTTTAAGTCTTCTGGACGACTTAATGCTAAGTCGTCTACGGCAATGTTTATTGAACTTCTTCATTTTCTCTATGTTTATTAATGTGTTTTATTTTGAATATTTGCAGATGATTTTTCAGTTACATGCAGTGTATGGAGAATGGTTGTTGAGAGATTTCCGTTGGGATTTTGTGGTTGATGATCTCAAAGGAGCAAGATTATTTTTATTGAATGAAGATTCAACACATGCTGAACTTGTTGCAATGGCTCAAGAAGATTATAACCTGGACATGAGAACAGTGAGTGTGGAGATTAGCTACTCATTACCAGCAGAAATGATGATGGCTCCAGGCAGTCTTCCCATTCATGTTACAAGTGATAGACAAGTTCGAAACTTGCTGGAGATACTCAAAACCCATAGAGTATGTCTTTGTGTATCAAGCCGCAGCAAGGTCGAAACGGTTTCAGAGAAAAAGGATATTGATGAAGCTGGTGAATGGGAAAAAGATGTTGGTGATAATGATGAAGCTGGTGAATGGGAAGAAGATGTTGGTGATGATGATGAAGCTGGTGAATGGGAAGAAGATGTTGGTGATGATGATGAAGCTGATGAATGTTTTGAAGATGTTGGTGATAATAAGTTTGTTGAAGATGAAAATCAAGATGGGGAGGAGGAAAATGGGGAGGAGGATGCTGATAATTCTATTGTTGGTGAAACGGATCAGAATGGTGGGGATTACAGTCTTTATGGAAAGGTTCCAGATGAGGACGAGGAAGATGATGATAATATTTGTTTTGAAGAAATCCAAAAGACATATGCTAAGACAAATGCTATTGAAGGAGGAAAATCGAATGGTACCAGTATCTATGTCAACCAGAGTTTTGTTAGCAAGGGTGCACTGCTTTCAGAGCTGCGGTTGGCAGCAGTGAGGGGTAAGTTTTCTTTCAGATTATACAAATCAACGAAAACTCTCGTTGTGGCAACATGTCGGGTTAGCTATTGTGGATGGAAGGTCAGAGCGAGTGTCAAACATGGGACAAACACGTTTTGGGTAACAAAGTATGTGGAAAAACATTTATGCTCAGTGGGAGACCGAATCACTTAGCGGAGACACTGTACTCCGAAGTATGTAGGTAGTCTTTTCATTGATCGTGTTGGAATCATTGATGGGATAACTCCACAACATATCACTGATGCAATGAGGAACATGTTTGGCATGGCGCTTGATTACACCACTTCATACAGAGCACTGTTATATGCACACAGATTGGTGAGAGGATCAGCAGAAGAAGGGTATTCGCGTCTGGCATCATATCTCGAGCAAATCTCCATTGCAAATCCTGATTCTATCACGGCGATAGAACTTGATTCTATGAAAAGATTTAAGTATCTATTTCTCTCTTTTGGAGCTTCTATCAAAGGTTTTAAGTATCAGAGAAGGGTCATTGTGGTGGATGGAACTCACCTAAGTGGAAAGTATGGAGGAACTATGTTAGTTGCAGCCGCACAAGATGGCAATTTTCAGATATTCCCATTGGCTTTTGGAATCGTGGATGAGGAAGATGTACCTTCTTGGGAATGGTTTTTCACAAAATTGGCTAGTTGTATATCTCATGACAAGCCTCTGGTGATAGTCTCCGACGGGCACAAGGCCATTAAAAGTGCGTGTGATAAGGTGTTTCCTTGGGCAACCCGAGGAATATGTTATCATCACCTTCAAGATAACATTGTCAAAAAGTTTAAAGGGAAACATCTCATGTACTTGGTGAAAGGGGTTGCTTATGCTCACACGGTTTACGATTTTGACCGGTACATGGCTGAGATACGGAGTGCAAACCCGGAACTTGCAACGTATTTGGAGAAAGCCGACGTCAGGCTATAATCAAGGGTTTATTGTAAGGGGAACAAGTTCAACATAAAAACAAGCAACATTGCTGAATCTATTAATTCCGCACTGAAGCGAGCAAGAGGATTTCCGATTACGTTCCTGCTGGAGTTCATAAGGCAGAAGTTAGGAAAATGGTATTGGAAAAGGAGACAAGATGCTTTGAATCTCACAACTGAACATAGCCGGGGTGTTGAATACTTGCTTGATGTTCGAGAAGAGATAGCGGATACGATGACGGTCGAACCAATTGATGGATGGCATTTCTTTGTCAAAGGTGGCAAAATGGACTGTGTGGTTGATTTGGAACATGCAAAGTGTGATTGTGGTGTCTATGGAGTGGAGAAAATACCTTGCTCTCATGCTATAGCTGCTGGAACACATGCTGGTTTGCATATCTCCACACTTGTATGTCCACTGTACTCAAAGAATTATCTGTATGCAGGATACTCAGAGAATATATATCCTATCGTGTCACAACATATTGAGGAACGAGAATGCTTTCCTCCAGAACTAAAGAGTGGTCGGGGGAGACCGAAGAAATCAAGATGGCAATCTTGGTTGGAGCTATCTAGGATGAGAGGACACAAACCCAGGAAGAAACACAGGGCACGGAGATGCTCAAACTGCAAGGAAACTGGCCATACGAAACCACAATGTACACAACCAGTTGACTAGTTGTCCAGACGACCTAAATTTAAGTCGTCCAGTCTTGATTACCCGTCCAGACGACTAAATTTTTAGTCGTCCAGTGTATTTTATTTTTAGACGACCTTCTACTAAGTCGTCCAGTGTATTTTATCTTTAGAAGTCCAGTGTAAGTCGTCCAGTTGGAAAACCTTCCAGACGACTTATAATAAGTCGTCCAAACCTTCTAGACGACTTATTTGTAAGTCGTCCAGTTGGAAAACCTTCTAGACGACTTATAATAAGTCGTCCAAACCTTCTAGACGAATTATTTGTAAGTCATCCAGTTGGAAAACCTTCCAGACGACTTATAATAAGTCGTCCAAACCTTCTAGACGACTTATTTGTAAGTCGTCCAGTTGGAAAACCTTCCAGACGACTTATTTCTTCCAGACAACTTATATATTTACAAATCTATACAAAGACAAGCTGAAATACAAATACTTCGCTCGTTAAAAAATCATGTTCAAATACAAAGACAAGTTCAAATACAAACACAAATCTAATCATACATGCCCACGAACTTATCACCATCCACATTTTCTTTCAAATGCTGATCAACAAGCTCCTTCCATATATCCACCGCCATATTATCCCTCATTTTCTTCGCGTTGCACCTAGCAAAGTCTTTAGGGTCAAAGGAGACCCCAAGAGCATGACATTCAATGTACTTTACAGCGTACACGCCACAATCACCATTGTTGGCCATGGGTACACCTTTCAGCGGTCTCTCATATGTGTATGGCTCCAACCCGTATTTGACCCGTATTTCGTTGGTGGCTGCGCACTCAACAAGCATATAAGGGACCATCTGGAGAAAATGCTCCATTATCGCATCCCATGCGTCTGGTACACTAGATGAAGGTATTTTGTCCCAGACGACTATGTGCCTCTTAGGGATCGATATCCAAATAGCAACCCAATGCTTGTCGTTCAAGTTCACTGGCGCATAGATATCATCAATGTCCCCCCCCCCCACTTCTTGTTTGATTGGCAAAATGAAGGTATTGATCCGTCATAAAAATTCGACGCCCCACCAGGTAGAACTCTTCCTAAACCTTTGTGATCAGGTTCCGATGTTTTGAAGAGCTGATACTGCTCTCTCTCCAAGACTGGGAAAAGTTGTGATCCAGGAAGCACATTCGCCCGCTCCTGAAAGCTTGTGGGTTCTCCTGATACCTCTGCCTTAGCACATTAATCCAAGCATCTATATGCTGCATATTAAATATAACAAGTTAGAAGTTACCAGACGACTTAAATATAAGTCGTCTACGTGGTCGTCCAAGTAGACGACTTTCCAGACGATTTATCTTTAAGTCGTCTGGAAAGTAGTCTACTTGGACGACTTTGTAGACGACTTAAATCGTGTGCAGAAGACTTACGCAGTCTTCCAGCCATTCTCTGGCTGTCCGGAGGAAGTGGTACCACCTTGTTGGTGATGTACGTGGTTTGTCCTCGGTCTTAGTTGAATAATGACTGCAAACAAAAAAGCAATCAGTGAAGGACGACTAAATCAAGCTATTATGGGTAAAGCAATCACTTACGGATCAGTTTTCAACCAATCAGCGAGTTCCTTCAACTTATCTTTGTTTACTGGCGGAAATGGATTATAGGCTGCCACTTTATCTTTTTTTTTTCTCTGCCGTATAAGGAGATCTCACAGTGGGAGCAGGTTTCTTCGCTCATTTACTCTTTGCACGCTTGTCCAATACAACCAGGCTCGGTTCTGAAACTGGATCGCTTGGCTTGGTGGAAGCGAGGCTCGGTTGTTGATCGGTGGAAGCGAGGCTCGGTTGTTGATCGGTGGAAGCGAGGCTCGGTTGGTGATCAGTGGAAGTGACAGCAACAATCTCTTTGGAGGTGACACCATCTGCTTTATCCTCCGGCAAGATCTTATATACCGAGTTCACCTCGGTTGCTGTATCCTCCGGCAACCATCTCTGCAATAAAAGTTGCACACAAGTTTACCCTGGACGACTTAAATAAAAGTTGTCTGGACGACTAGTTGACCCTGGACGACTTAAATATAAATCGCCTGGACGACTAGTTGACCCTGGACGACTTAAAATTAAGTCTTCCGTGGTCAACTAGTCGTCCAGACAACTTACGTTTAAGTAGTCCAGGGTCAACTAGTCGTCCAGACAACTTTTACAGTCGTCTGGATAACTAGTTAACCCTGGATTTGATACTAACCTCTTTGATTTGAGGAGGCTGTTTCTTTTGAGGAGGAGGCTGTTTCTTTTGAGGAGGAGGTGGAGGCTGTTTCTTTTGAGGAGGAGGAGGCTGCTGTTTGGTTTGATGAGGAAGAGGCTGGTTACTAACCACGGTTTCATTGGCATGAGGGGTAGCCTGTTTGTTACTACCCCCAGTTTCTTTGGCAAGAGGGGTAGGCTGTTTATCTTGAGGGGTAGCCTGATCCGTATGATACGAAATGCTATTGTGGGCTTCTGGCTCTTCCCCTGATGTGTATAACCTACGGGGGAGTTCTGGAATATCCATCCTTTTTGTCTGCAAAATAATCAAAGACAACAATATAAGTCCAGACGACTTAGTAGACGACTTATAATTAAGTCGTCTGGAAAGTCTTCCAAATGGACGACTTATATTTAAGTCATCTACTAAGTCGTCCAGTTGGAAGACTTTCCAGACGACTTAAATTACTTACAAGTCTTCCAGTACAAAGCGGACCTGATTAGTCGCAGAAGGAGTTGGAGTACTCGTCATTGCGGTTATAGATCTGAAAAAATAAACGTGAAACGGTGAGAATGAGTAAATTGATAGAGACAACGTTTTATGTTCATCTTTTCCTCGAGATTGATGACTTACCGGCGTTAGGGTTTACAGAGAAACGGCGCTAAGGTTTACAGAGAAGAAGCGGCGGCGCTAGGGTTTAGAAGAAGCGGCGGCGCTAGTGTTTAGAGGAAGCGGCGGTGAGAACGTTGGTGACCACGGTGGCGAGGGCGACGGTTTGTTCGGAAATAGTGGAAGCGGCGGCGCTAGGGTTTAGAGGAATCGGCGGCGCTAGGGTTTAGAGGAATCGGCGGCGCTAGGGTTAGAAGAAGCTGCGGCGACAACGGTGAGAATGAAGTGAGATAGATAGCCGACGTTGAGAACGATGGTTTGTTCGGAAATCGTGGGAATTCGAAATCGCCTTTGAGAGAGAACTGTTAGGGTTTCTGAATTTCGCGAAAAATGAAAAAAAAAAATCGCCTTATATATTGGCTAAATAATCCGGTTAGCTTTAAAAGTACATTGGTAAACTTTAAGGTTTGGTCCGGTTTAGACGACTTATTCTGGCTGATAATGTACAACAGACGACTTAATATTTAGTCGTCTGTTTTCAGACGACAAAATATTAAGTCGTCCTAGACCCTAAAATGAACCCCTAAACTAAAATGACTAGATTAACTAACTAACCACGTTATAAAATCAAATTATACTTAAATAGTGTTTACTATACACAGAAATGAACACGCATAAGTAATTTTAAAAATTTTCAAAAACGGTTTTAATGCTTTCCAAAATCTAACCCTAAGAACACATACAATACTAAAACATATGTTGATAAAACATAAACTAAAGAATATCATGACTCACTATTTTCACTCATCTATGCTGAAAACAATTGAAATTTGTTATATCTTAATTTATACCTCCTAAGACATATGTTAATTACATAATTCCCATTTTTCACTTATCAAAATATTTTTTACAAATTTTTTAAATTATGTTTAAGACTAACTGTCCAGACGACTTTCAGTTAAGTCGTCTGGACGACTTATTTTCAAGTCGTCTAAACAGACGACTTGCGAGGGGTAGAAACGTAAAAAAAATCCGTTTTTTTGTTTGGTCACAAGGGGATAGTTGTAATTTCAATAGCCTTTTAGGTTATTTTTGCCTTTGACCCAAGTTGGGGTATTATTTTGGGTTTTACTCCAAGTTTTGAGTCACAGTTGGCAATTCTCCCTAATATATATATATTTTTTTACATATGCTGATATAAGTCGACATAAGTCGTCGCCGTAGTTAGCCGCCTCCAGGATCCTTGTTCACGCCTGTCCGCCGCCCTTAAACAAAACGCTTACTGAAGTACCCAGAAGTTCATGCAACCATTTCACGCCTCCGCCGTGAAAACCTCCTCTCCACCGAGATCCACCACCCCCCTTCGCCGGATCCATGTCGCTCATCACCAAACATCAGGCTCGAACCAGATCTTCTTGGACCAGAAATCAACAAAAAGATTTCTTCTGATTTTGAAAAAAGGGTTTCGGGAACAGATTATAGAGAGTTGATCACATAAATCTATACTATCCATCACAAAACTGTGTCCTTTTTGTAAGAGCGATCATTAATTTATAAATCTTCTTATGCTTCATATTTTTTAAAAGTAAACATAAAGGACTTCGACTATGAATCTTTTAAATCTCTTGGTTTGTACGTATTAAACATGTCTTAATATGGTTATGATTATTCGAAGATAGTATAGTTAATATTATATGTCCCTAGCGAATATACACAATTGATTTTGGACCTACTTTTTTCCAATCGAATCTAAAGCTGCCACGTATTAAACATGTCTTAATATGTTTTTTTTTTAATTATTACAAACTTAAAGTTATATATTTTCAAATTTTCCTCAATTAATATATAGAGGATGTTTGTTCATTAAATAATTTTAATATTTTGCAACACTACAATTTTTATCCATTGTTAAATGACTAATAAAAATATTGGTCTCTTAAATGTATCATTATTGTAAAAGAGTCAACATATTACACCTCATTTTAATTATTTTTAAGACTTCATATGCACAAAAGAAAATTAAATTTTGCGGCTGACACAAATCACCAAAACCAAATATGCAACATCGATTGTATAATTACGAAAGGTGATTAGGTTTTCTGCTCTCGATTTGTTTACTATTGACTCTCCATAAGTGATTTCATTTTTTACTTCTATAAAATTGTGTTTCCGTTCTCGTCTCTATTTCATTGATATGAATTTAGTTCTTTTTTTAAACTTCTTCTATGAATTCTATGAATTACATTAATGTCAATTTAAAAAAATGGACGTCTGTAAAAATTAGTTTCACTCCGGATACATATCTAAGAATCAAAATTTTGAAGAAAATCACCGGCAAATTCTATTAATAGGTTAGTGTTCAAATCTAGTATATATCAAGCTGTTATGGAATATAAGTGCAGACTCGAAATATAAATGTATGTCTAGTATATATTCACGAGTTCCATCTAAAAATCATCTAACTCTAAAACAACAAAACAAATTACTTATTTTATTAGCCTACTATGCTTTTGAGGTTTAGTTACTTAAGAGTATACAAATAAAAAATACATATAATATTTTACCATTCTAGCATATGTAAACTATGTATAAACTAAGAACTGTTTGATTTATCAAAAGATAAACCAGAAAACTTATAATAAATAGTCCAAATCTCTCGTTATTACAAAGACCTCCGGTTAATGTAGTCAAATGTAATATGGCGACTTCTTGGTTGGATCATGATCAGTACTTTGGCGCTTCTTGGTTGGTGTGTGATTCGCAAGGTCTACCTATATTTCATAGTAGGAGAGCCTTTGCACCTATAAGATCATCACTGGAAGCTAGTTTGACTTCTCTCATGTGGGTTGTTGAAGCTTTGCAGGACTTGCGTGTTGGGAAAGTTGTGGTGGAACTCTCCTCTGCAATGGTATGGAAAGCTATCTCCTCACCCCATAATTTTCCTCACTTAGCGTTCGAGATATCAATAATTATTCGATCCTCGTACCAGTTTGATCAGTGTCACATTGAGATGGTTTATGAGGATACTAATAATATCGCAGTTGAGATCGCTACAAGCGTTACAAAGGATCGTCGCTATAAGTCTTATATAGCTAATGGTGGTTCTAGATGAATGTCTTCGTCTATCAGGTTCCAGGCTGGGGGTGGAGGCCAGGTTTCATAATCTCCCTTACTCTTCAAGTTGATGAAGTGAATAGTAGTGGGGTGACTATCTCTATCTATCCTTGTCATGAAGGTTGTTGCTTTGGCATCTACCGATGCTTTTATTTCAGTTTATGCTGTATTGGTTTTACATTCTTATTTGGTTGGGTACTTTTTGTCAAGACTTTATCTTGTCATTCTTGAATAAAAGTATTCATTGACAAAAAAATAATAACTAATGTGATAGTTAGTTTAATACTAAAAAAATATAGTCTATGTTTATATGTACGAACTTATTTTTTCTAAGAATGAGACGTGGCTACGGAAAAACTCGAAGATTAATCGGCCCTAATTAATTTTTTCTAATAAATACGAGATTTTTTTTTTCCTTCAAAATTGGCCCTAATTAATCGGCCCTAGGTCTTGATTAATAACTTAGACGAATGTGGTTTTCTTAACTGACCCAATGGGCTTTTTAAAAATCAGACCCGTTTACTCATTCACTTCGTCTCCTTCTCGTTTCTCTCTCAACTCTCGAGCACTGGAGATCTCAGATTCGTCGCCGTTGCATAATCGGTTTGTTCATCTCTCTCTTCGTTTATTTCCTTTGACTCTATAGGGATCTAATTGAACTCTTGAGCAGTCAGTAGTCGATAATCTCCGATTTGGAGGTCTATAAAAAGTTGCATGATATAAAAAGTTTAATCTTTTCGCAAATTTTGGAAATGAAATTGATTTTTTTTCTTTCTCTGGATTATGTCAAGAGTAAATGGATCAAGAGGCAGCTGAAACTGCGAGGGAGTCGCTGGAGCTTGTGTTTCGGATGTCGAACATCTTGGACACTGGTCTCGATCGACATACCTTGTCTGTTCTTATAGCTCTCTGCGATCTTGGTCTTAACCCTGAGGCTCTAGCTGCTGTTGTCAAGGAGCTCCGGCAGGAATCTGGCAGAAGCTTAAGATAATAATTTAAATCCTTTGGAAGATGTATCAATACTAAAAAACATCTGCGATCGATTTCTTTTTTTTTTCTGTATGTTTCGGTTTCATTCTGCCATTAACTATCGAGTGGTTCTTGAGATATATTATAGTCTTATCGAGTGTTCTTGAGCTGTAGTCTTATAAAAAAATATGAACACTATCACACACTTACGGCTTACCCAAAGGCTACCTACTACTACTACTACACAATGCTTTTGAGGGGACTTCCTTGAATCACAAAGCTACCCTCCCATGTTCTTGATTTCTTTCTTGTGTCACCACTAGTTGCCTATTACACATTTCTCATGTTTTATTAATCAAATTTCAATAGGTGACTGGTGTGATAAATGGTATCCGAATGAATTAGTAGACCGAAGGAATAGAGGGAGAGAAAAAATAGTAATAACTTGTTCTGAATGGTTATTTTTTCAGACAAGTAAATTAAACGTAAAACTTTGATTTATACTCTGAATGGTTAAAAAACAACTGCATCATGTTGTCAAAACATGAAAAAAGTAAACAACTATAATACCATTCAGCTAAAAAAAAAAAAACTCTTTTTGAAATTTCACACATTCCTAACAATGATCTATAGATACACATATATAGGGAAAAGTGTCAATTTCGACTCCAACAATTTCAGTCGTGCCAAATACGACCAGAACAATTGATCAGTGCCAAATACAACCTCAACTCAATTATAATTAAAAAAACTACCCGAACTTCTTAACACGTGCCTAAATATACATTGACTCTAACAGAAGTTAGTCAACCGTTAACAAGATAAAACGACGTCGTTTTGATATACGTGGAAAAGTGCCAATTTCGACCCCAACACTCTCAGTCGTGCCAAATAGGACCCGAACAAATGGTCAGTGCCAAAACCGACCTCAATTTAATTATAATTTAAGAAAAACTACATGAACTTCTTAAAACGTTCATAAATCTACTTTGACTCTAACAGAAGTTAGTCAACCGTTAACAAGATAAGACGACACCGTTTTGATATATATATATATATATATATATATATATATATAGTTTTTTTTAAAATATGTTCATTCCGGAACTCAAACTGTGTTGTGATACCTTTTTAAATGGGCACACTAGCAACTAGATAAAAGTAATTTTTTG
Organism: Brassica napus; assembly: GCF_020379485.1. NCBI lineage: Eukaryota > Viridiplantae > Streptophyta > Magnoliopsida > Brassicales > Brassicaceae > Brassica > Brassica napus. Next base: position 34,348,369 of record NC_063449.1, on the reverse strand, counting down.
AAATACTATTACAAATTTGAAATTATATAAACTACTATTATTCTTCATCTTATCCAATTTAAAATTTTGGTGACAATTGTTTCTGATTTATATAAATAAATTAACATGTTTTTATTTATCATATATTTAATAAACTTATATCTTACTAAAATATAAATAATAAAATATTTATTATTATACGATCTTAAATATACTTAAAACTTTTAATTTATTTATTAAATTTTCTTATATAAATTATTTGTAATTTTTAAACTTAAGTTGAAATTTTTTTATTTTTCAAAGTTAATATTATATATTTTGATATTTTGTTCAAAAATGTTAAGAGGCCTTTTACCTTTCTTTCACTAAGATATGTTGTACAAAATATTAGAAATATTAAAAAATAACTAGATTATATAAAGTAATCACCAAAGTTTTAAATTGGATAAGATGAAGAAGAATAGTAGTTTATATAATGGGGAATTTCAAATGGTAATAATATTTCAAAAAATTACTTTAGTTTAGATGTTAGTGTGCCCCTTTAAAAGGATATCCCGTCACGGGTTTGAGTCCCGAAATGAACATATTTTAAAAAATATATATATATCAAAACGACGTCGTCTTATCTTGTTAACGGTTGACTAACTTATATTAGAGTCAATGTAGATTTAGACACGTTTTAAAAAGTTTGGGTATTTTTTCTTAAACTATAATTGAGTTGAGGTCGTTTTTGGCACTCATCATTTGTTTGGGTCTTATTTGGCACGACTGAGAGTGTTGGGATCGAAATTGACAATTTTTCTCATATATCAAAACGACGTCGTTTTATCTTGTTAACTGTTGACTAACTTCTGTTAGAGTCAATGTATATTTAGGCACGTTTTAAGAAGTTCAGGTAGTTTTTTTTTAATTATAATTGAGTTGAGGTTGTATTTGGTACTGATCAATTGTTCGGGTCGTATTTGGCACGACTGAAATTGTTGGGTTCGAAATTGACACTTTTTCCCACATATATATATTATATATAATCCATGTTTTTACCATTGTATACATAGTAAATTACACCCTTATTTGGAAAGAGTCTAACCATCGTGCGAAGGCACAACAGGCTTCTTATTCCAATACTAACGTAGATGAGGATTTTCGAAAGGGTTCAGATGACTTTGGGACGAAGATCCAGTAACGTTGAAACATACACCGAATTCCATTGGAGTGGTCGTAATATACCCTTCGTTTATCATCTCCAAATTGTTAGGAGATCTCTCTAGAGCATATCCGTTTTGTTGATACGATTTGTTGATTTCAATGTTGTGGTAGTGGTGTGCACCATATTGCTGGTCCATAGTATGACCTATATGACCAAAATTGTATTATAACTTACTATGACCACTTTTAAAAATAGTTGTACATTAATAATGTTACTAATAACTGTATTTCAAATTACCTTGTGTCAAAAGTGGAACCTCGTTCGCTTTTCTTTCAACCACTTCTAACAAATCCCACTGTGAGTAAGCTTGTCGAGCTAGCCTCTTAATATAGAGCTGCAACAATATGTAACCATTAACGAAATAAAAACACATATATTTTTTTCAAAAGATGACTTCTAATTCAAAGTAGAAAGATATATACCTGATTCAGCGCTTCTCCACTAAAAAACACCTGACTATTGATCTCCGCTTCCTTCACTTCGCATATTGGATTCAAGGTCAACAAAAAATTAGGTCCCCTGTGAATGTATAAGTTATTTCCTAATGTACACTCTCGAGCATGTTTATATGTGACATCCCACATTTTATCAGACATTCCTTGGCCCAAAATCTGTAAACAGACAAACAAACAAACCATTATTAGTCAGGCAATCAAATTTCACACAAAAACATGTCCGGTATAGAGATAACACTTTTCTATCACTGATTAGGACAAATTAAATGATCAATAGTTTTACTTGACGGAGTCTGTCCAGGTCAACGACGGATAACTTCAAAAAGTCTTGAACAGTGTTGATGTTTTCAGCAGAGAGCTTCTTGTGAAAGGCCCCATCTTTGCCTATCTTCTCTAGTCGCCACACGTCGTCTTCTAACATTGGTGGGTGATGTTTCTTGTACACTTCACCAAACCCAAGTAGTACAAAACAAAAACTATTAATACAAGAACCCCAAGTAGTAAAAAACAAAACTATTATATACAATTTATTTAAACTTGCATTATTTGATTGTCCCTATGTATGTACTTTATATATCCCTTATGCTGCGCGAAATAAGATTTCACGATGTATTAATATAAGCAATGGTTCATAACCAGAATATAATGTAAGCATTGACCAATACTTGTTGCATTTACAAAAAGTAGACACTTGTTTGCTTATGGTCCCCACTGCAAATAACTTCAATTTGTCAATGGCATACACATTAAAATTTTAAAAGTAAGTTTGTGTGGAGACAAAATTAACAACCAGACTATTTGCAAGGAAAATATATCATGACTACAACAACTAGAGAATTTCAAAATAATTCGACCAAAGACAGCAACTTTGATGTAACCTATTTCTTAATATAATATTTTAGTTATTAAAACTAAGATTAGTATTTGATGAATAATACTATAACAGTTTGTGACAAAAAAAATTAAAATATCAATTACAATAAGTTTTGACAAAAAAATAATATCATTTTAATGTATTTCTATTGCACATATGTTGCATAGAATCTATATATTAAGGGTGCGTGATTGATAGTGTAATCATATATGGTTAGGTCAAAGATACTGGAAACATATTTATTGTGGTGATATGTATACTATCGCATGTTTAGTGGAGCGCTTTAATCAATGAATCTATAAAAGCAAAATTATATGTACAGATATATTTGTTATATTTATTAATTACTATAAATAGGGTAAATTAGCAAAGATCAGGAAAAGGAACTTACATTCTCCACGATGATCTCTAACATTAAATGCTTCAGTCATTGCTTCACAAACCGCAACGCCTTGACAGCTACTCCCTTTCGCAACTTTCACGCCAATTTTAAACTTTCGGCTACGAATCCAACTAGAGTTATCGGTAAACTCAATATCTCCAATAGTACCAACGCCGTTTCTCACGGTCACAGTTACATCTCCAGCAAGTAACGGCCTTTTACCATCCCTTTCTTTGACGATGTTACGATCAAACTCATCACTACTCCACTTATCACCTGAGGGAAAATCTCCATGAAGGGCAACGATGTCTAGTCTGATCGGCCGGTCGAGATTCACCGGAGCGATGGAATGATCATTGTTTGAGTCATCAACAAGGATGACCTGAAGTGGATTGTTGTCCTCGTCAATGATTTTACTTCCCGTGAATATTGGTTTCTTTAGATTCTTTGCAAACATTAGCTTTAATATCGGAGCAATACTCTCCCGAGCTTCAACACAAAATGACGGTGACCGAGAAAATGATCGAAGTCTTTTACTTATTCCATGTTCTACTTCTTGTCTTACCTGTTTCCATCACTAAAACAAGTTATAAAATACTCTTACGATGAGCTTTTATATGTTTTATAGAAGATTTTCCGTTTAATATTTCCTCACACAAATTACAAAAGTTTATATTATATCTGTTGTTACTATGATTTACTACACTACATATTCTACTGTATTAGTACATGAGAAGCTTGAAAAAGATATAAAAGATCTTGCTAAGCATTTTTTCTATAAAAAAATCCCATGTAACAAAATCATAATTCTAAAACATTATTTGTAAAGTGGAAGTAATGTAAAATTTGTAGCCCTATATATATGTAGATCTCGTCACTAATTCTAAAAAGATCTCTAACTTTGAAAGTATTTATTTAAATCTTCATGGAGTTATGATACATTAATAGTGTATGCTAGTATGCATATATATATGTGTGTGTGTGTGTTGTACATAAATGTATCGGATTAGACAGAAGATCAAATCTTTCTTATTTTATCAACTTCCAACTCGCATATTAGGCGTTGTTGATGCTAGACTTCTGTATATTTGTATATGTACATATATATGGATGCATTGAATACTTGTACACTTAAGTCTCAATTTGATTAAACATGGTAGATATGTACCTCTAACTCTTAATTTGATAATCTGATAAATTCTCCAGTTCTCTACTATCTACATAAATCTATGAATTATCAATTTTAAACTATAGTTATGCATATGAACCTAACGCTACTTAACATACAATAATGTCATATTTCTGTATTAACAGAAAACAAGTATTTATAATTAAAAAGAAGTTAACCTAAAGTGTACTTACAACTTTTCTCAGAACAGGCTCTAGGGCTAACGAAAGGCTCTTCATGGTGTTCTCAGTATTCAATGATCCAAACACACTGGAATTTGGCGGGGGGAAAAGTAACAAAAACCTTATCAGAAAATGAATCAATAGAAGAAGAAAAAAACAAGAGAGAGAGAGAGAGAGGAAGAGACTATATACATAAAATAAAAGCACACACGCATACTTATATATATATATGTATTGAACAATGAACATCTTCCTGGCTAAAACTATGGTTGTATATGATTAGTCATAATACAATATAAGAACGAAAATATTTAAGAAGTTTTGAGGAAATTTACGAGGCAAAGAGTGGTAGTGATTTCATCCGTTTCTCCGTTATGTTTTCTTGGTCTGATTCTTGATCTTGGATTAATCTCTTCCCCGCCATGGGATAGGTGTGGTGATAGAGAGAGAGAGCTTCGATCAAATCTAGGGTTGATCTATTCTGTTGATAGAAATGTTTGATAATAATCTAAAGGGGCAACATGATATATATGGTTGGTTTATATGGAAATAAAGAAAGTTCGCAGAACGACAAAGGAAAGAACCTGGCAAGTGGCAAAATAATGAAGTAGAAGCGAAATTTCTTTTAATAGCGTCATATATAGGGAGACTTTTGACGTCAACCCGAAAAGAGAAAATGTTATGCGTTAACAAGTGGATGGTTGTGATCATCCACTTTTGGGGTTTATATCTAACGGTTGATATTAAGTTTGATTACTTCTACTTGTGGAGAGTGTCAGATAGATCCGAGGTCCGTTTTTTAAAGAACTTTTTTTTGGCAAATTTTCAAAATTACACTTCCTAAAATTTATCCAAAAACTAACACCAACTGATAAAAATCTATAAAACTACATTTACTTCCACTGTTTATTTTAATATTTCAAAAATATTGTTAGTCTAATTTTAATGTTACTTTACATATTTAATTTTTTTTCTGTTTTTTTGAATAACTAACAAAATTTTCTTTAAATTTATTTTTGATTAATTAATTGTATATTAAATAAAGATATATTTGTTGTGCCAAAAATATATATTTGTATTTTTTTTTAATCTGCACAAAATTTTTTGGGAGAAAATATTTTTTTAAAAATGCTCTAACTCCTATACCTTAATCCCATTCTCATCCTCTATAAATACAAAATTTTAAACTCTAATCACTAAATACTAAATTCAAATATGTAAATGTATTTGTTTTTATCTTTAATAAATGATATTAAAAATCTACTTCTTGTGCTAATTTTGTTAAAAACATAATTTATTACTATTTAAGAGTTTGTTTTTTTCTTTTTCATTTTTGTTCCCTTCTTCATTTTCAAAGAAGTTAAGATACTCATGATAAATCAAGATGTCATATATATACGATAAATCAGTTATCTAGTAATTTCATGTATTACTTAATCAGAAAATTATGAAAATTATAAAAAATGACAGGTTCGGTTTAGATTTGTTTCTTCCTTATTTTATGGCAAAAACAAAGTTTGCAATAACATAAACTTATTAGATCTGATTGGTCTCGTCATAAATATATGGATATATTAACCTCTTTTTTATACAGAAATAATTTCATCGACCTATCTTGTAGGGGTTTCCCAATATCTCCTAATAATCTACTATTAAACCATAAATTTTGTAACTAGCAATCATTTTAGTGTAGAATGTTTTGCGTCAGTAAATCTTATCATCCAAGTCTTATGGGTTCATTAAACTATATGTAAAGGGTAAAGTGAATCATTTCAAAGAAGGTTCGTTGAATTGATTTGTTCTTCTCGGGTAGTTTCTTGTCGGGTCAGTTTCATATGTCAAATCTTCCTAAAAAAACTTGTCGTTCTTTTAGCTTTCAGTCGACTCTGTTAAGTCTCTATCAGAACTATTATATTTTCTTCTTAACTTCAAAATATTGGCGTTATATAGTTAATGAATGGCATGATAAGCTTTATGGTATTGTTTCATAGTCTTTGTCACGATAGTCATTACTCAGAGTACATAACAATAACCATTTATTGAAATTGATATAGTGTGATCGATGAGAAGTCCATTTCTCAATTGCTATCCTCTTTTGGGGTGGCTAATTAAAAAAAACTCTGTAGATTGTTAATTTTGACATTTTCATACTAATTGAACTTTTAATTTATTATGATTTTGAGTATATTCCATTTTCTAGCTTTGAAATGAGATTAAAACCAAGAGGAATTGTCGTGAGTCTAAATGAAACTATATATGAGACTGTCTTTCTTTTTTGGAATCTACCTTTCCCCTTTGTAATTTTTGTTACTAAGCCACATTCTTTATATATAAGCTTTGAAAATATATATGTACAGTGTGTAAGTAATAATTTATTTTGATTAAGTAACTTTAATTATGGACGTTGTATTTGTAAATCTTAAACATGTAGTTATAAAGCCTCATAAGTACAATTAAAGATACGTATAACTTTCCACTTATAAGGTTATTTTAAGTTAATATTTATCCAAAAATCTGTGCTGAATTTTGAATATTAGTTTGAGTTTCACTCTAAGCTGTCTAACATTACTAAAAAAACATTATAAAAATACGTTGAGTTATACGATCTCCATAATTTATTAGACAATCATATGGTACTCATTTGAACAACGAATTTGGGAGTTTCTTTTTGTTTTGGATTTTGTAAAAGGAATGTCATGATTGTTTTTGAAAAAGTAGGACATCACAACAAAAGATGAGCTAGCAACATCATTTCTTTTAACTCATATAATTGTTTTTTGTTTGATCGTGCATTCTCCACTGTCTTGTGTTCGATTCATCTTGACTACCTAACTTTGCCGTATTGATAGATTAGTTGTGTATCCGAATACAAAGCTTCGTTGAATTAGTTTTTGAGTCTAAAATTTTTTTAGGATCTCCACGGTTATAAATAAATCTGTATATTATCCAGTTAGTATAAAATGGTTATACATCAAGTTGTTAGTATTGTGGTGATCACTACAAGAAAACACATGCTTAACGAGGAAAGTTAACGAAGAAAAACAATCCTCGTAAATTTACGTCGATTTTACGAGAAACTTACGTGGAAAATAATGTCATCGTTATTTCCTCGTAAAGTAACGACAAAAGCGTTTCGTCGTAAAGTCGATGTAATTTGACGTGTCTTTTACAAGGAAATACTATTTCCTCGTAAATACGACGTAAAATTCGCGTGTTATTTACGAGGAAATAATTTACGTGTATTTAGCGAGGAAATTTTGAATCCACCAACTTTGTAGGTGTTACATGTTTCTTTTTGCCACCTAATTAATTTTCGTCGTAAATTCATAGAAAAATTACAACTACCAGATTCGAAATTTTCTATAAATATGGATGTTTGAACATCATTTTAAACACACCAACAACAAAAAACATGAAAGAAAAAAAATGGCTGACCCCGGGAGTATTTACGAGTTGCGGAAGTGAATGTATATGCATAGAGATGCTAACGGGAGAGTGACGAAAGAATACCTTGTGGGAGACATTTATGCATCAAGCAGATTCAACACCGCTCGCCCAAGAAAGTGGTAAGATGTTCTGTCATTGTCGGAAATGCAACAATTCGAAACTGGCAAACCGTGAAAATGTTTGGAAGCATTTAATAAATAGAGGTTTCACGCCAAATTATTATATCTGGTTTCAACATGGAGAAGGTTTTAACTATGATCAGAATGAAGCTAGTAGTAGTAATAGCAATTTTCAGGAAAAAGAACCGGTTGATCATCATTTGCATAAAGAACATAGTTACCATCAGGAAGAGATGGTAGATTATGATAGGGTTCATGATATGGTAGCTGATGCATTCGTAGCTCATGATGAAGATGAAGAACCTAATATAGATGCAAAAAAGTTTTACGAAATGTTAAACACGGCGAATCAACCACTTTACAGTGGTTGTAGAGAAGGTCTCTCTAAATGTCGTTAGCTGCTAGAATGATGAATATTAAAACTGATCACAATCTACCTGAAAGTTGCATGAACGAATGGGCATACTTGTTTAAAGAGTATTTGCCGGAAGACAATGTGTCTGCTAATTCTTATTATGAGATTCAGAAACTAGTTTATAGTCTTGGGTTGCGTTCGGAAATGATAGATATTTGCATCGACAGCTGCATGATCTATTGGGGAGATGATGAGAAGCTAGAAGAATGTCGATTCTGCAAGAAGCCACGATTCAAGCCGCAAGGACGGGTACGTAATAGGGTACCGTACCAAAGGATGTGGTACCTACCAATTACAGACAGATTGAAAAGATTGTATCAATCATAGCAGACTGCTGGAAAGATGAGATGGCATGCCGAGCATACTCAGACGAATGGTGAGAGGACTCATCCATCTGATGCAAGAGCCTGAAAACATTTCAACAAAGTACATCCGGATTTCGCTAGCAATAACCAGAATGTGTATCTCGGACTATGCACATATAGATTTAGTCCGTTCAGAATGTCAGGGAGACAATATTCATTGTGACCAGTCTTTCTTACACCATACAACCTGCCACCGGAGATGTGCATGCAACAGGAGTTGCTATTCTTGACCATATTAATACCTGGTCCGAACCATCCAAAAAGGTCCCTGGATGTTTTCCTACAATCACTGATAAAAGAGTTGAAGGATTTGTGGTCAACAGGGGTGAGGACGTATGACTGTTCAACGAAGACGAATTTTACGATGCGAGCGATGCTTTTGTGGACCATAAGTGAGTTTCCTGCCAATGGGATGTTGTCCAGATGGACTACACATGGGAGATTAGCTTGTCCATATCGTAATGAAACGACAGATGCGTTTCAACTGAAGAATGGTAGGAAGACAAGTTGGTTTGATTGTCACCGTCGATTTCTTCCCATTGGCCATCCTTACCGAAGAAACAAGAATTTGTTTAGGCACAAAAGGGTTGTGAGAGACACTCCTCCTCCATATCTAACTGGAGAAGAAATTGAAGCGCAAATTGACTACTACGGAGCTAACGAAACAGTTCGTTGGGGTGGTAATTGGCATGTCCCTCGTAATATGCCTGATTCTTACGGTGTTCATCACAACTGGCATAAGAAGAGTATATTTTGGGAGTTCCCATATTGGAATGATCTTCTTTTGCGCCACAACCTCGATGTGATGCATATAGAGAAGAATTTCTTTGAGAACATCATGAATACAATATTGAATGTCCCAGGGAAGACAAAAGACAACATAAAATCGAGGTTGGACTTGCCGGATATTTGCTCAAGAAGCGAGTTACATATTAAAAGCAATGGACAAGTTCCCGTTCTGATATTCAGATTGTCTTCAGAAAAAAAGTCGGTGTTGTTCAACTAGGTGGCATCAGAAGTGAAGTTCCCCGATGGGTATGTTTTGAATCTCTCTAGATGTGTTGAAAAGGGTCAAAAGTTCTCCGGGATGAAGAGTCATGATTGTCATGTCTTTATGCAACGACTACTGCCCTTTGCATTTGCGGAGCTACTTCCAACAAATGTACATGAAGCACTTGCAGGTACGTAGTGTATTATATCATAATAATTTTATAACGGTCTAATTTGCAAAATAATATATGACTAACAATGTGTTTAATTGTTTTTGGAATATAAAAGGCATTGGAGCATTTTTCAGGGATCTGAGCACACGCACTCTTAAAGAAGTTGTGGAACAACTTCAGGAGAACATTCCCATCTTGTTGTGCAACTTGGAGAAGATATTTCCTCCCGACTTTTTTGACGTCATGGAGAATCTAGCTGTCCACCTCCCATATGAGGCATTTCTTCGTGGACCTGTACATTACTGATGTATGTATCAGTATGAGCGAGCCATAAAATATTTGAAGGGAAAAGCAAAGAATCTCGCCAAAGTTGAAGGTTCTATAATTGCTGGAAATTTCATACATGATCTGTATTTCAACATTCTCTTTATTTTTGCAGGTTGATTATGACGACGATGCAGATTATCCTAAGTGGTTACACGAAGTAATTCAATCTCCACTTGTAAAGGTCACCACATCACAGATGTATTTCACACGAGGCTATACTTTTCACACATATGAGTATGATAGACAGCAGGCGACCAGTAACTATGAAATATGTGTGAAAGGGGAAACATATTTCTACGGGATCTTGATGGAGATTATTGAAGTCGAATTTCCAGGGATACTGAAGCTGAAATGCGTCCTCTTCAAATGTGAATGGTTTGACCCCGTCGTCAACAGAGGTGTTCGGTCTAACAAATTTGGTGTAGTTGATGTCAACGGTGGACGAAGGTACAACAAATTCGAGCCTTTCATCTTAGCTTCACAAGAAGACCAAGTTAGCTTCCTTCCATACCCTCGGATGAGAGATTCGGGTATAAATTGATTAGCAGTGATCAAAGTTACACCTCGAGGACGAATCATCAGTGGAGAAGAACCACCATTGCAAGAAGAACAGATAAATGAAGTCGAGGAACCTGAACAAGAAATTGATGACATCCTTCTCATTGATCCGCATAATCACGAGTACGAAGATCTTACCGATGATGCCACAGACGAAGCTGTTGAAGACGAGTTTAATGAAAATGATGATGTTTCCAGTGATGACGAGAACGTCGATGTATCCGATTGATGTATTTGATTTTGTGTAGGATGTTTTATGAATAAGATGTGGGAGTTTGTTTTATGAATAAGGTAATGTGGGAGTTTGTTTTATGAATAAGCAAATGTGGGAATTATGGTTTGGAATGGAAATAACGATGGAGTTTGGAATATATGAAGTAGAAAATAAGGAATATGGGGTTTGGGGTTTGGGGTTTGGGGTTTCGGATTTTAGGGATTTAAACATAAAACTCGTTATTCCTCGTAAAGCGACATCGAACTTACGACGAATGCCTCGTTAATTCCACGTAAGAGAGAATCGCCGTAAAGGACTCGTAAAATAGATAAAGAAAGCGACCCCCGTTAAATCCACGTAGGACGAAATCGTCGTAAACACCTTGTAAAATAAATAAAGAACACGGGCCTCGTTAATTCCACGTAAGACGAAATCGTCGTAAACACCTCGTAAAATAAATAAAGAACACGGTCCTCATTAATTCCACGTAGGACGAAATCGTCGTAAATACCTCGTAATGTAAAAACTAGAAAAAAAGAAAAAGAAGAAAAATACCAGATTCACATGTGGCAAGTTTTCCAACAATTATAATACGTAAGTCTCGCCCACATGAATTCTAATATCTTCTTCTCTTCCTTTTTTTTTCAAATATTTATAATTTGTATAGGATTTTGCTGAGGAGTGTGATTTGGGAGTTTGTGTGTGGTTTGAGAAGGAGAGTTGTGGGTATATTTATAGGAAAGCGCGGCTCGTTAATACCTAGTATATAAAAACGCGGGCCCTTGTAATTCCTCGCTATTTCCTCGAAGAATTGCTCGCTATTTCGTCGTAACCTTACGAGGAATTTGCAACGATAATAAAATCATCGTTAATACCTCGTATATAAAAACGCGGGCTTTTGTAATTCCTCGCTATTTCCTTGTAGTATAAAACGTGGGCCTTTGTAATTGCTCGCTATTTCGCTGTAACCTTACAAGAAAATTGCGATGATATGTAATCTTATATATACCTCCGAGCGCTCACTCTTCCTTTCCTCTCTACTTCCTCTCCACTTCCTCTCCATTTCGTGGCAATGGTAAGCCTCTCTAATTCCTCTCTAATTTGGTTAGTTTAGGATATATTAGGTGGTTAGTATATAGATTAGGTGGTTAGTATAGGGAATTTAGATAGGTTTACGGATTTTATGTTATTTAGTGTTGATTAGGTGGATAATGTTGGGAAATATAGTGTTGATGTTAATTTTAAAAATTAAATTTTTTTCCCAGGTTCGAAAAAGCAGACTTACTGCTCATTACAAAGAGATGTTCGGTGAGCCGGATAGTTATTTAGACCCATCTTCTTCAGCTCCCGGTTCTTCGGGTCAGGAGACTGTCCCCGAGACTCAGTACACTCAGAGAGTCTCTGGGTCTACTTCTTCTAGTGCACCATCGGCTCCTCATGTGCCTTCCCCGATAGCTCATCCGACGATGCCTCCTCCTGTGCCTCCTCTGATGGCACCTCCGATGCCCGCTGATATTCATCCCAATTTGATGGTGCCTCCGAGTGCTCCTAACTTGCAGTACACTGTAGAGGACATCTCCGTCTGCCAGGCAGAGAAGATTTACTAGTCATCGACCCCGACCAACCGGACGGAACTTTGTGGTATGTTGCATTAATTTTTTTTTTAATTCGTTTAAAATTCTTTTATAACATTAAAAAATAATTTATATTTTAAATTTTTACTTTCCAGGTTGGGGATTGACGGATGTCTTGCATCGGACGTAACCGACACGATCAAAGATTACTTCTCCGTGGCACATCCGAACTGGAGTAAGACGCCTCACTACGTCAGAAAGGTGTGGTTCAAAATTTACGCTGTAAGTTTCTATTAATTAATTATATATACTTTAATTTTTTCATGATTTACGCTCACCACAGATGTGTGGGATGGCCTCATCCGTTGTTGGCGTCTTCCTGATTCCATTAGAATCGTCCAGTCTTGCTCTAACTCCCGTAACACGGCCGATGAGCACGGAAACGGGCCGATGTTTCACACTACGGGCCAAAAATCCCACGCCGATGAGCACTGAAACAGGCCTATGCTTCACATTTGGAAATGGTAATTAAATATTTTATTAAATAATTTTTTTAATATATATATTTTTATTCTAACTTTCTTAAATGTTTTTTAGGCCAAAGAGACGGGACATCTCCCGTCTCTTATGGAACTTTACAAGGGGACCCACAAGAACAAGGCGAGCGTATTTGTAGATGGCAAGTCCGAGCAAATCTACAACGACGTGGTTGCTCGGGTTGAAGACCGCCAGACCCAGCTGACCCAGCAGTCTACCGACGGATTACCCGTCACCTTATCCACACTTGAGGTAGATAAGATTTACGAGGAGGTAAATTTTTTGAAATTTTAATTTTTTATTATTTGTTTAATTTAACTTTAAATTTTTACTAACAATATTTATTTTTTTGTTTTTAAGGTTGTCCATAAAAAAAAAGGACGGACGTTGGGGATTGGTTTCGTCAACGATGTTCCGAGAGCGATATCGTCTTATGGTCAGCGACGGGATGATGAAGTCACTGAGCTGCGTAACGAGTTGGCCGCGACAAAACCTCGTATGGGTGGAGTCGAGGGCTTCTTGGACGTTATAGCGGCCACAAATCCGGAATGTGAGTCCATGTTGAGGAACATGCGACAACAACATCCTATTGGAGGCGAGTCATCCGACACACATAACGAGGCAGATGCTGCGAGGAGGAGTGATGAATTCTACCAGGCAATGAACGACCCTTAGTTCTTTTTTTTCCGGTTGTTGTATTATAAATTCAAAACTTATTTATATATAAAATATTTTCGTATTGATTTATTTATATTTTAAATTATAATTTTATTAATAAATTAAATAATTTTAATTATTTTTCAATTATATTTTGAAATTCTGTAAAATAATAAAAACGAAGTAAATTCGTAGCTAATGTACGATCTATTTACGTGAAAACTTTACGAGGAAATGACGAGAAAAAATAAACGAGTATTTTACGAGAAAACATTTACGAGGAAATGACAAGGAAAGATAAACGAGTATTTTACGAAGAAATACTTTCGTGGTAGTTACGTGTATTTTGCGAGAAAACACTTTTGAGGTATTTACGTGTAGTTTACGAGGAACTCGTTTCGAGGTATTTACGAGGAAATATAGTGACCTCCTTACGTGGAATATTTACGTGGTCTTTACGACGAAATGATGTACTTCGTCTTTACGACGAATTGGCGTGGAAATATGTGTTACGACGGATGAGTAACGAGAAAACGTGTTTCCTCGCTAATTCGTCGTAAAGCCTCTTTTACGACGAACTCACGAGGAAAACCGTCCTCGTTAAGCTTATGTTTTCTTGTAGTGGATCCACATGGTTGAAGTTAGGCCTGAGCATAAAATCCATAATCCGAAATCCAAACCGAACCCGAACCAAAAAATCCGATCTGTACCGGGTCCGAAATGTAAAAAATACCTGAATGCATCTTGTAAGGTGGTACAAAACATATCCGAACCCGAAGTGTTATTAACCGAACCCGAACGGGTAACCCGAAAAACCGAAAAAACTAAAAAATCCGAAAAGATATCCGAAGAAACCGTTCCGAATGTCCAAACTAATATACAATATAGTTATATGAAACATCATATACTTCAAATATTCAATTTCATATTTATTTTGATATGGTATCTAACAATAAGTATTTAAAATTTAAATAACTACTTTAAATACTTAATTATATATACATAAGTATATATTTCTTATGTTCTGCTTTTAAATTTTAGATTTTATATCGGGTATATCCGAACCGATCCGATATAACCCGAATCCGAATGATATATGGTTACTTTATGGGTTCTATGATGTGATACAGAACCGACCCGAACCCGATGTGTTATATTCGAATCCGACCCGTACTTGTAAATTTACTTGAATGGGACCTAGGTGGTGTTATAAAAAAGAACTAAAATCCGAAATACCCGACCCGAACGCCCATGCCTAGTTGAAGTTATACAGTAAAATATTATTAATTAGCTTGATTTCAACAACATTTTTCATACAAAGCAAACGAAAGAATGCAATGTGTTTAGCCAAACAGTATAGCATGGTGATAAAAGGAAAAAAAAAATAGAGATAAGATATAAATATGTCGTTCTGATTTCAGTTTTATCACGAATTAAGTTACTAGTGTTTGATTAGAAGAAGATGGGATTATGTCTATTAGTCATGAGTCTAACTTACACCCAAAAGCTAACTCAAGAGTATAGGATTGTTTATACACTTATATATTGTCGAAAGATCATGTCACCACACGATGTGAGACTTTAATAGGACCACTTTTACATGCTACACAAGTAGAAATAGGAAATCATATGCTGGGTCAAACCCTAGACTCCAATACCATATTAGTGATGTGCCTAATTAACACCCAAAAACTATAGCTCAAGAGTGGAGGATTATCACATTACATGTATATTGCCCAAGGGCACTACACATCCACAGTGTGAGATGTTAAAAGCCCTCTCGAGATGTGGGTGGGAAACGATCCATAGGAAACATCCTAAGCCCAACATCTCGGAATACCACAACAACATGAGCCACTTGTACATGCTAAACATGTAGGAAACTATTTATGTGAGAAATCATATGCTGAGTTTTTACCATGGACTATGATACCATATTAGCGATGAACTTAACTCACGCCCAAAAATTAGCTAAAGAATGGAGGATTGTCCATATATTTATATATTGCCCAAGGAACATGTTACCACACGATGTGAGATTTTAATAGGCCCTCTCGAGATATAGGTAGAAAACGGTTTAAAGGAAACAGCCCAAACCCAACATCTCAAAAATACCATAATAATATGAGTTATTTTTACAGGTAACACAAGTAGAAAACTGTTTACGTGAGAAATCATATGTTGAGCGAACTATAGGCTTTGATAATGATTATCATATTATTGATGACCCTAACACGTACCACAAGCTCTAGTTCAAAATTGGAATATTATCCATGCATTTATTAGAAAATATATATTTTCTAAGGACTATGTCACTGCGCGATGTGGGACTTTAATATTGTCATGTGGTCTCGGAAAATCCGAAATCAAAATAGTGGTTGGTATTGCCTTTTTAAAGATTAGTTATGCTTCGGTCCTGGTATCTACATTATAATAAAAATATGTGAACAAGGTTTTGTTAAAGTTTCTTTAGTTTAGTAGTTTAACTAAAAATTTATGAAGTTCAAGGTTTCGAACTCTCGGAGAAAAAAACTATACAGAATAATAAAAAAGCTTATAATTTTTTCAAATATTTGTATATAGAAATTTTAGGCATGAAGTTTTTAAAGACGGACGAGAATTGTCATAAGACAAATATAATTGTTGATCGTAAAGTCATGTTTGAAATATTTCGTCTAGTTTGTAAATACATAGTAAATTAACAAAGTTTTGTAATTTTAGATAGACTTGGAAAAATCTCTCCACAGTTTAGCAAGGAAGCTTCCCTTTTTTTGAGCAACATAAACGAACATAGGAAGCTTCCCTCTCGTCAATAACATAAACGCCACTTTCTCTGTCGTCCTCAACGGCGTTTCTTGAATCTTCGTTGCTCGCCACATGAGTTCTCTCTCCGTCATGTAATGCATCACGTTCTCCGGTTCCACCACAGAACGATTCTTCTGCCATTCCCATTCATCATCATCAGGGACCAAACCGCTTCTTTTACTAAAATGATTTTTTCTAGCTGTTTTGGTGAAGATGACGAAATAGTTGGGGACTAAAAGAAACGTTTCTTATGTGGAAGTTGAATCTGAATACAAAAAGAATTATTGCTGGGGCAAAGGACAAGTAGTGTCACATATCTGTTATCCATTTTGTAACTTTCATATTACGTTTTTCTTGAAATTTCAACAAAAAAAGTAAAACATATTTGTTTTCTTGTAGCATCTGCTCATCATGGTTCTGTTTCAGCTTTCAAGTAAATAGAAACAAACAGAGGAACGCGTTTGGAAGACAATATAACCTTAAGCATACCAAAACGATTAACCATCGCCAAGGTTCGGGCCACAAAACAGCATTCTACATAATCTAAGGAGGAAAGAAAAGCTGACATTGACAGATAACTGCAACTGATGACAATGGTATCTTCAGTAGAATGAGATGCTATAGACAAGTTTCCGCCTTTGCTGTTTTTCAAAGCCAGCGACAATGTCATCTATTGTATCTTCCCATGTTTCATTCCCTTCAATCTAAAACCCACAAACAATAATATATCTAATATCAGGAGGTATCACACCAATATAAACTTTTATCAAAAGGCTGCAACTACATGAGTGATGGAAAAAAACTGACTAATTGACAACAATTGAATGGATATATATATATTTCTTTATTTGATTACTGACCTCTTGACAGAGTTCCGAGGCAAGACGGCCACCTATAGCTGCTTCCTCGTGGTTATCTTTAACCTCCAAGTTCATCACAAGTATGGTTTTCATCAGTGACTGCTCTCTGTTATTAAGATCTGCAGATTGGTAAATAACAAATAAATCGATGAGATCAAGATAGTAAAGACACACACAAAGACTGTTATAATTACTTTCATCTCCACAAGAGCAACTTCTGCTCGATGCTCATCAACATCAACAATTCATATTTAAACATCTTAAACCTAACTAGTTCGAGCTAAAATCACCACATAACAAGATTATTGGGAAAACACTGCGCATAGATTAGGTAAAAAGCCACAACATTTCGACCTTGTTCAAATAGGAGAAGCAGGAGGAACAACTATATATCAACTGCCGTTCAAGAACTGACTGAGATGAAGAATCTTGATTACCTTCAAGAACAGAATCGAAAACCTTTTCTTCAAACGTCATGACAACATCAAACACGCCATCACCAGCATTATCTTGCCATCTCTGAGGAGCAAGCTTCACGTTTAGGTTCCTCTTAAGCATCTGCAAGATCCCATTCCTCTTGTAACTGAATAAACCGTCAAGGTTGTTACCAAAACCTCAAGCTTACAAAGGCTCAAACAGTTCACTAAACAATGTTCTAACTACAAAAAAAACAAAAAAAAAACAAAGCATCTCTGAGATTATCACAGCAATTAGGGATTCGAAGCTTAAGGAACAAATCAAGATAGGATACAGCTCAGGATCCTTGCGCCTGAGTTCATCGAACATCTGCTTGTACGGAGTTCCGAAGTCGTAGACGTTAGGCTCTCTGGCGGATGGTCCAGGTAGTTTCACGTGAGACCCTGTCCCGTACGAAGCTACGTCGAGACCTTGCCTCTTGAGGAGGAAGTGAGCCTCCATGCTCCGGTTCTGATTCGAGGAGCAGACCATGGCGTACCGGAACCTCATGGCGAAGACGCCGCGACGAGCGAATCTGCGATTGGGTTCCCCGGCGACTGATGGCGTTGGTGGCCGGAGCAGTTTACGAGTTGTCGATTTCAGAGGTAAATGTTATGTTATTGAATTTGGTTGGGCCTGGGCCGGGCTTTTTAAACATGTCTGTTAGTGTGTTTTTGACTGCCAACGTTAAACCACAGTCAGGCCTGCGAATTGGTTTACTAAGTTTAAGTCTGTACAAAATCTTACCGACTGTTCGGTTTGGTTTAACCGTTTAACAATCATTGATTTGTTTGGAAATTCTACTGAATTGAATCCAGATTTTATAAGGTTGATTCGATTATAACTATTTAAAAAATTGGGTTGAAATTTGAATATAATTTCGGTATGGTTAAATATAACCGATAACCAAAAAAAAAAAAAAAAAAAACTAAACTGAACCGAATTTGAAGCGTAAACAAAAAGAAATCGGTTGGGTTTGGCGAGTTCGGTTCATTTCCGCAGGCAGTGTTAGGACTTGAAAGACTGATCATAACCATAAACAAGAACGAAACTTTTAAAGTCAGAAGTGAGAGAACACATCATTTTCCTGGGGGCCTATGAGCAAAGTATTAAATGATACTTGAACTTAAAAAAGTACAATTAATTACTTCTTTTTTCAACACAATGACAAATCATCTCAAACTTGTCTCGGACCTTACATTCAAACCAAAAGCCGTCTCTGCTAATGGAGACCAAGTGATTTCTATCAATGAGCTTCACTGTCGGAGAATCTGTTGGAGCTGAAGGACTTGATTTCTCTGTTCTGGTGGCAGTAAATTGATCTGCTCTGGGGTCAGACTCATCACCTGTTGAAGCAATGCCTTCTCCATATCTGCAGATATCTGCACAAGAAAAAAGAAAACAGACAATAATCATTAACAAATGAACACAAGCCTCTTTTTGCTCAAAAGTCATTTAGAACTCCGGCTAAGGACGCAAACTACTGGAAACGGAATGTTAAAATGACAGAACCACACAACCATGGACATGATATATTATCGGATCAATGGCTGGTTCTTTCAGTTGCAATATGAGAAGGTCAATTACCGGTGCAGGGCGAGGTGGTGGTCCGCCTCCAGGCCCAACTTGGCTTGGTGGAGGAGCCGGTCCTAATCCTGGGAGATGAGTAATGTTTGAGCTCTCTGGTTGGCTAGCCATCCAAGGACCTCTCTCTGCAGCCATCGGACCTCCCAATTGGTTATTATTGTAGTCCCCACGAAATTGTCCTCCACCCTGGAAGAATACAAGCAGTTAGATTCAAAAGCATAACTAAAACCTGCACAATTTTTATTCAGGTTAATTATTGTTTTAAGCGAGAACAGGATTTTACGCAAACAGAAGCAGAAAATTAGAAACTAGATGACGAAGAACAAAGATGAGAAGAATTATTGCTGGAAATTTCCCATATCTGATTAAGAACAATGAAAAATGTCGGAAAGAATACTTATTAAAGGGTGAATCCTACTCACTGAAGGAGCACAAAGATAAATTGCATAATCAATCTGCAAAACAACCAAACATACTGCCTAAAGGTATAAGAGAGTAAGAGTATAGAGTACCTGATATGGTGGCTGACTAGGCAGATGTGGCTGTCCCTGAGGGAACTGCGGTCCACCAGAAGCCGGGGGTCTGTTGCCTGACTATGAATTGGTTCAAATAAACAAAGCTTTAGTCAGTCAAAACCATGAAACAAAAGAAAACGGATAATAAGCTACTCAATAAAACTCACATGAAACATGGGTTGAGAATGATGCTGAGGAGGGGCGCCATGGTGTTGAAACGCAGCGTTGGGACCAGGCTGGGATGGTCCAAACTGATGATGATATGGTCTAGGCTGTTGTTGAGCTAAATGAGAACCCCCAACAGAGTGCATTGGCTGCTGTTGTTGCAACTGAGTAGAGGAGGCTGGTATATCAAGATGATGAAACTGAGGTTGTTGGGATGTTGGATGATGGGGAGCTAGAGGAGGCGCGTTTTGAACTTGAGAAGACTGTGGATGGGACAAAGAACTGCCAGCAGGATTCAGATGTCCATGACGCTGGGGAAGGGAAAAACGAGGCTGTGATGGAGCATTACTGGTTGCAGAGACAGAAGGTGGAGGAGGCATAGGCATTGGCTGTTGTTGTTGCATTGGATGTTTTCTAATAGGTGCTTGTGGTTGCATTGTAGCTGCTGGCTCTCCGCCTTGAACAGATGAAACATGAGCGTTAACGTTTGGCTTTGTCGGGATCGATTGACGGGACTGTTGAGGCTGTGCCGCGACTAGAGGATCCACTTTTGGAACCTAGATGAACAGAGTTGTTAATTAAAAAGCGCATGAAAATGAATTGACTTAAGCAATTTTTTCTTTGAAGGGATTCAAGCAAATACCACCTGAGGAGGCTGAACCATACCAAGCATGATCTGTGCCTGACATTCACCAACATATAACATCATATACAACATCCCAAAAACCCTAATTTTTGTAAATCTATATGTAGATGATTTTTAGTGCCTAGCCATCAACACGTTGTTCATGTCACAAAATCACAAACCCTAATTTTTTAACTTAAACATTTAATCAAAGCAGTACAATCGAGTAAGAAGCTCACCTGGAAAAGAGCCTTGGTCAAAAGAGGGTTCCGGATCAGAATCTCTCTCGCTTGCTCGTGGTTTTGATCGATCAGCGTCTGCGTCATCAGATTCAATCAATCACAAAACAAGATTCGGGAAAGTGTTGTAGCCGATAATCGACGAGTAGAGAGAAGACAACCTTCATCTGAGACATGATATCGTAAAGCTGGCTTTTGGTCATTCCGGCGAGATTCTCTGGCACACCGCCCTCTGCGCCGATTTGCTTCCCCGCCATTGTCTTCGTCGGTACTCGCAACCGTGACAACTTGAGTATTATTCCCGGGTGCGCTTTGACACGCGACACAGCAACAGTACGTGAAAACAAACTTGGGCCTCGCACATTAGGGGCTTATACAGATTTGCTTTATTCGTTTAGGATCGGCCCATGATCAATTCCTTTTGAGGTGTTATTAGATATTGTAATTTACAGGAATTGAATTTTCAATTTTGAGTATTGTAATTTGAGTTTGAGTGACTTTTTAATGGAAGGAAGAAAACCGAATTACATGTTTCATACTTCAGATATAATTCAGTGAAATTGCATCCCATATACACAATTTTTTCCACAATTAACTCAATACCATGAATCACACACCATGGTATATTTGTTCATAGACACACAACTTGTCACATCATGTGTATTTACATAATTTCTAACTTTTTGTGATTTTTTAGCTAATTGACTCTATAATTTTATCAGTTACGTTTGGTGATATTACAAAATAATAATAAATTAATATATAACATTGAATAGGTGAAAGAACGCAATATCGCTAAATTTATATATTTCAATTATATAACCACATGCATGAAATTACCAGTACGTACGTAGTACCCTGAAAAATGTGATAAGCTATTTTTCTTTGGTTTACAAAAAAAAAAATCTGTGAAATAATAAAATAGGTTATTTTGCTTAAAAACCCACTTAGGATCCATGGATAAACATGGTCTAAGATGTATGTATTTACAATATTTGATACGTAAATCACATAAAATATGGGTATAGTTTGTACTTTATAGTCCCAGTCGAAGCCATATATTAAAGGAAAATGAAAAACCGTACGTAAGGTTTTCCGAACCAAAAAAGAGTGGTATATGCAGTGTTGCGTGTAAGGAATGTCGGTCGGCTACGGCTAGGAGTTAAAGCGTCAATTACGCCCACCGTTTAGAAGATTTTGACAAACTAGAAGCGTTGCTTGTCTTCTTGCTGCCTAGAAATCATATCAATTAAACAAAAGTTCGTTGCAATTAATCTCAAAATTAGAAAACTAAACACAAAAATTAATACTTATGTATAGGTTCTCAGTTTTGCTTACTCGATGACGTCAAGCCCGATGCAACCTTAGAAACGGTCGATGTTGTTCTTGTAGCTACTTTCCGAAGCTTATCAAGTGGTCGTGTTACAGCCGAGGACCTTGAAGTCGTTGACTTTGCTCTGTAATTTCATGTACCATTAGAACGTCAGACACAAGAAAACAATCTCTTAGGAACCACAACATGTCATAAGTTTGAGTCTTAACCTGTCTGAAATCTTGGGTGGTCTCTTAGCAACATCAGGTGATCCTTGAGTTCCGTTAGAGGCAGCATCAGATGTCACTTCGCTCAATCTCTCCTCAGACTCTGCTTCGACGGAGGAGGCTAAACTCTCGCCGTCAGTAACTGCGTGTCTTGAGTGTGATGAATACTCTCCAGTTTCTGAGTTTATGTCATCGGTTTGTCCTAAGCTCTTTATCCTCACCATTGGTTTCTGAGGTCTATGAGGATGATGAATGTCCTTTGCCGAATGAAGCCTCTCTATCTCTTCATCTTTCCTTGCTATTGTGTCCTTAAGCGACGCTAACTGTAAACAAAACAAATAATTCATGTAATTGTGAATGGTAACAAGAACCGGTTCTAAGCATAACCAAATGAAACACATTGGCTTATGGCGTCTAAAATTTTAAGAGGTAATGTATAATAAACATAAGCTCCCAATTTTGTTAAACTAAAATCTCTGCTAATTTTGTACAGCCTCCAAAAATTCAGGACGGAAAAAAAGATTATAAGTCTCCACCTTACCTGTTCCATTAGGTCTCGAACATCTTTACCATCTTTACTGCTCTTTGCAGCACCAAGTTCAACTCCAGAGACACGTTCTGCGAATTTTAATGTACTCATGGACTCTGAATATGAAATAGCATCAGGATTGAGTTGCACAAACATTAGGGTCTTTGCTTGTCCTCCTATTCTCCAACATCACCAAGTATACAATGTTATGTTTATGATTAGATCAGTTAAATTCAGAAACTAGAGCATCAGTACTAACCAAGAGAGCTTTGGAGTAATTGTGTTAGCTTGCTGTTTCTGTATGGTATATGAGAACTCTTTGAAGCCAAAGAGAATATCACATCTCCAAGAGAGGAAAGCGATTTGTTTATATGTTGTGCTTCTCTAAGTCTGTCTCCTTTAACTTCAGAACGATCTACTCTCTCACTTCCAGCCAGATCCACCAAATGAAGATTTCCATATAACACAGAACCGGTCTTCATATCTTTACCACATACGTGAACAGTGACAATGCTGCATCAGAAACCATATATTTCAGTGTTAAGGACCTGTTAAAAACACACATGTTTTGTTTCATGGAGATCAAATATGAAGTAATAACCTGTGAGAGCGACTACTTCGTTCATTCATGGCAGTAGCACCAACAGAACGATTCTGCAGTCCAATGTCCATCAATGTAATTACATCTGAGGTTGATTTCACGGGATACATGCTTGCATCAGGCACAGCTAAACCATTTTGTGAAGTTGTAGACAAGATCCCTAGTGTGTGCAAGGTCAAAGTAAACTTAAAACAACTAGTAAAGAAAGAAAGAGAGTATAAGAGCAAGAAGTTGAAACAAAAAGGATATTTCTTTTGAGAACTGTCATCAGAGAGCAAATCCAGCACTTGTTCATTGTATATCTCAACCATTTGCACTCCAACTTCATAGTTTATGTTTCCCTTTCTAGATTGAGATATTTTAAAGAGATCATTGAGTGCACGATAGTTAACTCCCCAGTCCTCTTCACTTGCTCCATCTGGACCAGTCTGAAAGATCAAGAAGGAAGGTACAAGAATGATTTGCTTGGGCCACTTAGAAAGAACATTTCATTTAATAAATTAACAGTGAAAACATACATACCATTGTATAAGTTTTCCCTGATCCTGTCTGTCCATATGCGAAGATACAAACATTGAAACCATCAAGCACAGACCGAACCAGAGGTTTTATATCTGTGAAGACCTCAGCTGCAAGAATCCAACATAAAAAATGAACTTTTGATTAATATACTTTGATGCGTCCAATGTAACATCCATAACATAAATGATAATGGAAGAAATGTTTAGCAAAATAGAAAAGAATGACACCTTGAGTAGCAGCTGGACTATAAACTTTATTGAACCTAAACTTGCGAAGACCGTCTTTCCCTGGCCTAGTGGGATTGGTAACTACTAGTTCTCCATCCTCACCAACATACTCGACCACAGTGTTTGGTGCACCTTGTCCAGGAAGGAAAGGCCTCACCCGGCAAAACACTCGGATGTTTCCTGCAAGTCACAAGTATACAACTTATAGGCTGCATAAATTTTGAAAATTTACATATCTGAACAAAGGTTAAAAAGAGAGATTCTAGCTTGATCGTCTTAATACCTTTAAGCTCTTGAAGCTCATTGAAAAGCTTACGGTTTTCGGTCAGTACAGCGTGATAGTTTTCGGCAGCATTGCTAAGTTCAATCAGTTTATTTCCTGAAGAGACATATACTGATTGATCAAAACTACAAAAAAAAAGTTACAAGGTCATGAAAAATCTGGCATCTATTAGAAAATTCCCTTACCTAATTGGCTGAACTGTTCTGTATAGTTCTCTTGAACCTTCAGAATTTCTTGCTTGATGGAACTTGAATAGAACCTCAACTCCTGAGATTCAGCACAATTAGCCAACTATAGATAGATTATAGAAAACAGTTGATCTAAACATATATATATATATACCTCTAGTGTCTGAGACTGGTAATCAATAAACCTTTTATAGGAAACTTCTTTCTGACTCCAACTTTGTTGTTTGGACTCAGATATTTCATCCATTTTTTTGACTTTATTCTTCCAAGTTACAAGATTCTCTTCAAGCTCTTGAATCTTTCCTTCAAGACTTGTATTAACACTTTTTGTTTCATTCTCCATTTCGTGAAGCTCTTTTATCTTTTCCTCAAGAGCTTCTTTAGCAGTATGTGCTTCTTCTCCCATCTTCTCGAGCTCGTTGACTCTTTCCTCAAGGGAAGTTTTTACAGTGTTTGCCTCTTTCCGCTCTTGCTCAAGTTCCTTCAGCCTAATCTCAAGTCCTGTAGTTGCTTGCATCGTTTGGCTTTTCATTTGCGAGCACTGCTGTTCATATGCTTTCTTAGTTTTCTCCAGTTCTTTCCTTAAAGCTGAAACTTCTAGGTTGAACTGATCGTTTTCTTTTGATAACTTGGCCATATCCTCCTCTTCGTTCTTCCACTGTTCTTCCCACTTTGTCTTTTCTGTCTATCTCATTTGAAAGTAACTTCATGTCAGGACAGTAAAAGATAACATCCTGACTTAGAAAATAACGTACTGACCATGGTTTGGCTTTCCATTTGCGTGCATTGTTGTTTATATTCTCGTTTAGTTGTCTCCAGCTCTTGCCTCAACGCAGAGATTTCAAGGTCGTATTGACAATTTTCTTTGAGCAGCTTAAGCATATCCTCTTCTCCGTTCTTCTTCTTTTCTTCCCAGGTTGACTTCTCTGTCTATCATACAGTGCACATCAAGTCAAAGACATGTAGAGATACTACTATTACTAAAGTATAATGTTACCTTAATTTGTCTAAGCTGTTGTGTAGCAATCTGTCATAGAATCAGTTCATCAGCAGAGGAGAGAATGTAACACACTATGTGGTAAGATATTCAGGAAACAGTCTCTTAGAGGCCAAACTGGTTAAAAATTGATACATACCTCACTATCTTTACCAGTTCCTGATGCTAAGGCTTCTAGGACGTTGATCCTTGACTGGTACTTCTCCTCTCGAGTTTTGAAAATATTGTTTTGCTGCACCAGAAAAAAAAAATATACTCAGCAAAACTAGAAACTGAAAACATATTCTTCAATAAAACAAAAACCATACCGTTCTTAGATGCTCAGCTTGAGTTGATATGCGTCTCTCAATCTCTTGCACAACTTTTCTCAAAAGGCATGCCACTCGCTGATCATTAGTTAGCTTTTGTCAAAAACTTTCCCAAGCGGTAAATCACAGTATGATCTTAATAGCTAGACTTCAAAATACCTGAGGGATTTCACCATTCTTTCTTTCAATACTTTCATCTAGAATCCCATTCACAACGCTTAGTAGTGACTGTGTTGGTGCATTCTGCATCAAACATAAGCCAAAGAACATTGTAAAAAGAGAATAAACTAATTGTATGGAAATGTTGGATGAGGTAGTAGAAGTACATCTAAGCTACTTGATTTCATCATTTCAGAAATCTTTGAAGCTTGAAGATCATAACGCCCTTGTTTCATTTGGAAAACCTCATGAAACTTGTGTCCACCATGATGCATTGATCCAGGGGATGATGGATCTACAAGGCTTTAAAGAATCAGTAAACAAGAAGATTATACATAGACAAACACAGGCAGACATTAGTAACTACAACACATGTACCAGAACAGGGGAGGGCTTGCTGGAATTTGGATTCTGCGAGAGTTTTGTGCCTTTCATCTCCAGATAATGGAGAAAATGGAGAGAAAGGACTACGAGGAGTCGTTGTATCTCTTTTCGAATCTGCAAGGTTTCTATGCCTTTCATCTCCGGAGTAGGGAGAAAATGGACTACGAGGAGTTGAATCTCCATAAGGGCTGCCTGATTGATCACGCATAGGATTCATTTATGCGTCGACCTCGTAAGCAAACTTGTGGAAACACTTGATAAACCCAAAACTGGATCATTCAACTCCTGAGACATGATTGATTCAACAAACAAAAAAAAAAAGACTTGATGATTAGATTCTATAAATTATATCCATATAATATAATAAGAAAAATTAGAACAGGATCAAATGGCACCAGAAAGCTAACAGGAGATAACCTTTTAGAGATAAACCCATAGCCGATCGTGCGATTTAGGAAAAACCTAGCTAACCATTCAAAATAAATTGAACATATTTTCTTTTACAATTTGTAAATGTTTCATTACACTTTGTCCAGACTGATCATGAAAAAACCTAGCTAACCTTTTAGAAAGGCAGTAAAGATATGGAGAGACAAACCTAATAAGAACATGTTCAACTACTGGAAACTTCCGAGAATGCTAGCAAGAATAAAACATAACGTTTTGCAGACAAAATTACCAGGAGATAACCATGTTAGAGACAAACATAACCTTTTAGAATCGCAATTATAAAGATATGAAGAGACAAAGCTAACGAGAACATAACATTTTACAAACAAAACTACCAGGAGATGGGGAGATAGATGATCACTTTGGTGGAACAAAAGAGAAAAAAAAAATAGCCAATGGAAGAAGTCAAAACATGGTTGATAATTAAAGTCGTGATCAGCAAAATATCATGGCAATGAAGATACGAGGAGGATTAATGAAAGCGATCATTTGTCTGCTTACCTAGAAAAATCCAGGCGAAGTTTTCTGGTGAAAACTTCGGACGCACGCGTGGAGAAAGTCCAACCTGAGAGAAAACAATGAGACGGAGGAATGAGACGTGATGGGAATGTTGGTTGATTTGATTAGTGGTAATAAAAACTAGATTAATTACTTTTTTGATAATTACAATTACAAACCAAAATTAAAGATTTTTTGTTGTTTTGTACTTTATTTAGGTTCGTGTACAGAGGGAGGGAGCGCGAACGTAGGGAAAAAGTTACAATTTTATGACAAATCTTGGCTAAAATTGGAGGAAAATCAATTATAAAGAATGTTAACAGAAATAGTAATATTTTATTTAACGGTTAGTTTATATAATATGGTCTTGTGGAATGACGACCAAAGGACGCATTTAATATGTGTGTGTTTAGACACCATACCACGTCGAGTTCTGGCTAATATTTTATAACGTTCGGGTTGTAGCTCTAGTGTTTATATCTTCTATCTGCACAATATTAAAGAGAATACGGTACTGTATAATTAAAACCATAGATTAACAAACAAAATCGTGGCGACAAATATATTGATCTTATTGTTTCGAAACTGAGGTTGATTCCATATGGCCATATCACCATTCAGTTAGCAGTTTAATGTCATAAAACCTAATGATTCCACAGTCATATCACTGAACAACATTTGAAGCGTCTGAACTACAACTTCTTGTCAAAACAAAAGCAGCATCCTAGAGGATAGCTACACACATGTTCTGAAGGACTTGCATAAAATATTGAATCGCAAATGCATAAATACATGCAATGGGGGCTCATATATACAGACCCTCTTATTATTACAGCATTTATAAATTTTACAAAGTATGCGGGAGGCACTCATATTCTTGGCAAATCATAGCATACCTTGTTCATATCCGGAGTTATTAACCGGCTTCTTCACTTTTGGAAGCAAAAGTGTCTCTATTTCTGATGCAAGAGGTCCTGGTTCGCTAGGAGAAAACAAGATGAATTAGTTAATAAACGAGAGAGAGTAACATTTAATTTAAATATTTTAAACCCAAAAAATCAAGTTAGATTAGTACAATTGTCCTTTTTTACGTCTCTGTTCGTCGTTCCATAAGGCACTTGCTAATTTCATCACATAAGAAACTCTCGAACGAGGAAGTGCAAGACCATGGCATCTCCCTACACCTTTAGGATAAACTGTGTAGGGAGGAGCACCATCACCCGGAGGCAGAACAGTTGGTACGGCTCTTTTACTATTCAGATAAAGTGGAGGTGGTGGTGCTCTTCCATATAGAGGAGGATGAGGAGGAGGATCAGTCCCACCGCTTCCATGTTTCGGAGGAAGGTGAGGTGGTGACAGTGAGACTCCTCTTCCACGCATCGGCAGGGGTGGAGGGGGAAGAGGAGGAGGTGGAGGTGGTGATGTGCCACACATTTTGTGTACAAGATGTCAAGAACTGTCGGAACAACAACTTGGGATCACGAACTTACCAAAACATACGATTGAGATGACCAAAACAGAATCAAAAGATGATTCTTGATTGCTCTGATCTTCACCAGTTTGGATGAACGATCTTCATATAAACTAGAGAATAGGATGAAATTTTTCCCAAAAGTACAAGAGAGAACCTCAAGTCACAGAGACTTCTGAAAAAACGCAGTTGACTTTGGAGAAAAAGACTGTTTGAAACAATGTCAACGTGTGTGTCTTGATGATATATTTTCCAACATCTATTATTTACTCGATCAAAAATGAAATCGGAAACATTTCTTGAAACTTTATTAAAAAAAACATTTCTTGAACCTGAAGTTTAGAAAAGGAAAAAATACAGGCTCTGATTGGTATACACCGTGTAGTAATATCCAAACTAAACCGGTAGCGTACCAAGATAACATTAAGATAACTGGTTCGGCCGTTTGGGTGAGCAAATAAGTAAGTAATTTAAACTCCCAAGTCCCAACCAAAAGAATGGTGAAAGGCTCAACAAAGCATATACTGGGATCCCAAACCCTAGGCTAAAACTCACACCATTTTCTTGTGTAATCTGTAATCTCTATCTTTACTTGCGTCTGAAGAAAAATCTTTGTTCATTTCTCAGATAAACTACTTTTTGTTCGTACAGTGTACTTAGAGTTGACAATGCGTCGAACAACATGGACTTATATTACAAATATTCCGCCGCAACACTTAGAGTGGAATAGACGGAAGCACCTCATATGCAAGGAGATTAGTCGCTATAATCCTAGCATCTTATGTCTTCAAGCAAGTTCCGAGGTTTATTCTATCTTGGTCACGGTCTTAGTATTACAACAAGCTATTTTTGTCTCTTATTGAATGCTTGCTTGGTTATGTTATGGTTCATTTGAGGATTACTATCATGGTTAAAATGGCTTCTTTTCATTAATGAAGAAACAGGGTAACGGACTAGTGCTACACTATGCTGACGAACTTCTTTTAATTCTAGTTATATCTAACTGTGTATGTGTGTAGAAGGAGACGTTTGTCTGGCTCCATTATCATGTTTTTTTCATTCAATCTCACTGCAGGAAGTTGATCGCTTTGATGATCTAGATGGACTTCTTAAGAATAGGGGATTTCGAGGTGTTCACAAGGTATGTATGAGTCAAAACTGTTGGACCAGAATATGACCCTCAGGTGAGGTACCGATAAGCGTGAGCTAGCATGTGGGTTGCGATAAGCCCATCATAACAAAGGGAGCTGAAAGCCGAGCTGACGACTGGACCTGGGAGACATCATAGCAGAGGTCACGACAGAAAGTGAGCTAACACCTTAAGGGACTCGGTCAAGAGGAGCCTAAAGCGAGCTCCGTAATTGAAGCCAAAGATCTAGGAGAACAGTTGAAGGGTTGCCAACGAAACCTAGACTATATAAAGACGGAGAAGATAAAAGACAAGCCATCTCTTTCCATATATCAACTTTTGTACTAGATTAAAAGCATTACGTATTCTTTAATCATCACAAGATATATTCCTTTGTATTCATCATCTTTCAACTCATCAATAAAATCATATTCATTCTTCAAGTTTATTTACGGGATTCAGCCCACGATTCTCATTCATCTCTCTTGACCTAACCTAAATCTAAGAAGTGAAACCTTGTCTCTCACAATTGGCGCCGTCTGTGGGGACAAATAATCGAATCCCTTTCTCTAAAGCTTAAAGGATGAATCCATTAGATGGAACGAATCCATCTAACCCCGATCAATCGAACCAGAGCAATAGCTCACCGAACCGCACTGCTCCGGGGGCAAATAACCCGAGAGCCTCCGGAGGGACCAACTTTGGGTCCTCAGCCCTCAATAACCCATCGCATCAATCCGCTCCGAACCAAACGGAAGATCAGCTTTCTGAGATCCGTCGGATGATGCTCCAGTTAGTGGACAAAGCTCAAGAGACCGAGCGAACGGTGCAACAGTTAGCCGAACGGCAGCAACAGTTCGAAGAGATAACCAGATCTCAATCCGCAACGACCCAACCGTCCGTCCACCAGGGAAGAGGAGTCACTTTCCATGAACGGTTAGCCGACCCTTCCTTCCCTAGAGAGCGCCTGAACTTCTCCCCTGATAGCCCAGGTGCAGAAGGGCAGGAACCTGCTTTCCGAACGCCTCGCGCTAGGACAGCTCCTGCGTTTACCCCTCCTATCACCAGCACCATGGGGAGCAATGTAGCTACAACTAGCTCCATGCCTGATCGAAACACCGGTGGGAGCACCCGTTTGCCTCCACCGCCACCTCCTTCCGGGTCTGGAGCAGGAACCAACATACCGTCCGGGGCCAGAACATCAGCTTCAGTGTTTCAAGCTAGGGTTTCAACCCCAAGCACAGACGAATACCAAAGAACGGATGCTGATCCTGCAGCTCTCCGCACTAACCTCGCTCGGAGCCTAAGGACCAATGAGCGACCTATTTCGCCAGCTAGCTGGGAAGACGACCGAGCTCGGTCTCACCAGGAACCTGCTCGCCGAGTATCTGATAATGACCCAAATGTCCTTCCCTTCGAGGGACCTGACGCAATTCGCAGGTACATGGAGCGAACCCACGCAGCTCTCCAGAAATTGGGAGCTCAAGTTCACAAGGTAACGAGCTCAGCTCCCGAAATCGAGAGCTTAATTGAGGAGACTCGTGGAACTCCGTTCACCGATAGAATTGCCAACTCTTACATAAGAGATACTCGAAAAATTAAAATTCCTGAATACGATGGGAACGCAGACCCAAAGGCCTATTTAAGAGCCTTCCGATTAGCTATCGTTAAAGCTCACTTCACAAAGGAAGAGTGTGATGCAGGATATTGCAGAACATTTGCCGAAAACCTGATCGGAACAGCCCTCGAATGGTTCTCCAGCCTCGAGCCGAACTCTATAGACAGTTTCGATCAATTGGCTAACGCCTTTATGAAGCAATATTCAACTCACATCCTGAAACAAGCGTCTGAGGCTGACCTCTGGAAGATCAGACAAGGACTGGAAGACTCACTGCGAGTCTACATCGAAAAGTTCAGAGCAGTAAGAACTAAACTCTCGAATCCCAACGATCAGGTAGCCATTGAGGCTCTTAGGAGAGGTCTCTGGTATAAATCAGGTTTCTTCTCGGAGCTAACGCTAAATCCCCCTCCAACCATCGATGACGCCCTCCATAAGGCCTCTAGATACATTACCTTGGAGGAGGAAATGGCAGCATTAGATAAGCTCCACAGAAAACCCCAGAGTCACCCGAAAGGCGAAGCCTCCGATGGAAAGGGACCTCACAAAAGAGGTAGCTCCCGAAATAATCAGACCCAGGGAGAACATTCTTACGTAGTCGAGGAAGACAAGGAAGAAAAACCTGTCGCCGCGACAGCTAAAGCCCCCTGGTCCAAAGGTTATGACGAGAGCAAACATTGCTCTTACCACGATCGAAAGGGACATTCAACCGAAGAATGTTGGGACCTCCAACGACAACTGGCTGCTAAATTCGCAGCCGGAGAAATAAAAGATGTGGACCTCAAAAAGCCACAACCTTATCAGAAGAGAGGTCCCAGAGATAGCTCTCCGAAACGCGAGAGGTCACCTGAAAAAGAAACAGACTCACCACCCCCAGCTCCCAAAAAGAGAGTCGAGATGATCCTTGGAAAGTTTCCACAAGGAAAAAGCCTACAAATCGAGGCCCTCTTGAGTAAACCACCTCCCCAATCGAGCCCTGGCTCAAGGATCGATTACATCCTTGGAGGGTCCGGTGTGTGTCAAGACTCCGTTAACTCTATTAAAAGTCACGTACGGAAAGCTGTGTCAAACACTCAGTCCAAACCGACCAAGCCTGAGTCTAACACTAAGATCTCTTTCTGGGAGAGCGAGACATTAGACCTCGATAGACCTCACGACGATGCCCTTGTCATAACATTAAATATAGCAGGGTACGAGGTACCTAAGCTCATGATCGACACCGGAAGCTCCGTCGATCTTATTTTCTACAACGCACTAAAGGGAATGGAAATAGACGACTACGAAATTGTCGACCAGAAATCCAACCTCGTAGGTTTCTCAGGTGAAACAGCCACCTCATTGGGAACAATTAAGCTCCCAATTATAGCTGGCGGAGTCATGAAAATGACCAACTTCATAATTGTCGACAAACCATCCCCTTTCCACGCAATCCTCGGAAGGCCTTGGATTCATAAGATGAAAGCAGTAGCTTCAACTTATCACCAATGCGTGAAATTTCCAACAACCAACGGAATAGCTACCATACACGGTAGCCAAAAGATTTCAAGGATCTGTTACCTGGGAGGATTCGAAATCATAAAAGAATCCCCCCAATAGCAATTACAGATCCAGGAGAGTCGCGAAATGCAACGAAATATCCGAGGTCCCCCTAAGAACCTCACCGAAAAAGTTAGCATCGACGACTCAAACCCTGAGAAACAGGTGAGCATCGGATCCGAGCTACCTCTCGAAACCAAAAAGGAGCTCGTCGAATTCCTAAAACAGAATATCAAAACTTTCGCATGGACCACCAGCGACATGAAAGGCATAGATGCAAATGTCACCACTCATAAGCTCAATGTAGACCCTACTTTTAAACCGATCAAACAGAAACGTCGTAAGCTAGGTCTAGAAAAAGCCCAAGCTGTCAACGACGAGGTCGATCGACTAACAAAGGCCGGGTCCATCCGAGAGGTACAATACCCCGATTGGCTAGCTAACCCAGTGGTAGTAAAAAAGAAGAATGGGAAATGGAGAATCTGTGTAGACTTCACCGATTTAAACAAAGCCTGTCCTAAGGACAGCTTCCCGTTACCTCATATCGATCGTTTGGTCGAAGCAACGGCTGGACACCAGCTCTTGTCCTTTATGGATGCCTTTTCAGGATATAACCAGATTATGATGGATCCTGAGGATCAAGAGAAAACCGCATTCATAACTGAACGAGGAACCTATTGTTACAAGGTCATGCCGTTTGGTTTGAAAAACGCGGGAGCTACCTATCAAAGGTTAGTAAATAAAATGTTCGCTGGACAACTCGGAAAAACCATGGAAGTCTACATCGACGACATGTTAGTCAAATCCTCAAAGGGGGAGGACCACATCTCCCATCTAAGAGAATGTTTCGAAATCCTCAACAAATACGACATGAAGCTAAACCCAGCTAAGTGTACCTTCGGAGTACCTTCCGGCGAATTCCTAGGTTACCTCGTAACCGAAAGAGGCATCGAAGCCAACCCGAAACAAATAGCGACATTCCTAGAAATGCCATCACCTAAAACGACCAGAGAGGTACAAAGATTGACCGGACGGATCGCAGCACTAAATCGATTCATCTCCAGGTCCACCGATAAATGCCTTCCATTCTATAAACTTCTGAAAAATAATAAGAAGTTCTTATGGGATGAAAAGTGCGAAGAAGCCTTCAGACAGCTGAAGGCTTACCTCTCGGAACCTCCGATACTATCCAAACCTGTAGTAGGAGAACCACTGTACCTGTACCTCGCCGTGTCGGCAGCTGCAGTCAGCGGAGTGCTAGTACGAGAGGAACAAAACGAACAGAGACCTGTCTATTATACTAGCAAAAGCTTAATAGACGCCGAGACGAGATATCCCACCATGGAAAAACTAGCCCTAGCAGTCGTGACAGCCGCCAGGAAGCTGCGACCTTATTTCCAATCGCACTCGATCATCGTAATGACCTCACAACCATTACGGACGATTCTGCATAGTCCTAGCCAATCCGGACGATTAGCAAAATGGGCTATAGAGCTCAGCGAGTACGACATCGAGTACAGACCCCGAGCAGCAGCAAAAGCTCAGGTCCTCGCCGATTTCGTTATTGAGCTAGCATCCGGACATCTAGACCAGGAAACAGAGGCTCCGAAATGGAGCCTATACGTGGACGGAGCCTCGTCAAGGCAAGGCTCCGGTGTCGGTTTAAGACTAACCTCCTCAGCCGGAGAAACCATCGAACAATCCTATAGACTTGGATTTAACGCTTCCAACAACGAGGCCGAGTACGAAGCACTAATCGCTGGATTAAAGCTCGCCCTGAGCCTCGGAATTCGGGAGCTAAACGCCTACAGCGACTCGCAGCTGGTAGCTAGCCAGTTTCACGGGGAATACGAAACAAGGGACGAAAGAATGGGGGCATACCTCGAGGTCGTCCTAAACCTCACAAAGCAGTTTGACAAGTTCGAGCTAACGAGGATCCCACGAGGGGAGAACTCCTCAGCAGACGCGCTCGCCGCATTAGCTTCCACATCCGACCCTCTCGTAAAACGAATTATACCCGTGGAAGGAATCGAGAAGCCAAGTATCGACATAGCTACCAAGGCTGAGATGGATAGCAAACCAAAGGAAAAAATAGAGGATAACAGCCTCCCGACGGTAGCTACCCAAGTTTTCACGACATTCTGGTTCCCGAAAACTAGAACACGCAGCTTCAGAAAGCACACCTCCAGGAAAGCAACCCAG
Organism: Brassica napus; assembly: GCF_020379485.1. Classification (NCBI taxonomy): domain Eukaryota; kingdom Viridiplantae; phylum Streptophyta; class Magnoliopsida; order Brassicales; family Brassicaceae; genus Brassica; species Brassica napus. The sequence continues at coordinate 34,312,853 of NC_063449.1, read as the reverse complement.
AACCCGGAAAACAACGACAAAAGTGAAGGTACTCACCGAAGTTCAGACTCCCTAGAGCCTAACTCTACGAGTACCTCCGGGGGCACCATCCAGACCTCGGAGCCACTTGTCTATAAAATCCAAACAAGAAGCCGCACCGCTCTTAAAAACGCATCTAGGAACGCTACACAAACCACAGGGGATAACGAGGAAATTGGAGATATTCCTCAGAACCCAGAACCTACTCCAACAAATATCTCCGGGGGCACCACGGCACCAGGTCCCGAACAGGAATCTCCCTCCTCTCTTCACAACAAAGTTGTAGGAAGAGAAGACTGGAGAATACCGATCATGGATTACATCCTAGAGGGAAAAATTCCACCCAACAAGTGGGAGGCTCGAAAACTCAAAGCTTTAGCAGCAAGATACTGTATAATCGAGTCAGCCCTCCACAAACGAAGTGTCTCCGGACCTTACCTAAAATGCGTTCACGGCCTAGTAGCTATGAAACTCATGAAGGAAATGCACGACGGTTCCTGTGGAAACCATTCCGGAGGCAGAGCCTTAGCCATCCGAATAAAAAGGCAAGGCTACTTCTGGCCTACCATTATCGCAGATTGTGAGGTCTACTCCTCATCGTGCGACAAATGCCAAAGGCATGCACCGATCATACACCAACCAGCGGAAAAGCTGTCTAACATATCAGCTCCCTACCCATTCATGAGGTGGTCTATGGACATTATAGGTCCATTAGTACCTTCAGGGAAAGGAAAGAAGTTACTAAACCTCCTGGTCCTAACCGACTACTTCACGAAATGGATTGAAGCTGAAGCTTTCCAACAAATAAACAGATTCGAGGTCGAAGGATTTGTTTGGAAAAACATCGTATGCAGGCATGGCGTCCCATACGAAATCGTAACCGACAATGGAGGACAGTTCATATCCCACGACTTCAAAAGTTTTTGCGATAAATGGAACATCCGCCTCACCTTCTCATCACCTCGGCGACCTCAAGGGAACGGACAGGCGGAGGCTGCCAACAAATCAGTTTTAGCAAACCTCAAGAAACGCCTAGGAGCCCAAAAGGAGCTTTGGTCGGAAAAACTACCCGAAGTACTATGGGCCTGCCGAACCACCCCACGAAAAGCTACAGAGGAAACTCCCTTCTCCTTAGCTTATGGGATGGAGGCTGTCGTCCCAGCAGAAACCACCGCAGGTAGCCTCAGACGGGAGCTCTGCACCTCAAATCCCGCAGCTAATAACCAGCTCCTGATGGATAGCCTCGACTTGATCGAGGAAAGACGAGACCAAGCCTTGCTTCGCATTCAAAATTATCAGCAAGCAATGGCACGACACTACAATTCCAAAGTAAGGCCCCGACAGTTCGCCGTAGGGGACCTAGTGCTTAGGAAAGTGTTCGAAGGAACAAAGGAACCGGGAGCTGGAAAGTTAGGAACCAACTGGGAAGGACCCTACCGAATTATCCACATAGTACGACCCGGAGTTTACAAACTCCAGAAGGTACGAACCGGGGTACCTGAAATCCGATCGTGGAATGCCACGAACCTCAAAAGATACTATCATTAGGTACCTAAAACCCCTGAACTACGTTTGGCTTGATCCCTTGACTGGGTACGTAGGCAGCTCCGTCATGAGTGCAGCCCCAACCTCTTCTCACCAACCTCCTCACCTAAGCCAAAGGGGCAGGTGTTACCAAGAACACTTAGCCTAAAAATAGTTACTGTGTAAATAATCTGAATCATGTATTCTCTGATATCTGATATTAATAAAACGATTGATTCAGTTTCATAAACATCAAAGGTCTTAAAACCCTCCAAGAAAATTTAGGTCCCCCTAAATCGGGACCTAAGCTCAACAATCTCGAATACATTCAGGTCCCTGAAAACCTGAACCTAAGGTCTTAAAATCCTTAATACACCCAGAGGTCTTAAAATCCTTAACATAAACTAAGGTCTTAAAATCCTTAACAATCAGCAAGGTCTTAAAATCCTTAACAATCAGCAAGGTCTTAAAATCCTTAACATAAACTAAGGTCTTAAAATCCTTAACAATCAGCAAGGTCTTAAAATCCTTAACAATCAGCAAGGTCCTAAAATCCTTAACAATCAACCAGGTCCTAAAATCCTAATCAAAACCAGAAGGTCTTGAAACCCTTATCAAAATCGAAAAGTCTTAAAATCCTAAAGAATCAGGAAAATCCCGAAATTCCTCAATTCCATCCGTTAAACTTCAAAGGCCTCGAAGTCCTTCGAATTAACTCAGGTCCCTATGAATCTAAATAAAGGTTCCTACGAACCTGAACAACCAGGTCCCAGAACCTTACGAATCGGACTCAGGTCCCCGAGCTAAAATCAAGAACTCCTCTTTAAGATTATCACGACCGAATATCCATTAAGCTAAATGCTTATCATAAATAAAGACTAAAGGTCCTAATCCGACTCAACGATGACGGCACACAACTCATCTGAGATTCGCAATCACTATAATTAAATGAAACGAGGTTAAGTTCAAAAACTTAAAACAGAAATAATAGCCACGATTTAAACATAAGAAAGGGTTTAAAAACCTCCCCAGGCTATTGAAATCCAGCAAGCGTTAAGGTTTAAAGGCCTCCTCAGGCACTAAGTCACGAAACATAACGAAACAAAGCCCTTAGGCCGAAGTCTTAAAAACACAAAACATAAAGTTAAAAGAGCCGTAGCTCTCAATCTTCCTTCTCTTCCTGAATCGGATCACCAGCACCGGCAGGAACTCCCTCATCGATCACATTGCCGTCACCTCCTATTGCTGCCTCGACTGGAGCTAAGTCAGGAGCCATCAAACCCAAATTAGAGCCATACTCCCCAGAAAAGGATGGATTAAACATGTTAATCTCGAAAGTACCTGAACTCTCCGAGATCTGGGGAAGAGGAAGCTTGCTGACCGAGAAGTCAGAGACTTGAGCCTTCTCATACGCAGTTGTCGCTTCTGGTAATAAGGCCACCAATTGGTTGTACTCCTCTTCAACGCTTTGGATCTTGTTGTTCAGGATATCCTTCAAGAGGTCGACATTAGCTTGGAGCTCCTGAGCGTACACCAAAGCGTCGAACTCATCTTTCTTCCTAGCAAACTTCTCCTTAACACAGACCAGGATCTTGCCGTAAGCTTCGGCGACTTCTTTCTTCCCTTCCCTGACAGCCAGCTTGACTTCAGCTTCCTTGTTCTTCTGGCTATCACGGGATGAGGCAATGAGCTCACGTACTTGATGCTCAGCTATCTTTCGAGCAGCCTCTAAATCATTGATCCTCCTGCTCTTCACCTGGATATCGAGCTTTTGACTCTCGATCTCTCCTTGCTGAGCATCGGCCTTCGAGCCTAGCCTCGTCACTTCGGCTTCGAGTTCAGAAATTCGAACCCGGGCTTGGTCAAGATCGGTTTTGGCTGCCTTAACCATCTCGGTAACCTCAGCAAGTTCACCAGCATTGGGGGCAGCACACAGAGCATTCTCAAACCTGAGCTGGGCCCTGTTAACAGCCCCAACCAACTGCAATAAATCCAAAGAAAATATATATGTATATCATCGTCTCCAAAGAATGTAAACAAATAAAGAGAGAGAAGTTACCTTGAAAACCGAACGGAGGCGTGGAGAAAGTGGAAGGCTAGCAGTTAATGTTCACCGCTTTATATCCCATCACCTCTCGAGATTCGGAAAAGTCATTTCAAACCCTCTCCATCTGAACCATAGATTCTGCCAAACGTAATAAAGACCGTTAGATCGAGTAAGCTGAATCTAAATAGGATAAGAACTAATCATTATCTTAACGAAAAGATAAGATCGATAGCTAGATTCTAGCTTCCGAGACAAAGGATTTTATTCGGAAGCTGGGGGCAACTGTTGGACCCGAATATGACCCTCAGGTGAGGTACCGATAAGCGTGAGCTAGCATGTGGGTTGCGATAAGCCCATCATAACAAAGGGAGCTGAAAGCCGAGCTGACGACTGGACCTGGGAGACATCATAGCAGAGGTCACGACAGAAAGTGAGCTAACACCTTAAGGGACTCGGTCAAGAGGAGCCTAAAGCGAGCTCCGTAATTGAAGCCAAAGATCTAGGAGAACAGTTGAAGGGTTGCCAACGAAACCTAGACTATATAAAGACGGAGAAGATAAAAGACAAGCCATCTCTTTCCATATATCAACTTTTGTACTAGATTAAAAGCATTACGTATTCTTTAATCATCACAAGATATATTCCTTTGTATTCATCATCTTTCAACTCATCAATAAAATCATATTCATTCTTCAAGTTTATTTACGGGATTCAGCCCACGATTCTCATTCATCTCTCTTGACCTAACCTAAATCTAAGAAGTGAAACCTTGTCTCTCACAAAAACGACACAATGTTGTCTACAGTTCGGTGCTAATTTTTTGAATTTCTAAAAGTGATGGGTTTTTTTTTTCTGGCCAAGAAGAAAGTGATGGTTTTTCTATATTCTTGAAAGAGAAACAGTAAGTTCATACATATTTCCATTTAGGTTTATTTTGTGTGTGGTTGGAACTTGGAAGTTAGGAATCTAGCCATTTGAACTGTTGAGAGGGAACACCCTCCCTCTGGTAAAGTGTGCAGAAGGTGAAGTGAACTCTATTTATTCTTTTTTTTTTCATTCTGGACAGTTGGATACACAACTCCATGATCCAGGGAAATTTCTGGTCAGTCTGAACTTGATACAAAGGAGAGTTCATATAGAAACACCATTATGCATTTAGGTAATTGGAAATTCGTCAAAATGCTTGGTTGCTCTGATTGCCTTTTCTGTTCATCTGATGAACTGATAAGATCACTTATTTCTCTCCTGTTATATCAGTTTAGTCCCAAGTAAATAAATTTCCCGTTTTTCAGTGCATCACAAACCAATGAATAGAGCCAAGACGAACTACAGCTTGCAACTGGTGGTCAAGCAACTACTCATGTCCAACATTAACTAAAGCTTAAAACAGTGCATATACTGAAGTTCCTGTGCGTATTCGTTTCTTGTTCTCTACTTCTTGAGGTATTTGATTTACGAATAAGTCTTTTCAGTCTGGAAACTTGGCTGGATGAATGGAAAATAGTGGAAATTTGCCTTACAGGAAAACTAAGTTAAATCTTCCGTACCTGACAAATAGAAAAAATAACCAAAGGAACATAAACAGTTTTTTTTTTTTTTTTTTTTTGATTACTAATACACACACGCTTTTATTGGTAAGTACTAATTAGTACCTAACTCAACCACCTTTACCAAATGTTCTGTTAAAGTTAATATACCAAACGTTTATGTTTCAGGACGTGTACCTATCAGAAGCTATAACCCATTTTCCTACAATAAGTAACTGATGTAAGAGACGTTACGTAAAATTTTTTTCGATCAGTTCATTCCCAATTAAGCTCATTTCCAGTGTCATCTGATGCTAGATTAAGTGAAAGACCACACGGTACTCTCAAACAGAGTCGTAAGCATTTTCTCCATGTGTATGAGCAACATTGGGTAACGCATCTATTTAAATCACTCTCTGTGTTCTCTTTGGCTTCATCAACATTCCGACAAGAAAAAAAGAAAAAGATCGTTATGACAGTCAACGCAGAAAACATCATTCCGACAAGAACGCATGTCTTGATCTTCCCATTTCCGGCACAAGGTCACATGATTCCCCTCTTCGACCTCACCCACCGTCTCGCTATCCGCGGCGGCTCCGCCTTAAAAATCACCGTCTTAGTCACTCCAAAGAACCTTCCTTTCCTCTCTCCTCTCCTCTCCGCCGGTCTCAACATCGAAGCTCTCACCCTCCCTTTCCCCTCTCACCCTTCAATCCCCTCCGGCATCGAAAACGTCCAAGACCTACCTCCTTCCGGCTTCCCCACCATGATCCACGCGCTCGGTGGTCTCCACGCGCCGCTTCTCTCTTGGATCACGACTCACCCTTCTCCTCCTGTAGCCATCGTCTCTGACTTCTTCCTAGGATGGACTCAACACCTCGGGATCCCTCGTGTCGAGTTCTCTCCTTCCGCCGCCGTCACTTGCTGCATCCTCAACACTCTTTGGATCGAGATGCCAACCATCGGAGGCGATGATGAGATTCTCGAGTTTACCAAGATCCCGAACTCTTGGAGATACTCTTGGTCTCAGATCTCTTCGATCTACCTAAGCTATGTTGATGGAGACAAAGCTTGGGAGTTCATAAGAGACTCGTTCAGAGACAACGCGGCGAGTTGGGGACTCGTCGTGAACTCTTTCGCCGACATGGAAAGTGTTTACCTCGCACACCTGAAGAAAGAGATGGGCCATGATCGTGTATGGGCCGTAGGCCCAGTTCTTCCGGTGTCCCTGGGTGATCGTGGTGGTCGGACATCAGTTTCTGTCGATCACATGATGTCGTGGCTAGACGCACGTGCGGATAACAACGTGGTTTATGTGTGCTTCGGAAGTCAAGTTCTGTTGACTGAAGAGCAGACTCTCGCTCTCGCTTCTGCGCTTGAGAAAAGCGGCGTGCATTTCGTTTGGGCCGTCAAGGAGCCCGTGGAGAGAGATTCGTCACGTGGCAACATCCTGGATGGTTTTGAAGATCGTGTGGCTGGGAGGGGTCTGGTGATCAGAGGATGGGCCCCACAAGTGGCTGTCCTACAGCACAGAGCCGTGGGAGCGTTTCTAACGCATTGCGGTTGGAACTCAGTGGTGGAGGCGGTTGTCGCCGGCGTTCTGATGCTGACGTGGCCGATGCGAGCGGACCAGTATACAGACGCGACTCTGGTGGTGGACGAGTTGAAAGTGGGCGTTCGTGCCTGTGAAGGACCAGACACAGTGCCTGACCCGGTGGAGTTAGCTAGAGTTTTTGTTGATTCCGTCCCCGGGAAGCAAACGCAGAGGATACGAGCCATGAAGCTGAGGGAAGCAGCGTTGGATGCGATCGTTAACCAAGAACGTGGAAGCTCGGTTAAGGATATGGATGGATTCATCGAACAAATCGTTAGCTTAGGACAAAAGAAATGATGCAATCTATGAGAGTGTACTCTGTTTTTTTTTTTTTTTTTTGTCGAAGTGTACTCTGTTTAATTGTCGTAAGATGATAATAAAAGGAAAATTGGAGCCTATAACCAAAAAAAACCGTAACACCCACTAGCCATTTTCTCTAACAGTCCTATACACGCCAGTTAAATATATGTATTCTCATATCTTGCATTTCTGAATATAATATTAATATTTTTTAAAAAATTAAGTTAAAATCCAAATTTATATATTATTAGAGATGTAAAACTATCTGAGTTAAATTTTAGAATAATATTTCAACATCATATATTTTTAAAATTTTAAACAGATATGGAAAAAACTTAAAATTTTCAAAATTGTTTGATTGAATTAGTACCCGTGAATGAGTATTATAAACCTAATTAATTACATTGAATAGTCAGTTTTATATTTATTTTGAAACAAAAAGTATCCAAATTTTAAATACTTTAACAAACCCTATAATAATTTTGGTTAGAAAAATTATAAATTTTACTTTTAATTATAAAAGTATCATTAATCGAACCCAATCCCAACATATGAAACTCAAATGAAAACTAAACTTGAAATCCAAAAATTTGAATAGCTAAAAGAAGTGGGTCAAACTGGACGGGGGTTGATCGTGTCGGGTCAAGTATAATTCGACCCGAAAAAGAATGACGTTGTTCGTTTCCTTATCTTCTTCGATTCTCTTAACATTCCCTTCCCTCTATCACACATCCACACAACAAAAATAAATGACTCTCACCGTGAGCAGCGGTGGCGGAGTCTCTAGGCTCCACTCCATAGACCTCACCGATTCTTACCGTAATCCCTTCTCCACCTTCAAACTCATAAACTTCCCTTATCCATCAAGAACTCGTCTTCACGTGGTCTCCGCCTCCAAAAAAGCCTCCTCCCAAACCGGTCGGTTCGACAGCAAAAAGCGCCGAACCCTCGTCCCGACAACAACAACCAAGGAACAGCCGGAAGAAAGCATCAACGACGACGACACAGCACCGTCTCAGATCGAATTTGCCGACGACGAAGATAGGTTTGCGGTGAATACACGCTTCAGAGGCGATCCCAAAGACGCTCCCAAGTTCTCGATAAAGGATCTTCCCGGGCTTGAACCTGATCCATTCGAAGGTCCTCAGTGGGATGGTTTAGGTTTCTTCGTTCAGTACTTGTGGGCTTTCGGCATCGTTTTCGCGGTATATTTCAACCGCTCGAATTCTCGAGATTGTAATTTCGTTTAAAGCGGTTGTAACGTTTTAAATTGTCGTTACAGTTAATCTCCGGTGGAATTGCGGCGGGGACGTATAACGAAGGTGCGACGGACTTCAAGGAGACGCCTGTTTACAAGGAGGCGATGGAGTCTCGTGACCTTCTTGACGAAGCAGAGGGTTCGAACTCGGAAGATGTGTTTGAGTCCAATCCGACAGAAGTCGCGCCTAGTTTGGAGTAGTTTTAGTTCAGTGTTTTGTTAAAGCTATAATTCGAAGTTGATCATGAGCTTCTTGTGTTCATATAATGTTACAGAATCAAAGCGAAAAAAAGCGATTATTAAATAAGAATGTTGTGTTTTTAGTTGTTTTGTTTTCTTGATTTCATTTCAAGAACTGTAAACGTTAAGAAACATAGCAAAAAAATCTATAGTAAAATGTAATTAAGATGGTAGTTTCAGATGAGGAGAGATCCAGGTAGGATCGTTGCGAGTGCTGGGATGATTAGCTGAATCTCAGACCATAACCTAGCCCCCATGAAGCTGGTGTGTCTTGATGCTACTTGAGCCACTGGGTTTGCTGATGAAGTAAAACGAGATCAGTGGCAATTCTTGTTGATATGTTATGCCTTTTATGTTTAGTTTAGGTGCAGATGGTGAAAACTTTGGGGGAAAGTGGCTTATTCGCAACAGAGTTGTTCTTTGCACCTGGCGAGACTTGAGAACCTGTTGAGCCAGAGTTATTTTTTGTGAGGAAATTATGTACCCGGGGAGGAGGAGCAAGAGGATGAATTGGCTGGAATGTTGCAAAGCTTGGCAGCTGTAGATCAAGAGACAGAGACAAGTTGGTTCATGGCTATAGATCTTGTTTAAGCCGTCACAACAAGGGTTAGCGGGGAGCTGGACAAGCCTTGCACGAATGGACCACACGGAGCCAAGGAAAGAAGAATGGAGGCACGTGTAGTAGCTGTGGTTCCTGGGACTTGAGCGAGAAGCAGTTGTAGAAAGACTGGATCAAGAGATTAAGAGAGTGAAAAGAGAATAGAAGAAGCCATTTTGCTTGGAGAATAAGTTTCTTTCTTCTTTTGTTGGAGAGAAAGTAGTGGTTCTTTTGAGTATTAAAGGTCGGAATCAATTGGTTTGGTGTGAGTGTGAGACTGTGGAAATGTATTGTTATTGCTCAGATGATATGTGTTACTCTTGTTGCAATACTTTATTTCTTCATGTTCGTGTCTCGTTCAGTGTTTCCCACTTTATTCACAAATGATGATAAAAATAAAACATTCAACCAAGTCGTTGTAGTATAGTGGTGAGTATTCCCGCCTGTCACGCGGGTGACCCGGGTTCGATCCCCGGCAACGGCGTAACTTTTGTATTTTTTTTGTTTTCAGTCCATCAATTTTCAGGTTTGTAGTGTTTTAGACTTTTAGTCCCTTTCTTCCTTATATTCACAACCGAAGCCCAGATAAAGTAAATTCCGACAAACACAACCCGCTTCAAAGTTACTTCCGCTCCGTTCTTAAACCCTCCGGGGAATATCCGGTTGGAAACCTCTCCGCCTCTCACATTCTATGAATCAATGTAGGGTGGAGGTCAGTTCCCTTTCTCGCTCCCTAAAACCTCTCGCTCAAAGTCTTGATTTAGTAAGCAATTCATTGGATTGTTCTATAGTTATCTTGACTCACACTCACACATAAACAATTTCTTCTCCTTGCTCGGGTTTAAGTCTTTTTTTCTTTTGTTGGTACTTGACAGGTAATCAGGTATGAAGAGCATGGAGCTTCTTATAAGTTATATCCAGAGGAATGCTCTTAAAAGCTGATTCCCATGGTGCGTATTCCATGGCCAAGATGATAAGAACCTTTGGAGACAGTCAGAAGGTTAGGTTTGTGATCCCCTATATATTATTTGTGAAACATTACGACTTATTTTCGTAACCGCGTGTCATCATTCTTAGAACTATTAGAGAAATATGTTGGTCCATCTAATTATATAATAAACTTTTTATTAAACTAATCATAAATTCATTATTAATGTCATTTATTATTTCTTTAAATAAAGATTACGGAATTGCTTAATGTGGCTAAAATGTATATGACAATTAATGATTTTGAATAATAAAGATCTGATAAAAAAATAATGTATCTTCTATCAAATTTGTTTAATTTTAAACTATTAAAATAATTAAAAAAATCACAATAACCATATTATAAAAATTTATATTTTTCTTTATATGTTATATTTTGAATTTTAAAAAATGACTATAAATTACTAAAACTGTTAAAAGTCTCACATTCAAATTTTGCGATCCATGGTTTAAAATTTTTGTTATGACAAAATACAAATGATTACAAAATCATATAAATAAAAGTTTAATTTAATTAATCATTAAGATTTAAAATATATATGTATATATATAATTCTAAATTAAACTATAAACTATATTGAATAAATAAATATTTTAATTTCAAAATTTACTTTGAATAATTTTTTTTGATTAAAGTTTTGAACTAACATTGATAATTTTTTTTTTAAATTATAAATTACTAAAATTATTAATCGCACAATGAAAATTTTGTTATCAGTAATTTAAAGTTTTTGCTATTAAAGATACATATGATCAAAAAAACATATGAGTAGAAAGCATCATTTAATAGACATTAATATTAAAAATATACTATGTATGTTAATATCATTTAAATTTAATTACCTATCCTATCAAATTTTTTAAAAAATTGTTTGGATTAATAAAATTGATTTATACGTTCGCACCAATTTAATTATATATGTAATAGTTACTGACTTTTAATTATTCAATATATATTTATTATTTCATAATATGTAAGAACATATAATACATAAAATAATTTTTATATATAATATTTATTTCGCGTAAGGCGCAGATCTTAATCTAGTTTTTATTATTCAGGCGAGCCTATGCATATATTTAACTAGAAAAACCACCTCTTTATGTGAACCTCTTGAATTTGCTTGGGCATTGTATATAGTTTTTTTATGGTTAGGTTTTCAACTAGTCCTATTTTTCTGTTCTGTCGTAAAAAAAGTACTTCTCTTATAGCATATACTAATAAATAATAACACTATAAACTAAGTACAATAGTTGCCACGACCAATTTAATTCGGTTGGTTGTTAAATAATTTAATCACATGCGTTAAGCAAAAGGTTATCTCCAAAAACAAATGACTGGAAGAGAAAAGTTTCCATGTGCAAAAGTTTCCATGTGCAACTAGAGGAATTTTTCCTATTTGTTTTTGAAGGAATTTTTTAAAAAAGTGTTTATAATTTGAAGAATCTTATTAAAAAAAGGAAATTGCACTGTATAATAAACAAAAAAATTATAATTCACCATCTAACTAAAAAATATGTTGACCATGATATTCAACATATTTTCTATCATATTTGCCAAAATATCTTTTTAGAGTCACCGATGCAATCGTTTTGTGTTTTTTTTTTCTCTTTTCTTCCATTAATTTTTTTCTCCTCTCGAATCTTTGATTCTCGCAAACATATTTTTGATTTTTTTATTATGGTTTTGCTTTTGTAAGCAAAATTGGAAATATGATTGCATCAGGCTGATTTCAACTATTATTCAGATCTAATGGTGGTGAAGGTTAACGATGATGAACCGGATGCAGATCAACTGATCAGAAAAAGAATAAGAGATGAAGAAGATAGCTTGCCAACAATATATGGTAGTAAGTAATAATGACAGTGAGCTGGCGAATGAGTGTCACTACTTCTGAAAAGAGGAAAAGATAAAGAAGATGAGTTCATAGACTATACTATATTGGGTATAAAAAAACTATAGTATAGTATATTTTGTTTAGTACTGTAACTTTCTATGTAAAGTTACTATACTATTTAATATACAGTATTATGTTTTTTACGTATTTCTATATTATTTCTTTTAAATTAAACAATCGGTTTTGTTTCTCTTCTATGTCATTTTTTGTATTTTTTCTTGGGATATAAAATTTGTTTTGTTCCAATGTTAGAAGATGTTATGTATGAATGTTAGGATCATATGTAGTTCAAAGATGTTATTTTCATCAACAAATGCTCTTATTTTTTTTTATACTATTTTACGTATGATGCTCTACTAACGTAAATAGAACATATATTTATATACTATTTTATATAAGATCCATACTAGGTATTATTTATTGAACAAATAAATGTGATTTCAAATGTAATTTATAGATTTTATTTGGGTTTACAGGATCCTACCTAGGGTTTAGATTTACTAAGTAGGGATTTGGGTATAGGAGGGTTCGGTGATTCATTATTTACGTATGTTGTGTTACATCTAATATTATATTTGCATTATCTATAGGATTATGTTCTATTTGAAGTTACTTATTATACTGTATATTTGTTTTCCATTCTGTTTGAAAGTGTGTTGTCTTTTTCTGCATATGGTAAATAAATTGGTGACGTTACCTTCTGCTGATGATTTGATGGTAAATAGTTTATAGGCCACTCATGTCCATACCAGGGAATTTAAACACGTGATTTGGTGAAAATGGAATATTTGTATCAACTAGTTTCCACATGTTTTTATTGAATACTGTGAAACCATATGCGATTATTAGAACTGTAGCGTGTCTTATGTAATATATCTTCTAGTAAATAGTATACATCTATACATGTATTTACCATCTGAAACGCAGAGGAGATGACTATACCATGTGAAACACAGACGTCATCTCGCTTCACCGACAGGAAACTTGTACTTAAAAAGGGCAAAATTGGACATTTATTGGGCTAATTGTCATCGACTTAATTATGTCAAAATCACCAGTATATTCTTCATTTCCCTTTGTGTTTTGTATATAAACCAAATTCTCCTTTAAAAAAATATATTCTTCTTTTTTTTGTCGACATTATAAAAATATCTTACAGAAGCAGTTATTGATCTCAGGCAATTTACTCGTTGCTCTCTATTTGAGCGTGTGCGTGTTTGGTAAATCGACCTTCTCCGTCTCCCAAACGTTAGATGAAAACGTGTAGTAGTAGTTTGTCACATTCGATATTATCCAATAACGGTTATCCACGTGTCATCAATCCGGTCTCTTCTCTCATCCTCTGGACGGCAAGAATCGCCGACGTGCCCCTAAAATATCGGATTCTCCCAATGTATTTGTTTATTTTTGGATTTGTTTGAATCTCGGTTCCTGGGTCTCTGTGTTTTCCTTTTTTTAATCTGATTTTCCATTGCGATTTGGTCAAAGTCTCTCGAATCAACAACGAATCCATCGGAATTTCTATTCAGGTGGATATAACTTTTCTCGTTGTCGTTTTCCTGGAAAATTTTGGCGGATATCGGAGAGAAATCGCCGAATCAGATTATTTTTTCTCTAAAATCTGAGTTAGGATTTATAAATAAAAGTGATGCAACGGATCGTAGATAACGCCCTCGCTGTCACCAAAGAGTGAGTCCATTTCTCTTATTGTGACCATCTCTGAGTTCGTTATATTGTTTAAATATCTCGTAATCGGAGGAGCTTTCTAATCCGATTTCTCATTAGAAATTTCATTGCTAGATTATGTTCAGTCACATTTGTTGATGGATGATTATGTATTTGTCTTGTAGTGCAGGTCAGTGAAAACTGTTACATATGAGTCTTTGAACAACATTGCTAGATGCATTAACGGAGTCTCCGCTCTTCTCTTGACGCTTCTCCCCGGGAAGGCTAATATTCTCGAAGGTCTCCATGGCTGGGAGCTCAGGCCCACTTTCCGTGGACCACGCTTGCCACGCTGGATGCACAAGTACCACAATCATTTCTCAATCTTGTGCTTATGATGATGATGATGATGATTCTAATTTAACTCGACTTTTGATGGCAGTGGGGTTTCTTCTTTCAATCAATTCGTTCATGAGCTCTCTGTGGATTCCGATACTTCGAGCTCGGACTATTCCTCCGGAGAAGAGAGTGATGGCGCCCTCCCTGCTTCACCTTCTTCTCAAAGCTCACGCCTTTCTTGGGCCAGTGCTTCTGCAAATCCTGAAAGCCACTGGACTGAGTGGGTTACCTTCCTTCTCTGGTGGTTGATATTCCCTTTACGGATCTTGGTATGGATACCGCAGTACTTTCTTCGTTTGTTCTATAAGCGAAGTAGTACAAGAGCTCCTACGAGTCCAAGAAGGAACCAACGTTGTTCACCTAGGCCTCGTGTTAGCAAGACTATGTCGAGCAAAGACCATGATGTGCCCAACCGTGCTACTGATAGAAGACGCGGAGTCATTGAGGATCTTCATCTTGCTATTGAGATCTGTATAGAAGCTATTTTTGATTTTTTCCACAGGGCTACACATATGATCCTTTCTCCCTCGGAAGCTTTTGCGAAAATGTCGTCATGGTTCTCTTCTCGCAGTAACAGTCGGAAAGAAAGTCATGATGATGTTTTAGATGATGAACCTGTGCAGACTGCTACTTTAGGAGATACTGATCCATCTCTTACGGAAAGGCCCACGCGCTTATACAGCTCTATGAACACGGATACTCGAACATGTCAAGATGTCATAACAGAGCTGGGGTAACGGGGCAGCTTAGATGTCTTAATCTCTTTTTTTTTTCCTCTCTCGTTTAATTAATTTATCTCTTACATTTAATAGGTATCCTTACGAAGCTATTCGTGTTGTTACATCTGATGGATATGTTCTTCTTTTGGAAAGGATACCAAGGTATAACTTTATTTTTGATATAGTACGCTCACTTGTGTGCATCCTTTCTCTACCTTAAGCATGTGATCCCTGACTGTTTTTCTGGTCTTTGCAGACGTGATGCAAGGAAAGCTGTTTATCTACAGCATGGTATATTGGATTCTTCAATGGGGTGAGTCTCATGGTGTCTTCATCTTAGATCACTTGTAAAAGTCGCAAACTTCATTAAGCTGAATGGTTGAGGAAGTATTGTTTTCTATATCCACGTTACATGAAATTCTTTGCATAATTTGTTCTCCTCGTTCTTTTATTTATTTTTATCTGTGCGTTCTTCTTCAGATGGGTATCTAATGGAGTTGTCGGATCTCCAGCTTTTGCGGCGTATGACCAAGGTTCAAGCTTCATATTTTTCATAATCCAATCTTGTAAATCAGTTCACATACCAACTGCTTACACTCTTTTACTTCACAGGCTATGATGTTTTCTTGGGGAACTTTCGGGGTTTAGTGTCAAGAGATCATGTGAACAAGAACATATCCTCGAAAGAGTGAGTTCTTTATTTCAGTTTAGCTTCATATATTGTCTACTTGCTCTGGCTAGTTTCCTTATGATAGTAGAGACTGGGGAAAAGAACTGTTATGCCTGAGATATATGCTTGCAACCTAGTGTTGATTGGTGTTGATCAAAATGCAGATACTGGCGATACTCCATTAACGAGCATGGTACTGAGGATATCCCAGCGATGATAGAAAAAATCCACGAAATCAAAACTTCAGAACTGAAGCTCAGCCAGCCTAATATCGACGAGGAAATCAACCAGGAGGAGCCTTATAAGCTCTGTGCCATCTGTCATAGCCTAGGCGGTGCTGCAATTCTCATGTACGTCATCACTCGCAAAATCAAGGAGAAGCCACATCGACTCTCACGACTGATCCTACTTTCACCTGCTGGATTTCACGAAGACTCCAACTTAGGTTTCACAATTGTTGAGTACATATTCCTTTTTGTGAGTCCTGTATTGGCTCACATCGTGCCTGCCTTTTACATACCGACAAGGTTCTTCAGGATGCTTCTAAACAAGCTAGCACGTGACTTCCACAACTATCCTGCTCTTGGTGGACTGGTCCAAACCCTGATGAGTTATGTAGTTGGTGGAGACAGCTCGAACTGGGTTGGAGTATTAGGGACGCCTCACTACAACATGAACGATATGCCAGCTGTATCCTTCGGCGTTGCGAAACATCTTGCTCAGATCAAACACACTGGTAAGTTCAAGATGTTTGATTACGGGAGCAGGACAGCTAACATGGAGGTTTACGGCTCTCCTGAACCGCTTGATCTAGGGGAGTCTTACGAGTTCATCGATGTGCCTGTGGATTTAGTGGCGGGGAAGAAAGACAAGGTGATTCGGCCTTCCATGGTGAGGAAACACTACAAGGTGATGAGAGATGCAGGGGTTGATGTATCGTTTAATGAGTTTGAGTATGCTCACCTTGATTTCACATTCTCTCACCGGGAAGAGCTTTTGACGTATGTGATGTCGAGGCTTCTGCTTGTGGAAGTGACCCCAAGTGAGCAGAGGCAGAGCAGCCAGAAAGGTATGAAACTGAAGAAGAAGAAAAAGGAAGGTATCAGTAGTGTAAGTAGCTAGAAACCAAACCATGGCCAGTGTAGAGTCCGGTGTCATTGTATTGTGATGTTGTGTGTTTGAGCTTCATGTGTGTTTCCGTTGATCTCCCCCTGTAATAGTGTACATAGTGTAAACTGTGATCGCTTGATGAAATGATCTTGTTGTCAGAGATGTTTTTTTCAGGAATATAATATTTGTTTATAATATGATGGCGGTGGCGAGCTCAACAGTCTGGCGTGAGTTTTACTGCATATAGAAAATTTGTAGGAGAGAACCTTCTTAACGAAAGCTGTTGAACGCATAATCCTTCAGCTTTACCAGATAATCTACCAGCCGTCGTACTTGAAAATGGTATACGGTTTGAGTTAGGAGCAGGGGTTCCGACTGAGTCAACATGAGGGATATCAGATATTACGGAGACCTTGAAGGAAAAAAAGAAAAAAAAAAGAAAAAATGCTAAATCAGATCAACACCGGCCATTGAGCAGCTCTTAATATAGCCTTTCTTTTAATCGAATCACCACATCGGATACAAGAACATGGACGGTTCTGAAGGAAATGGAACCGAAGGCGAACTCCGTTATGAACGATCGATTCATATTGTGTCTTGTTTATCGTGTTTCCTTTTAGTTTAAAAGGACATCAATATAAAAGTAACTAGACCATTCGCGGATATGAATTTTCAGTTTTTAATTATTTATTTTATTAAATGATGTATTTGTAATATTCGTTCATATTATATTCATTAAGTAAATATTATTTTTTGCATCTTAAACTATCTATTTTTTTACGAATGTGTGATATCATATAAAAAATATAAAAAAATGAGTATAGAGTTCATTAGATAATTTTAAAAACAGAAATTTTTCTTCGTATGCGATATCATATAAATAATGATCCGCCCAGTTAACAAAAATCATGATTATTTTATGTGTAATTTTTTTTTGACCATTTTCTTAAAACTATATTAAATTTTACATATTTTAATTAGAATATTTTTAATATCTTTACTTTTTTATTTGAAATGCAACTCAATATTTTTTTAACAATTATAACAAAATATTTAAAAAATATTTTTAGAATTTGTTTGAAAAATATGAAAATTACATTTTAAATTAAAATTATCCTAAAATATGATAAGTTTTGATGTAAACGAAGACTCAAATTATGTCAAAAATAATGATATTCAATGATAATAACAATTTTAATTGATTATTTTTAAAAAAATACATTTACAAAAATATTGTTTGAAAGAAAATTCATTTATCTTTCAAATATAAAATGAAAATATTATAATTAAATAATAAAAAATATAAATAAAAACTATAAATTTAGCAAATGACAACTGAGTTATATCATGCTAAAATTTTCTTTCTAACAATTTATCAAATGACAAATGAGTTATGAGCAAATAATACCATATAATTTTTAAAAACATAGCCATTCTTAAATATTTTTTGAATAAATAATTATTTTTAAATTTAATCAACTGAAAATAATATCCGTACAATTGTGTGAGTCAAATTCTAGTTTTATTGATGCATGTTATATATTAGTGAGCATGTTTTAGGTAACATTTTAATGATGTACGTTTTTAAAAATCTCCATTATTAAAATTATGCACGTAAGGATAACTCATGAGTTTTTTTGGTTGATTAAATGACATTATGTCCAAATTTATTTAAGGATATTTCATTAAGGTAACTGAAAAAGACAAACAATAAAATAGGAAGTTTAAATTCATTTAAGCATATTTCATTAATGTAACTGAAAAGACAAGTAATAAATTAGGCAGTTTTATTCGTTTTAGGATATTTTATAAATGCAACTGAAAAAGACAAGCAAAAAAAAAGGAAATTTAATTAATAAAGTAAGAACATTTTCAAATGAGTACTTCTCTTTTAATAATATAGATTAAAACAGGGGGTTATTTACACTTAAAAACAATTTTAAGTTTTTTATAACGCAATAAAACAGTTTCTGCTCCTAGTACACTTTTTCTTAACTTTTCTTAACATATTTCATTCATTACTAACTAAAGTATAACTAGAATATAATTTATAGGACTCACTAATTTTTTATCTTTGTTTTCTACTCTTTTTTCTCAGATCTTGTTTTTTTTTCAGTTCATAAAATAAAAACACAATCTCATCTTTTTTTTTTCACAGCTTCTTTTCGCCGTGCTTCATGGTCCTCATCCGTGACTCTGATGAACCCCGGTTCGATTGCGGTTCGTCTTTTCTTTCGCCATGAATCAACACGACCAAGCTTCCTCCTCCACGTCATACCCCGCAACTCATCCG
The DNA here is from genome assembly GCF_020379485.1 of Brassica napus. Classification (NCBI taxonomy): domain Eukaryota; kingdom Viridiplantae; phylum Streptophyta; class Magnoliopsida; order Brassicales; family Brassicaceae; genus Brassica; species Brassica napus. The sequence continues at coordinate 34,294,007 of NC_063449.1, read as the reverse complement.
CCTCGCGCTGTGACAGTATGTCGTGGTGGGTGTGATGGTCGGAATCCACTACGGTGCGACACGGTGAAGCTCGGGCAACAATGAAGTTTTTTCCATATTTTTACATTTGGTCCTTTATTTTTTAGACTATTATTAATTTGGCCTAAACTATCAAATTCTTAGATACATCCCTTTTAACTGTCCAAAAACTTTTAATTATTTAATCCAGTCCTTACAATATGTAAATATGAATTTAAAATATAATATAACATATATGTACACAAAATTATTAAATGTCATAAATTGAGAAATGTACAAATGAATCGGAGTACATGTATCATTTTGTATAATATTGTACGCGTGGACAATAGAATATATGTGTACACGTTGAGAATATTGGACACACTGAGTAGCTTTCAAGTATCATTCAAAATGTGATTTTAGGTTTTGAGTTTTTAACTAGCCGATGTGATTTGCGGTTTTAGTGGAAAAACATGATTGTACAGTACTTGTTTTAATGATATACAATGTACACAAGTGAAGATGTGCACATCTATCTATATATATAAAGAAGAGTTCTCTTCACTTCTAGACCATCCACATAGGATGCCACATTAGAAAGTCGAAGGCTGTCGTCGCGCCACGTGTCCCTGAATTCAAAACACATCACTTTGTTAAATGAATATATCTCTTCGCATTTCCATACATACAGTAGTATGTAACTGACACTTTAATGCACATCAGTAAGCACTTATATGTATATAAAGAAATCCATCGCAACCACTACACGCAACCACTACATATCTTGACAATACTATAAGATCTTTTTAAAACAACTTTTAGTTATGGTTAAGAGATAAAACAGAGGAAAGACTGGACTTGCAGGCAGATAATGGAGTAACATAAGACGTCGTCGTCCTTGCTCAGTCACAAGCGCATCTAACATTACCAACGCCGTCTGACATCGGGTTCGTTCTGCTTATGTATCTTTAAAACATCCAAAAGTTGTTTTTTTTGGATCATTGAAAAGTATTCTTATTCAGAGATTATATGTTTGTTAGTATTGATTGTATAGGATGTTTAGGCATATATATTAAACAAGTATGTTTACAGATACAAAATAGTACTCGATTTCTGTTACATATTGTAATAGTGGATTAGACTAAAAAGAAAAAAATGTGCTTATAATATGTTTTAGTTTTTAGTTTGAAGGAAAAAAAAAATAATAATAAATAGATGTAGTGTATTATACGGAGATTATTATGATTTTGAAACTAAAACAAATATATAGGAAAATTGCACATTTTGGATGTGAGTGCAATTCATATTAACCGGGTTTAGTTTAGAGTGCAATATTATCCTCAAAAAAAATATTTAGATAGAAATTATATTTATATCCACAAACTAGATAATTTAAGTTTTATAAAAAAATTTAAATCTGTGTACATTAATTATTTTACTTAATTTTTTAAAAGTTATGTTTTGAACGTCAGAAATATTATTATCACTATTTTATAAATATATTCTTAATTTTAATATTTAAAGATTAGATGAAATAATTTATAAGAAATGTCTTCTTTTACTATCAATTTGAGATGTTAATATATTCATATTTTAGATTTACAAATAGTTTTAATACAAATATCGAAAAGTATATATAGTTATTCTATTAACTAAGTTGTACTATATCGTAATAAAATAATTTTAAAATAATAGTTAGTTTAATATGTATTTTGCTGATTTATAATATTTTTGTACATAATAAATATATGGTCGTATAAGTTCTGTTTGTGCATATATCCTATAGCCAGATTAAAATTTTATATAAGTATAAATATATAATCATCAAAGCATATTATTTCTCGGTTTATTTGGTGTGTTTTACATTTGCTTTAGTATATCTCAAGAAAATTACTGTCATAACATAAAACAAAAATAAATCCACAAATATAACATAAATATAAAAAAAAACAACAAGTACTAATAGTAGCAATGACATTGTCCTAAACAACTACAAAATTAATTTTTAGTGACTAAGATTACCTCAAAGTTAAAACTTTATTTTCCAGAGTATTAGATACTCTGACATAATAAAAGAATTATGGTAATTGAAAACTCAATCTCATTCTCTTAACATAATCACAATTACAACCAACTGAACATAGAAGAAAATTTACACAAAATTATATATTTTATAAAAAAACGATAAATTGAATTCCGCGCGATTCGCGCGGACCTGCCCTAGTAAACACATATAAACATGTACAAATGTACACATGTACATATGTACACATATACACATATACACGTATAAACATGTACAAATTTACACATGTATGCATTCCAGACCCTGATTATGCAGTTATGTATGCAAATACAATATTAACAATTAAATACTACTTAAATAATCTAAATTAACTAATTAAGATGCAATAATAACATCTAAGTACTCATATTGTACACGTATATCTATTTCATAGTGTACATATGTACATCAACTTCAAAGTGTACATGTGTACACTACATATGTTCGTTAGATATAAACAAAATGCATCACAATTGCATAGAATATCACAATTAAAATAATATTATCTGCTTAGATCACAATTATATATCATGTTTTTCCACTAAACCGCAAATCTCATTGTCTGGTTAAGAACCCAAAAACTTAAAATCACATTTTGAATGATACTTGAAAGATACTCAGTGTGTCACATATCGTGAACGTGTACACATATATTATAATGTCCCTGTGTACAATATTATACTAAACGATACATGTACACCAATTCATTTATACATTTCTCAAATTATGATATTAAATAATTTTAATGATTTTGAGTATAGTTGATAAAAAGATGTATTTAGAGGTTTTTATTAAATTTATTTCTTCATTTCATTCGATAGGGTATAAAATGCAAATTTAGAAGTTTTAGGTTAACTGAAGAGGACTTTTGTAAATCTGAAAATTTTATGGCAATAGTGAAAATATTTAAAATTAGAAGGACCACATACAAAAAGGACCACATATGAAAATTAAAAAAACTTTTTTTTTAAAAAACCTAAAAGAAAAAAAATTAAAAAAACTTAATTTCAAGGTTCGACAATGGCGACGGCGGCTTCCCTTCATGGTCCATCAGAGGCACGAAGAGAGGCTGAGGTAACCACGAAGACCTCTTGGGACACCGTGGAAGAGAGGCTGAGGGAACGACGTTGAGGCTTCCCATCAGACTTGAGATACTGCAGAAGAGAAGATCTGTGTAGAAGAAAGGAGATGGTAGTGGAGCTCGTCGTACCTGTGAATTGCGGTGGAAAACTTGTCGACTGATATCAATCATGATATCTATGGTCTATCACGGTAAATCATTCACTATGAGCTGAATTCGTGGCTCAATCTGAATTTTGCAAAGATAATCTTTTGAAAAAAAAAGATTGGAAGTCAAAGGTTTTGAAATGAAGAAGATGAGAAAGTTTCAGAGAAACAAAAAAGTTAAAAGAGAGATGAAAGCGGATAAAGAAGATAAGAGAGAGAGATGAAAGTGGATCCTACTGCTTACAATATAGTTTTGTTTTAACTTGAAAAATTGAACGATATGTGATGAAGTTAGAGAAAATTGTGTCTGTAGCAGAAACTGCCTTATTGTGTTATAAATAACTTAAAACTATTTTTGAGTGTAATCTTATATATTAAAACAAAAGTCACAACCTTGATTCATGTGTAATTTTTTTTTAAAAAATGGACCTAATGAATCTATTCCTATAAAATCATGTTACATTTAATCTCTAATCTTATCATTTAAATTTGGGCCTACCAGAAATTTTTATTTGGCTATCAATAATTGTATTTAAAGAATAGATGATTCTTTGGATTTATAGATAGTATAAATTAAATAGATATAATTTAATGTTGTAATAATATACCTCCTTATGTTAAATATTTAAATATTTGTCGATGTTAACTTTTAAAATTAAAAAGATTTTTTTTAAAATAAAAAAAATCATGTTATCTAACAATGATTAATCTGTACTACCTTAAACCAATATAAACAAATTTTAAAATATATAGTTTATTTTAAAAATTAAACAAAGACTAAATGTTTAATTATTTACTCGATAATATAAATCTATGAAGCGAAAAGTTTAATTTTTTTAAAAAACTTTCTTAATTTTTGAAATGTTACAATATCTTTGAATATGACAATAAAACAATATTTTACTAATCTTATATATATAGTTTCGATTTTAATAATGAAATAATAATCCGAAAATATATATAGAAGAAGATACAAATACATGTGAAAGTTTAAAACAATCTATTCAATTAAAAAATATACCGTACACTTATTATGTTTTAAAAATTGATAGACACATATATTATAATATATACCAATTTAGAATTGAAAACAAAATATTTATATAAAAATAAATGAAAACAAAAATCCGCGCGGTTGCGCGGATCGAGATCTAGTTCTTTCTTAAAACAGTGTGAAGATCATTTTGCCGTTGATTATTTATTGTAATACACAAGTATTATTGAATCCCTTATAATTTAAAAGTAATGCATTATTAATGTATTCACACTATATTCGCTACGGGGCTGCTTCGTATCGATTTCAATTTAAGTATGCTGACATGTCGGTTTCACAATCGTTTAACAATTAATGTGTTCACATACTATTTTTTTTTTAATTCCACCGCCGACAATTTAATGTGTTCACACTAAATTTTTTTAATCAGCTCATTTTTAGTTCCTATATTTTTAACCTTTGTATTAGTGAATTGAAATTATATACATACAACTACTGAATAATATCATTTTCAAAGAAAGAAATTATAAAATCATAAGATTCGTATCAACTAAAATGCTGGAATGAGAATATTCTTAGAAATTGAAAATTTTGTATCTTGCCGAACTTAACCATGGTTGAGGCTTCTGTACACAAAGAAGATAAATAATTGTTATTGGTTATGAATTTAAGGAAAAAGAAGTAAAAAACACCACACAAAAAATCAGATCTTTAGTCTAGCCGAATATTGCTTTTCTTTACGGAGCTTTTATATCATACCAAGAATTAGAAACATAATCATATTGCTAAAAGAATCAGAAATCATAAAAGTTTTTAAGAAAAGGAAAATACGTGAAATCGATTGAAAAATAGAATTCAGGTGCCGAGTGAAGAGTTCACATTATTTTCTATGCAACTCTAACACTTTTCAATCGATTGTATCGTGTTTTTATTATATTTACCAAAAACGTTTTATAAGAAAATACACGTTATTGGTTTATAGACTACGTCCATTTTGCAACATGCCCAACAATATTGACACGACGCCCAATAATTTTACTGGTATTCTTGTAGTATGGTCGAATAATTATGTATGTTAATAAGCCCAGAATATTTGGTCTTACGTTATTCAAAATTTAATATTTTATATTATTTTATTTTTGGATTTTGAAGTTTTAAGTATATTTGGATTTTTGTTAAAAATACATAATTAAAATGGGTAATCGAACTCGAATCCGAACCCGCAATGATTCGAACCAAATCCAAACTAAATTTTGTAAATATCCGAATACGATTTAAATTTCTAACTCTAAAAATCCAAAATCTGAATAAATTAACTGAATCCGAGCGGACATATGTCCATCCCCATTAAAAACTATACAACAAATCTCTTATTACAACGTTCAATAAATAATCTAATAGAGAATTAAATGCGATCCATCCCACTGAGTTTTCAGTCACTTTTTGGAACTGCCTTCCATTCAAGGCTTACAAAGCTTATAAATTCCAACATAATTTCCAGTGAAAGTCCCAATATATAGACTACCGTTGGATTCGTTAACTTCGCTAACCAGATTATCCCCATTTTCTTCCCATATGCTCACTCCCTGGAGGTCTCTAGACTCTCTCCCATTAGAGTCGAGCACTACTGCTGATTGGTTCACGCCGTAGGAGTATGACATGGCCGAAACGACCCAAAACTTTTCAGTAGAACCGATTCTTCTGATACTCTCAGGGCTATTTATTAGAATGTTGAAGTCTTCAGAAGAACCAGCTTTAGGTCCTTTGATCCAATACCTCTTGATGTCATGCCCTGCCAACTGACTCACCAGCACAAACGAGCCGTTCGAGCTCACGGCACAGCCAGTTGAGCGAAATAGACCTTCCATCACTATTGTGACAACCTTAGTTGATGGATCGTACTTGTAGAGTGTTCCGGTCACATCCTCCAATGGCCAATCTCGATTGCTACATACATAACAAAAAAAATTACAAATATTTAGCAAGAAATAATGTTTCAAAACAAAATTATTTGAATATTTAATTACAAAAAATAATCTATCTGCCACACTTTCTTGATTAAATGATAATAAAAACAATAAATACATGAATAGTAGAAGAAGAGGAAGAAGAAACTTTACACTGGGTACGAGTTTGAGGTTAAGGAAGTGAAGTAGACGACACCAGTAGTTGGATCAACGTCAAGACCATCGAGATTCTTGATTGGCTTTCCATCAACACTATCGGCGATCTTCACTGCCAAACCACCTGCGGGAGAAACAACGTGAAGACCCAATGCAGCATCGGCTACGTAGAGATCACCTGTTTTCTCATTCAAGGCTATCCCTGCCGGCCGGCCGCAAAAGCCTAACAAAAGCGGTCCAACTATTCCATGGCACAAAGAAGACTTCCTGAATTGTAATAATGAACAATACAAACCAGTGAATAAAATATATATAAATTATGACAGTATCTCTTAGTTTTGCTTGTGTGTGTGTTACTGACGTTAGATAACAATTTCAACAAAACCCAGAAGCATAATAAGCATCAAAAGTTATGATCCTGAAGATGAAAATAACTTACGATAATGTCGTCATGTATACAAAATCGACAAAACCCGTCTCGGGAGTATACTTGAGGATTTTGTATGCACCAAATTTACTAGATAGGCATATTTGATATGTAAAGCAAAAAATTTACAAATAACATGAATAAAAAATACAACAAAATAATACCGTAGTTTGAAAAGAACTAGGTTGAAGCAGAGTCGAGATTAGATCTCTTTCCTTAATCCTTTAAACGCCCGTAGTGTGCCGGTTTGATACGTTTAAGAATCCCAGGATACAACTGCCTATATCTTCAGTCTCACAGCACTTGAGAACCAAAGCCTGTCGAACCTATTTCTATGTTATACTCTCAGACACAAAAAGAAAAAATAGGAGAAAGTGGTTTTGTTTTTATTCGATATATCTAGAATGAGAAGAGCATGGCTTTATATAGCCTCATAAAATAACGTGCATCACAAAGCACTAAATGGAGATTTTAATTTTGATTCTATCATGATTATGAAATCATGGGCTGTATTGATTCTCCATATGTTACAGCATTGAATCCAAAATCAAATTCATTATTGGTCAAAGACGTTAGTCAAAGACGAGAGACAAAGAGATCTTTTGCTTTATTATTTGTAAGATAATTAGCAATAGACTTTGGGCTAAGCAAATAAATCTCAGTCCAGCCCAAACATCTCTTTTCTTAACACACCAAATTGTTTACAAAGTTTTTTATAACTTTGTTATAACTTCTCCATTTTAAACACAAGAGGTTTCTTACCTCATAATTCTAATATAGATATTTTACAAATAATCTATTTTAGACTTTCATTTCTCATTCAAACGAACTTCGTTTTTGATATATGATTACACTATACCATAGTGCTCATAACAATGAATCCTACGATTCCACAATCCGGTCATTTCGACAATCAAATTGCTCGAAAAATTCACCGGAATATTGGCCATAGCCATTTGTCCAAAAAACAGTTCCAACAATCCCCCACATGAATAGAAATGACTCTAAACACTAGACGACTCGATAGACTTGACAGACTTGACTACCTAGACAAGACTCGACAAGACTCAAAAAAAAAAAAACTCGATAAAAAACACCTTTTGAGAGTATAAACAAAAAATCCACTGCATGATGAGTTGGTAGCAATTTTTCAGCCTTGAACCAGTCATTGTTAATAACTATCGGATTTACTCGGCCAGGAGGTGGCCATGATGTCTTGAACCTCCCGGGCTTTGGTGTAAACCTAGACAATAGCCAAAACACAGCTTCATTTTTTCATAGATTAGGTTCTCTATTGTGTTCATTTTGGCCGTGAACAGTCCTGGTAATCATGAGTGAACTTGGAGAATATAGCCTTTCCTTCATTCTCCTAGAAACGGCCCCATTTCACACTCACAAGGTGATTTGCCAATAGTTTTGTTTAGAGGAGTATCATGTACTACTCCATTCATATTTCAAAACAATGGTCACAAATCATTAAAAGCTAATGCTTATCCTGTATTCCTTACATGTAGCACTGTTTAATCAGCATAGGAACTGGGTATAGACCGAAGTCTTACAGTGCTTTGGGCAGACTTAGTTTCACTTAGTTGTCTCCTTGAACCTATTTCTTGGGATCTCCAGTCAGTTAGGTAGAGTTACCGCGAAACCTTGTCTTAATTCACAGGCGACCCATTCCTTTTGATGATATAACAATTTGATCTCATGACACACCTATAATAAAAAAGGATCCTAGGTTGTCATCATAGTGAACATAATCTCTTGAGATTAGTCGAGATCAATTGTTGAAAGCAGCCCATAACTTTTAAGTATATAACTCAATACTATAGTTATAGCTTTTCAGTATTTATTTAACTGAATTACTTGTGTGGTTAGATTTACTCACCCCCACATTTTCTGAATTAACTTAGAAATTATATTTTCAAGTCTCGTATTTTGAACATATTTTAAAGCACACAAATATAGTGATTTAATTCAAAATGTTCGTTTTCTCTCCAAGAGAAGATGGGGGGTTTTTTTTTTCTTTATACATTTGTTTTCCTTTTTTTTTTTCCATACACAATGTTTTTCCATGAACAAACAATTGTTGAAGAAAAAAGTCAATCAAATAAGAAAAAACTGCATTATTCTTTATTGAATTGAAATGGGAAAACAAATGAGAAACATCCCTTACATATTTTAAGGTAGGACTGTCTTAACACACATTTTGACAAGTCCACCTTCAACAAACCCCTTTCCCAAGTAAACCCCATGTTTCTTGAGTACAACCTTATCAGAATCAAAGGTTATAGCAAATCCAGCTTTGCTCAAAAGTGAACCAGAAATCAGATTCTTCCGCATATCTGGTACATGCTTCACATTCTTAAGAGTTATCTCTTTTCCTGAGGTCATCTGAAGCTTCACTTCACCTTTGCCTTCAATCTTGGACGAGCCAGTGTTACCCATTAAGAGTCGCTCCTCACCATTGCATTTTTGATAAGTGGAAAACATGTCCTTATCAATGCACACATGAATGGTGGCACCTGTGTCATACCACCAAGTTCTTGGGTTGTCCTCAACATTGTTGACTTCAGTGACCACAGCACACATGTCATCTTCAGTCAAATTAGCTTGAGACTTCCCCTTGTCATAGCTTGAACCAGCCTTGCTCCGGCAAACATGAGCTTTATGGCCCACCTTGCCACACTTGCGACAAGTTCCAGTGAACTTCACATGTTCCATTGGCTTCTTAAAGCTTGTGGTGCTTTTTGGAGGAACTTTTCCTTTCCCCTTATTCTTGTGCTCAGCCAAGTTTACATCATTCTTGCGAATGAGAACAGCATCGGCTTCACGGTTTCTGGATTCAACTCGCAGCTTGACAATCAAGTCCTCGAGGGAAATTGCCTTACGCTTATGTGTGAGATAGTTCTTGAAGTCCAACCAACTAGGAGGGAGCTTCTCAATGAAGGAATTGACCGTGAAAATTTCACAAATCGACATCCCTTCAGCCGCTATCTCATGCGTAATCAATTGGAAGGCTTCAACTTGTTCCATGATGGGTTTTGAATCCACCATTTTGAAGTTGTGAAATTTTGCCGTAGCATATTTCTGACAGCCAGCATCCTCGGACTTGTATTTCTTTGCCAAAGCAGTCCAAAGCTGCTTGGAAGTTTTCACCTCACAGTATACAGCATACAGCGGGTCAATCAAGCGGCTTAAAATCCAACCTTTGCACACAAAGTCCGAATGGTTCCACGAATCCACACTGGCAAAAACCATTGGATCTGTGTTTCCAGATGGAAGAATGGGTGGATCTTCTTTGAGACACTTATCCAAATTCAAATTGGTCAAAAAGAATTGCATCTTTTGATGCCAAGTTTTGAACCCATTCCCACCGAACTTTTCGGGCAACAGTCCTACGCTTGCAGCGCCAGGCACTGATTGGTTTCCATGTGGAAGACCACTTCCAAACTGAGTTTGGAGCATCGACTCACTTGAACCATTTCCATTAAGACCACCACCAACGGTTCCAGCATCGATCGCACTTTTGTTTTGCCCATCGATCGAAGTTTGGTTGTCGTTAGTCATATTGAATTCAAATCTGTTCACAAGAACAAAATGAATTAATATACTAATTTTAAACCAATAAATAGAAGTTCAGTTGCAATATATAAATTATGAGAATAAATATATTAATAGCAAATCAGTATTAAAACTGAAACGGTACTATGCGGTAAATGCAAAGACAATATTAAAAAAAAAAAATATATAATCAGTTACTAGAATCAAGCGACATTAACGTTTATCAATATTCTATCTAATAAATAGAAAACGTTAAAATGAGTCTAGCAATTATCAACCGGATTGAAACAAATTTACTAGTCAAACTAATCAAGCTCACTAACGTTAAAATCAATTGAATAGACAAATCATATTTCCATATTTTAACGAGTAGCAGCATGTTAACAGATTCGATTATAAATTCAAATAAACCGTATACATCAATTCGACAAGAACGGTAAAAGAATTCTCTATTATTAATCAAACCATGATTCTAAACCGATGCAGTTTTAATTTAATTAAAGAACAAATTAATTTATATTTTATTTTATTTTTTTCTTTCCAAAAAACCTTAACCAAAATAAAGATTAAAGGTAAATAGGAAGGAAAAAAAAATATTATATAATCCCGCAGACGACACTAAAAAGTTCGTGCAAGGAAAAATAATAATGAATCTAACAAATCTGCTTAACCAATAAACATAAACAATATGAACTATTGAACAAGTCAACTAAACGATTACCAACCAAATCATTTTCTATAGATAAACTATTATCTAATGAAAATTTGTTTGAAATAACAGCAGCAGACGTAATAAATCAATACGGCAACAGAACGAATCCATGAGCGAATTAACTAAAAATTAGAATCACGAGCGGAAAACAATAAACGAATCAGATTCTGCAGAAAATAATATTAAGAATATAATATGCAAAACGCTCATGTCCTGCAAAACAGAATTGTTAAATCAAAGAGTATCCAAAGCGTTAAGCTTTCTCCACGGCACCGTTAAATGTAATTGCTTCACAATCAAATATTTCATTAGCGCAAGAAGGCAATATGAAATTTAAAGGATTAAGACTGTATGCACCAAATTTACTAGATAGGCATATTTGATATGTAAAGCAAAAAATTTACAAATAACATGAATAAAAAATACAACAAAATAATACCGTAGTTTGAAAAGAACTAGGTTGAAGCAGAGTCGAGATTAGATCTCTTTCCTTAATCCTTTAAACGCCCGTAGTGTGCCGGTTTGATACGTTTAAGAATCCCAGGATACAACTGCCTATATCTTCAGTCTCACAGCACTTGAGAACCAAAGCCTGTCGAACCTATTTCTATGTTATACTCTCAGACACAAAAAGAAAAAATAGGAGAAAGTGGTTTTGTTTTTATTCGATATATCTAGAATGAGAAGAGCATGGCTTTATATAGCCTCATAAAATAACGTGCATCACAAAGCACTAAATGGAGATTTTAATTTTGATTCTATCATGATTATGAAATCATGGGCTGTATTGATTCTCCATATGTTACAGCATTGAATCCAAAATCAAATTCATTATTGGTCAAAGACGTTAGTCAAAGACGAGAGACAAAGAGATCTTTTGCTTTATTATTTGTAAGATAATTAGCAATAGACTTTGGGCTAAGCAAATAAATCTCAGTCCAGCCCAAACATCTCTTTTCTTAACACACCAAATTGTTTACAAAGTTTTTTATAACTTTGTTATAACTTCTCCATTTTAAACACAAGAGGTTTCTTACCTCATAATTCTAATATAGATATTTTACAAATAATCTATTTTAGACTTTCATTTCTCATTCAAACGAACTTCGTTTTTGATATATGATTACACTATACCATAGTGCTCATAACAATGAATCCTACGATTCCACAATCCGGTCATTTCGACAATCAAATTGCTCGAAAAATTCACCGGAATATTGGCCATAGCCATTTGTCCAAAAAACAGTTCCAACAGATTTTACCACCGTAGACTCCAGTGTAGAATCCTTTTCCGGTGGAATCAAAGGCTATAGATCGAGGGCCTGACACATCTCCCGGTAGCAGAAGTTTTTGGAAAAACGCGTCAACCGAGATAACTGCCGAACAAAGAGAAAGAAGAAGAGAAATTGTGGATAAAGATGATATCATATCGTTTCTTTAGTTTTTTTTTTTTTCTGTTTCATGAGGCTATCTCGACCCGCGCGACTGCGCGGATTTTTGTTTTCATTTATTTTTATATAAACATTTTGTTTTCAATTCTAAATTGGCATATGATAACGCATATATTATCATATATGTGTCTATCAATTTTAAAAACATAGTAAGTTTACGGTATATTTTTTTATTGAATAGATTGTTTCAAACTTTCACATGTATTTGTATCTTCTTCTATATATATTTTCGGATTATAATTTCATTATTAAAATCGTAAATGTATATATAAAGATTAGTAAAATATTGTTTTATTGTCATATTCAAAAATATTGTAACAATTCACAAATTTAATTTTTTTTAAAAATTAAACTTTTCGCTTCATAGATTTATATTATCGAGTAAATAATTAAACATTTAGTTTTTGTTTAATTTTTAAAATAAACTATATAGTTTAAAATTTGTTTTCATTGGTTTAAAGTAGTAAAGATTAATCATTGTTAGATAATATGATTTTTGTTATTTTAAAAAAATCTTTATAATTAATAATTAACATATGGAGGTATAATATTACAACATTAAATTATATCTATTTAATTTATACTATCTATAAATCCAATGAATCATCTATTGTTTAAATCCAATTATTGATAGCCCAATAAAAATTTATGTTAGGTCCAAAATTTAAATAATAAAATTAGAGATTAAATGTAACATGACTTTCTAGAAATAGATCCATTAGGTCCATTTTAAAAAAAAAATCACACATGAATCAAGGTTGTGACTTCTGTTTTAATATATAAGATGTATGTCTATTTATAGGGTTTTTGATATTCTTTTTATGTTAACATTGACGCACATGTTACATTCTTATTTTTATTTAATTATATTTTTCGGAGACTACATATCTTTCTCTGGCGATTGACAGATTTTTGAACGAGTATTAAAATGTTAAATAGGTGTAATCATGTACATTTGCCGAAAACTCAGGGATACGGGTCAACGTGCATTCGGAAGACGCATCGGGCTTTTCGGTCCAGATTAAGGCCGAAATTTCGATTTGGGAAAAACGCTTAAGCCTACTTCAAATTTTGAAGAATTGAAAAGTATTAGGTACACGCGCTAAGCTACGGGAACATGTTAGTAAAATTTTGCTTTTGATGAAATTAATGATTAATGTTTGCTTCGCTTGAACAATCTAACTTTTCATTTAATAATATTTAGAAGATCTTTTGTTACCACAGACTTCTATCACCTCCTCTTTTCAACCTCTCATCATGTCTCTGTCTATTAAGCACATAACCATACAATTACCTATCATCAAAGAAAGTTTCCAGTTTTGGGATCTTCATCATCATTTATAAGTACTTGCCCAGTAAAGAAGATTCATCAAAAGCATGCAAAAGAGTTCTCTAGCTATCTCAGATTTGGTGGGGTTTGCTTTCCTGAAGAAAAAGATGAATCTTAAGCTCGAAATGCTAGATCACTATTAACACGAGCAGCTTCAAAGCATTTTCTTTATATCGAATCACCACATCGAAGACAAGAACAGAGACGCTTCTTTAAATCCATTCATGTTCTGTCTTTCTCTAAATTACACACAAGGTGTTGGATGACATAATGATGAGTCACATATACCAAACCGAAGGAAGTCAACCGGGACAATCATCTCAAACTGAAAGTATGAACCATAACAGAACCGATCTTCTGTTCTTTTTATTTATTTAAGTTTTGTTTCAGATAAATAATGAGAATGTGCCTTCCTTACGTTAAGGAACCAACTTCTCCACTTACCCATTTTCACGTACTTGCATGGAGAAGATGTCTCCACCTTCCTCATGTATTTGTTTCTATATAAATCAACGAAAAGCCAAAAAGACGCAAGAATTATTTGCCAAAAAGTTTGTGTGTTTTATTATGTTTCTCTTTAAACTTGTTCTAAAGCTGTGATTCGACGAGGTCACATCTATCACATACATTTAACGAAAAAGGTATCACAAAATATTTGAGTGCAATTCAGCTACTACATGTTGGATCAATTTAAACCAAATGGGTTTAATTAAAGTGTGAAAAGAAATGGGCCAATGGGCCAATGGGCCAATGTAATCAAAGCCTAATGGCATAAGTTAGTGAAGGATTGGGAAACATCCCACATCGCTTACAAGAGCTGAGCATGAGTTGTATATACAAGCTATTACACTTACCTTGTTTCAAACGGTTTAGAGGAAGAGATGGCTCTCTACGCGCGCGCCGTTGCCGTCCGGCCGGCTCCAGCTCAGGCGTCGTTTTGCCATAGTTAAGCTCAACGTTTTGCCATTTATTTCGGGAAAAAACAGCATGCAATTTTATTTAAAACGACAAGTAGTTTCTCTAGAAAATAAAAACGTCATGCATTTTATCCTCTCGAAAGTTTTAAACGAGATAAGAGAGAGTCTTGGGGAATAAGTTTCGGAACTGAACTTCCCTCGATCTCCGCGAAATTCTCGCCCACGTGCAGCAGCTGTTGCGGGAAGTGGGTCTTCTCCGTCTCTTTAAATATCGCCTCTCCTCTTCCTTCATTTCTCAACTTTTTCACATCGAAACCTACAACAAAAATTCCCTTAGCGTAAGTCACAAAACGAGAGTGTTTCGTAGAGTTCATAGTTCGATAGGGCGAACACAAGTGAAGCGTGATTCGTCTGCCATGGTTGTATCCTGGGACTCGATATTCGTACATTACTGTCTCACTAACGGAGCGAATATTTAGAGTTAAGGAAAGAGATTATATCTAGACTCCATGTTCATTTGCAAATACGATTTCTTATTGTTCTTATATTTTCTCTTTACGATCGTTTATTTCCTTAACATATCGCTTTTATTATTTCGTTTATTCAGTCTGGTTATCTGGCTTCTACAATCTTAACTCTAAATACGCTTTCTATCTAAAGCGTTTGATCGGATTGAAGAACGATCTATAAAAACGGGTTTTGGAACCGTGTTTGCGATTTGCTTTATAGCACTTCCGCGAAACGTTTGTAATTTATCTCATAAACGGTTTGCGTTTTGCTCTGTAGCACTACCGAAAAATGTTTATTCATATACGATTCATACAAACCTGTTATGGTTTCATTCAAACGATGGTTGCGATTTGCTATATGCTTATCCGCGAAATGTTTCTATGTTCTTTTGAAAACGAGTTTGCGATTTGCTTTATAGCCCTTCCGCGAAACGTTTCTTATTTGTTTCATAACGCTTTGCGGATTGCTTTCTGGCATTATCGCGAAACGTTTTTGATACATTATCAAAATGTTATTTACATGAATCGTTTTCAAAAACCGCTTTCTTAAGCGAGTTTGTGAAACATTCTAAGTCTATACAAAACGATTTCTGCGAACGCTTTTAAACGAGTTTGCAAAACGTTTTTCTCAAGACTTATATCGATATGATTTGGTTCAAACACCAAAAATGAAAATCGATTTTAGACTATTATTTTTTGCTTAAAAATAATATGTTATTTGTTGATTGGAGTACTAATCCGTCTTCATGTTTTCTCTACAGAAAAATGACGAACGATAACAACACCCCCATTGACACCAGTGATGTCACAACAACTCCACTCAACGTTGCAGCCACTGATGCAACTGTGACAACCGCTGGAAACATCACAGCGTCAACCGCTGCAGCAACAACAAGCACTATCCTCCTTGCGGGAAATGCTGCTGATGAAACCAATTTCCGTAGCCTATTCGGTGCTGGTCTTTATCAGACGGGTTCAGTTTCAGCAACTGCAAGTGGTCCGGTGGCAGTTCAAACTCCTCCGGCTGTCCCTAGTGTGTTCACTCAAGGACTGATGCCAGACAAGTTTGATGGCAAAGGCTTCAAAACGTGGCAGAAGAAGATGATGTTCTTCCTGACAACGATGAAGCTGGAGAAGTTCATCCAGGAGGACAAGCCCCTTATGCCTTACGGGATTGATGATGTTCACAGTCTCGCAACTGTTAACATATAGGTGCATTCCGACTTCATCTGCAAAGGTTACATTTTGGGTCGTCTCATTGACCCATTGTACCGTGTCTACTGTGAGGTCCCCACGGCGAAAGAGCTATGGAGATCACTGGACAAGAAGTACAGAGGTGAGGACGCTGGCTGCCAGAAGTATGTGGTCTCAAAATTCCACGACTTCAAAATGGTGGATTCAAAACCCATCATGGATCAGGTGGAAGCGCTTCAGCTCATTTTCCATGAAATCGCTACTGAAGGAATGTCCATCTGCGAGACATTCACAACTCTCAGCTTCATTGAAAAGCTTCCTCCAAGCTATGCAGATTTCAAGAACTACTTGAAGCACAAGAAGAAGAAGATGAGGCTCGAGGAGCTCATCATGAGGCTTCATATGGAATCCAAAAACCAAACTGCTGACAAGGTCACTGCTAAGGAGCACAGTGTCAACATGGCTGAGCACAAAAGCAAAGGAAAGGCACACGCTAATTCTCCTGCCAAGCCTTCTAAAACTGCTGCAGCCTTGAAGGCTTCTGGAAAAAACTTCAAGAACAAAGGTATTGAGATCAATACGAATGTGGAGAAGTTCAAGGGAAAATGTCACTACTGCCACAAAGTGGGGCACAAGACTATTGAGTGTCGCAAAAAGATCAAGGATGAGAAGGCTCAGGAAAATCTCACTAAGGAGGATCTCGTTGCTGTGGTGACTGAAGCCAACATGGTTGAAAGCAACAACCCCAAGGAATGGTGGTATGGCACTGGTGCAACCACCCACATTTGCACCGATAGGGCGATGTTCAACACCTATCAGAAAAGCGAGACTCAGGAGAAGCTCAGGATGGGAAGCACTGCACTCTCCAAGATTGAAGGACGCGGCAATGTGATTTTGAAGATGACATCTGGACGTGAGGTCACTCTGACGAATGTGAAGCATGTTCCTGACATGAGGAAGAACCTGGTCTCGGGAACCTTGCTCAGCAAGAATGGATTCACCATAAGTTTTGAGGAGACAAGCTCGTGATTAGGAAGAATGAGATGTATTTGGGAAGAGGGTATGTTAAGGGTGGACTTGTCAAGTTGAATGTAATGACAGTCCCTCCGAAAGTTGTAGCTTTAAAAGTTTCAATGAATAAGAAAGAGCCAGTTGCTTATTTGGTTGAGTCTTTTAATATATGGCATGAAAGATTAGGCCATGTAAACTACAAATCTATACAAAGATTAATGAATTTAAATCTAATTCCTAAATGCAAAACTAGTAAACAAAAATGTGAAGTATGCGTACAGGCTAAGCTCACAAAAACGCCATCACCTCGTGTTGAAAGAACTATTAAACTTCTAGATTTAATTCGCACCGATTTATGTGATTTAAAATACATACAAACTAGAGGTGGGAAAAAGTACTTTGTGACCTTCATAGATGACTGCACAAAATATTGCTATGTATATTTATTACATAGCAAAGACGAAACCTTAGAAAAATTTAAAGAATTTAAACTCGAGGTCGAAAATCAGCTTAAAACAACTATTAAAGTAGTTAGAAGCGACAGAGGAGGCGAGTATGATGGTCCATTCAATGCATTCTGTAAAGAACATTGAATAATTCATCAAACTACAGCTCCTTACTCACCAGAATCTAATGGAGTTGTTGAACGCAAAAATCGAACTCTAAAAGAGATGATGAATGCAATGTTGCAGGAATCTGAGTTACTCCAGAACATGTGGGGGGGGGGGGGGGGAAGCGTTGTTTACCACTAATTATATCCTCAACAAAATTCCACACAAAGTTTCTGGAAAAACTCCATATGAATTATGGAAAGGTAATTTACCTTCGTATCAATACCTCAAAGTGTGGGGGTGCTTGGCAAAAATTGTGGTACCACCACCAAAAAGGTCACTATTGGACCTAAAACAGTGGATTGCATCTTCATCGGATATGCACATAACAGTAATGCTTATCGATTTCTGGTACATAAATTTGAAATATCAGACATTCATGAAAATACAGTCATGGAATCAAAAAATGCATCTTTCTTCGAAAATATTTTTCCATATAAGGAAAAACAAGGTTCAAAACGAACTCGAGAAGAAAGAGACAATGAAAAAAACTCAAAAACTGAGACAAACATCGAGATTTCTATAAATGATATTTCAAAAAATGAAGAAAAAGATGAACCTCGAAGGAGCAAAAGAGTTCGAAAGGAAAAATCTTTTGGAGAAGATTTCCTAATGGCATTTTTAGTAGAAAATGTTCCAAAAACTTTGGCAGAAGCCATTGGTTCACCAGAAGCTCCATTTTGGAACGAAGCTATCAGGAGTGAATTTGATTCGATCATGCAAAATTATACTTATTACATAACGGATTTACCACCTGGCTGCAAAGCTTTAGGGAATAAATGGATAATGACACGAAAACTTGGTGGAAAATACAAGTCTAGGCTTGTAGTTCAAGGATTCCGATAAAAGGAAGGCCTTGACTATTTTGATACATATTCTCCAGTGACGAGAATAACATCAATAAGACTGATGATAGCAATCGCAGCCTTAAGAGACTTAGAAATCCATCAAATGGATGCAAAAACTGCTTTTCTAAATGGTGATTTAGAGGAGAAAATTTACATTAAATAACCTGAAGGTTTTGTCATTCCCGGACAGGAAGACAAAGTATGTCGACTTGTAAAGTCACTTTATGGGCTTAAACAAACTCCTAAACAATGGCACAAAAAATTTGACAAAACAATGATGTCAAATGATTTCAAAATAAATGAATGTGACAAATGCATATACTACAAAACAACCGAAAATGCGTATGTTTTGCTATGTCTATATGTAGATGATATGCTCATTATTGGAAGCAATAAAGACATTATCAATCAAACAAAGAACATGCTCAAAGGGACATTTGAGATGAAAGACTTGGGATTAGTAGATGTAATTCTCGGGGTTAAAGTCACAAGAAATTCAAATGGAATTATCTTAACCCAATCTCATTATGCTCAAACAATATTAGAGAGATTTAAAAATTACTCTAATAGTACGGCAAAAACTCCGTTAGATCCCCGAATGCACTTGACAAAGAATTCAGGTGAAGCGGTTTTACAAAACGAGTATCCACGTGTGATCGGAAGTCTCATGTACTTGACCAATTGTACTAGACCAGATCTGGCGCATGCAGTAAACGTACTTAGTCGATATACAAGTAATCCAGGTCATACACACTGGAAAGCTAAAACGAGTGTACTCAATTACTTGCGCTACACCAAAGATTTTGGGCTTCACTATGGTAAAGAACCAACAGTTTTAGAAGGATACAATGATGCTAACTGGATATCAGACTCGAAAAACTCAAATTCCACGAGTGGATATGTATTTACACTAGGAGGAGAAGCTATATCATGGAAATCTACCAAACAAACAGTGTTAGCCAGATCAACCATGGAATCTGAGTTCATAGCCTTAGACAAAGCAGCAGAAGAAGCTGAATGGCTTAGAATTTTTTTGGAAGATATTCCTATGCGGGAGAAACCTGTGCCAGCTATACGCATACATTGTGGTAGTCAATCAACAATAGTTCAGGCTCAGATTAATCTCTACAATGGTAAATCTCGTCACATCAGAAGACGACATAAAACCACTAGACAACTTATCTCAACTGGTGTAATCACAATAGACTACATCAAATCGGCTGACAACCTAGCGAATCCATTTACTAAAGGTTTGCCACGAGATGTTGTTGCTAAATCATCAAAAGGAATGGGTTTAAAGCCTATAACAAATGAGGATGCTTGATTGCAACCCTACCTATCATGACTGGAGATCCCAAGACGTAGGTTCAAAGGGAAAACAAAATCAAACAGAATCTAACCAAAGCACTTGAGACAAAGTAGTCTCTTCCCAGCTCATAAGATGATAAAAGTGCTAACGAATGTGTGAAAGATAAACATAAGCTTTTAATGATTCCATAGCTTCTAAGCGGAGTATCACTCAATACTTTTCATGGTCAATCACCTAATGAGTGTGAAATGGGGCCGTTTCTAGGAGAATGAATGCAAGGCTATATTCTCTAAGTTCACTCATGAAAACCAGGAATAGTTCAGTGCCACAATGAACACAATAGAAAACTAAGTTCTACGAGAAAATGAAGTTGCGTTATGCCTGTTGTCTCGGTTTACATAAAACACCGGTTGGTTCAAGACATCATGTTCACCTTCTGGTAAAGTAAACCCGAAAGATATTAACTATGAGTGGTTCAAGGCTTAAAAATGCCATCAAATCAAACACAGTGAATTTTTCGCAAACACTCTCGATAAGTCTGTCTAGTCTAGTCAGGATTAGAATAAGTATAGTTTATAGAGTATATCGAGTCTGCATTTAGTTTGCATATGTTTAGAAGAGTCATTTCTATTCATGTGGGGGATTGTTGGATCAATTTAAACCAAATGGGTTTAATTAAAGTGTGAAAAGAAATGGGCCAATGGGCCAATGTAATCAATGCCGAATGGCATAAGTTAGTGAAGGATTGGGAAACATTCCACATCGCTTACAAGAGCTGAGGATGAGTTGTATATATAAGCTATTACACTTACCTTGTTTCAAACGGCTTAGAGGAAGAGATGGCTCCCCACGCGCGCGCCGCCGCCGCCGTCCGGCCGGCTCGGCGTGGGATTGGACTTGGGTGGAAGGCCTCCGGCCCGATAAGAATATTCTTTTTGGACCAAGTTAAGCTCAACGTTTTGCCATTTATTTCGGGAAAAAACAGCATGCAATTTTATTTAAAACGACAAGTAGTTTGTTTAGAAAATAAAAACGTCATGCATTTTATCCTCTCGAAAGTTTTAAACGAGATAAGAGCGAGTCTTGGAGAATAAGTTTCAGAACTGAACTTTCCTCGATCTCCGCGAGATTCTCGTCCACGTGCAGCAGCTGTTGCGGAAAGTGGGTCTTCTCCGTCTCTTTAAATATCGCCTCTCCTCTTCCTTCATTTCTCAACTTTTTCACATCGAAACCAACAGAAAAAATTCCCTTAGCGTAAGTCACAAAACGAGAGTGTTTCGTAGAGTTTATAGTTCGATAGGGCGATCACGAGTGAAGCGTGATTCGTCTGCCATGGTTGTATCCTGGGACTCGATATTCGTACAGTACCGTCTCACTAACGGAGCGAATATTTAGAGTTAAGGAAAGATATTATATCTCGACTCCATGTTCATTTGCGAATACGATTTTTTATCGTTCTTGTATTCGCTCTTTACGATCGTTTATTTTCTTAACATATCGCTTTTATTATTTCGTTTATTCAGTCTGGTTATCCGGCTTCTACACTACATATCACATTAGACTCTATGGGGGCCTACCGTTTAGGCCCATTAACAGGTTCGGCTAATGCGTTTCTCTTTTACACTTTAGGTTAGAACAAACAAATTATCTCACTACATCTTGTTCATTGGCAATTTTGGTAATGAGATTTGATGTTTATAACTTTAAATCCTCAACCATCTTCAAGACGGAATTTGCCTACAATTATGAGTTTAGGAAGCATTTTATAGCTTTTAGGCTATGTTGTATCTCCTTAACTTTAATGTACGAGTCGGAAAATATTTTAAATTCGGATCATGCAGTGTGGTACGCTATCAAACTACTCTACTCCAGTACCGGCTCTGATCCAATGCTGACAGTGCATTTGCACTGGATCCACTATTTTTTGTCCAATTTTCTTAAGGAATAAGGATCCTAAATTATTAAATCACATGCATAATACACTAATAGTTAAAATCTTGCTTTACATATTTGATTAGCTTAGAAATTTTTTTAATCAGCACAGGGCCCAAGCCCTGCTCTACTCTATAGCATTATATGCGTTCTTTCTGAGACCAACCGGATCAACCGATAACCGATAGGAAATGAAAAATAAACTTTAATGTATGTGCCTATATTCTTGCAAAATAGACGAGAGCACGAAGGTTTGTTTCTTGTTCATATCCTTATTTGCTTCTTCCCTTGAAGGTTTGTTTCTTGTTCTCAGTTGGCGCAGCAGCAGCAGCAGCAGGAGGTGGTGTCTCTTGTTGACGATCTTCAGGTAAAATCGTGTGAAAAAACTTCTTAGAGGAACCAACTTGATTACAGATTAACTTGAGCATCTTTCTCCCTCTCATCCATTTCAGCAACAGCTTCATATGAGTTTTGCTGTTTATTTCACTAACCCCAGCTTCCTGTTATTATATTAATACAGTGAACATGTTTCTATATCAATACTATTCAGACCATTTCAATCCCTAAGCCAAACAGACAAGACCAGGCAACATTCAAGTAAAACATCTGGTCTGAATCAAGAAATGAGAGGGGTAGACAAACCTGAGCGCGGAGCCAAGTGTTGGGAACGGAGAGAGGACCATGTTTCTTGAAGACATCGTAGAGAGAAGTGGAGATGATGTGAGCTTTTTGGATCGAAACCTTTGGGTTTATCTTTCGGACGTTTACAGCTCGTTCTCTCGACATGTATCGCACCAACAGAGAGTTATAGCTCATCTTGTTCTCTAAAACAGCCGCGGAGGCTCTACAAAGCTCCCTTAGTCCTCCTCCTCCTCCTCCGCCGGTGAACCACATTCTCGTCACTTTCTCAGATTTCGTTCGGCCCGAATGAGTTAGAGAAAATTACACTCTAAGGCAGTTTCCAAGGTTCTAATAACACTATGGACCACTTTCAGCTACTGGGGCAGTTTCTTCTAACGAGCTCCCCTTTCTCCACTTGTTCCTAACTAATATAGTTCATCCGTAACTACTCTTGGGAAAGACCCAACAAGTATAAGGGTGGGAACCGCTCACCACCGCACATCTCCCTCCCCATCCGACGTACCATAATGATTCTGCCATATATGACAAGACAGATATCTGTCTAAATTATCAACCCTTAGATTGACCATTTGACTTTTTATTTCTGCGGTTCAGATTTTATCTACTCTCCAACGTCTTCATCTTCCTCGTTTTCTTTCTATTTTTTTGTTTCAGAAAGAACTGTCACCGCTATCAACACTTTTGTATCTATTTGGCCACAAATATCTTCCGCTAAACTTGTGGTTAGTTTTATAACTTTTAATTAACAAATTAATCCATGTTAACTGTTAGATTAAGTAATTTTTCACTCTGCAGGGTCCTCCATGTCGACTCACTGCATGGTTATACCTGGCGCCTGCTCTTCCGGCGACAGTGGTTGGAACTTCGCCATCGATAAGGATAAGATGTCCAGGATTGTCCCTGTACGCCCTGGCATGACATTGTCAGAGTTAGAATGCAACGTTACGAAGGAGTTCTTTACTTCAACGGAGACCGCGCCACTCCCTGTACTGAGTTACTGGCCTCCTAACACAAAAGAGCTTGTCACCGGGCTAACAACACCGCCAGTTATAATGACAAACGACAGGGCTCTTGGCTATTTCTTTCTCCACCTGGAAGCTCACCTGGGAATGAATTTGTTTGTCACTTTCCAAGCCAAAGCCGTCACCCAGCAACCTAGTCAAGTGGATGAGAATCCCTTACCCTTTACCACACCAAATCAACCTATAAAACACAACCTCAACCAGTTTCGACCCCCTTCTACAGCCTCCTCCAAAATCACATCATTCTCCCTTTTTGGAGATGATGACCTCCTACATGATTTCTCAACTCACCATCCTGTTGATGCCAACAACTCCCTACATTCTCCCAGTACTTTCCCCTCTTCCCCTTGAGTCCCCAAAATAAACCGATATTCCCTTCACGAAGAAACTCTTTTTTGCGGAGATGAGATGCTTGAACAAATGTTCAAGGAAGACCCCGACAACATCCCTGACAGTTGGTTAGTTGATGACGACGAGGAGGCTGCCTCAGAAAGCTCGCAACCTCAAGACACTGATGGAGTCCCGCCTGCTGGATATGAACATGATTTTTGGGATCCTTTGTTAGAGGAACACCTTGGTGGGTCTGATGCAGTTGAGGTTATGGCTGGCAAAAAAGTTCCAAAACAGCCTCCCTGCCAATGCCTTCCGTCATCCACTGTACAACTGGAAACGGCAATGCCTTCGATCATACAGTCCGTTTATCGGGCGAAGATCTAACTGACTGGAAGAAAGATCTAGATTTTCTCGGTGTACATCAGAGGGAACGTACGGGTGGACAATCATCCTGTTCGTCCACGGGTACTCAACAACCCGAGTCGTCCACGCGTACACCTAATACGATGTCCCATGGTCGTTATCAGCAAGCCCCCCCCCACTCCGCTAGTTCGCGAGACGCGGCCACTATCTGAGATTAGCGACGAGGAATTCGACGTACTCCCTATGTTTGACGATATCTCATACCAGGCTAATGATGTCTCTGACCTCAATTTCGACGACCCCAACGGGGAACCAACAGTGGGGAAGCTACATGCATCCAAGGAAGACTGTCAAATTGCATGCGCTATCTACACAATAAAGGAACATTTCCACTTTAGGCAAACCCGCACCACAAGGCATTCATTTGTTCTTAGTTGCCACGATACTCATTGTGACTGGAGGATCTTAGCACAAGAACTCACCAATTGTTGCTACTACACTATCAAAAAGGCTAACCTTGCACACATTTGCCCCTTCGAGACTCGTGACCTTTACAAAAGAAGAGCCACCTCAAAAGTCATCGCCCATGTTTATTGTTCCCGACATGGTGAACCAAACGCTGGACCCAAATCATCCTAGCTGCAACAGATGGTTTTGGAATATCTTCGAGTCTCTGCCTCATACATGAAATGCCACAGGGCAAAGGAAAAAGCCACCGAAGCCACCACGGGCAACACAGAGGATTCCTAACTGGAGCTCGCCTCATACTTTGAGAGACTAAAAGCCACTAACCCCGGCACCATAACTGCCATCGAGACAGAATTAGATGATTTCGGCCAGACCTGTTTTCTTTATGCCTTCCTCTCTTTCGGAGCTTCCATCTGGGGTTTCCGCCGTGTACGCCCTGTCCTCATTGTGGACGGCACACATGACACATCTCTCTGGGAAATACAAGGGGGTATCCCCTCTTGCATTGTTGATCGGAAAAATTGCCATGACTTCGAGCCCGTGCACAAAGTCATATCTCCCATGTACACGTGCACGCTATCTATACATGTACATGTTTTACATGTTCCCGGCCACACGGCCACGTGTACATTTATTAACACACCTTATTTTCAACACGTTTCAAGGTTTTCCCCTTGGCTTTCGCCGTCGTTGATGGGGAGACTGACGAATCATGGCACTGGTTCCTAACTAATGTCGAAAGGATTATTGCAGATTCCAACGCTCTCACCATCATATCTGACCGCCACAGCTCCCTCCTTAAAGCTAAGGAGATCGTATTCCCCAAGGCACACCACGGGGCCTGCATTGTTCACATCATGCGGAATGTTGTCTCACGTTACAAGAACAAGGGTCTGGCAAAAATGGTGTGCACAGCAGCCTTCTCTTATAGACGCAAAGATTTTAATGACAACTTCGGCAAAATTAGACAAGCTAATGAAGCGTGCGCAAAATACCTAGAATACATTGGGACTGCAAAATGGATGAGAACATATTTCCCAGGGAACCGATACAACTCAACAATGCATTATCCAAGTCGAGGTCTTCACCTACTGTAGAGTTGTTCATGTTCATCCAAAGGATGTTGACTCGTTGGTGTTCACCTAGGAGAACCAAATCAGCTAAACACAAGGGGGCTGTAACACGGGAGGTTGATGATGTTATGCAGACACACATTAGGCTTACCAAAGGTAGCAAAATCTCAAATATTACTTGTTGGAGCTATCAAGTCAAAGGGGTATTTGGTCATACCAACACTGTTTCTCTTGATAACAAAGTTTGCACATGCCAAGTTTTCCAACACCTCAAAATCCCTTGCGGACATGCTTTGTTGGCTGTTGATTCCATCGGTTTCCCACATTCCCAACTTTTTGGAGACTGCTATAAAACACAAACATGGAGGGAAACATATTCCGGCGTCATCTACCCCGAAGCCCTTTTAGGGGACCACCCTGTGCCTCTAGCTATTGAAAGCCTCACCCTCCAGCCTCCCAAAACCCGTCGCCCCTCTGGGCGTCCCAAGGACAAACACATCCCTTCCACAGGAGAAATACAGGTTACCAAACTCCTCTTTCTTCTTTTGTTCTTTTTAACACGACACCAAACTGATAGGAAGTTCATCTTCTCATCTCCTCAGGTTCCCAAAAAAACCAAGCTCAACAGGTGTGGTCGTTGTGGTGTTTCTGGCCACAACAGGACCAATTGCAAGGTCCCCATGTAACGACGGGTGAATTCTATATCCACAAGGTCCCACATTTGGATAGCGCCTTCACCTTTCATCAGCTCACTTCTCAGTTTTTTTGGGATTTTTTTTGTTTTGTTGCATGTCTAAACAATTATGAACATGTATGAGCTGTTTTCAAGACGCTTTTAGTATTTTGTGTCCACCCCAACAGAGATCTAAAATATTAATTTCGGCATTTACGAATCCCTATTTCGTATTCAGTGTACAAGTACACACCCATACATGCTTTCACGTACAAATACATTTAAGTACACGTTTACAAGTATTAGTGTACACACTTTTTCCACACATCGTGGTTTTACATGTTCTTTCGTCATGCACACTCTCAGCAAACGGTTCCTCCCCCTACTCCACATGACACACAGAACAATACTGATGTACACATGTACACATTGGACAGTAAGTACATACATTAATTTTACTTTTCTAAGACGCTTTCAGTTTAGTGTTTACACCCCAACAGATGTCCAAAAAATTCATCTCCGCATTTACGAATCCTTTGTTCGTTTTCAATTTACACATGTACACATTGGAGTCAACCCCCCGAACATGTACCCGTTCCAGTGTACACATGTACACATACCGCCACCTACATAATCGTTCGTGTGTACATGTACCCGTTCCAGTGTACATGTGTACATTCTTTTACATACACCCCCAAATGTACATTCTTTTACATACCTCCTGGTTTCACATCTTCTTTCCTCATGCACACTTTCATCTACCGGTTCCTCCCCCCTACTTCGCACAACACATAGACCAATTCAGATGTAGATCAACTTGCTGCCCTTCGACCAAACAATAATGCAACAATAAGTACATAGATCAGATTTTTTTTCCTTATCGTCCAAACATAGCCGATACTACAAAATCCGTCCTGACATAACATGTTCTTCAAACACAAATAGTACCAAAAAACAAAATAAGTCCTCCCCGTTCTACAATGTCACAACAACACAAAATAAACCCTCCCTCCACAACCATCACAAGTACAAAGGCACTACCCAATCTTTGTAAATCTCCATCGCATACTGCTTCCGGAATATATCCACCAAGTTGTGGGAACCGAAATCCGCACTGTCGATTTCCGTTTAAATAAGGAAACTAGGAAAACCCTAACTTTCCAGAGGTCCCGGATATCTGCTAATACCACACGCCAAGCAACCATAACACAATAATGACAACGATAAAGTATAAGAAATCGAAAAGAGAGCAAAGTAAATCTTATTCCGAATTTGCGTTTGAGCGTTACAACAAGGTAAGAGCCTGGGCTACGAGAGCTGTCGGCGAGATTCCTAGTTCTAAAACCCTAAGACGGCAATAACCTAGTTGAGTCGCAGCTCGAATAACAAAAACGAAAATATGCTTAATTGATCTAAGTGCTAAGTTTGCTCTAAAAAAATATCCCCCTCATGCCTCTCGCCTAGGACCCCTTATATACTGGCTCCAAGGTCGGTTTACGCCTTTCCTCTTCTGTCCTTAAGCCGCCATAGCATAAAAATGAGGATATTCCATTTTTTCCGATCTTCGTAATTATCTTCAAAATTTCGTATTTATCCGCGGAAACTTGACATTTATCTTCCCTTGCGGACCAATGCGGTTTACGGGCTATTGGTTAAGAAATCGTAAGTTGGGCATCGAGTCGTGTCTTAGGTTCTTTTGGGCCGTCTTTCGACTCGAAGCGTTTATTACGGCTTCTTTCGATAAAGAATGAACTTTCCGCGGTTTTTACGGTAAAGTTTGATTGATAACTTAGAAATGGCGGGGAACGTGAGATGGGTTCGCTACGGTATTCGGACGATAGCATCGAAGGGTAGACGAGAATGCATGGACTGGTGTCGTATCGACGTTTCGGAAGAGCTCGATCGCTACGTAGCGACCGAACTTTGGTTCGAGCTCGGTCGCTACGTAGCGACCGAGCGGAATGGGCGTTTGGTCGCTATGTAGCGACTGAGCTTTGGCTCGAACTCGGTCGCCACGTTGCGACTGAGCGGAGCACGCGTTTGGTCGCTGCGTAACGATCCTTCTCGAGCTCTTGTCTGATGATTCGTGTTTCTTCCGCAAAGGTTTTTTGTAAAGAAGAATCTATTTCGAAAATATATTTGTCGAAGAATTTTTCTACGTTTTTTCTTCTTCGGGGATTTGGACGTTAACTTCGTCGTAACCGTTTTTGACCCCAACAGTTAGCCCCCAGCACATTGGGAACGTGGATTTCTAGCGAGGTCCCAATGCGTGGTATGGTGAGTTTGGACGAGATTGATGTATTTGTGCGAATTTCGTGTCCAAAAATCCGCAAGTAAATAGAAATTTCTCATGCCTATAAGAAGGGAGGTAACTTCTTCAAAACCTTCATACTTACTCATTCTCATACTCATTCTCATAGAGAGGTTTTTCTTGAAAAGCTCTTTCTCTTTTTCTATGTCATTTCCTCCTTGATTTTTTTCAAAAAAGAAAAACACGAGATGTCGAGTAAGAAGAAGAGTTCGAAGAAAGGGTCTTTGCCCGCAAATGTTTCTGAAGAGCTTCGAATGCCGAAGATGGAATTTGTTCCTCATTCGGTAGACCCTGCCGAGAACGAGGCATGGTGGGTGGCGTGTTACGGTTTGATCACGCCTCCCATAGAAAAATTGTTCCCGGTCATGAACCATCGTCCTGTGGAGGCAGGTGCGCCGAGTAGGAGCATTAGCGGATTTCTCGAGGTCATGCGGTCGTTCTACCATATTTCGGACGCGGTTGAATTCAGGATTCCTTGTCAAGGAGAGTGCGCTAGTAGTCCCCCTGAGGGCTTTTCTACTTGTTACGAGGCATTTGTAGTGCGTTGCCGTTTATGGTTTCTGATCCCCGAGATCATCGTCCATGTGTTGGGTCGCTTCGGGGTGGCGATAAGCCAACTGAATCCTCTTGGCATCCAGCACCTCATAGGGATCCTGGTCCTGAGCTACGAGCATGGTCTTTCTCTCACCGTTGATCACTTCGAAACGCTTCTTCGATTACATATCATTCGGGAAACGGACACGTACAGGCTGGTTCCTCAGAAGTTCATGTCAGTGGTAAAGGGGTTCACTTCTAACTTCAACTCGTGGAGGAAGTTTTTCTTCTTCGTTCGTGTAGACACAGCGTCCGTTGAGGAGAGTTGTATTCCACTGCTTCGGAGGTTGCCGAACGATCGTCCCTCTATCAACCCTCTTGCTCCGTTTCCTGAGGACATTATTGCGATGAGGGATCTGCTCAGGAATGATCCTTTTTTCAAGACTTCTTTTACGCCGAAGAGAGTTCGTAAGGCGTTGAGGTTTGTGCATCCTGGTCCTGCTTCGTGCGGAGAAACAAGGAGTGATTCCGAACCTGAAGACCAAGGTCCCAACGCCGGTCCCAACGCCGCTCCCACTATTGTGACGGGGCCAAATTCTTCGAAGGGGAAAGATATTGATCTCGGTGACCTGGAGTTTTTGGTGGACGATTGCATGCTTCCAGGATGGGATCCGAACCTTGCTTTCGGCGATGGAAGTGGTACGAGCGAGGTCCGTATTCCAGACTTCGACGATTTCTTTGCTGGTCTTCCGTCGGGTTTTGACGTTCCTCAGGCCACGAGCGAGTCAGGGAGGCCGAGAGTCGTTGCGGAAGGATCTCGCATCATTAACGGGGTATAATTTTTAAGAATTCCGACGATCGTTATTATTATTTTTTGCTTATAACGTGTCAATCGGTTTTACAGGGTTTGAACTTGCTTGGATAGGCCATTGAGGCGAGCCATAGAGAGGCCATGATCTATCGCTTTAAAGCGGAGAAGGCGGAAAAGGATCTTGCTCGCATGCGAGACGAGATGTTGGCGCGAGACACTCAACTCGCTCGTGATCATGCCAGGGCTGTTCGTAGGGCAGAATGGATGGGCAAGAGGGAAATTGTCGAGGTGATGAAGACTCGCGCTTCCAAATTTCAGGTTGAGTACGGGAATCTTAAGGGTGCTTTCAACTCGCTGGGCGACTTCCGTGAGTGTCGCGGCTCTGTCGGGAGCCTTTGGAAGACGCAGGAAGATGACTACGTTTTTGAGAGGGAGATGGAGTTAATGAAGGGTGGCATGAAGGATCATGCTCATGCTGAGGCGACCATTCCTCCGATCGACGGGAAGATCCAGGGATTCTGGGATCCCATCCCGGTTTCCCCTGATACCGTTGAGACTACGGCTGATTTTGCTGGTGATGACGAGGAAGTGAACTTTCCCGCGGATGCATTCGGGGCTTCCTTGTCCGGGAGTTTTAACTTTGACCTGTGAGTGTTTTGGCGGGAATGAGTTTTTCCCTTTATCTAGTATTTAGCGGCCAAGTGTGGCCTTTGTTCATATATGTTTGGTCGAGTGTGGCCTTGAACCCCTACCGCTATGCGGTTTATATAATGGATGTCTGTTTGGGTTTACTTTGTTTAGAGTGGGTTTGAAGTGAACATGAGTTGTCGTCTCATATTTATCTTCGTTGAGGCGTTCAATCTGTTAGTTTGTTCGAGAGGTGAGTTTCGTAGAAATAATTTACGATTTTTCGGGAACGTTGAGTTATGAACGAAGAGACATGTTTTAGGAATCTCGTATCGTTTAGATATCATGTCTTTGAGATGTTTGAGACCAATGCGATGGGTTTAGGGCAAGACCTAGGTTTACTCTCGGTTTTAAGGTTTGTGCGGTGACTAGCCGGCTATCGGTTTTCCTGTTGCGATTTCTACCTGATTCGTACCGATTTAAAGTCCGCGATAGGTTCTTGGCTTATACGACTTGTATGGTACGAATCGAGCATCTTTCCAGAGACAATTTTTAAGCCAACTAGAAGTGCTAGACCAAAATTTCCGATTTTTTTGTAGCGCGCTTTCGTCCTTGTGTTGGACGTTTGAAGATCAAAAGAGTGATCAGGTTGCATTTGTTTAAGACGGCTGATGTGTTCGCCGGGGCCAATCGAGGAACGGAGTGTAAGATTTGTAGTGGTCGCGTTCGGACAATTTGTTCGTATCATCTCGATTTTTAACTTGGCGACGTCTCGCAGTTATTTCGAAGACTATACGTATATTGCTGAAGTGAGATTGTTTTGCGGTTTTGTCTTAAAAAGAGCGACGAATACTTCGTAAAATTTTTTGAAATCTTGATAGAATTCGATTACAATAACGCATCTTTTCCTATGTGGGATTATACGAGTATACGCACCCACTCCCCCCCCCCCTTTTTGGAGAGGGGGATAGCTGAACTCGTCCTTCTATGAGCTGCCTACGTACCCCTTTAGAGGATCAAGCAATCTCGTAGTTATGTATTATGCCGCGAGCGTTTTTACTCGGCGGTTGTCGCTGTGCTGACCGCCTTGAACGAGATGATTGTGGCAGGGTCAGTGTTCTCTTTCGGATGTTCCGGTTGAATTGTAGTGTCGGCTCCGGCCTCATGTTGAGTTTCGACGCTCAAAGCGTCTCCGTCGGCAGACGATGTGAAATCGTCTTTTCTCGAAACGTTGTTGGCTGAAGATTTATCGATCTTCGTGCGTTTGCGATTTGCCGTTGCAGAGGTTGTCATCTGTCTTAACTTGTGTTCTGTGAGGAAGCACAGTCGCGACTGTTTCTGACATCCCCAGATAGCTGCGACTCCGTTTGGGGTCGAGAATTTGACGCCCAGGTGGTATGTCGACGGAACGGCTTGCATAGCGTTGAGCCACGGGGTTCCCATGATCACGTTGTAGATGGCCGGATGATCGACTACCGCGAACTCTACGATTTTTGTGACCTCCTTGGCCATGACAGGTAGCTGAATCGATCCGAGGGTCATCGATACTTTGCTAGAAAAGCCTGTGAGCGGTTTCGGAGTTGGAGTTACTTCTCCGAGTTCAATGCTCATCCGATTGAGAGTGTCGCGGAAGATTACATTTACTGTGCTCCCCGTGTCAATGAGTACTCTTCCGACTTCCAGATCTCGTATGACGAGGTCTATGACGAGCGGATCGCAGTGAGGCTGATCAATCCCGCTGGCTTCCTCCTTTGTGAAGGTGATTGAGCAGTTCTGATCATCTTTGGTTGGAGACCATGTAGGCCAGTTTGCGCTCGACTCCGCCTTCCGCTGGTAAGCCTTGATGGCGGAGACCGTATCGTTGCAGAACTACGATCCTCCGATGATCATGTTGACTCTACGACGATTGTTATCGTTCCCTTGTCGTCTGGCTTCCTGCCGCGTTTATCCCCGGATTGGTTTCTTTGGGGAGATCTCTCCGCGGGGGGATTTCTGTCCGGCTTTTGGGGGCGATCGGTCTCGAGGATGAGATCTTTCACGCTGGTTACTTCCGAGAGTTCTCCGGCTAGTAGCTTCGGGGCCAGCCTCGCTCCCAAGACCTTGCAGTTAGTCGTGGAGTGTCCTCGGGATTGGTGGAACTCGCAGAAGGTGTTTTCGTCATATCCTTGGTTGCGAGTCTACGTATTACCCGTGGTTTGGCCCTGGTCTGAGCCGATCGCGTAATTATGTGCTCCTTGGAGTTCTTCCCCCTCGTGATGGACATACTTTTCGTTTCGAGGGTTCTTCTTCCTTGTTTTCGGGTCTACATCTTTCGAGGACGATCTTGCCGACTTATGCTTCTGCGATAAGATTTTAGTTTCTTTCTCGATCATGATGTAGTCCGTCGCCTTATGGAGGGCGTCTTGGATCATCCGCGGTTTTTCGAGGGATATCCATTTTCTGAATTTTGACTTGTACCAGAGCGCCTTCCTGAGCGCGTCGATGGCCACCTTGTCGCTTATCCCGCTGACCCTAGACATCACCAACTTGAACCGGCTGATGAACTCGCGAAGGGGTTCCTCTTCCCTCTGGGACAGACTCCAGAGATCGACATCGGAAGTTTCCCTATCTATGAACATAGAGTATTGCTTGAGAAATTCCGATGCGAGCTGTCAGAAACTCCCGATAGAGTTTCGTTTAAGGCGCACGAACCATTCGAGGGCTGCTCCTTCTAGATTCTCGACGAACAGGCGGCAGTAGCCGGCATCTCTCTCGCCGTCCTTCAGCCTCGCTCTTCCCATCGTGATGTGGAAAGCCTGAACGTGCGCTCTCGGATCGGTTGTACCATCATATTTTGGTACTTTGATTTTTCCTGGATCGGATACCCTCGTATCTGAGATGCGAGCGGTGAAAGGGGTCTTCCGAGCCCCTTCCAGCAATCTGTCGATCTCGGGGGCCGCGCTCGTAGCATGATGGATTTGAGATTTTACGGCTCTTACTTCTGCCGCAGTCTTGGTGATATAGTCGCGAAGATCGCGTATATCCGATGTCTCATCAGCAGTTTTCCGCGCCTGTCGGCGATTACTGCGAGTGAGCTCGGTTTGTTTTTCAGCCAGCTCTTCCTGTTCGTTCCAATAGAGGATTTCCTCCTCTTCTGTCATTGGTTTGTCGAACGGAGAGCTTTCCCGAGTGAATCGGCTTCTGGTCCTTCTTGGATATCTGTCGGTGTCCTCATCAGTATTATTGGAGACATCGCTAGGATCCAGGTCGATTTGCTCGGCTCCGTTGTCCTCTGAAGCCTTCGCGGGAGGCGGAGGGCTTTCGGAATTTCCCTTTTCGACAGGAGACTTCTCGCTAGGGTTTTGACCCGAAGGTCGTTCCTGGGCGGCTCCAGGCCTGTTGAGTGGGGTCGCAAAGTCAAGTCTTTTCCCGCGGACTTTCGTGGTTCCACGGGGGCGGATTGCTCAAGTCCTTGCCGTTAAAGTTTCAACTTGTTTGGTCAAGGTGCTCACGAGCTTATCCTGTTCTTCCGACCTTTTTTCGTAGGTGGAAACATATTTTTAAACTCCTCGAGCGCCGCGGCGTTGGCTGGTGCGTTGGCCACGGATACGTCCGCTGCGGGAGTGTGGAGATCAGTGCCGCAGCCTCCGTTAAGAGGAGTCTGCACATTATCCGTGTCGTCAGTTGACATGTCTAGTTGAGCGTGATGTGGTTGAGGGTTAGATTGATCCGTACCCCCCCTCCTTCTAGCGCCAAACTGTGGGAACCGAAATTTGCACTGTCGATTTCCGTTTAAATAAGGAAACTAGGAAAACTCTAACTTCGCAGAGGTCCCGGATATCTGCTAATACCACACGCCAAGCAACCAGAACAACAATAATGACAACGATAAAGTATAAGAAATCGAAAAGAGAGCAAAGTAGATCTTATTCCGAATTCGCGTTTGAGCGTTACAACAAGGTAAGAGCCTGGGCTACGAAAGCTGTCGGCGAGATTCCTAGTTCTAAAACCCTAAGACGGCAATAACCTAGGTTAGTCGCAGCTCGAATAACAAAAACGGAAATATGCCTAATTGCTCTAAGTGCTAAGTTTGCTCTAAAAAAATATCCCCCTCATGCCTCTCGCCTAGGACCCCTTATATACTGGCTCCACGGTTGGTTTACGCCCTTCCTCTTCTGCCCTTAAGCCGCCATAGCATAAAAATGGGGATATTCTATTTTTTCCGATCTTCGTAATTATCTTCAAAATTTCGTATTTATCCGCGGAAACTTGACATTTGTCTTCCCTTGCGGACCAAGCGTAAACCGACATGTGGTTTACGGGCTGTTGGTTAAGAAATCGTAAGTTGGGCCTCGAGTCGTGTCTTAGGTCCCTTTGGGCCGTCTTTCGACTCGAAGAATTTATTACGGCATCTTTCGATAAAGAATGAACTTTCCGCGTTTTTTACGGTAAAGTTTGATTGATAACTTAGAAATGGCGGGGAACGTGAGATGGGTTCGCTACGGTGT
This sequence comes from Brassica napus, assembly GCF_020379485.1. Classification (NCBI taxonomy): domain Eukaryota; kingdom Viridiplantae; phylum Streptophyta; class Magnoliopsida; order Brassicales; family Brassicaceae; genus Brassica; species Brassica napus. Next base: position 34,258,442 of record NC_063449.1, on the reverse strand, counting down.
TCAGGAGATAGCATCGAAGGGTAGACGAGAATGCATGGACTGGTGTCGTATCGACGTTTCGGAAGACCGAACTTTAGCGACCGAGCGAAATGGGCGTTTGGTCGCTATGTAGCGACTGAGCTTTGGCTCGAACTCGGTCGCTACGTAGCGACCGAGCGGAGCACGCGTTTGGTCGCTGCGTAACGATCCTTCTCGAGCTCTTGTTCGATGATTCGCGTTTCTTCCGTAAAGGTTTTTTGTAAAGAAGAATCTATTTCGAAAATATATTTGTCGAAGAATTTTTCTACGTTTTTTATTCTTCGGGGATTTAGACGTTAACTTCGTCGTAACCGTTTTTGACCCCAACACAGGTCATCTGTCAGGCCAGCCATCGTTGGTTGCTCATTCCCTGTCGCGTGCATTTCCAGAAATTTTATGGCCAAAGGCCCACAGTCCCCGCTCCGCCGGTTTTCATACAAACCAGCTACCCTCTCAACATGGAACGGTGCCAGCTGATGATCCCCAACAGCATGCGGTGGACACACTTTCTTTGCAAGGTAAGGCAGGATTGCCGCAACAGGCTACATCATCGAAGCAACTTGGTCCTCAGTCTTCAAACGTGGGTTCGGATAAAATACCAAAATATCCCACGTCGCGAGCCTCATGCAAAGTCCCACCCAATGGTCCCCCCCCCCAATCATTGGGGCGTACAACGTGTCCACGTCAACACCCCACTTTTTCCCCTCCATTGTAAGGAACTTCGTTAGCTTCAAATCAGTTGCAATGCGGGTTTTGTGTCTCGCCACTTTGAAAGATCTCTCCTTCACTTGCAAGTGTGCTGAGAACCACGGGGCAACCAACATCGCCCGGTTTCCTCTCAAGTCCTCCGCGTGCAATCTTCCAACGTAGTCGGCCAGCACATCCATATGCTAATCAAGGCAAACATTATGTAGAAGAATCAAACCCAAGTAGCAGAGTTCATAGTACCACTGAACACAAAGCGTTGGAGAAAATACATACCGTGCTACTAACCCATTTGCATGGTGTCGCCAGGTCTATGAAAAACTCGTTGTCCAGATCATATCCACTCGCATTAATATGCATCTTGCAAGTAAAACATCCACTAACCACATTTAAAAATTGTGCTTATATTTGAGTACAAATTAAAATATATAATCATCGCTTACACTTTCAGGTTGGCATCAGCCGTAGGGACAATAGCCGGTCTAATGTACTGATCCTTTGCCAGCAACACTGCTGCCAACTCCCCTTCCTGTTCAATTGGCTCGTCCCTTGCAGTTCGGCCCTCATCTGATGTATCACTTACATCCAAAACAGCCATTTTCGAAGCCACCCCTGTTATGTCTGCATCCTCCGAATCACCCACCTGCCATCAACAAAAAAGCAAGATTCACTTACCCACACGTGTACTCAAGAACGTGTACAACTAGCCAAGGTTTGGTATACACAAAACTAAACCTGGCTATCGCTTTCATCCACGTCCCTGCCGTCCTCACCCAATCCATCAGCACTCTTCCCCTCCTGCACAAACACATTCATTATTCAACCTCCCTTCAAAACATACTGCCAGCACACACAACCGACTACCAAGAAGAATTGTACAATAAATTGCTACCTGAGATCCATCGTCCTTGTCCCAATCATTCTCGTTTTCCACACTAAGTTTCTCACCCATTTCTTCAGCGCCACCAGCCTTACCCTCCTGCGCATCGCCCAAAAACATCAACATTAAACTATAACGTCCACGTGGACAACTCAATAACTTTAAGGAATATGTACACACAATTTTTTGTGTACATGTGGACAATGAAATTTACGGAAAGCAAGCAAAAATACCTTTGCCTCCGTCTCTATTACCACCTTATTAGGCTCACCCAGCCCAAACACTGCCCCAACATTCTCAAGAACATCCTAAACATCTGAAACCGTTAGTACGACCAAAACACCAACAATCTCAAATACGTTACGCAGACCATGTTTGTTGTTCACAGAACTATACATGTAACACCCCGATCCGGCCGACTTGGCCGCGGTCGAAGCCTTACGTCGCTCGGTCCACTTCCTGGCCGAAACTCTTAATTTTCGCCCTTTAATTATAATATCGCCCATTGGCGAGGGCTATCATAGATCTTAGCTAAAGACTTTCTTAGTCATTTATAGCCTAGATCCTTTCAACATATACGCAGCGGATTATTCTCTAATTAACCATTGGTCTAAAACCAATCTAACACTTGTCTGGTCGAATCACCTTAGCCTTGGTCAGTTTACACAACTACCGATTAGCTTAAAGGTCAATCCTAAACCCAAACCAAGTCATACGATTCTGAGGTTCCTTTCCCCTAAACCATTCTATCTAGATCTATGCATGTATTGCAAGATCTTACCTTTGCCACATCTACGAAGCTCACTAGCTCATCGGTCCTCCATTGACTCAAACTAGCCATTCAACTCATTGAGTCTCTTATTGGTCTTTATCTTTGTTCCTGCATTAAACAACTCCCCTAGGTACTTAGTCATTCAACCAACCATCCCCACAAGACTTGGAACTGATGAGTCATCATCTGGCCTGACCGGCCTTGGGACTTAACCCAGACAACATATATGATTTGTTCATACCAACCGATGCATTCATTAATCTGATTAGTTCCGGCACCTTGAACCATCATCCAGAGGTCAGGTCGTCCATACTCAACCATGATCAGATCTTACACGGTCTTCCTTGAACAATCATACTTAGGCTCAATACTTATGGTCTACGACACATAGTACTAACCATACACTTTGTCATGACTCTTAGCCAATCTCGAAGCTACCAACACCAAGGTTGATATCTAGAAGCATCACATCACTACTCTTACTCCAGCAACGTGACAATCCATACTAGTGCTCGGCCATCGAACCATCGTCATGAAACATGATCCGACCACTAGACTTGATAAGCCATCGTCTACTTAGCATGTATTGACATAACCGGCCTTCCATTGCCATCATGTGGGTCTACGCCCTACATAAGGCATATGGCGCCTATCCTACTCACCAACCCAAAGTTGATTGTAAGATATCCTACTTAGCCTTTGCGGCTAGAACCATCCAACCACTAACCATGGATTATGGTTCATACATCAATCATGCTGTACGGATTGCACTAGCCCTTAAGGCCTTCGTTATTTCCCTACACTCATGTATTGACCTAACTGACAACCCATTGCCATCATGTGGTCCATGCCCAACATAATGCATGTGGTGTCCTTTTAACCATCGAATCACTCGTACCCTTTTCGGTCCCGATCCGTTCGTACCCTTTCGGTCCCGACCCGTTCGTACCCTTTCGGTCACGACCCGTTCGTACCCTTTCGGTCACGACCCGTTCGTACCCTTTCGGTCACGACCCGTTCACATCCCATGGATCATGTTACGTTCGTACCTCTTGGATCACGACACGTTCGTACCTCTTGGATCACGACACGTTCGTACCTCTTGGATCACGACATGATCTCAGATCTTGGATCACGATACATTACATCCTTGGGATCACGATGCACCCTTTGGTCATTGGTACCTTTTGGTCCTCGTACCTTTTGATACTTGCAACCCTTGGTATCTCATACCTTTTGGTTACTTGCATCCTTTGGTATCTCACAACCTTCGGTAACTCATGACCCTTGGCAACACGCAACCTTTGGCGACTAGTACCCTTTTGATCCAACCTCTCGGCTATGGTTAGCGATCAACGTAACCAACCGTGACACCAGGGTCTATGACGTGGTAACATGGTTAACTATCACGTTCCATATATATATATATATATCATATAGACATAATAATATAAAGAAACAGAGATAAAACCACTCACAACCACTATAGCCCTTACCGATCAGTCAGTTCGTCTCTCGACTAACCGCCCTTGGACCCTTGATCCTTTGCGCCTATTTCCCTCCAGGAATAGGTCTTCCTATTGGCCTCAGTGGCTTCTATAAGCCACTGTCTCATATGGCTAAAGCCATACTCACCATGAACCGGATCGTGCCTTATGGCTTTGATCCCGGATCCTGCCCTTCCGGCTTGGATCCTCGGTTCTCATTGGGGGATCCCTTTGTTTAGGACGTGTGTCCTTTGTCTCAGACAGAATGAGACTGAATATGACTGAATGAATTTATCCCTGGACGTCCTCCCTTTATATAGAAAACCAAAGGGCATGTGCGAAGGAACACATCCCTTCCAAGCATCCTTTCGGAACATATCTTGGCCGTCGATTACAATCAACGGTCCAGATTGCACCTGTTGGATCTTGGAGGTTTCCAGATACATCTAGGCACGTCCAACAATATCTAGGCATGTCAAAGCCAAGCCCAAACTGATATCCCAAGCCCATGGCCCGACCACAATAGCCCACCGGCCAGTAGCCACCTTGGGGCGACCATATGGCCCGACCATAGTCTGGACCCGGCCCAACTGCCCGAAACCCGAACACTCAGTCCAGCTGAGTTGAGCTGAATCTCAGCTGACCCAGCTGAGTGAGCTAGTAGCTCAGCTAGTTGAGCTGACATAACTTGGACCGAGCTAGACGACACTTGATCGAGCTTTGTTTAGCTGATCGAGCTACCCGTCTACATCTTCCAGCTATTGTACAACTCTCCCAACTTGTTCTCCTCATCCTATTCAATCCGTCTAAGTCCTTTGATCCATTTATTGACATAGACTGTGTTTTCTCATGATCCATTCTGATCATTTCACTCATCCCACCTTGTTCATGATCAATTCTCTTGATTTGAACAAAGGCAGTCTCGTTTCTATCGAAACGTCTAGGCCCTGTGTCAAGAACCCGGGACGGGGATGCGGCAAGTCTCCCCCACTTGAGATGGATTCGTCCTTGAATCCAGTGGTGGTTATACCTTGTCTCATGACAAAATGTCCCAACTGAACTTAGTCTCGTTTTGAACAGAACAACTTGATTCTTTAAGAACCAAATGAACTCTCCAATGATTGAATCTCTTTGACCATTGATGTACCAGTCAATTCCTCATGAACTCGTTCCAATCTTTAGGCTGCTCGTCCTTCAACGAGTCCTAACAGATTGTTATGATTCTTTTGTCCTTCATGGACAATAAGGCTCATGACCTCAGCCACAACGTACTGGATCATCCCCTTAATTAGCCAAAACCTTTTCAGGCTTGGCCACATTGCGATCTTAGTCCCTCCAGACTAAAAACGCCTCAGACTTGACTTCTGTCCTTCACTGGACTTTGTCATAATTAGATCCTGGTCCATTAACGGACGTGATCGTATTCCGGTCCTGGTCCACTCAGGGACTCGACCGTTTCACCCCGACCATAGGTCCATCTCCGAATAGGTCGTGGCCTGATCCTCGTCCTTTACTGGACTTGATCATTCTCAACCTTAGGTCAAACTCCGACTTGGTTGTACTGCGACCATGGTCCTCTCCCGGACATGGTCAACTTCGTCTCTGCCATCTCGGCGGGAGCCGACAAAAACAGACTCTTGGACAGCGGAGCTGTCCCTGGCTCTAGTTCAATCATAAATGGATCTGACCTATCAGGGGGGACACCCTGTAGCGACTGGAACACATCTGGGAACTTAGACACCAACGAATCCTCTAAAAGGTCTTTCAGACAGACAGAACTGCCAGGCTCTGTAGTTGTAATTGTAGCCAAAAAGGACTGACAACCCTGTTCCAGCATCCGAATCGCTCGAACTGCTGAAACCACTACTTTCTCTTGAGCCGGACACATACATTGGTACTGGATCGGATGAAGCTCAGTCTCCAATTGCACACGACCTTTATGGCAATCGAGAGTGGCCCGATACTTTCCCAACCAGTCCACACCTAGGATCACTTCGTGATTCTTTAGGTGGACACAGACAGATTCACAGGGAATACCTTTCCCTGAATTGACATTGGGATATTCGACATGAGACCTAATGAGTTCCTGGCTTGCCCACTGGCTGCCCTCACTATCCCAAAATTATCACCAGCGTCCAGACAAAACAGACCCTTTCCGACCAGTTCTTGGACTTACAAAACCTATGTGTAGCCCCTGTGTCGGAAAGTACGTGGGTTTTTACACCACCAATCATGAGGGTTCCTATCAGAGACCCCTCATCAGAATCCCCTAGACAATTCTAGGTTCCAGACCAAGCATTTCTGCTTAAGGGCCCTAGCAGAGATATGAACTCGTTCAGGTAAGCCAACCCTGGTCCATCTCTGGACTCGATTGCATACCACCTTGGTCCATCCGCTAGGTCACTCGCCATACTGGTCGAGCCCTATCTGATCCCATATGGATCCTTAAGGAGTAATGCTTATCTCTGTTGAGTCCTGGTAAACTCCTGCAAATCCCTAAGCGACCAAGCTTTAGTGGACTGCCTTGTTCCCCAGACCACTCAACCGTAAACATAAACTACCTTAGAATGATTAACAACATCTTGTTGTAATCATATACCACTGTCTCATGGAAAATACTTTGGTTCATGACCATACCACGAAGGACGTCCCATAACATCCCTCATTGCATTGCCAATAACTTCAATACTTCCACTTCCAGTGGGTACCTAGATGAGTAGGATTTCGGTTTGATCACACATTTGGAAAACGTCCCATACTATTCTCCAAAGCGTATTACTTTTGCGAATGCTGACACCATTCACAAGAGCAATTATAATATACCTGAATCCCCATCATACTAAGATACTTAACATCATGTTCTTTCATTGATTGAAACGAACATCTTGAGTTTCCTCATTCTTTCCTTGGACGGATTCAGATTGGAATTGGTTCATTCCATCCAACTAGATTTAAGGAAACCAACCTTGACTTGTACCGAGTCCTAGCTGATCCATCTGATCACAAGTCCACTCGTGTACTTGTCACGTAGTGTTTCCCTTGAGTCAGATTTAACATTGCATATGCTCACTTATTATGAACGGCCACTAAGGAATAACACTTGTCTTCAGTAGAGTGCTGCACGTTTATTTCAACCTAAGCCACTCTCTGGTCCATGTTACTTCCGTTGTCCAGGTCATCCATAGATAAATCTCGCATTGCTTCTATCCCTTCCAACCCGTCTATTACTTCTAAATAACTAGATCAACCAACCTTTCTGTTTTTAGGATCTTGCCCTTTGAGAGTTCATCTTGGTTAAGCTGGCTCATCTTGAAACTACTCCGTTCACAAGCATGATACCCCTTACCTCAGCTCCCTCTTGGCTCATCCCAACTAAGGTTTCATAGTCATCATAGTTTTCAGAAATAATTTCGGTTTGGAACTCAACATCTTTGAGCGCTGTCCTAAACAGGATCAAGCATGCTCTGATACCAACTTGTAACACCCCGATCCGGCCGACTAGGCCGCGGTCGAAGCCTTACGTCGCTCGGTCCACTTCCTGGCCGAACCTCTTAATTTTCGCCCTTTAATTTTAATATCGCCCATTGGCGAGGGCTATCTTAGATCTTAGCTAAAGACTTTCTTAGTCATTTATAGCCTAGATCCTTTCAACAGATACGCAGCGGATTATTCTCTAATTAACCATTGGTCTAAAACCAATCTAACACTTGTCTGGTCAAATCACCTTAGCCTTGGTCAGTTTACACAACTACCGATTAGCTTAAAGGTCAATCCTAAACCCAACCCAAGTCATACGATTTTGAGGTTCCTTTCCCCTAAACCATTATTTCTAGATCTATGCAGGTATTGCAAGATCTTACCTTTGCCACATCTACGGAGCTCACTAGCTCATCGGTCCTCCATTGACTCGAACTAACCATTCAACTCATTGAGTCTCTTATTGGTCTTTATCTTTGTTCCTGCATTAAACAACTCCCCTAGGTACTTAGTCATTCAACCAACCATCCCCACAGACATAAGTAACCTTTGAGAAGTCATTGAAAGGATAAGGATATACATCTGGCCTTTCTCGGCTCATGCACACTCCGAAACCCTTTTGCCTTATAGGCAGTAGTACCCAGTCCATCTTCTGAACTGACAAAGCTCATTAGATCCTAAGTCAATCAACCAACCATCCTCACATGACTTGGAACTGATGAGTCATCATCTGGCCTGACCGGCCTTGGGACTTAACCCAGACAAAAGATATGATTTGTTCATACCAACCGATGCATTCATTAATCAGATTAGTTCTGACACCTTGAACCATCATCCAGAGGTCAGGTCGTCCATACTCAACCATGATCAGATCTTACACGGTCTTCCTTGAACAATCATACTTAGGCTCAATACTTATGGTCTACGACACATAGTACTAACCATACACTTCGTCATGACTCTTAGCCAATCTCGAAGCTACCAACACCAAGGTTGATATCTAGAAGCATCACATCACTACTCTTACTCCAGCAACGTGACTATCCATACTAGTGCTCGGCCATTGAACCATCGTCATGAAACATGATCCGACCACTAGACTTGATAAGCCATCGTCTACTTAGCAGGTATTGACATAACCGGCCTTCCATTGCCATCATGTGGGTCTACGCCCTACATAAGGCATATGGCGCCTATCCTACTCACCAACCCGAAGTTTATTGTAAGATATCCTACTTAGCCTTTGCGGCTAGAACCATCCAACCACTAACCATGGATTATGGTTCATACATCAATCATGTTGTACGGATTGCACTAGCCCTTAAGGCCTTCGCTATTTCCCTACACTCATCTATTGACCTAACTGACAACCCATTGCCATCATGTGGTCCATGCCCAACATAATGCATGTGGTGTCCTTTTAACCATCGAATCACTCGTACCCTTTTCGGTCCCGATCCGTTCGTACCCTTTCAGTCCCGACCCGTTCATACCCTTTCGGTCACGACCCGTTCACATCCCATGGATCATGATACGTTCGTACCTCTTGGATCATGACACGTTCGTGCCTCTTGGATCACGACACGTTTGTACCTCTTGGATCACGACATGATCGCAGATCTTGGATCACGATACATTGCATCCTTGGGATCACGATGCACCCTTTGGTCATTGGTACCTTTTGGTCCTCGTACCTTTTGATATTTGCAACCCTTGGTATCTCGTACCTTTTGGTTACTTGCATCCTTTGGTATCTCACAACCTTTGGTAACTCATGACCCTTGGCAACACGCAACCTTTGGCGACTAGTACCCTTTTGATCCAACCTCTCGGCTATGGTTAGCGATCAACGTAACCAACCATGACACCAGGGTCTATGACGTGGTAACATGGTTAACTATCACGTTCCATATATATATATATCATATAGACATAATAATATAAAGAAACAGAGATAGAACCACTCACAACCGCTATAGCCCTTACCGATCGGTCAGTTCGTCTCTCGGCTAACCGCCCTTGGACCCTTGGTCCTTTGCGCCTATTTCCCTCCAATAATAGGTCTTCCTATTGGCCTCAGTGGCTTCTATAAGCCACGGCCACATATGGCTAAAGCCATACTCACCATGAACCGGATCGTGCCTTATGGCTTTGATCCCGGATCCTGCCCTTCCGGCTTGGATCCTCGGTTCTCATTGGGGGATCCCTTTGTTTAGGACGTGTGTCCTTTGTCTCAGACAGAATGAGTCTGAATGAATTTATCCCTGGACGTCCTCCCTTTATATAAAAAACCAAAGGGCATGTGCGAAGGAACACATCTCTTCCAAGCATCCTTTCGGAACAGATCTTGGCCATCAATTACAATCAAAGGTCCATATTGCATCTGTTGGATCTTGGAGGTTTCCAGATACATCTAGGCACGTCCAACAACATCTAGGCATGTCAAAGCCAAGCCAAACTGATATCCCAAGCCCATGGCCCGACCACAAGAGCCACCGGCCCGTAGCCACCTTGGGTCGACCATATGGCCCGACCATAGTTCGGACCCGGCCCAACTGCCCGAGACTCGAACACTCAGTCCAGCTGAGTTGAGCTGAATCTCAGCTGACCCAGCTGAGTGAGCTAGTAGCTCAGCTAGTTGAGCTGACATAACTTGGACCGAGCTAGACGGCACTTGATCGAGCTTTGTTTAGCTAATCGAGCTACCCGTCTACATCTTCCAGATATTGTACAACTCTCCCAACTTGTTCTCCTCATCCTATTCAATCCGTCTAAGTCCTTTGATCCATTTATTGACATAGACTGTGTTTTCTCATGATCCATTCTGTTCATTTCACTCATCCCACCTTGTTCACGATCAATTCTCTTGATTTGAACAAAGGCAGTCTCGTTTCTATCGAAACGTCTAGGCCCTATGTCAAGAACCCGGGACAGGGATGCGACAATACATGTCTTTCGCTTTCAATAACGTCGCGACCTTGCTCACCCAATCCATCAGTCCAACCACTCTTACCCTCCTGCAGAAACAAATACATCAATCTAACTCAGCTATAGACCCCACAGTCGCATACAACAGTCTGCCTAGATTACTTTGCCACAGAATGGTACCTGAAATCTGCCAGCCTCATCCACACTCAGTTGCTCACCCATTTCCTCAGCTCCATCGGGCTTCTCCTCCTGCGCATCGCCCAAAAATAAAACAACCTTTACTATACTGTCCACGTGTACATACATTTGTTTTTTCGCAAACGCGTACACACAAAGTTACTTAGTACATGTGTACACTCAAATAGTCTTATAACAAGTCAAAACATACCTTCTTCTCTGCTTCTGTTCCCACCCCATTTTCCCCCCCCCCCCCCCCCCCCCCCCCCCCCCCCCCAAGGGGCACAACATCGTGGTCCCCTTGTGCATCACAAAGTTATTTCACAGCGTCAGTGCAACAAAAACATAAACATATACTGAAAACCAAAACATCTAAAAAAGTTTTGTGCAACACAACAATATACCTCGCCCTCACTTCCCCGGGAACCCTTCATTTGCGACCCCAGTCTATGAGGTCCTACGGTCACGCCCTCCTACACCCCCACATCCACCACAACTAAGTTGCCCACTTATTTATCCAGCCAAAGATTGCAACTAAAAGATTTTGTGATGTAAACTTACCTTCGCTTCATTCTCAAACGACATCATACTTTGCTCTAAAAGGACACCAGGTGCACCAACCTCTACATCTACAACCTTTCCACTCACATCAGCAACCTCGGCAGTGGTCCCCTAAGAAAAAGTTAACCACCATAAATAACATTGATATAAATATCAAAAACGGATATATATTAGGGCAAATCTCCAAAATAGCACATTTCTAAGTTTATATCACAAAAATAGCACTCAAAAACTAAAATGACCAAAATAGCACATTTCTAAGTTTATCATTTGAAAATTTTAATTTTTTTCTTTTTCAAAATTTGAAATCTTATCCCCAAAACCTCATTTCTCAACTCTAAACCTAAACCCTAAACCATAAACCCTAAACCCTAAACCATAAACCCTAAACCCTAAACTCTAAACCCTAAACCCTAAACCCTAAAATCTAAACCCTAAACCCTAAACCCTAAACTCTAAACTCTAAACCCTAAACCCTAAATCCTAAACCCCACCCTTTAACTCTAAACCCTAAGTTTGTGACTTTTGATAAAACATTAAGTGCTATTTTTGTGACTTTTGACCTTGAGTGCTAGTTTGGGAACATAAACTTGATTTAGTGCTATTTTTGTCTTTTTCTCTATATATTAATAGCCAAAGATCTCTCTTACCTCTGATTGCCTGCCACCAGCCATATCTCCTGAAGCAGCCAACACTAAAGCATCCAAATCAGTCATTGCCTGAAAACGCATTATAACACATCAAATTCAATCCCTTCATTGATTACACACCCAAAACACGCACCCTAATGTGTTACAAATTACTTACACTCGCGTCCAGTCCGTCACCTGATCTGCCCTGATCCCGGCTCCCTCCACCAACGCTGTTACCCTGCACAGCATCGCAAACAAATTAGTCCCTTGATAATCCTCTTAATTTTATTAACACACAGTCACGAAACGAACCTCATCCTCACTCACAAAGAAAGTTTGACTGTGCAAGGCACGATAAACCACTTTGTCCCCAGTCCCTGGTTCAACCCATTGCAAAGGCACACCGTCACCCGCTGGCAACCTGACTAACAAAGACGGCCTTTCCTCTGATATTGACCGAGAACTTTGTTCAGGTGTTCTCTCGTCCCCTTCGCCCTGCGTGCCACCGGCGCTAAACTCTGGAACATCATCCTCCACACGGTCGTCGTCGTCCTCTGCCTCGTCGTCCTGGGAACGTAGTTCCATTCCTTTCCTTCCCTCTACGGTTCTTCTCTTGCCCCTACTCTTCACACTCCCTTGTTTTTTGATTGCGCTCTTCCCCTTAACAAAGGTCTTCCATTTCTCAAACTTCCTACCTTGTTTCTCCACCACGTCTTTGAGCTGCTGAACTTCTAACACCAGTTCTTGCACACGCGCTTCCATCCTCCTGTACTGCTCTACATCCACCATGGCTCCACGTCTGAAATAACCACTAACACGTCTCTGCTTTAAAACTGGTGCTTCGGTAACTCCACAGTGCGCTGCGCCCTTCTGCTTCTTACCATTCACTTTGTCACGGTACACAAAAATTGGCTCCCCTCCATCGCCGCCGCCCCAATCACCCTTGCTAAACACATGCCCGCTTTTTATAAGCCCAAGCAAATTGTCCACCTTTTTGTCATACTTCTCATTATCCCAGGCTGCCCATCGGTCGTCATGTGTACCACTGATCTCCATCATGGACAGCACAGCCAACTGCAAAAGGCACATCGTATAAAACCCGTTCAGTAAATTATCCGTACACGTGGACAACTAAACATACACGCTTTGTTTTGTACACACTACAAGTTTTAGCGTACATCTATTAAACATGTACACTGTCACACACGCGTGTCCATGTACACTACTTTATTGTACCAAAGTACAATAACTAGTCAACATCTAAAACAAAGAAACATAAAACAAAGTCCTTACCCTCGGATTATGCTCCGCTTTGCGCAAATCAACAACATTCAACCCTGCATGCTGTGGCAAAACCTGCCCCGGGAAAGTAAGCAAAGTAATGCTATCATCACCGCGTGCTTGTTTGAGCAACTGGGGAATAAGTTCAAACGCAACCAACTGCAGCGCCAGCGGAAAACCCAAAATCTTAATAGTCTTCTGCCTCAGCATCTTACATAAATCTCCATTTGGATCCTCGCACTTACCCATCTCTTTTGGACCTGGCTTCATCGTCCTTATTGCCCACAAAAACGACTCCCTACCCCACTGAAAAGCAAAGAACTTCTTGAGGTTTTTCACAAGATTCACATGTTTCAGACTCGGCTTCGGTTTTTGGAATGTAGGCACTAGCACCCCATCAACAATTATTATTAAACACAACCTCAACTTGCGCGAGGCTGGCATCACCGTATCGCCTAAAACCATCACCACAAGCTCTTCGATTGTCACATCCCGGTCAGGACCAATCAACCTCTCCTAGTACGCGTAGTTCTCCTCCGTCGGCTGCAATTCGTAGTCGATGCTATAACCCTCTTCGAACTCCCCACAGGGCAACCCAGTCACCTCCCCAAACTCCACCAAAGAAAATCTGAAGGGGTTTCCACCAAAAACCGGCCACAACTCATATTTCTTCTTCGTTAAAACCTACCTAGTCAACATCCCGTGTATCACTTTCCCCATCAGCAACCTCCTAACCGGCAACCTAAAAAGGCTTCCAAAGCAAGACCTCAACAATATCCCCATCTCCTTGGTGCCGTTTAGTGCGTCTCTAACGCACAGTAGATTATCTATAGTCGAGTACATGTTGTTCCTCTTGCATGGGTAGCGATCCGTAGCAAATAACCTCTTCGGTAGCCTCGCCTGTACATCCTCTGCCTCCGCTGGTCCAATCAAAATAACAAACAACGATAATCAGGGGGCAATAAACACAAATAGTTAATCAAACTACGTGTACAGAGAGGGGGAATGCATTTTACTAACCGTCAGCTATCTCTTTCCCCCGCAGACTCCGCCGTCGAGACATCCAGTTTAACGTCGTCGCGCCGCGCCGTCGATTTTTACCCCGAAATCGCCTCTTCGTTTACTCCTTCTGGTCTCGGTAAAAGCGAAGATGAAAGTGAATAATTTTTCCTTCAGATCCGTCTTTGTGATTTAATATTAATTATGGTGAATTTCCTTCCTTTTCCCTATGAGCCCACCACCCAGATTTAAAATTTCGAAATTCAAAAACCAAACTAAGAAATAACAAAAGGGACCGGCTGGTTAGGTCTTTCTAAGGGACAAGTTGGGTCTTTTCACATGAAAACTGCTCCAGTAGTGGAAAATGCTTTTTTATGACATAAAAACATAAAAACTGCCTTAAAGTGAAAATAACTCAATGAGTTAGGTCTATCGCTTTTGCTTTTGATATTTCCAAAATAAAAGCTCAGTAGACTAATTTCGGCCCAATTAATGTTATAAAAAACAATAATTTTAAGTTTTTTTTTAACTTTAATTACACTACAAGAAAACTAGTATATAGCCACGACCCAGCCACACACATTTTGTGGCGACAAAAATATAGCCACAAAATATCCGCAAAATAGCTACAACACAAATTTGTGGTTATTATGTAGTTTTTTGTGGCTATTTAGCTACAAAATATTATTTGTGGTTGTCCGAAGACGTAAAACCACAATTTAGCTACAATATAAATTGTGGAAGTAAATAACCACAAAATTCTACAATATAATTTGTAGCCAATATACCCACAACAGTGTCCGTAGCTATTCAGAGCAATAATGTTTTAAAATATTAAAATAATTACAAACTTAGTTGTGGTTATTTGTGGGTACTTAAAATACGTGGCTGCAAAAAAAAATTGTGGCTATTCGTAGCAAATAGTGTAACATGTAACTTATCACTCCTAAAAAAATTATAATATATATGTAATACCAAATTTTTATAACATTTACAATGTTCTTTGGAATGTTAAAATCACTTTTTAAGATAGTAATATAATCGAATCAAGTTCTATAATATCGAGACACTATATATGCATTATGTACTGCTATGCCATTTAGTTACATTAAATATTTAAGATTGTGGTTTGTTATATTATATATTCATTATGCTATTTAGTTTTAGACAAACTATTTGGTATCAATTTTTTAGGCTATAGACTGATCAAATTTTAAATTCGCCTACTTTAGATTGGAACTTAAAAAGAAAAAAGAAAACAAAAGACATGAAAAAATAATTTATGTATTGCCAACATTATAACTATTGTAGTAGATGTTCTTAGTACAAAAAAATAGAAGTTCAAAGAATAACTTTATGCCACAATGTATAGGTTCAACATTATAACCGTGCAAACGACATCAAATATTTTGGAGGCAGAAAAATTAATGCTTCAACACAACACTACCAGAGATAAATCTATTATTTTCAACTTCTGTTCCTAAGTTATACTTAAACATGGTTTTTAAAAGTTTGATTAAATGTTTCATAATAGGTTATTATTACACAAAACAATAAATGAGAAATCAAAACTAAATCCAAACACTATATTTATAAACCATAAATGTAAAATTTAAATTCCAAACCCTATATCTAAACTCTAAACTCTACCCGAACCCCAAATCTTAAAACTAAATCCAAACACTATATTTGAAACCCAAAACTCTAAACCTAATCTCTATATTCCAAATCATAAAATTTAACAATCATATGTACTCAACTTAAATTCATAAATCTAAACTCCAAATCCAACCCTATTCCCAAACCCCAAATCTTAAAACTCAGGCCAAACTTAATCTAAACCTCAAATACCAAGGTATTGCTTCTTCCTTTACATTGCTAGATAACATTATATGCTACGATTGATATCTTATACCACAATAGCTACGACAAGATCAAACACTATCATAATATCATTTTTAAAATATAATCTCAAATCTAAATTATAAACCTCAAACACTAAATCTTAAATCTACACCCTAAATCTAATACCCTAAACCCCAAAGTTAAACCTTCCATCTAACATTTTCAAACTTATAATATAAATCTCAAACTTAAAATCAAATTAAATCATTTAAAAAAAATCTAATCTCAAATTTAAAATCCAAACCTCAAACACTAAATCTAAACCTATACTTTAAATTTAATACTCTAAAACCCCAGACATAAATCCAACATACAAAGTCACTAATCTAATCTAATATTTTTAACATTAATTCTTAAATTTAAAAGATCCTAATCTTACACTATCCATTACTTACAAAAGTTTATTTTAAAATTTTAAATCTTAACTTTTTATTTTATATATCTAAACTCTAAACCTTACATACATATACCCCAAACATCAATAACAAAATTTAAAATTTAATATCAAATCTAAAATTAAAATTTTAAATTGTGAAATCTAATTCTTTGAATTTTTTCTTAAAATATTTTTGTACATTAAAATTTACCAGTAATATTTTGTGTGTTGAAACAAAAATAGAATAAGAAATAGTTACAAAAATATGATTGGTCAAAATAAAGTGACCAATAATGTACAAGGACTAGGATTGCACTATATTTTAATCACAACCGTTGATTAAATTACATCCAATGGACAAAAATGCATTGAAACTTTTAGTTATCTCCGTGCTTGTTCCCCCAAGACAAGGATCTCATCTGGTCTCTCTCTCTCTCCCGTTTTCTTTCTAACTTATCTCTCAGATTACAGATTTCACATTTTTTTTCTTTCAGAGATTATCTAGATCTCTTTATTTCCAGCAGATCTAATCTTGATTATTGAGGTTCTCTTAGTCAGAAGAGATGGAAAGCTCTACCTCGCCGCTGCCGAGCTCTAGCCCCGCCGCTGTTGAGCTCTAGCCCTGCTGTCTCCATATCCTCCCTGTCTCCGTCAATATCCACACCACCACACTACTACGGTTCGACCTATCTCTCTCTCTCTGTCTCTCTCTATCAGTATGAATCTGATTTTGTTTGTTTTGTTTGTAGGATCGATTCACGCATGAGAGGCTGGAGAAGAAAATGGTACATCCTCTTGTATCTATGTATCTCAGTCTCTCTATTCTGAATCTGAATTTTTTTTTTTGTAATAAATGCAGAAGAAGCTTGAAGGTGGAGGAGGAGGCATATAAGGCGTTCGTGAGCAGTGGAGGCGTTTGTGAGCAAAGGTGGTGGTAAGTTCAGTGTTTCAGTTATTTGTTTGTTGTTTGAGTTATTTTTTAAGCTCTGTCTTTGAGTTATTAGTTCAGACAGGAACTAAAGGATAAATGTGATTTGTTGATTTGATTACGTCTGTTAAAAACGATTGTTTGGTTTTTTTTTTAGGTGTTTGAGTGTTTGATTTATTTGATAAGTTTTGTGCTTGGGTTATGAGTTCAGACAGTAATCTTGTACTAGGTCTAAGTATAAGGGCTATTGTAATGCTTTGGGATTACATTGGTCTTTGCCTCATCTAACAAAACGTTTTGGTGGTTTTTTCATAGGTTTGGGATAGACGACTGCATCCGGAAAGATGTTTTGCTGATGAAGATAAATGGAGTGGATCCTGTTACCTTTGAACCTATTCAGCGTGAGAGTGATGCCTCTGTTCCAACTCCCCAATCAAGCCAAGAACTTGATCAAAATTCTCCCGTACACTAACTCCTCCATCTGATCTTGGTGTCTTTTGTGTTTATACTAAGTTAAACTCTAACAGCATTAGATGTCTTTTGTAACTATTGAACATCATTAGATGTCTTTTGTAAAAAACTTATAATTTTAATGGTATTTGAATGTTTCAATTAATTATTATGCTTTTAATATCATAATTTTGTTTAATGATTTAAATTAGAATTCACATTATTAATAAAACACAGTTTAAAGATAAACTTAAAATAAATAATAAAGCCACGGAAAGCACATAAATTTGTGGCAATTTGTAAATTAAAACCACAAATTTTGACTTGATAAATTGTTGATATTTGTAGAAAAAGCCATGATTTTAAAGTGGCACGAGTTGTGGCTAATAAAACCACAAAATTATTGTGGCTATTTGTGTATCAAATCCACGATTAGTTTTGTAGCTATTTGTAAAATATTTTCTACAGTTTAGAATGTGACTTTTTGTAGCTAAAATTGCAACAAACCCTAGTTAGCGCTATTTGTAGCTATCGGCCACAAAAATCATTTGTGGCTAAGTCGTAGAAGTACAGCAACAAATAGCAACAATCATCCGATTGCCACAAGCTCATAGTCAACGAATTTTTTTTGTGACGATTCGTGGCTAAGCGTTTAATAGCCACAAAAATTAGTCGATAGCCGCAACATTTTTCGTGGCTAAAACCAGAATTTCTTGTAGTGTAAGTACTGGATACCATTTCCAAATAAAATCCCTCGGGGTGAAAGTTATGTGCTGATATGCAATAGCACTAGTGTCACATAAGATGTAAGGGCAGGATTATCGGAGCATATAAGTGGGGTTTTTAAGTTGGGGGTCCCACATTTTGTGTTAAAAACGGTGATAGAAGAGGTTAAATAAGGATCGACTTTGGTGCAATTCTTGCACTGTTTGCGGGCCCCACTGACACGTGGCGGCCCGCGATTGGTTCGATTTTTAATTTTTTTTTTAATCAGCAAAAAAAAAAAAAAAAAATTAAAAATCGACCTATGAAACCGTGTAGCGATAATCATGGTCTAAGATACCAAATTTACATTGCTAGCGATGGGCTCTTTAGTTGCAATGGATTTGAACAGAGGATGCTACGTACAAATTATAGAAGTTAAGGCGCAAACTCTTAGTCATGTTTTGGCCCTCGACTTCGATGTATCTTGACTTATCTTTTGTCTCACTGTTTTGGGTATGGGTCTTGGCTTCCATTATTATTGTTGGTTTTTTTTGTTATTTGTTTGTATTTCTGTTTTATGGGTTTATTTAGCTCTCTCTTTCTTTTTATGTTTCTCAGAAATTTGGTTTACTCATTATAATTCTAGCTTTAACATATAAATATGGGAGTGAATAAATATTTAGAGAAAATTACAGAATAGGACTACACTAATTGTATTATATTACGTCTCTTTGTTCTAACAATATATCTCCTGGCAAGAAAAAATACATATATATATATATATATATGTCTAATTAAGAGGAATATAATATTTTAGTTAATTTAGACATATATATTAGATGATAGTTTATAATTTGAATTGTTCATTGTAATCTATAAGTTTATATTTTGTTAGAAAAATAAACATATTTGCAAAACTATAATTTAAAACGAACACAATCAATATTATATACTTTCAATTTACCAAATTAAACGATTAAACTAAATAAATATAAACATATTGTTGTTGCCAAATAAAATCAGCAAGATCAATATATGTTTAATTATCAATACTATTAAAACAGAAACACTTTTTATCTACTTACAAATAGTGTAGGTCGGACCATTACACTTATTTAACTTCCTATAATTTCTCATACAACTAACTTACTTGTTATTAAATATATACCATATCTAACCAATTATTTTAATATTTTTCAAAATAACATATCTAAAAATATATTCTTAAGTATCATTTTCTAAGATTACATTTTAATAATATTTTTAATATCTTTTACTTAAAATGTAAATATACATTTCTTTTAATATTTACTTTTAAATAATAAAAATCATAAATAATATAAAATGTAAATAAAAACAATTATTAATTCATTTTTCATTTATTAAATAAGAGATGAAATTTCTATAATATTTATATATACATAATATATATTCATAATTAAATTACTACACAAATTAATGAATATAAGTTAATCCATTTATTAACTATTTTATAAATTATAAAATAACAGAATAAAATATATTCATGAATTTTACAACATACCTCAACTTATTGAAACAAATATCAAAGTAAGATATATATAAACTAATAAATAATTTCATATTTTAATATATATATATATATTTAAATTAGAATATTAAAAATAATTCAATATATTTATCAAGTATGAAACAGGTTGAATGAAAATAGTTAGTAGATATAATAATGCGGAATTATAATAATAAACTAAACAGTTACCAATATAAAAATTAATAATAAATTTTTACTAAAATTTTAAAGTTTAAAAATATAAGTGAAATTGATACGAGGCGGGTTATATAAATGAATTATCTTATTTTCATAAAACTATATTGATTTAAATTTAATTTAATTATATACACTTTAAAAATGTTTTTATAAAAAATACATATGTATAAGATTTCTTGTTTTGAGTAAATAAGTTTTTGAATTTTAATTAATCTCGCGCTTTAAAGCGCGGGTCAAAATGTAATAATAAAAATTATTATTAGATATATAATAAAAATATATAACAAAAATAAAATTTATTAATATTTAAATTTCTAATATGATTAATGAAATTAAAGTTAAAATTAAAAATAAACCAAAAACAAAAAATAGAAAAAATTAATAACATGTGAACAATAAAAGTAAACTAAATAAGTAAATAAATGATTATATTTATTTCAAACTTAAATCACTAAATTGTAATAACCGTATACGAATCGTTGATGCTAAAATCTATTTCTATTTTACTATGCATCCTCTCAAATATTGATTCATTACGCTAGGTCCCAGGTTTTAGGGAGTTTTTGCGGATTTTATAGAATTTTTAAATTGCATTTTTTTTTGAAAACCAAACCAGATTACATATAGGGTCACCGACGTTTTACCGCGGGTCCGGGTCGGGTTTCAGAAAAATGAATATAACGCTTCATGTGCAACATTTAAATTTTCATATGCAATCAAAAATACTAATTTATATCATACAAATTTGGTTTTTTTTAAAAATAATTCCGTGCTTTGAAAGCGCATGTCAAAATCTAGTGACCGTTAATATCAAATTCATATTTTTGACCAGATGTAAAGTTCATAGAAAACAAGCTGATCAAGAGGTATAAAATATTTTGTATTACTATATTTGATTCAAATTATGTACTATTTTATAAATTCCAGCATATTTTACAATTTAATTTGGAGAAAAAACTCGCTAAACATTTTGTCACAATGGTAATATAAATATTTAGTTTGTTTATGAAATATTGTATTTAAGAAGTGCAACCATTTTCCAAGGAATTAAAACCATATGCATACCATTTCATGTTTATTATTTTTATTTATTGTAATACACAAATATTATTGAACTGAAAATTAAAGGTAGTTTATATATCCCTTGGGTTCCATGCAAGGTTTTAAATAAGCTTAAGAATTCCAACATAGCGCTCAGTGAGACTCCCGAAGTATAGTCTACCGTCGAACTCGTTAACTTCGCTAAGAAAATTATATAGAAGAGGAACAAAAATTCTCTGAATCACTTCACCGTTAGAGTCGACTTTGGCGACTGCTGTTTGGTTGGTAACCCTCTGCACGGCAGCGATCTAAAATATTGGTGATGATTGGTTAGGCTTTAACTTAGTATTTTAGCTTTATTTTTTTTTTTAAAATCACTAATCCTAACCAATTATGTTGTACCTTTATTTTTAAAGTTAAAAGTTACAGAAAAATTTTACAAATCTTTTCCAATCAAAATGCAGCTTTATTTTTTCATGATACAAAAAACGATAAAAATTTCTTTTTTTTCTATTTGTTTAAAAAAAAATTCATACTTCCTTATTATTTGGCCATAGAAAAATACTAATACATTAAATTGTAATTATAAACAATATGGAAAAGATAAAAAAACGATTTGTTTACTTTCCAATTAAGGATGAAAAGGAGAAAAATCAAAAGATAACTTTTATACAAAAATGAAGAATACCAAATCTTTGATTTTGAAGCAAATTAGGGGCAACGTGGCAGCCATCAAACAACATTAGATGAGGAGATTGGAGACCAAGAAGATGTCCAAATAGTCGATTCTCGACAACACTAGAAGACTATCTAGATGAATTGCAATTTATTTATAGAATTCTCGTAGATAAAATTTTTACTATTCAGATTATGGTTTTTGTTTTATTTTATTTTAGATGATCTTTCTATTTGGATAATTCTATTTATTATTATTTTTAAGAACATATAACTTATTTACATGTTATATTAAAATAACTATAACCAAAATATTACAACAGATCTAACCAATCATGTTTTATTTAAAAAAACTACAGCCAATGGTTTAAAGCTACAGTTATCATAACTACAGAAAAAAATTTCTACAAACAAATCTACTTTAGTAAATTTATAGCTACAACCAAAACACTTATGACACAAATTCTTATAGTTATTGATTTTAAATGGTATATAATTTATTTGATGATATTAATATAAATATATATATAAATTTGAAGATATATTTAATGAGGTTTTCTATTCATATGATTTATGATTATTTATATATTTCATAATAAATGTTTTGAACCATTTATACAAAATTATAATGTGAGACTTTTAACAGCTTTAGTAATTTATCTCCTGGTAAGGAAGAAAATAATATATATTATATATATACATATCCAATTAATAGGATATGATATTTTAGTTAATTAATTAGACATATTAGATGATAGTTTTAATTTGAATGGTGCCCAAAAAAATAAATTTATAATTTGAATTGTTCATTGTAATCTATAAGTTTACCTTTGTTAGAAAATCAAACAGATTTGCAAACAATAATTATTGAAACGAACATAACCAATATTTTCTACTTTCAGTTTACCATATTATACTAGTTAACTAAAGAAATATAAACATATTATTTTTCATATAAAATCAGCAAGATCAATATACGGTTATGACCTTTAGTATGAAACTCATATTTTTGGCCAGATGTAAAGTTCAAAGAGAACAAGCTAATCAAGCGGTATAAAATATTTTGTATTACTATATATGTTTGAATCCAAAATATATACTATTTTACATTTTCAGCATATTTTACAATTTAATTTGGGAAAAAACATGATAAACATTTTGTTACTATGGTAATAATATTAGTTTGTGTATGAAATATTGTATTTAAGAGGTTGAACCATTTTCCAGGAAATTAAAACCATATGCATATCATTACATGTTGATTATTTTTATTTATTATAAAATACAAATATTATTGAACTGAAAATTAAAGGTAATTTATCCCATTGTGTTTCGTTCACCCTTGGGTTCCATTCAAGGTTTCAAAGCTTAAGAGTTCCAACATATCGTTCAGTGAGACTCCCGAAGTATAGACTACCGTCGAACTCGTTAACTTCGCTAAGAAAATCATATAGAAGAGGAAGATAAATTCTCTGAAGCACTTCACCGTTAGAGTCGACTTTGGCGACTGCTGTTTCGTTGGTAACCCTCTGCACGGCAGCGATCCAAAAGTTTCCAGTAGAACCGATTCTTTTGATACTGCTAGGGTGTAAACGTGATGGCGAATTGCTGAAGTTTTCAGAAGAGCCAGCTTTAGGTCCTTTTATCCAATACCTTATGATATTATACTTTGTAAACTGACTAACCAACACGAAAGAACCATCCGAGCTTACGGTACAACCAGCTGCGCCGCCTAGACCTTCCATCAATACGGTGACAACCTTAGTTGATGGGTCGTACTTGTAGAGTTTTCCTGTGGCGTCATTCAGACGCAATAGAAGATGCATTTGGCTACATACATAGCAAAATAGTCACGTATATGAAGTAAGAAACAAATGTATCCGAAAAAGCAAGATATATTTGAGTAAGTACTTTTTTTACCCAATTTAAATCATTATAGGTTAATATTTTGGAATGGTTTTTTCTTAATTATTACTATTAAAAAAAAGTTCATCAATAATTACGTTGTAATTTATTCGGATATATCCATTTTATTAGAATTGTTTGCTTTTTAAATATTGTTAAAAAAAGTTGCAAAGATTATAATTTTATATCATCTGTAACCCTAAAACTAGTTTATGTAAGAATAAAAATCCATTCGCCACACTTTTTAATTAAATGATGATCGAAACAATTAGTACATATATAGAAGAAGAGAAGAAGAAACTTTACTATGCGCTGAACTGTGAGCTCAAGGAAGTGAAGTAGACGATACCAGTTGTTGGATCAACGTCAAGACCATTGAGAGACTCGAAGGCCTTTCCATCAACACCGTCGGCTATCTTTACGGCCAAACCACCGGCGGGAGAAACAACGTGAAGACCCAATAGAGCATCGGCGACGTAGAGATCACCTGTTATCTCATTGAAGGCTATCCCCGCCGGTCGGCCGCACATTTTGGAGGAAATCGGTTCTTGTAAAGCGTAGCACAATAAAGAGTTCCTGAATTGTAATAAGAACAATTGAAACCAGTGAAATTCAAATATATAAATGATGTTAGTATTTGTATCTGTAGGTTTTGTTTGTGTGTATGACATCATATAAATTTTTTATATTGATCAGAGTTGGGTATTACTTATATATTAGACATTCTCTCAGTTTCTCGGGTAATATACATCACACGTATATGGCACGTGAAATTTGTCATCGTTAGTGAAGTCTACGTACTTTTTTTATACTATGTTATAATCCGTAACAACATACTTCCTCATCGAATAAATAAAAATTAAAGGAACTTACGATGATTCTGTGATTTGTGCAAAACGGACAAAACCCTTCTCGGGAGTATACTTGATGATTGCACCACCGGAGACTCCAGTGTAGAATCCTTTTTCTGTGGAATTAAAGGCGAAAGAGTGAGGGCCGGACATAAGTATTGGCAGCGGAAGTGGCTGTAAAGACGCGACAAACTGCGCGTCAACCGAGATGACCGCACACAAAAGAGAAAGAAGAAGGAGAAGAGATATTGTGGACAAAGAAGACATCATATCGTTTCTTTAGTTTTTATCGGTTCTATTGCTCTATAACTGTTATTGAATGAGGCTTTGTAATCTGTATGTGTGTCTATTTATAGGTTCGTGGGCTTGTTAAGCTTGGAGAAGAAGCAATATGTTTATTGGAAGATTTACATTAAGTGTAATGGATATTACTTGAAGAGAAAAAGGCAAGAGAGTTATTCCTTGGGAGAAAAAGGAAAGTTGCTTAAGTTGCTTTTGAAAGAACTTGGAGAGCAAGTTCTGGTTATGTATACATGGAGGACGTACCTCTATGATGAGAATTGTCTCTGGAAAAAGAAAAAGTCGAGAGATTACTGTTTTGTGCTTGTGTGATCAAGCATTTGGTGTCACTGCACTGCGCTAGGTGCTGAAGTAGTTGGTGAAGTACTTCCGAGGAGTTGGAAGATTGAAGTCTAGATTCAGGGGGAGTTTAGCTCGGGGTCGGGAAGATTCTGATAAACAAAAGTCTAGGCTCTAGGGTGAGTTTTAGCTTAGGATTGGGGTAATCCTAAAGGATTTTTGTAATAGAAAAGATTGGTGTAAGACTTTCTTATTCTAGTGAATTCGAAAAGAGAAAAACTTGTGTCTTGTTTATTTCTGCATTTTACTCTGACCTCACTGCACTAACAATTGGTATCAGAGCAGGTCACCTAAGTTACTGGTGTGATCTTGAAGGGTGAGGACAGAAACTGGTTCAGGAAGAAGGACAGAGTTTGTGATGGCGGCATATCAAGAGGGAACGTCTATGACAAAACCCCCACGTCTTGATTCATCCAATTATGGATATTGGAAGGTGCGTATGCAAGCTTTTATCAGCGGTCTTGATGAGGATTGTTGAAGTTCTATTGAAGCTGGTTGGAGTCCTCCGGTGATGCTTGATGATGAGAAGGTTGAAGTTCTTAAGCCAAGAGATAAGTGGACTGCTGCAGAGAAGAAGGCTTCAAGTTGCAACTCTAAGGCCAAGACTGCGATTTACAATGCTATTGACGCAAGCTACTTTAAGTTGATTTCTCAATGTGCTTCAGCTCAGAAGGCATGGAAGACATTGGAGAATATGTTTGAAGGTACTACAAGTGTCAAACGTACCAAGCTGGATATGTTAGCATCAACGTTTGAGAATCTGAGGATGGATGAAGAGGAAACCGTGGCTCAGTTTAGTGCTAAGTTGTGTGACATTTCGAATGAATGTTTTGAACTTGGAAAGCAGTACAAGGACAAGAAGCTGGTGAAGAAGCTGAAGAGATCGTTGCCTTCCAAGTTTGAGTCAAAGATCTCTGCTGTAGAAGAAGCTCACAATCTGGATGAGATGGCTTTTGATGAGTTTGTTGGGATTCTTCAAGCTTTTGAGCTGAGCAAATCATATGCAAAAGGGGAGAAGAAGAAAGAAGATCCATATGGAATTGCTTTAAAGGGTTCATCTTCTGAAGATCCTATGGGGTTGCTGTCAAGATACTTTGCTAGTTATCTGAAGCAAAGAGAAGAGAGGATAAAGAATGGAAGAAGAAATGATTCAGGTAGATCATCATCTAAGGTACAATGCTATAAGTGCAATGGATTTGGGCAAGTTCGGAAGGAGTGTGCGAATTTACTAAAGCAAAAGAAGAAGGACGACAAGAATGAGTCTGATGATGATTCAGATGATGATGAGAAGCTAAAGAACTTTGTGGCGTTCACAACTTTTGTGTCTGGTTCTAAGAAAGAATCTGTGACGGGATCTGCGGCGGGATCTGTCTCAGCGTCTGTGTCAGGATCTTCATGTGGAGGTGATGATCATGCTGGAAGTGATGATGATGATGGTGGAAGCTTTGATCTTGCTGGGAATTATGAGAAGCTGTATGAGCATTGGCTCAAGTTGGTTGAGGCGAACTCAGATTTGGTTAAAGAGAAAGCCAAGCTAGAAGCTCAAGTTGCTGAAGCAATTAAGTATGCTTCAGAGAAAGAAGAAGAAGCACGACAGGCTGTTGCTCAACTTGCAGAGACTCAGAAGGGTTTGAGGATGCTGAATAATGGGACGGATCAGCTAGATCAACTTCTCAGTATTGGGCAAAGTGATAGATGCGGTCTTGGATATCAAGGAGAATGCTCTAAGGCTGAAGGTGTTTTTGTATCAGCAGGAAAAACTAAGGATGTAGCTACGTCTGATAAAAAGCCTGAGGTTAAGAGGTTTGCTGGGAATGCAACATATAGGAAGATTGCAGTGAAGCCTGTAACTGGTGTGAAGAATGTGACTGCTACGCGTGCTGCTACGAGTACTGCTACGGCAACTGATACGGCGACTGCTCCAGAGAGAGTTTCTGGATTGAAGAGTGGATCTCAACAAAGGTTTCGGCCTGTTTGTTATCACTGTGGTGTTGTTGGACACATTAGACCATGGTGTTTCAAGTTATTGAGGGAGAAGAATCAGATGGAGCAAGCTTATGGTATGAGGTATCATGGACCTATATGTTATTCTTGTGGAGTTCAAGGGCATATGCGGCGTGATTGTGTCAAGTCTGTTCAAGAAGCTAATCATGGAGGATTTGGGCTCATGAATACGTGGTCTACGAGATTTGATCACTATGGAGATGGTGGAATGGGATTTCCTCCTTACTTTGGAGGATATGGATCTTCATGTTAGTTTTTGACCATGATGTGAATCATAGGGGGAGATTGAAGACGTGGTTTTCTATCCAGAGGTGATGAGTTCACATGCATAGTCAAAAAAGGGGAGATTGAAGATGTATATTCTGTATCAGTTCGTGAAGTACTACAGGAGGTAGTACATGCGTGTGTCATGAAGATGGGCTTGGTTGAAGTTCGCATGTTGTGATGTTCGTGGGCTTGTTAAGCTTGGAGAAGTAGCAATATGTTTATTGGAAGATTTACATTAAGTTTAATGGATATTACTTGAAGAGAAAAAGGCAAGAGAGTTATTCCTTGGGAGAAAAAGGAAAGTTGCTTAAGTTGCTTTTGGAAGAACTTGGAGAGCAAGTTCTGGTTATGTATACATGGAGGACGTACCTCTATGATGAAAGTTGTCTCTGGAAAAAGAAAAAGTCGAGAGATCATTGTTTTGTGCTTGTGTGATCAAGCCTTTGGTGTCACTGCACTGCGCTAGGTGCTGACGTAGTTGGTGAAGTACTTCCGAGAAGTTGGAAGATTGAAGTTTAGATTCAGGGGGAGTTTAGCTCGGGGTCGGGAAGATTCTGATAAACAAAAGTCTAGGCTCTAGGGTGAGTTTTAGCTTAGGATTGGAGTAATCCTAAAGGATTCTTGTAATAGAAAAGATTGGTGTAAGAATTTCTTGTTCTAGTGACTTTGAAAAGAGAAAAACTTGTGTCTTATTAAATTCTGCATTTTACTCTGACCTCACTGCACTAACAACAACGTGAAGACCCAACAGAGCATCGGCGACATAGAGATCACCTGTTTTCTCATTGAAGGCTATCCCAGCCGGTCTGCCGCACTTTTTGGAGGAAATGGGTTCTTGTAAACCGTAGCACAATAAAGAGTTCCTGTTAAAAAGAACAATTGAAACCAGTGAAATTAATATATATATAAATTAGTATTTGTATCGCTAGGCTTTGTTTGTGTGTATGACATCATATAAGAATATATATTAGACATTGTCTCTTTTTTGGGTAATATTACATCACATGTATATGACATGTGAAACTGTCATCGTTTAGTGAAGTCTACGTACATTTTTATACTATGTTAAAATCCCTAACAACATACTTCCTCATCGAATAAATAAAATTAAAAGAACTTGCGATGATTTTGTGATGTGTGCATGCAAAAATGACAAAACCCTTCTCGGGAGTATACTTGAGGATTGTACCACCGGAGACTCCAGTGTAGAATCCTTTTCCTGTGGAATTAAAGGCGAAACATTGAGGGCCGGACATAAGTATCGGCAGCGGAAGTGTCTGGAAAGAAGCGTCAACCGAGAGGACCGCCCACAAAAGAGAAAGAAGAAGAAGAGGGAGAAGAGATGTTGTGGACAAAGATGACATCATATCGTTTCTTTAGTTTTTTTTTCTATTGCTCTATTATTATTATTGCATGAGGCTTTGTAATCTGTATGTATGTCTATTTATAGGTTTGTGATTTTTTATCTTCTTTGTTCCATAAGTTGTTAACATTGACGGCACATCATACATTCTTGTTTGTTATTATTTTTCAAAGTGTAAATGAGTCGAAAAAATAAAGTGCACAATTAACCGACACATAAAATTTGTTAGCATAGATTATTTTTAATCTTTGGGATTTCTTTTATATTTCAAATCTACTAGACCAGTAAAGTAAATTATAACTAATTTAGACACATCATGTAATACAAGTACAACCCCTCTTAAATCACTGGTTTATTCAATAGTATAAATTTATTAAGACAAATTATTTGGAGCTAAATTTCTCTAGAGTTTAGACTTTATTAAGATACCTAACCCTGAACTGAAGTTTAGCCTTCAATCCTCCAAATATCTAAAGTACATTTCACCAACTACGTCAACACTTAATACACACCGATGATAGCAACAAGCAACGTCAACACCAACATCACAACACATCAACACAAGCTCGAACAACGACACATTCCATCAAACACTTACATGCTCATTTACATATTCAAAAAGTAAATTTATCTATAAACTCTACTTTTTTGAAGGATTAGTCCATATTTTTCTATAGATCATCTGAAATGTCTCCAGATTAATAAAATTATATTTTGCCGAAAAAAATATAGAACGAAAAGAAAGAATAACTTCTACAAGCAAGCTATATAAAATTTATTATGTATTTCTTTAGGGATTACAGACAAACTCGACCACCCATGAGAAACTCAAGTTTGGGAGATTGTTATCATGACAGCTAAGCATTAGTTGTTTAGCTGACTTGTATAATTTATACAGGTACATTGTAACAGTGTTGCATGTCTTGTAATTTAAAAACTGCCAATATTGTATTTCTTGCCGGCTCTTGGCTCCGGAAGGCAGCTGTCCTTGCCGGCTTGCGTATTTCAGATCATATTGATATAGTTTTAATTTCTAGATGAAAAAAAAAAGTATTACTAAACAAATTTTGAAAAGTCATCATCATACTTGCTAACCATGCCACTTAAAAACTATTATAAAGATTTGAAGCAAAACAATTGACTAACAATGAAAGATATGTGATTACGACTACTAACCATGAAAGCCATATCGAAAATTGTTGACTAACAATGAAAAAAATGTTACTGTACATATGAATCGACAACAAAGCATTTGTCTTTCGCATGCTTTATTAGATATAGATCCACGCTTTAGGATTAGAGACTTATATATATATATATATAAATAGTTTCACGTTTTACATGGACTAAAAATTTATATAACTAAATAGTATTTATACTAGGTAGAGATACGCACAAGGTGCGGGGTGAAACTACTATAAAAAAACAAGGTGCATTATATATTCATACAAAGTTTGCAGATTACATTATTGATAATATTAACATGTATATTATAATGTAGGATAAAATGTATATAGTAAATTTAATGAGACATAAAGAAGGTGCATTGCATAACTTGCTCATATAGCATGTAGTAGGAACCACGCTGAGAATTAACGCCAAAGATTTATAATATTAATTCATCGATATAGGTACTTAATGTGTGAGAAGTTAGAATACACGATCAAATTGCTAAAGAATATTTGTCAACTTTGAGAATTTTATTTATCTAGATTGATACATTATGGTATTGAAACCATAAACATAAGATCTTCCTGTTATGTGAGCGAGATTTGCCGGGCAGATGACAGCTTTAAATAAAATACCAAGTTATGTTTTAGAATATACCTAGAAAATAATGGCAACTTAATGGTATTCATCTCACCTATATTAAAGAGAAATTCACTTTGAACACAATTAATATTTCCATAACATTAAGCATAATTAACCAATACATATATCCACGGTATGTTACCAAAAGGTCATATCCTATATACCAAACATCATTTTTCAAATTTTTTAAATTAACATATCTATGAGATGAAAATGGTATATATGTGAGTATCGCTGCTGGTTTATATTACGAATTAACTATTGACCTTTTGATAGTGATTTACTCCTGATTGACAAAGATTTGACTCACAACTTTCTTTTTGAACTTTTTAAATACTAGAATATAACCTCGTACGTTATATATGCTACAGTACAATAGTACACGATTAACAATAAAATATATGAGTTCCATATTTAAGTATTTGTAGTCTATGACCAGGGGCGAAGCCAGTAAAACAGTTGTAGGTACAGGTGCACCCATAATTTTATGAATATTAATGAGTTTTGTATGTAAAAATTTTAAATTCTAGCTGGTTAATGGCTACATACAAGTGCAAACCATCCAAGGTTCGACACCAACTATGGTTTTTATTTTCTCCTTTATGAATTATGCACCCAGTAATAATAAATCCTACCTTTGCCCCTGTCTATGACCAAGACAAAGAAAATCATTCATATAAGTATCAAAAACAGTGAAATGCATATTTTAGAATTGCATCGTGACAAAAATAAAGCAAATACTCTACTTTTATCCACAATAGCGGCTCGAGAAAAACATACCATGATCCAAAGTCCGACTCCAAATGATAAATCTCACACATGAGGAAGATTTTGGAAGAAAAACGAGAGAAGACACTGTGAAGAAACTAAGCCACTTCTAAATCTAAACAAGAGATGCAAAGAACGAGCGAACAGGCCGGAAAGAAAACACTGTAACAACCAGCACGAAATCTTAAAATAGTTAAATTGACTTACACAATTGCTTAATCCGGAAATTTTTTCACATAAGTCACTCGAGTTGCGCGCAATAAGAACCCCTCATGATTATTTAGTTTTAACATATGGAGTTTTCTCACAAAAGTAAATAATACAAGTATAACCCATTATTTAAAATCATACAGATATCAGGTTTTCCAAAACCTGTTTCTATGTTATTACCAATTTGTTATTAAATGTATAGTTGTAATTTGATCCGAACTGAATATTACCAAACATATAGAATCAAAATCAAACGTATGCATTTTTAATCAATAATCCTAAATTTGTTTTTAGTTTATTTTTAATATCTGAATAGATACTAAAAGAGAATTTTAATAGTTGTAAAATAATTGTTTTTAGATCAAATAATTCGGAATATAACAATCCAGTTATCTTTTAT
Organism: Brassica napus; assembly: GCF_020379485.1. Taxonomy (NCBI): domain Eukaryota; kingdom Viridiplantae; phylum Streptophyta; class Magnoliopsida; order Brassicales; family Brassicaceae; genus Brassica; species Brassica napus. Next base: position 34,226,479 of record NC_063449.1, on the reverse strand, counting down.
CATTTTTAAATAAACTTTTCAAACAATATGAGATTACAAAACATTTATGACTCTTAGGGTGGGCATTCGGTTACCCATTCGAATTTGGTTAGGATCTATTCAGGTCTCGGATTTTCAGGGTTAAAGATTTCAACCTCATTCAAGTATTTATAAATTTTGGTTTGGGTTCGGATCAGATCTTTGTTGGTTCGGGTTCGGATAAACTATTTAAATTATTTTTTTCAAAAAAATTCACATATACTTTAAAATTCTCAAAATATTAAAACAAAATAATATATTATATACAAATTTGAACAATATATGTCAAAATACCTAAACTTATCATATAAATTGGTTTGACTTGAATATTTGGATAGAAAATCAATAGATATTTAACATATTTTTGGAGTTTTGAGTATTTCTTAGCTATTTTAGACATTTGTTTTTGACTATTTGTACGATAATACAGATATAACATTGTAATTTATTAATATTGTGTTTTTTCTCGTTGTTTTAACAATTTAAATATAAAGAATATATTATAGTAGAATCTCTATAAATTAATAATATTGAGACTTTGAAATTTTATTAATTTTAAAAAAAAATTATTTAGATTTCTTATTTTAAGATATATTTATTCTAAGATAAAAAAAATATTTGATTTTAGTGTATAGACATTAAATATTATTTTTTGAAATTTGACATTTATATTAATTTTATTATATTATTTGGTGTATATAAAATATTTTGCATAGAACTTAAATGTGATTTTAGATATAATATTACTAAATATCATCAAAAAATATTAAGTGTTAAGAAAATATAAAGATAATATCATTGTGAATATAAAACAAATAATATAATAATATGTTCTTACTTATATAAAATATGTATACGTATAAATTATTAATTTATAATTTATTGGGACAATATATTTACATATAATTTTTAAAAAATTTATTATCTTATTATTTCATCGATTGGTGTCAAATTTTGAACTGGTCCTAATTGGAACCGCGAAATTTATTAATTTATAGAGATTATTAATTTATCGAGTATTAATTTATAGAGGTTATATTGTATATCTGTTGGCTATTGTTATTTTGTTGATGTTTTATGGATTGTGATTGTTTATAATCCTATCTTTTTAGTGTTACTAGATTTCTTTTAAAACTATGAAACACAAAATATAATTTAATACATTCATTACCAAAATGAATATTTAAGTTTTATAATCTTTAATATTAATTTAAAATTCTGTCTAATTTAATAATTTATTTATTTTTATAAAAAACATTAGAATTAAAAATGTTATGTATGTATATATATATATAATTCCACACAAGGTGCAGACCATCAACTAGTAGTATTTATATTTTCAGCATATTTACAATTTAGTTTGAAATTTTTTGATAAATATTTTGTTACTATGGTAATAATATTTAGTTTCTGTATGAAATATTGTATTACAGAAGTTGAACCAATTTCCAAAGAATTAGAACCATATGCATATCATTTCATGTTTATTATTTTTATTTATTGTAATATACAAATATTATTGAACTGAAAATGAAAGGTAGTTTATCCCATTGTGTTTCGTTCACCCTTGGGTTCCACTCAAGGTTTTAAAGCTTAAGAATTCCAACATATCGTTCAGTGAGACTCCCGAAGTATAGACTACCGTCGAACTCGTTAACTTCGCTAAGAAAATTATATAGAAGAGGAACATAAATTCTCTGAATCACTTCACCGTTAGAGTCGACTTTGGCGACTGCTGTTTGGTTGGTAACCCTCTGCACGGCAGCGATCCAAAAGTTTCCAGTAGAACCGATTCTTCTGATACTGCTAGGGTGTAAACGTGATGGCGAATTGCTGAAGTCTTCAGACGAACCAGCTTTAGGACCTTTTATCCAATACCTCTTGATGTTATTCTTTGTAAACTGACTAACCAGCACGAAAGAACCATCCGAGCTTACGGTACAACCAGCTGCGCCGCCTAGACCAATATGGTGACAGTCTTTGTTGATGGGTCGTACTTGTAGAGTTTTCCTGTGGCGTCATTCAGACGCAACAGAAGATGCATTTGGCTACATACATAACAAAAAGTAAGAAACAAATGTATCCGAAAGCAAAAGATATTTGAGTGAGTACTTTTTTAACCCAATTAAAATCATTATAGGTTAATATTTTGGAATGGTTTTTCTTATGAAGACCGTTTACTATTCAAAAAAAAGTTTATCAATAATTACGTTGTAATTTAGTCGGATATATCCTTTTTGTTAGACTTGTTTGCTTTTTAAATATTGTTAAAAAGTTGCGAAAAATATAATTTTATATCATCTGTAACTGTAAAACTAGTTATGTAATAAAAAAGACCCATTTGCCACACTTTTTAATTAAATGATGATCAAAACAATTAGTACATGTATAGAAGAAGAGAGGAAGAGGAAGAAGAAACTTACTATGCGCTTAAGTGTGAGCTCAAGGAAGTGAAGTAGACGATACCAGTTGTTGGATCAACGTCAAGACCATTGAGAGACTTGAAGGGATTTCCATCAACACCGTCGGCGATCTTCACGGCTAAACCACCGGCGGGAGAAACAACGTGAAGACCCAACAGAGCATCGGCGACGTAGAGCTCACCTGTTTTCTCATTGAAGGCTATCCCCGCCGGTCGGCCGCACCTTTTGGAGGAGATCGGTTCTTGTAAAACGTAGCACAATAAAGAGTTCCTGAATTGTAATAAGAACAATTGAAACCAGTGAAATTAAAATATATAAATGATGTTATTATTTGTATTTCTAGGTTTTGTTTGTGTGTATGACATCATATAAAAAAATATATTGATCAGAGTTGGATATTACATATATATTAGACATTCTCCATTTTTTGGGTAATATACATCACATGTATATTGACACGTGAAATTGTCGTCGTTAGTGAAGTCTACGTACTTTTTTATACCATGTTATATAATCCCTAACAACATACTTCCTCATCGAATAAATAAAACTAAAAGAACTTACGATGATTCTGTGATGCGTGCAAAAGTGACAAAACCCTTCTCGGGAGTATACTTGAGGATTGTACCGCCGGAGACTCCAGTGTAGAATCCCTTTTCTGTGGAATTAAAGGCGAAAGATTGAGGGCCGGACATAAGTATTGGCAGCGGAAGTGACTGGAAAGACGCGTCAACCGAGATGACCGCACAAACAAGAGAAAGAAGAAGGAGAAGAGATATTGTGGACAAAGATGACATCTTATCGTGTTTTTAGTTTTTTTTTTCGTATTGCTCTATAATTATTATTGCGTGAGGCTTTGTAATCTGCATGTATGTCTATTTATAGGTTTGTGATTTTTGTCTTCTCTATTCCATATGTTAAAACATTGACAGCACATGATACATTCTTGTTTGTTATTATTTTTAAAAGGGGAATGAGTCGAAAAAAACAAAGTGCAAAAGTAATTACAACACATAAAATTTGTTAACAGAGTTTATTTTCGAATTTTTGAGATTTCGTTCGGATTTCAAATCCATTAAAATTATAAATTAAACTATAATCAATTTACACACGCGTAGTACGAATACAACCTTTTTAAATCATGCTCTGTACTAGAGTATTCTCTAGACTATATTTGAGAAGTGATTTGTATATGTGTCATTACTACATTAATTTTCACAAAAAATGATAACATGACTTAAAAGAAATATGACATGGCATAAATTTAATTGTGACATGTAAAATTTACTATATTTAGATTTATGTTTTTGGTAAGATTTCTTAAATATAATAATGATGATTTTCTATATACTGATTTATATTTTTGGAAAAGTTTCATAATATAGTAATAACTAATAAATTTTATATCAAAAATATTTTTTTCTCAGTAAATATTCATTTTGGTAAGATTTTATGATACCTAATAACTTTTCTATATCAATTAAAATAATATGTTTTTATACATAAATAATAATTACGAATATTAAAATTTTACATCAATATATGAATCATATTTTTATTATTAAAATAAGTGTAGTTTAAAATATATTTTATCAACGTATATAAGTTATTTTTATTTAATGTATATATTATTAGAAATAATTTATATATTTACAAATAGACATATTTAAAAATGGTAATTAAATAAATAATAATATAATAAAGTAACTTTATAAATTTCAATTATTTTTATCAAAAGTTAAATAATGCAAAATTAAAAGGTCAAAGTAAACTTGAATAAATCAAACTAAAAACAATTACATTATGGTTTTATTTTTTAAACTAATAAAACTAAAATATAAAAATAGAAAATTTTATTTATATATAACATTTTTAAATATTTTATATATGCGCATGGCGCAGGAAAACTCCTAGTGAATTCTTTAAAACAACAGAATTTATAATTTATTAAGATACATAACCCTAAACAAAATTTTTACTGAATTTAGACTTTAATCTTCCAAATTACACTTCTAAGTAATTTACCAAATATGTACACTTAACACACTAATGATAAAAACAATCATGTCAACACCAACACACGTCATGCTTGATCACCACATATAACTCTGTCACATGCTACGTCGTCACAATAAGCTTAATCAACACAAGCTTTGAATAATGACACACACCGTCAAACCACTTACCCCCCCCCCCCCCCCCCCCGTCAAAATAAACTGCATATATTTTTAAGAACTAATCTTAATTTTTTAATAGATTTGGAATATCTCCAGACTAATTAAAAAATATTTTTGCCGATAAAAATAAATAACAAGGAGAGAGCACAACTTCTACAAGCAAGTTATATAAAATTTATTATGTATTTTTTTAGGGATTATTGAAAAACTCGACTACCCATGAGAAACTCAAGTTTGGGAGATTGTTATCATGACAGCTAAGCATTCGTTGTTTAGCTGTCTTGTATTATTTATACCGGTACATTGTAACAGTATGTTGTATATGATAGTACATGTCTTGTAAAATAAAAACTGCAATATGTATTACTAAACAAATTTTGATACGGGGCATCATCATACTTGCTACCCATTCGCCACTTAAAAACTATTATAAAGATTTGAAGCAAAACAATTGACTAACAATGAAAAATATGTGATTACTACAACTAAACATGAAGCCATATAGAAAACAGTTGGCTAACAATGAAACATATTTGAGTATACATATGAATGGACAACAAAGTGAAGAGGTAAGATGTCTGTCCTGGAGTAGTCGCTGTTGTAGTTACTGAAGCAGACGTCGTGGTGAGTGGTGAAGACCATGTGGAGTCAAAGTGCTGAGCTGGAGTCGTGTAGACTTGGAGAGCAAGAAAATATCTTGGAGATATGGAAAGATGAATAAAGTTGACGAGCAAGTTTATGACTTAAAAGAAGAGAAATAAGTGCATTTCAAGAAAAGGAAAGTTGCACTTAATGTTATGGAAGATGTCCATATCCATGTTGCCTTGGAGACTAGAGTTTTAGGAACGTGGAGAACAATATAAGATAGCTATGAGTCGTCTGTAAAGAGACAGAGACACAGAGGCTGATCTTATAGAGAGAGATAAGCTCTCGGAAGTGTTCTTGGGTCGTGCTGAAGCAGTGGCTGAAGTATTTGACGGGAGAGAGACATAAACGGGTAGCTTAGGAATCCTTCAGTGTCGTGTGTTAGGGTGTTAACACTAGACGAGTAAAGCTGAATAAACAAGATCTTGTAATAGATTGTTTAAAGGAGATTCTAATAAAGCATAGTGTTTGCTTGTAGTTATTTTATCTTTTGGTTTACTTTCTGCATTACTATATTTTGGTGTCATCTTGCACTAGCAAGTGATATCAGAGCGGAGCACCTAAGTTATCGGTGTAATCCTGAAGGTGAAGATAGACACGATTGTTTCAATGCAGAAGGCAATCATGTCGAACGCGGACCAATATGGTCATTGGAAGGCTCGCATGAAGTAGATGATTCGAGGAATCAATGAGGATGTGTGGACAGCTGTGGAGATTGGTTTGGAGGAGCCTACCATAGTCACATGAGATGAGAAGAAGCCTAAGCCAAAAGAGGATTGGTCAGAGGCTGAGCGCAATGCATCAAAGTTTAATGCAAAGGCGCTTTCGGTGATTTTTGGAGCCGTTGAAGCAGAACAGTTGCAGCTGATTCAGGGGAGTACTTCAGCTAAAGAGGCATGGGAGATCCTGCTGAATTCGTTTGAGGGAGATGAGAGTGCCAAGAGGACACGCCTGGATCATCTTGGGTCGCAGTTTGAGAATCTCAGGTGGTCTGATAATGATTATGTAGCGAGCTTCAGTGCCAAACTCAGTGCTATGGCGCATGAAGCATGTGTACTTGGGAAGAAGTACAAGGAGAAGAAGCTGGTAAAGAAGTTACTACTTTATCTTCCAACGAAGTTTGGAGCTGACAAGGCGGACTTGAATATGACCACAAACACGAATGAGCTCAAGTTTGACAAGCTTGTGGGTATACTGAAGGTAGAAGAGATGGAGACAGACAGTAGTTCAGTCTCTACGCCAGGTGGTGCATCAAGGAGTATAGCTCTTGCTGCTGACAAAGATGGAGATAGATTTCTGATTGTTGAAGATGCCATGGGGATGTTGGCTAGGAATCTGGGTAAGATGATGAATTCCTCTGGTGGGAGGAATCAGTATGGTCGCCAGAGAGGTGATCGTGATAATAGCAGAAGAATATAACGTCTTAGATGCTATGAGTGTGAAGGTGTTGGTCATATAAAGGCTGACACAACGGAGAGAACTTAAGTGTTCTGAGTGTAGAGGTGTTGGACACACACGGCGTGAATGTCCAAACTTAAAGAAAGGAAAAGAAGTTCCATTGCAGTCGTCTGATGATTCAGAGTCTGAGGAAGATGGAAAGGTGATATAAAACCTTGTTGCATTTGGTGCACGCAAGGAAGAATCTAGTGAATCCTCGGATTTAGATGTTGGTATAGATGATGAGGAGTATCACGTGTTGTACAACAAGTGGTTGAATCTCAAGGATCAGAATCTGAGATGGGAGGATATGACTCATAAGCTAATAGAGATGCTTAAAGAAGTCAGTGAAGAATTTTGGGCTATGAAAGAGAAGAATGAGTCTCTGGAGCAGGATGTTAGCAATCTGAGGGAAGTCCAACAGAAGTGGCTATCACATTTCGTGCAAGGGAGCACATCAAAAAGTGGAGCCAAAGAAGCTTGTCAGGAAGTACGTCAGGACATAAGACAAGAAGTAAGGCATGAAGTTCTACATCGCGTAGCTGTGAGTAACAAGCCGAAGGGAGTACATCAGTGCAACAACATGAAGGTCAGACAGGAGGTTCTGAAGCATGGTTACGCAGCTGGTACAAGGAAGGAGACTGATCGGTGCATCAGCAACTGTGTCAGGCCAAACAAGAAGCAAAATTAGATGTGATGTTGGTTCAGTGGGAAGGTTGGACACAAGAAGGTGGAGTGTTTTGCTCGGGAGAAGAGCATAAACATGGCCAAAAAGTTGAACGAGACGTTCATTAAACCCAGGAGGGTTGAAGAGGTGCTCTTAGCCAAGAGTAGCTTACTTGATGAGGTCAAGGAATAGACATAAGAAGAAGGGTGCAGCTCTGTTAAGAGTGATATTGAGGTTGATCAAGAAGCATCAAGTCTGGGGCCAGGACACGAGGTTGTTTGTGGCACAAAGGGGAAAGAGATCGAAGTGCGTCATGAAGTGATGCGAGATGATCTTCAGGAGGGTGATAGTGAAATCACTCCAAGACAATATCAACGAGTGCAGAGGGCACTCGGTGTGGATGGGGAAGGGCTAATGGTCAAGAAGAAAACACATGACAGAAGCCAGGTCCTCAACATAAGCTGGTCGAAGGGTAGTTCGACAGGTGCGTCAGGTCGTGATGCAGTACTTGTTATTCCGCTGCTGGAGGGGCTGTGTCATGATTATACATGAACAAGCAGACGGCTGGGTCTGTAAGGCTTGACATCTAAGCATCTGTTTTAGCTTAGTATGCAATCAAGCAGGGGGAGAATGGTGATGTTCTGGTACAGAGTATGCATATCTCATGGGCGAGAAAAGCATGGTGTGGTGCACATCTCGTGGGGGAGAAAAGCACATTTGGTGTGGAAGTTTCCAGGTGCGGAACGTGGTTGCTGAACCAAAAGAATGTTGTGCTTGATCGGCACACAAAGCTAAAAGGGGGAGATTGAAGATGTAAGATGTTCGCCCTAAAGTAGTCGCTGACGTAGTTGCTGAAACAGACGTCGTGGTGAGTGGTGAAGACCATGTGGAGTCAAGGTGCTGAGCTGGAGTCGTGTAGACTTGGAGAGCAAAAAAGTATCTTGGAGATATGGAAAGATGAATAAACTTGAGGAGTAAGTTTATGACTTAAAGGAAGAGGAATAAGTGCATTCCAAGAAAAGGAAAGTTGCACTTAATGTTATGGAAGATGTCCATATCCATGTTGCCTTGGAGACTAGGGTTTCAGGAACGTGGAGAATAATATAAGATAGCTGTGGGTCGTCTGTAAAGAGACAGAGATACATAGGCTGATCTTATAGAGAGAGATAAGCTCTTGGAATTGTTCTTGGGTCGTGTTGAAGCAGTGGTTGAGGTACTTGACGGGAGAGAGACATAAGCGGGTAGCTTAGGAATCCTTCAGTGTCGTGTGTTAGGGTGTTAACACTAGACAAGTAAAGCTGAATAAACAAGGTCTTGTAATAGATTGTTCAAAGGAGATTCTAATAAAGCATAGTGTTTGCTTGCAGTTATTTTGTCTCTTGGTTTACTTTCTGCATTACTATATTGTAGTGTCATCTTGCACTAACACAAAACATTCGTCTTTCACACCTACTCTATTATTTAATAAGTAATTTCGCTGATTTATCATATTTTCTATCAATTTAATTTATAAAAAAAGTTGGCAACTTGTCTGACTATCACCTGATCTTATCAAAACATTTTATACCATTATTTGCGACGCTAAAAATTAGAACTTTTAAAGTCTTCATTACTCTTAAAATAATTAGATTGTATTTGCTAATATATAATCACTCACAAATTAAAAACGAATTTCATTAATTTGATAATTATCATTATCTAAAAGACCCTATTATTATGTTATCAAAAAATATTTTACATCATAATATTTTAAAAATAAATATAAATCCATGTATATAGTTTTATGTATATATGAATGTTTTAAAGTTTATAAAAGAATTTATCGTATATAAAAAATAATATTTAATTAAATATTAAATATCAAAAATATCTTAGTATTACAATATTTACAAATTTTGTATAATTATTAAGTCCGCAAAAACACCTAGTACTTTATTAGATAAGATCCACACTTTACCAAGATTAGAAACTTATGTATATAAATAAATAGTTTCACATTTTACATCGACTAAAAATTTATATAAATAAATAATATCTATATATAAATATACAATGAGTTTTTCAAAGACTTGTGTATATTTATAATAATTAAATTTGTAGGTATGTGTCAGCTGTATCTTTATATAATATTTTAAAATTTATTCTATCAATTTTTTTAAGAAGCTAACGTGTTTTTTTAAACATATATATATATATATATATATAATCTTAAAACTTCTCTATATAGTATTTTAAGATTTCTATACCATTATTTTAAAACTTCACAATGGAGCTTTCATGTTAATATTAAACTGGTTAATATCATTTATACCTTTAATGAATAATAAATAATTAAATATTTGTTAGCTAATTGTTCATAAATGTAATATAAATAAAGTAGCCAAAAATATATCTTAAAAATAAAAGATAATTTCTACATATTATGTTGTTATCCGAAAATAAAATTTTAAATAAAAGAACTGGAAATTTAAATAGAAAGATGCATAAACACTAATTAAATATATTATCAAAATCTGTAGTTTTTAACAACAAATGTAATGATAAATAATTGTAACATGAGTTCTGCAAAGTAACCATGTGTTCTTAAAAATAACCATGTGTTCTTAAAAATTCTGCAAAGTAACCATGTGTTCTTAAAAATAATTGTAACATGAGTTCTGCAAAGTAACCATGGGGGCAAAACACCTAGTTATCTAGTAATAACTAATAAGTTCTGCAAAGTAACCATGTGTTCTTAAAAATTTTGGCATATATATCTATTTTATACAAGATTTTAAGGTTTTTCTAAAAGTAAAATTTTAATCTATAAGCCATACAGGGAAACAATCTTACATAACATTTATGATTTTCTCTATCAACAAGTACTAAGAAGTTTCCGTTTATCTTTCAGAATTTTGACACATATCTCTGTTTTATCCATTTTTATAAAAGTGTAAGGTTTTCTCTAAAAAAGGGTTTAATATGTAAATCAAAAATGGAAACTGCTTTATGTTTACTATATCAATCATAAATGAAAAATATCTAAAGAAATAAGCAAATACATTTTAAAATAGTAAAATTGACTTACACAATTGCTTAATCCGGCAAATTTTCCACATAAGTTACTATAGTTGCTCGTAATAACAACCTCTCGTGATTATTTAATTTTAACACGAGAACCTGATCCGCGCGCGCGGATATGAATTTTTTGTTTTTAATTATTTATTTTATTAAAATATGTATTTGTAATATTCGTACATATTATATTCATTAAATAAATATTTTTTTTGCATCTTAAACTATCTATTCTTTTACGAATGTGTGATATCATATAAAAAAAATGAGTATATAGAGTTAATTAGATAATTGTAAAAACAGAAATTTTATTTCGTGTGCGATAATCATATAAATAATGATCCACCCAATTAACAAAAAACATTATTTTTTTTATTTGTAATTTTTTTTAAAATTTTGACCATTTCTTTAAAACTATATTAAATTTTACATATCTTAATTATAATATTTTTAATATATTCATCTTTTTATTTGAAATGCAACTCAATATTTTTTAAAAAATTATAACAAAATATTAAAAAATATTTTTACAATTTGTTTGAAAAATATGAAAATTACATTTTAAATTAAAATTATCCTAAAATATGATAGGTTTTGATGAAAACGAAAAATTAAATCATGTCAAAAATAATTATATTTAATGATAATAACAATTTAAATTGATTATTTTTTAAAAAAATACAAATTTCAAAAATATTGTTTGAAAGAAAATTCATTTATCTTTCGAATATAAAATGAAAATATTATAATTAAATAATAAAGAATTCAAATAAAAACCACAAATTTAGCAAATGACAACTGAGTTATATTATGCTAAATTTTTTTTTCTAACAATTTAGCAAATGACAAATGAGTTATGAGCAAATAGTACCATATAATTTTTAAAAACATTGTCATTCTGAAATATTTTTTGAATAAATAATTATTTTTAAATTTAATCAACTGAAAATTATATCCGTACAATTGTGTGAGTCAAATTCTTGTTTTATTGATGCATGTTATATATTAGTGCTGCATATTTTAGGTAACATTTTAATGATGCACGTTTTTTAAAATCTCATTTATTAAAATTATGTACGTAAGGATAACTCATGAATTTTTTTTGGTTGATTAAATGACATTATGTCCAAATTTATTTAAGGATATTTTATTAAGGTAACCGAAAAACACAAACAATAAAATAGAAAGTTTAAATTCATTTAAGCATATTTCATTAATGTAACTGAAAAAACAAGTAATAAATTAGACAGTTTTATTCGTTTTAGGATATTTCATAAATGCAACTGAAAAAGACAAGTAAAAAAATAAGGAGTTTAATTAATGAAATAAGAACATTTTCAAATGGGTACTTCTCTTTTAATAATATAGATTTTATTAAGGTAACCGAAAAAGAAAAACAATAAAATAGGAAGTTTAAATTCATTTAAGCATATTTCATTAATGTAACTGAAATGGCAAGTAATAAATTAGGCAGTTTTATTCGTTTTAGGATATTTCATAAATGCAACTGAAAAAGACAAGTAAAAAAATAGGGAGTTTAATTAATGAAATAAGAACATTTTCAAATGGGTACTTCTCTTTTAATAATATAGATTTTATTAAGGTAACCGAAAGAGACAAACAATAAAATAGGAAGTTTAAATTCATTTAAGCATATTTCATTAATGTAACTGAAAAGACAAGTAATAAATTAGGCAGTTTTATTCGTTTTAGGATATTTCATAAATGCAACTGAAAAAGACAAGTAAAAAAATATGGAGTTTAATTAATGAAATAAGAACATTTTCAAATGGGTACTTCTCTTTTAATAATATAGATTTTATTAAGGTAACCGAAAAAGACAAACAATAAAATAGGAAGTTTAAATTTATTTAAGCATATTTCATTATTGTAACTGAAAAGATAAGTAATAAATTAGGCAGTTTTATTCGTTTTAGGATATTTCATAAATGCAACTGAAAAAGACAAGTAAAAAAATAGGGAGTTTAATTAATGAAATAAGAACATTTTCAAATGAGTACTTTTCTTTTAATAATATAGATACGGAATTATCTCACAAAAATAATTAATACAAGTACAATATAACGCAATGATCTAGATATCATGTTTTCCAATATAACGCAATGATCTAGATATCATGTTTTCCAAAACAAAAAATGACAGAAATTAGGTTCACCCTCTAAGGTGAACTTTTAAACTCACCACATTTTTTAAAATCGATCAAAGTGTTACATAGATTATTAATTAAAAATAATAAATTAAATAAAAAAGCTAAAAAATAAAAATGCTAATTTTAAGGACGCTAATGCCGCTAGCGAAACCCTAAACCCTAAATATTAAATTCTAAATCATATACCCTAAATTCTAAACCCAAATCCAAACCTCTAAAACCAAACCCTAAACCCTAAATTATAATCCTATACCCTAAACCCAAATTATATACTTTAAACCCAAAATATAGACTATAAACCTAAACCCTATACCCTAAACCCAAGTCTTAGACCCTAAACCCAAACCGTAATCCTTAACCAATAGGATTTCATTATTTCAAATTCGATATCTTTTAAAAAAGGAAACAAAATATTGTCAAGTTATATTATGTTTTTAAAAGAAAAAAGGTAAAAAAAAAAGTAGTTACAGAAAAAAGAATTAAAAAAAATATTTTTAAACGTCGTCAGCAAAACACTAAACCTAAATCCTAATCCCTAAACCCTAAATTGTAAACCCTAAACCCTTAGTTAAACCCTAAACCATTGAATAAACCTTAAACCCTTGGATAAATCATAAACTTTAAATAAAAAACACTAAACACTAAAACCTTAAACCCTTGAGTGTTTTAGTGTTTAGTGATTTTGATTTAGAGTTTAGGATTTATTCTATAGTTCAGGGTTTACCCAAGGGTTTAGGGTTTAGGATTTAAGGTTTAGGGATTAGGATTTAGCGTTTAATGTTTTGCTGACGACGTTAAAAATATTTTTTTTGTAATTACTACTATTTTTTTATTATATCTTTTTACCTTTTAATTTTAAAAATATAATATAATTTGACAATATTTTATTTTTTTTAAAATATATCGAATATGAAATAACACAATTTTATTGGTTGGTGAACCTAGAGATTCACCCAAAGGGGTGAACCCAAGAATAAGTCAAATTTTAATAATTAGGTTTTGAATTTTTCTAATCCATCAAAAATTACACATCTTTCATGGAGAAGCACAAGTTAAGCTATCAACGAGCTTCTTTGAATGATCCAACCATTTCCTAATAACGTATGCCTTAACGTATGCCTTCACTTTCTTTTCATTGTCTCCAAATACATTGCACAATACTTCGACGTAATAAGTTGGGAACTTCCCGTTCATTTCTAAGAAGTACATGATGACTCGTGTCTCATCTCTACATAACTGGTCTCTCATGACGTCGAAATGAGATGTGTTGGGATTAATCGAAGGAGAAGGAGAGAGTGATAGTGCGACGTTTCTTCTTATACAAACTTCCACGTAGCTCTTATTCTTGCCTACCAAGCCACCAAGGTGGTTCCTCTTGTGCAAGTTAAGCTGTTGAGGAGCTTCTTCGAATGATTCCTTCACTTTCTTTTCATCACTTCCAAATACATTGCACAACGCCTCGATGTAGTATGGTGGGAACTTTCTTTTCAGTCTCAAGATTGTTCGTGACTCATCTCTGCACAATTCGTCTGTCAGACCTCGAAGTTAGATGATTCGTTTTTCTTTGATGGAGGAGAGAGAGAGACCGGACAATGTTTCTTCTAATGCAATCTTCCCACTACAAGAAAACAGCGACATACTGAGGGAAAAAATCGTCGGTATGTCGTCGGAATAACGTTATTCCGACGACATACCGACGAAACAAGTCCTCGGAAATTCATTTTTCCTCGGAAATCCCTCGGAATTTTCCGACGGAATTCCGAGGAAACAAATTTTCGAGGAAATTCCGAGGACCACCTGTTCGTCGGAAAGCTCCTCGGAATATACTGAGGGAGAGCTTCCTCGGGATATTTCGATGGATTTTCCGATGGTCCAATCCTCGGAAGTTCTGACGAAATGTTCCTCGGAATTTTCATCGGAAAATTCCGAGGAACGGGGTCCCTCGGAATATTCCGAAGAACATGTCCCTCGGTATATTCCGAGGAACGGGGTCCCTCGGTATATTCCGAGGAACATGTCCATCGGTATATTCCGAGGGACCCCGTTCCTCGGAATTTAAAAAAATTAATTTTTTAAAAAAAAATAATTTTTTTGAAATTTAAATTCGAAAATATAAAAATAAAATTAAAATTGAAATCATTAAAATTAAAATTAAAATTAAAATTTAAATTCGAAAATATTCAAAGTTTCACAAATAAAAATAAACCATTCCGAGTTTTTGGAAAAAAAAAAACTACGGGTCTGGCACGTCCGGGAACACCTCGTTCAGGTACATCCTCTGCATCATCTCCATCATTTGCTGGTTCAGCCTCCTCTATGCCTCATAGCCCGCCTGTTGAGCCGCCATCTGGGTCTCCAACAAAGATATGCGATCATCCTTGTCTTTCAACTGAGCCGTAAGTACTTTTGGATCAACAAATGGCGCTGGTGCAGAAGAAGGAGGAACCGACCGGGTGCGACGACCCAAACCGACCAAACGTCCCTTCTTCTTTGGAACCGACTGAAATAGAAAATAGCCAAATTTAAATCAAGAAATAAATGAATTAAACTTTTAAAAAAAGAACTTACGGATTCAACGATTTCGTTGATTCGAAACCGGGACAAGTTGGCCGAAGCCCTCGAAGCGTCATCCTCGGTTTGAAGCTGAGACACTTCGTCCTGCACCTGAGTTTGGACCAGGGTGACCACTTCCCTCACAAGACCGTCATCAATCTGGCCGGTCTTCTTGTTGGTATACGCCCTCTTCATTTGGGCGAGATCATCAACCGGCTCGCCATCATTTTCTTCCGCCTTGAAAAAAACATAAATTAAAGAAACATTACAAATTAGAAGAAATGCACAAAAAAATAAAATTTCAAAATTTAAATAATTGAAGAAAAAACGACTGAACTTACCATGCGATCTCCCAGAGAGGCAATAGATTGAGCACCCAAGTTATGCTTGAAGACGCACTTCCCTTTACGGTCGCTCCTGCGGTTGGTGGATGTGGTGGAAGAAGTTTCTTTCGTCTCTTCCTTATCCCAATGCGCACACAACTCCGTCCAGACCGTGTTGTTTATCGACTTTGGGACCTTTTAATAAAAAAAAAAGAAAATAGTTAAATAAATTAAAAAATCGTTTAATAAATTTAAAAAATTGTTTAATAAATTAAAAACAAACCTTGTTGATTTCTCACTTCTTCTTCCACTCGTGGATCTGCTTCTCATAGTTGTCCATAACTTTATGGACGAAGTGGTGATAGATAAAGAGCGTCTCATCGGAATTCCAGTTGAACTCTTGCTGAAAAAAAAAACACAATTAGTAGAAAATTTATATTAAAGATTAAAAATATAAGTAAAAAATTAGAATACTTACCGCAAACTGACGAAACCACAGATGCTGCTTGTCGGTAGGGAAGTGAGTGAAAGTCGGATGTCCCCTGTCGAGGACCGAGTACATCATACGGTTGATCCATGCGCTGATCCCGTTCCCGGATCGGTTGAACCTAATAAAAAGAACAAACGGTTAATAATGAATCAAATTTTAAAGAAAAAAAAAATATGTTTAATTACCATGTTTGACCCCGTCCATGTGGATACGGAGTGAGATAGGGAAGATGGTCACGACCGGGCTGTCGAACCAACTCCGCAACACTCATCACTCCCGGAGGACCCGGAGGAGCAGGAGCGGGTACAGCAGCGGGAGCGAGAGGAGCAGGTGCGGGTGCAGCAGAGGGAGATGTATGGTAGGAGCTGTGGGGCGAAGGAGAATCCTGAAAATGTCTGGAATCCCGAGACTGGTTCTCCGTACCACCACGACCACGATGCTGTCGAGACCGGGTCTGATCATCATGAGACCTGTAAATTAAAAAAAAATATATTTAATAAATATAGAAATATATAAATTAATATTTTTTTTAAATCCCAAATAATAGTTTTTAATCACAAAAAAAGTTTTATAGATATTAAAAATGTTTAATAAATATAGAAATTTATATAATATAAATATATATATATATATATATATTTTTTAAAAAACTCTCAAATAATAGTTTTTAATCACAAAAAATTTTTTATAGATATTAAAAATGTTTAATAAATATATAAAAATAGTTCTAATAAACAAAAAATAGTTTTAATAAATAAAAAATAGTTTAATAATTACAAAAAATAGTTTTAATAATATTAAAAATGTTTAATAAATATAGAAATCTATAAAATATATATATATATATTTTTTTTTAAATCCCAACTAATAGTTTTTAATCACAAAAAAAGTTTTATAGATATTAAAAATGTTTTATAAAATCCAAAAAATCAAATTTATATACAAAAAACGTTTTGTAAAATCCAAAAAATCGAATTTATATACAAAAATCGTTTTGTAAAATACAAAAATCGAATTTATACACAAAAATTGAATTTATATACAAAAATCGATTTTATAAATACAAAAAAATAAAAAAAATATAAAAAAATTCTAAATCAATTCAACAAAACAAATTATTCAACCAAATCACAATTCTAAACCTATTATACAACCAAATCACAATCCTAACCAATCACCCTAACAAAAATCTATCAAATCTACACAAAAACCTAACAAATAGAACCTAAGAGAGTGGGGTAGGGTCCTTACATGATTTGTGTAAGAGAAGGGGGAGATCGCCGGCGATATCGTCGGAATTCAGGGGGAAATCGCCGGAGAGGAGATTGGAGATGCGCAGAGGAAGAAAAGAGAAATGGGGAAGAAGAAGCGGCTCGTGGTTATAAAACCTAGGGTCCGACGGATTTTTTTGCCGTATTTCAAAACATCAATTTTTTTGCCGTATTTCATTTCTTATACAATTGTAATGCATACCATTGATGATTCTTTGTATAGATGATCATAAACCATGAAATAACAAATTTCAAAACGAATTGAAAGTATTCCCTTTACCGTTCATTAAAGTGTATAAGTGTTTCTCTTATGTTGTGGGGATTTCGTTCATACAATCGGAAAAGTGTTTATTATAGGGTAAGGAACAAATTTTTGACTTCATAATCAGTCTAAGACACTTAATAAGGGTTATATAAGTGTTATTCAAACCGCAAAACGTTGTTTTCGGTTTAAAAACCCTATTTCCTCGGAATTTCCTCGGAATATTCCGAGGGAATTCCGAGGAAACCATTATCTTCCTCGGAATTCCGTCGGAATATTCCGAGGAAATACCGAGGAACTAGTTTTTGGGGTTTCAAAACATCAATTTTTTTTGCCGTATTTCATTTCTTATACAATTGTAATGCATACCATTGAGGATTCTTTGTATAGATGATCATAAACCATGAAATAACAAATTTCAAAACGAATTGAAAGTATTCCCTTTACCGTTCATTAAAGTGTATAAGTGTTTCTCTTATGTTGTGGGGATTTCGTTCATACAATCGGAAAAGTGTTTATTATAGGGTAAGGAACAAATTTTTGACTTCATAATCAGTCTAAGACACTTAATAAGGGTTATATAAGTGTTATTGAAACCGCAAAACGTTGTTTTCGGTTTAAAAACCCTATTTCCTCGGAATTTCCTAGGAATATTCCGAGGGAATTCCGAGGAAACCATTATCTTCCTCGGAATTCCGTCGGAATATTCTGAGGAAATACCGAGGAACTAGTGTTTGGGGTTTCAAAACATCAATTTTTTTTGCCGTATTTCATTTCTTATACAATTGTAATGCATACCATTGAGGATTCTTTGTATAGATGATCATAAACCTTGAAATAACAAATTTCAAAACGAATTGAAAGTATTCCCTTTACCGTTCATTAAAGTGTATAAGTGTTTCTCTTATGTTGTGGGGATTTCGTTCATACAATCGGAAAAGTGTTTATTATAGGGTAAGGAACAAATTTTTGACTTCATAATCAGTTTAAGACACTTAATAAGGGTTATATAAGTGTTATTCAAACCGCAAAACGTTGTTTTCGGTTTAAAAACCCTATTTCCTCGGAATTTCCTCGGAATATTCCGAGGGAATTCCGAGGAAACCATTATCTTCCTCGGAATTCCGTCGGAACATTCCGAGAAAATACCGAGGAACTAGTGTTTGGGGTTTCAAAACATAAATTTTTTTTGCCGTATTTCATTTCTTATACAATTGTAATGCATACCATTGAGGATTCTTTGTATAGATGATCATAAACCATGAAATAACAAATTTCAAAACGAATTGAAAGTATTCTCTTTACCGTTCATTAAAGTGTATAAGTGTTTCTCTTATGTTGTGGGGATTTCGTTCATACAATCGGAAAAGTGTTTATTATAGGGTAAGGAACAAATTTTTGACTTCATAATCAGTCTAAGACACTTAATAAGGGTTATATAAGTGTTATTCAAACCGCAGAACGTTGTTTTCGGTTTAAAAACCCTATTTCCTCGGAATTTCCTCGGAATATTCCGAGGGAATTCCGAGGAAACCATTATCTTCCTCGGAATTCCGTCGGAATATTCCGAAGAAATACTGAGGAACTAGTGTTTGGGGTTTCAAAACATCAATTTTTTTGCCGTATTTCATTTCTTATACAATTGTAATACATACCATTGAGGATTCTTTATATAGATGATCATAAACCATGAAATAACAAATTTCAAAACGAATTGAAAGTATTCTCTTTACCGTTCATTAAAGTGTATAAGTGTTTCTCTTATGTTGTGGAGATTTCGTTCATACAATCGGAAAAGTGTTTATTATAGGGTAAGGAACAAATTTTTGACTTGATAATCAGTCTAAGACACTTAATAAGGGTTATATAAGTGTTATTCAAACCGCAAAACGTTGTTTTCGGTTTAAAAACCCTATTTCCTCAGAATTTCCTCGGAATATTCTGAGGGAATTCCGAGGAAACCATTATCTTCCTCGGAATTCCGTCGGAATATTCCGAGGAAATACCGAGGAACTAGTTCTTGGGGTTTCAAAACATCAATTTTTTTTTGCCGTATTTCATTTCTTATACAATTGTAATGCATACCATTGAGGATTCTTTGTATAGATGATCATAAACTATGAAATAACAAATTTCAAAACGAATTGAAAGTATTCCCTTTACCGTTCATTAAAGTGTATAAGTGTTTCTCTTATGTTGTGGGGATTTCGTTCATACAATCGGAAAAGTGTTTATTATAGGGTAAGGAACAAATTTTTGACTTGATAATCAGTCTAAGACACTTAATAAGGGTTATATAAGTGTTATTCAAACCGCAAAACGTTGTTTTCGGTTTAAAAACCCTATTTCCTCAGAATTTCCTCGGAATATTCTGAGGGAATTCCGAGGAAACCATTATCTTCCTCGGAATTCCGTCGGAATATTCCGAGGAAATACCGAGGAACTAGTTCTTGGGGTTTCAAAACATCAATTTTTTTTTGCCGTATTTCATTTCTTATACAATTGTAATGCATACCATTGAGGATTCTTTGTATAGATGATCATAAACTATGAAATAACAAATTTCAAAACGAATTGAAAGTATTCCCTTTACCGTTCATTAAAGTGTATAAGTGTTTCTCTTATGTTGTGGGGATTTCGTTCATACAATCGGAAAAGTGTTTATTATAGGGTAAGGAACAAATTTTTGACTTCATAATCAGTCTAAGACACTTAATAAGGGTTATATAAGTGTTATTCAAACCGCAAAACGTTGTTTTCGGTTTAAAAACCCTATTTCCTCGGAATTTCCTCGGAATATTCCGAGGAAATTCCGAGGAAACCATTATCTTCCTCGGAATTCCGTCGGAATATTCCGAGGAAATACCGAGGAACTAGTGTTTGGGGTTTCAAAACATCAATTTTTTTGCCGTATTTCATTTCTTATACAATTGTAATGCATACCATTGAGGATTATTTGTATAGATGATCATAAACCATGAAATAACAAATTTCAAAACGAATTGAAAGTATTCCTTTTACCGTTCATTAAAGTGTATAAGTGTTTCTCTTATGTTGTGGGGATTTCGTTCATACAATCGGAAAAGTGTTTATTATAGGGTAAAGAACAAATTTTTGACTTCATAATCAGTCTAAGACACTTAATAAGTGTGTAAGAGAGTGAGAGGGAAGATGAAGATATGGAGTGAATGAAGAGGAAGAGGGGTGCTTGTATTTATAGTTGAAATCCTTCCGACTGCCCGAGGAAATTTCGACGGAATTCCGACACCAACGGCTAGTTCGTCGGAATTTCCTCGGAATTTTAAAAATCCCACAACGGCTCTCTAACGGCTAAAATATATCCTCGGAATTCATCGGTTTTTTTCGAGGAATACGTTTTTCCTCGGTAATCCATAAGAATATTCCGACGGATTAGTATTTTCTCGGAATTTCCTCGGAATTCCCTCGGTATATTCTGAGGAAATTCCGAGGAAACCAAATTTTGTGTTTCCTTGGAATTTCCTCGGAAATTCCTTGGGATATTCCGAGGATTTCATTTTCCGTCGGAATGTCCGTCAGAATACCGCTGTTTTCTTGTAGTGTCCAGACGGCTCTGCATTTTTTTTATTTTTTTTTGCTAAACTGTAATTATCATATAAATGAATAAAAAAACTTACAAAAAGATTTTAGTTCTGAGTCATCTTGGCAAAAAGAAATAAAAACAAGATGGATCAAAAAAGGATAAGCTCAGGGCCGGCTGAGGCATAGGGGCAAAGGGGGTGTGGGCCCAGGGCCCAATTTTTTTTTTGCATAATTAGTGTTAAAATGGAGCCTGATTTTCGAAAAAAAAATTAAAAAATGGCCCAAAATTTTTAAGTTATCCATAGAGTATATGTAATTTTTTTTTTGAAAAACTATTTTGTGCAAGGGCCCATAATTTACTTGAGCCGGCCCTGGATAAGCCTAAACAAGAGACTATCTTATCCATATAGGCATAAGAGAATTAAAATGTTTTCTGAGTCTCCTAGCTGAGATGATGTTTCTCATCTCCTTGTAGATGGCTCTGCTTTGCTAGGGAGATAGCAGAAACTGAGACAATGACTACGAAGAAGACGATGGTTCTCATGGAGGTCTTCATTATTTTGGTTCTGGTTTATCGTGTTATAAGAGAGAAAATTGCATGGACATATATATATATATATATATATATATATATATATATATATATATATATATATATATATATATATGTTAGAGATTAGCTGAAACTGTAAATTGTCAAGGGTTGTAACTTGTTTCACATTAACTTCATGTTCCATCGGTTTTAACTTGATATCAGTTTAGTTTCACTTAAGATGTTTTCATTAAGTCTGGCTTGGAAGACGTTTCTTTAAGTCAAAGTCGTTATGCCTTGAGTTCACAGGGGAGGGAGCTTTGGAAGAAGCTCCCCTAATGTCCATAATATGAAAAACTATAGTTTGAAAAGCTTTTGATGAAGCTGATGAGGAATTCCCCTTTATTCACCTTTACATGTCATTCTTTAACAAAACAATGGTCCGCTAAAAGCTCTTCAAAATACTCATGTGCATGTATGTGCACAGCCCTATAGATCTTCATCCGTAGATAAGCAATAACTAAAGATCCCATTGATCTATCAACATATACTAAATCTTGATCCACGAGAATGAAACATCATATGATCCAATGGCAATGACTAGTACTAGTAGCAGCACTTTGTTGTTGTATCCTTCCCAACAACAACCGCAATGGCCATTAGGAAGCAATGAGATCGAACCTACGGCCACAAATGCTAATCTACTAGGGGTGGGCAAAAAAACCGAACCGCACCGAGTCAAATCGAACCAACCGAGCCAAAACCAATTCAAACCGAACCAAAGTCTATTTCAAACCATTTGGTTGAAGATTTCTCCAACCCGAATGGTTCGGTTTAAACCGAACCGAACCGAGAAACCGTTTTGTAATTAATTAAATTAAAAATATTAGTAATACCAATATACTAAAATTCTAATACTATACCACATATTTTCCATTTTTCATTCACTAACATATATTCTTCTAACCTAATATGTAATCATCAAAATATTTGATTTAAAAAAATAGAAAAGTTTGTATGTATATATTTTTGTATATGTAAACGTGGATGTTAAATCTAAATCTAAAACCTAAAGCAAATTAAACAAGTAATAAAAGGAGGATATAAGCCTCAGATAGAGTGTCCACATAGGCGAAAATAATCGGCCAATGAGAAACTATATTTTTGCCATGTCACCTCCTCTATTTGTTTTTACAAAATTATCCTTTAACTTTTTACTTAAACAATTATAACCAAAAATATTTTTTTAGTTAAATATATTATTTATATAAATATAATTATATTTTTTATTTACATAATAGTTTGTAAAAAAATATTTAGTGTAAATAATATCATAATTTATAAAATACTAAAATAAATTGGGTTGATTTTCAACTTTCACATATAAAAAGAATTATTTGTAAACTTAGAAAAGAATATATCAAGAATATTCTTTTTCAGAAGAGAAAATAGAAAAATACACCAGAGACAAATCCATCTCTATTATGAAATTCCTCTATTTTAGAGAAAAAAAATAGAGGAATACATTGGAGATGTTCTAAGACATGGCCGACGTAAATGATCGACGTTGAGATTTCAGCTTTTCTGATTCTTACTATTCTAATGTTTTTAATATAATTTGAATATTCCCTTTGTTTTATAATATAATGGTTTAAAAGTATTTTTTTGTTTCGCTATATAATTTTTTTTATTTCAATGTTACTTTATATTTATTGGATATTGTGTGACCAATTAAATTATGTAAATTACTGTATAATTGATTAAATTTATATATTTAATGACAGTTTTCTAAAGTAATAACTTTTAAATATTACATATTTTAATTAAAACGGATTACATTTTGAAACAGATAGAGATAGAGTAATCTATAAACTAACTCTATATAGATACGAGGACAAAATTGTAAAGTGGTCACACCTTGAATTTTTCTCATTCTGTGCATTCCTAATTGGAAGGAGATAATCAACATCTAATATTATGTTACTTTCAGTATATTAAAAATGGTCGAACAGTAAACCAATTAAGGATGATGTAAGGAAGACATAAAGATGTATTTCCAGTTATCACAAATGTAGAATCAATTGAGAACAACTTAATTATGTCCAGTGTAGGACAGCTGAGAAGAGTTTTCATACCTTCTAATATTATAATATCTCACTATATTAGTGGCTAAATCAGTTTTCTCTAGCACAAATACTCACTCCGTTCTTGAAGTTTAAGTTTTTCTATCTGATGATATTAGTAGTTTGATCCCAGAAAAAAGAAACGGTCGAACTGTACATTGTAATTGGATAAATAAAACAAACAAAAATCAACCGAAGACTTTTAAGGTATATGAAACAAAAATTGGAAATAGCAATTCTCTGCAATTAAAGAATAAGACAATAAAATTGTAAAAATATAAAAAAAAAATATATACACTGAAAGAAAGATTTAGTAAAATAAAATCATAATATAATTTCCATAATTGATAGTGCTCTGTTACACTAAAAATTCTAAATTTACAACATACACAGTTTTATTTACATCTTTAAACCTATTATTTAATTAAAATGATTCTAAAAAAGTGCCAGCATGAAGAGTTAGAAAATATACGATAAAATATAATACATAACGTTAAAAATACATTATCACTGATCACTAAAAAAACATGTTAGTAGTAATAAAAATAAAATGACAACACATTTATTAAAACCATAGAACGGCACGCAACAAGGTGTTATTAAATATACAAACTACAAATTAAATGTGCTCAACGCAAACACACATAAAAATGAGACATCATATTTGGATATATTTAAATAAATAATTTTGGTAATGTCTCTTATATCATTATTAATGTCTCTTATATAATTATTAATGTCTTATAAGAGATATTACCAATGATGTTGGTTTTTTATTTTAGTTAACTTTCATTTGTTTTAATTCTTATATATTTTTTGTGACTTTTAAAAAAATTATGTTTCAGTTTTATATTGAATTTAGTTCACATAATTTATGTTTACATATTTATGTTTTAAAACATAATTTCTCTTAAAAAAATTAAACTAAGAAGAACCTAATTAAACTGATCCAAAAAACAAACTGAACCGAATACAACCCGAACCGAATATAAACCGTACCGAACACAAACCGAACCGAACCAAACCAAACTAACTATGGTTTACTTCAGTTGGAAAAATACTAGAACCAAACTAACCAAACCGAACCGAGAAAATAACCGAAGTGCCCACCCCTGTCTACGGTCCAAACCACTACTCTACCGGCTCCATTGGCCCCTTCTTTGCAGTCATCTCTGTTCTTGTCGTTCTTGCTGTTCTCTCCTGCTTCTTGGGCTGGATACGCGCACACCGCCGCCAGAGAACTGCCTTAGTGGCTGAAGCCAATCCGTGCGGTCTGCTATTATGGTGGGTGGGACGCAAATGTAAACGGTGCTTGGACAGAGATGTAGAGGCTGCAGCTAAAGTTGCCGATTGTTTCTGGCAAAGAAACGCCAAAAGATGGTAATCAGACTAATCTAGAAAACTCATCCAGGTTGATCTATGCTTTACAATGACTGTTCGAGAGAGACTAGTAATAAGACTTTAGAAGCATTGTAGCTTTATACCATCTATTATCATCAAATGAATGGTTGAGGAAAATTCTATGAAGTCAAGATTTCAACTCCATATTGCTACAAACCTCACGTTCAAAAACATGATCGATGAACTATCCATATGTAAAACAGTAGAACAATACTAAACCATTCCCGAGGATAAAACTAAAGAAGACAGACACTCTAGAAACCTCAGCAAAAGGTAATGAAATTTAGAAAACAAGCTCATGAGGCTTCATCCCTTGTTTCAGTGAGAACCTTGCGCCCAAGTAGGTCTTCAACTCTGGAACCGCTTCAATGGCTTTGATCAAAGCTGCATCCACTGCCTTCTGGTCATCTTTCTTCCCTTGTGGAATCTCCTTCTTCTCCTGCACAATCCAAATTCGATAAAGTGGTCAAGAATAGTTTCTGATTTTGGTAAATCTACAAAGGATACAAATTCTAACTTGATAGTAATATCTGCCTCTTGATATACCTCTTTCTCTGCCTCCAAGAACTCTCCTTCTGCCTTCTTGTTCTTCTTCTCAGCAACCTTTCCAAAATACTTATCATCCAATTTATGGATGCCAACTCCGGAAATGTCAACCTTCGTGGAAGTTCCAATCACGTAGGACTGTTTAACACGTCTCAAAGGAACACCATTGATCTTGAACGGTCCTAAAGACAAAGCAGGAAGTGAATGAGTTTGGTTTCAAATGATGTCTGCAAGAATAGATAAAGAAAAACTCACCGGACACGAGAAGCAAACCAGAAGTAAGCTGCTTCATGAAGACAACTCTCTTGCCCTTGAACCTACCAGCAAGGATGATCAGCACTGTCCCTGGAGTGATGCTGGATCTGCAAACAAAAGAAAGGCTTGAGCAAATCAAACAAGACACAATGAAGGCAGTCACATCTGTCTGAATATCATTTCAAGATAAGAGTTTTTTACCTGAGCTTGGTAGGCTTTGGCTTGCGTCTATTGGCGAGAGGTTTCTTGACGTCTTCGGCAGGATAGAACTTCGGGGGCTTCTCCGCCGGAGAATCAACTTTGGACTTAGCGTCGTGGCGAGGGAAAACGCCGCCGTTTTTGGCCTTGATAGCCCAAAGACCTCTCTTGTGGTACATCTGCGACCTTGAGTATTAACCAACTCCCCTGATCAGATCAGGGTTTCTGCTGACCTTAGGCGTCCTCTGTTTTGCCGGCATTGTTGCTTTCTCTAGAAAGAAATGAAAGTTTCCGGTTGCGAATATGAGGGAGTGACGGACGATAGCATCTAAAAAGTGGAAGACATAGAAACCATAAATTAAGGTGGGCCTTCATTTGTGGACCAGTTATTATGATCTTTTTTGTCAGACTATTTATGATCTTTCTTTTTTTTGGGTTGATTTTATAATTGGGAAATTGGGTGGATAACCGTAAAAAAAACAATAATTTACTAACTAACTAAAATCACATTCTCTCTTCTTTTTTCTCTTCCCATCTCTTTCTATTTTCTCTCTACAAAACTAAATTCTCTTCTTCTTTCAGCTATTTCACAAATAAACCTTTTATAATATACTAGGTATGGACCCGTGCATTGCACGGGTTTTGTTTAATTTTTAATTTTATGAAAACATATAAAGAATGACAATTTTTTTACATCAATTTTAGAATATATGCATATGTTATGGACACATTTTTGAATATAAATCTGTTTTCTACATAATTTTTGATGTTTGTCTTTCGTGTTTTACAATAGTTAACAATTTGTTTTTGTTTTTTATAAATAGTTCACCTTTTAATGATGAGACTATGTCGTCTGGTTTGGAATAATCATGTTCAAGTTCAACTCAGACCGTATTTTGGAATGATGCAAGGCTATATTAATTGTAACTTGGAATTATTTTAAAAAAATTTTTATAACTTGTTTTTATTATATTAATTTAAGGTAAACGTCTTTGTATGTTACTATGAAACAGAGATTAAAATAGGGCTAGGCAAAAAAACTGAATCCGAAAAACTGAACTATACCCGATCCAAAAAAGTTGTACCGAACCGGAACCAAAATTGGTTAAGTATCCGACGGATTCAAAATTTTGGTATCTACAGAACCGAAACCGAACCCGACCCGAACCGAAGTATTTCGGGTATCCGAATATATCTAAAATAGATTTATATACCTAAATATATTAATTATTTTTAGATTTAATGTATATTAAAAACATCCAAAATATATAAGATACTTTTAAAGCGTGTAAAATACTTGAAAATATAAACAAATAGTCAAAACTAAATGTCTAAGATAGCTAAAATATACTGAAAATACCAAAAAAATACTTAAAATTTATATTGATTCTCTATCAAAATATTCAAACCAAACCAATTTATATGTTAATTTTAGGTGTTTTGACATATGTTATTCAAATTTATATGTAATATATTATTTTATTTATAGATTTTGAGAAATTTAAAGTATATAATGAATTTTAAAATTTTATAAATTATTTAAATGGGTTATCCGAATCTGAACTGAACCTACAAAGATCCAAATCGAATCCGAATGGGTACCCGAACGCCCGCCCCTAGATTAAAACAACACATTTTTGTTACCACAACACTCCATTACCGTTAATTAACGAAGATGAGTTACGTAGTTTTTCACCATATTTTAATAGGTCATGTAGTGCTTTCAAAATTTAGTATAGTTCACTAAGGTTTTAACATAGCTCTAAAGTTTATGTATATATATACAAGGACAATTTTTTTTCAAAAAAAAAAGGTTCATGTATATAAAATCATGATGGTGATAGTTGGTGCCGGAATCGGCCAACTTTTCTTAGACCAAAGGCTTTCTATTTAAATGGAGGAAAGGAAAAAATACAGGTTTTTGGGCCTTAGTAATGTTTTCGGCCTTAGTTACTTAGTTAACCTGATAATTAGAGAAGAAGTTTAGATAAGAGCCCATCCCAATTTTTCCCCAACAGAAACAGCCAATTACAGAGCATGCAGTGAAGGGAGGAGAAAGTCGCAGGCGATGAAGAAAAAGGATCCGATCGGTGCAAGATAACTAAAGAGATCATCGGAGCCACATCTGGATCATAGCTGAAACCGAGACTGTGTTCTGTGATCGAAGACTTGACCATCTATTTCGGAAAGTGAGGTTGAGAGTTGATAGTAGAGAGGTGGGCGATCTGAAGCATCTCCTGTGGAGCCTTGAGTTTCGTTCGGTCCAGAGTAGGTATATTGCGCATTGCCAAGCGATTAGGAGGTGTTTTTTTGTGAGGCTTTGGGAGTCGTAGACTGTTGAAGTAGTTGATGATGGAGTGGTAACCTGACAGCAAAGCTACGTCGAGGACCAGACTTCCCAGCTGTAACAGCAGTCAAAAAGAAGGTGATCTCGAGTTTCTAGGGCCGCATTGCATAGAAGGCAGACTAGATCAAGGTGGAAGACATAGAAATCCTAAATTAAGGTGGGTCTTCATTTATTATGATCCTTTTTTGTCAGACTATTTATGAACATTCTTTTTTTCAGTTGATTTTATAATTGGGAAATTGGATGGTATAACCGTAAAAAAACAATAATTTACTAACTAACTAAAATCACATCCTCTTTTTTTTTTCTCTTCCTATCTCTTTCTACTTTCTCTCTACAAAACTAAATTCTCTTTTTCTTTTAGCTATTTCACAAATAAACTTTTTATAATATATATATATATATATATATATATATATAATTTTAGTAAGAACATAATTTGATTTCATGGAGTGGATACGCGAGCGGTACATATTTTGGAACACAGAACTCGCGGATCCTAATATTCCTTACACTGAGGTCGAGTTCCCTTTGTTCCCTCACATCGATGTTCTCCAAGACGAAGGGAACACTCTCTTTGCAACTCATTTGCCACACAATTGTTTACCCGATTCGATTGTAAGATGGTTTATATCTGGAGAGACTCAAAGGACACTTTCATCTCCTTGTGGCATTTCTTCCAAAAGCAAAGGTCAGAACATGGCCCGCTCAACAGTCTTGAGGAGTGTTTTGATATGTTCTGCCAAGGTTTATCTCCGCACAATCCTTATCTTGATCATGTCTTAGGTTACTGGAAAGCTCACCGAAAGAATCCAAATCAGATTTTGTTCCTTAACTACGAGACTAATTTGAGTGCTGATCCTTTGCCTTACGTGAAGAGGTTGGCTGAGTTCATGGGTTATGGATTCACAGCTGAGGAAGAGAAGAATGGTGGTGTTGAGAAAGTTGTGAATCTTTGCAGCTTCGAGACATTGAAGAATCTTGAAACTAACAAAAGGAGATAAGGAGAGAGAGGACCATCCTTCTCCTTATACAAAGAGTGCATATTTCAGGATCGGAGATTGGGAAAATTATCTGAATCAGATATGGCCAGCTTGTATGGATGTAGACATGTTAATTAGGGCCGAAGCTCTCAGTCTGAACCCGCCCAGCCTTAAAAATTATCAGGTTTAAAAATATTTGGTTTTTCGGGCTAAGCCCATTTGGGCTCTGAGTATTTTGGGCCTAAGCCCGTTTGAGTTAGGACCGGTCCGAAAACCCGAAATTTTATACTTTCGCTTAAATATTATCGTTTTTGCAATCCAAACGATTATTAGTATTGGCATATTATTTTGATATTTTTATCCAAACTCTAATAAAACAAATATAAAAGTTGTTAATGCATTTTATTGTTTGATAGTTACAAGTGTCACATTTTAAATTTTGCAAATGTACCTTCTTCTTTTATGTACAACATGTTTTTTTAATATACAAAGTATGAAACATTTGACCATGTTTATCATAAATTTTGTTCTTTTATATGTTTAGTTTTAAGTTATATTTGATTATTTAAATTTGTTTAAATTTGGTTTGTTTATAATATGTTTTTAAAACATACAAAAAAGTAAAACATTTTTGATAAAAAGAAAATTTTAAACTCATTTTACATTTTAAAACAAAAAAATGAAACTGTTTTCTTGAATAAAAATTCACATGTATCAAAACGATGGAAGTGACAATGACAAATTATTTTTCAAAATGCCAAAAAAGTCCGAAAAGCCCTATAACCCTATAAAGACCGAGTCAGGTTTTGAATTCTAGGACCAAAATACTTCCGAGCCAGACCGGACTCAAATATTTATAGGCTTAGCGGGTTTGGGCCGGTCTGGGCCGGACCATCCCGAATTGACACCCCTATATGGATGGAATAATGGAAGAGAAATTCAAGGGTATTGGTTTGCTTGAAAATGATAAATCAGCTGTTTCTTGTTTGGGGAAAATGGCTGATCCTTGTATGCTTGTTTAAAGCATAAATTTAAGAATCACATTAATTATATGTGTACTACGTTACGTGATATGGCTAATAATCGTGGGAAAGCTAAATTTTATTTGGAGTGCTGCAAATAATCTACACAATATTTGCTAAATAATCTACACAATATTTGCTAATTCTACTAAGAGAGAGATATTTATAAAAGATAATATAAAAGAACTTACACTTAAGCTATTTCATCTATTCAGTGGGAGAGTCATGTACATATATAGTGTAAAAGCAATTAGATTCCAAATTTTTACTTCAAATAGCTGAAAGTGATAATGATTCTAAAATTAAAAGTAGACATGTTAATTAGGGTTGAAGCCTACAGTCCGAGCCCGCCCAGTTCTAAAAATTATCGGGTTTGGGCTTAGTTTTATAAGCAAAAAAAAATTGGGCCTTTCGGGCTAAGCCCATTTGGGTTTTGGATATTTTGGGTCTAAGCCCGTTTGGGTTAGGGCCGACCTGAAAACCCCAAATTTTATACTTTTGGTTAAATGTTATCGTTCTTGCCATCAAAACCATTATTAGTATTGATATATTATTTTAATATTTTTATCCAAACTCTAATAAAACAAATATTAAAGTTGTTAATGCACTTTATTGTTTGATCATTACAAGTGTCAGATTTTAAATTTTGTAAATGCACTTTCCTTTTTTATGTACAACATGTTTTTTTATTTCAAAATACAAAGTATGAATCGTATGACCATGTTTATCATTATTATTTTTTTTAAATTTGGTTTGTGTATAAATATTTTTTTAAGTATACGAAATAGTAAAACATTTTTGATAAAGAAGAAAAGTTTAAATTCACTTTATATTTAAAAAAAACTGTATTTTTTTAATGAAAATTCACATGTATTAAAACGATGGAAATGACAATGACAAATTATTTTTCGAAAAGCCCAAAAAAACCCGAAAAACCCTGTAGCCCTATAAGGGCTGGGTCGGACTTTGAATTCTAGGCCCAAAATATTTCCGGGCCGGACTGGGCTGGGTTCAAATATTTATGGGTTTAGCGGGTTTGGGCTGGACCGGGCCGGGCCAGCCTGAATTGACACCCCTAATTAGAAGTGAAGCTAGCAACAAATAAAATAAACTTGGTAAATTTGAGTTTTTGGTGAGCATTGTTATTTGGTATGAAATGGTATATGCTGTTAATTTGGTTAGTAAAAGTTTGCTGTCTAAAGATATGCTTATTGATATTTCTATTGAAAAAAGTTAGGGGGTTAGAAGAGATTTTTTTTTTAAGTATCGAGATGCTGGTTTTTTCAAATGCTTTGGAAACTCTTAGAAAAATTGCTATAGAGATAGGTGTTGATCCAATATTCAAAGAAAATTTTTGATGATATTCCATGTAGTCCACCTTCAGTTGCTCCAATTCTAGTGAGGAATTATTTAGGATTGATTATTTTTATGCATAGTTGATCATGCAATTAGTGCATTTACTAGAAGGTTTGAACAATATCAAGAATATGAAAAGATTTTTGGTTTTTTAGTTAACCTTGGAAAATGTTTCTTTAGATGATATGACTTTAAATAATTATAGTAGTTTTACAAATGCTTTTGAAAAAGGTGATAATTTTGACGTTAGTGGAAATGAATTGTTTATAGAATTAAAATTATTTAGAGAAGTTACCAGAGATAATCTACCCTATTGACATTTTGAATTATTTGATACAAGCTAATTGTTTTCTAAATGATATTGCTGCTTATAGAATTTTACTAAATATTCTTATACCTGGTTTTATTTACAGAAAGAAGTTTTTCGAAACTAAAATTGTTGAAGTCATATTTGCATGCAACGATGATACAAGATAAGATTAGATGGTTTTAGCAAAAAAAAAAAAATAAGATTAGATGGACTAGAGATGATAGCAACTGAAAATAATATTTTGGAGAAGATCTAGTTTGATGATTTGGTTAATGATTTTGCATCAAAAAAGTTACAAGACTAACGTTATTTAAATTAAAATAGATATTGGTGTATTTATTTTATAATATATATTATTATTTGAGAAGCAAAATTTACTTATGTATTATGTTCTACATAATTTTAGGCCTAGTCATATTTTATACTCAATTAATAATTTTCATAAACAATTTTAGTGATTTAGCTGATAACTGATCATTATCATTATCTTGCGAGTAATTAAAAAAATTCTAGCGATAATGTTATAGTTAAATTTATATTATATTTACTTTACTAATATTAAAATATTATATACGTTTATATTATATTTAGTTTAGTAATATTATATTTAGTTTTTATATATATATATATATCACATAAGATATAATGAATTATCTATGTTTAAGATAAAATGTTTAGAACAATCAAAGTCACCTAGTGTGATAATTTTTGAAAATATTTTGGCAAAGAATTTAAAAATGTTTATCTACACTATTATTTGCGAAGTGATTTTCGCAACGGAGCTCTCACGCTAAAATTAAGAGTGTCTAATATCGTTTATACTCTTACTGAATTTTTATATGTAATTAAAAACAAACTTTTATTAAT
Organism: Brassica napus; assembly: GCF_020379485.1. Lineage (NCBI taxonomy): Eukaryota > Viridiplantae > Streptophyta > Magnoliopsida > Brassicales > Brassicaceae > Brassica > Brassica napus. The sequence continues at coordinate 34,193,488 of NC_063449.1, read as the reverse complement.
AATATTAAATTTAAAATTAAGATATTTCTTATATTGTATTGTTATATTTAAATATTATTTTCTATTATAAAAGTTAAAAATCAAGATATTTTCTATTTAAAATTAAGATATTTCCTAGCCGCCGATGTCGCCGCTGCATCTCCTCGCCGATCCATAGCCACCACCACCGCGAGACCCGTTGGCTTCCATCGCGTGGCCAATCCTGCTTCGTCTTCTTCCGTCATCCATCGTTGTTTCAGCTCTAAATCAGGTGGTATATCGTTGCTATAGTGTCTACGTTTTCAGATCTCGCCTTTGTGATTCTGTTTATGCTGGATTAGATGCAATTATCGCCGTATTATCTTATCAATCGTTTCACCACTGTTCTCTCTTAATGCTTACGCCGTTGTTACTGCAATTTTCTGTCATTCTATCGATTTTGTTGTTCTCTTTTACCATTGAATCTGTGCAAGAGCGTGGTGAATGACTGTTATTACCCTTTTACTTTGCAGTGGAGACAATAGCGAAGAAGGAGGTGGAGGATGTTATGCCCATTGCAACTGGACACGAGAAGGAGGAGCTTGAAGCTGAACTTGAGGTGATTCCTTGTGTTTTTTTTCTCTGTATGAGTATGTGTATGTGTATTCTGTCTTTGCAGTGACTATCTGTTCATAGCAAAAGACAATCCTTTTTGAGTTGAGTTTTAATATTTTCTTAATGATGTATGGGTATGTTGTCTTTGCAGTGACTATCTGTTCAAGCTTTCGCTTATTGGTGACTCTGGTGTTGGAAAATCCTGCTTGCTTCTAAGGTTTGATGTAAGTAAACTTCTTTCTTTCTTTTTCCTGGTGAATAATTGTTTTAGATTTCTTACTTACATATGTTAATTGCTCTTTATCATTGTACATACACAAGTAACAATCTATGCGTCTTTGAAGTTTAATACTTGTTTCTCCAAAATTACAAGTCAGTTCAGTGGCTACTTTAGTTCTCAGTTTACACTATGGTATCGTTGTTATTCTTTGTGTTTACACTATGTATCGTTTGTGTTCAGATTTTTGCAGGTGGAGCCAAGGTCACAAGAAGAAACAGAGCATGTGACACAAAAAAAATAGAGCCATGTATTCTGTAACCAGAGTCTTCACGTTTGTGATCAGTGAACTCTTACCATTTCTTTATTAAAGATTTTGTATTCTCTTTTACCATTTCACTGAGAAGAACAAGTGCTGAGTTATTTTGTTTTTCTTACCATTTCCTTATTAAAGCTTTTGGTTATCTTACCATTTCTTCTCTTAATGGCTTCTTCTTCTTCTAATAATCTTGAAGAAATGATCGATGAAAAAGTCGACCACATTTTCGATCAATAATTTCAAAAACTTTTCACTCAAACCGAAGTTCAACAAGTGGATTTCACGTATTCTACAGATATGTCTTCAAATCTCGGCAATATGATGAGCATTCGGAATTGAGTTCGTGATAAAACAATACATCAACAATTGAGAGCCGATTTGGTTGAGAATATATGACAAAAATTTGGAACAAATCAAGATTTAAGCTAATTGATTTTTTCTCGTTTACGATTTGTATTTGTATTTTTAATATGCTTTTATGTCATTTTTATTTAAATTTTTATGTATGCTTTTCTTTCATCTTATAAAATCCAATCATTCAATTTAAAAAAAAAATAATTAGAACCTCAATGAGGTTCTCCCATTGGAGGAGGAGAAAATTAATTAGACTAACAAGGGTTCTTAGCTTTTCACGTCACAAAATTAACTACTAAATTAATCATTAGAACCCTTAATAGTCTCTTACCAATGGACATGCTCTTACACGTCCTATATTTTATAACTTCTTTTTAATCGAAACAATTTTCTTTTAAATAAGCATTTTTATTTATAAAAATATTTAGGGGGCAAAAATTGTCGTTGCTTCTAATAGTTATAAAATACCCGCTCTGAATCGATCTTTGTCCGAACAACAAACATCTCTCATCTCCTGCAGATCAGAAACACATGTCTATCAGAAACACATGTCCTCCAATGGAAATAGAAACCGTAACCGACACTACCGTTCCAAACCATGACGAGACTGAGATAGAGTCAACAGAGTTCGAGAAGAATCAGAAACGGTACCAAGACCTGATCTCCACGTTTCCTCACGTTAAAGGCTGGAGGTTTAAAGATCCCTTTATCAGGTACGGTGGTCAGTGGTGGATACAGACAATCCTTGAAGGTTCACTTTACGCGCAAGAGTTCTTCCAAGCGCGACCCAGAGACTTCTTCATCTGTAGCTATCTAAAGACAGGTACCACTTGGCTCAAATCACTAACATTCATAATAGCCAACCGATCTCGCTTTGATGATTCCACAAACCCTCTTCTAAAACGTAACCCTCACGAGCTTATTCCTTTCTTTGAGATCGAGTTCCCTTTGTTCCCTCAAGTTGATAGCCTCAAAGACAAAGGGAAGACTCTGTTCTCAACTCATATGCATACAAGTCACTACCCGATTCAGTTGTGAAAAAGGGTTGTAAGATGGTTTACATCTGGAGAGACCCAAAGGACACTTTTATCTCCTTGTGGCATTTCTTCCAAAAGAAAAGGTCAGATATATTGGAGATATATGTAAATACTATTAGTTAAGGGTTTACATTGTAATTAGTAGTACTTAGAATACCCTAATCTCCTAATGCTGTACGTGTATATAATGTAATCATTTATCTAATGAGAAGATAACTTTCCCATAATCTATATGGTATCAGAGCTTAACGCTCCTCCAAACCTAGAAATTTTCGAACAAAACCAAACAGCCGCCACAATGAGTTCTTCCTCAAACACCAATAAAATCGTGTCTCTAAACACAAACACTCTTCTCAATCTCAACATGTCCAACGTCTCGAAGTTAACAAGCACCAACTACATGATGTGGAGCTTGCAAGTTCATGCCCTGCTGGATGGTTATGCTTTGGCTAAGCATCTTGATTCCACCACTATCATTCCGCCTGCAACAATCACCACGGCTGATGTCTTCGAGGAGAATCCGGAGTTTGTTCGCTGGACACGGCAAGATAAACTCATTTACAGTGGCCTCCTTGGTGCCATCTCTACTACGATTCAGCCAATGGTCTCTCGCACAACCACCGCTTCTCAGATCTGGAAGAAGCTGGCTGACACCTATGCGAAACCAAGTAGGGGTCATATCAAACAACTCCGTGATCAGCTCAGATTCTACACCAAAGGTACCAAAACTGTCGATGAATACCTCAAGAACGTGGTCTCTAAACTCGGTCAACTCGCCATCCTTGGCAAGCCATACGACCATGAAGATCAAGTTGAGATCAGTGGCGGACCCAAATTTGATTTTAAGGGTTGTCAAAGCCCAACATAATTCTTATAGAAAATAAAATAAACAAAAAATATGTATGAGGGCTGGTTGAACTAGGGAAAGGTGTGTCAAATATTAAGGAAATTGACCAAATGAGCTACAGAAATTTCCATTGCTAGTATTACAAACACCAAAATTATAAGATTTAACCTGTGTCAGATGACACCCCTTCCTCCAGAACGTGGTCTCTAAACTCGATTAGAGGAAGGGGTGTCATCCTTGGTGGACTCCCAGAGGAGTACAAGAATGTAGTTGATCAAATCGAAGGTAAAGACACTGCTCCCAACATCACTGAGATTCATGAAAGATTACTCAATCATGAAGCCAAGCTCCTTGCTACAAAAGAACAAGCTACTGAGGTCGCTCCAGTGTCTGCTAATATGGTTCAAAACCGAAATCAGAACAACAACTTCAACACCAATCGCAACAACAATGGTGGCTCCTACAACAACTACAACAACACACGGAGAAACAACAACAATGGTGATGCTAACTGACAATACCGATCTGATACGCGTACGTTCAAGCCTTACTTAGGCAAGTGTCAACTGTGTAACACACAAGGGTATAGTGCCAGACGCTGTCCTCAGTTTCAAGCTTCTCAATATCAAGGTGCTCAACAGATCATGGCTCAGCCTCAGGTCACTCCATTCCGCCCATATCAACCACAAGCGAACCTCGCTATGAATGCTCCATACACGGCTACTAATTGGCTTCTTGACTCGGGGGCTACTCGTCACATTACATCTGACCTCAACAACCTTGCTCTACACCAGCCGTATCATGGAGGCGACGACGTTATCATAGCTGATGGTTCGACACTACCGATATCTCATACGGGTTCTTCTTTAATACCAACTCGAACACGTGACTTATCTTTGATAAGAACTTGATTTTGGTTTATCGTCTCTGCAATACTAATGGTGTTTCGGTGGAATTCTTTCCTGCTTCTTTTCAGGTGAAGGATCTCAGCACGGGTGTCCCATTGCTCCAAGGCAAGACTAGGAATGAGTTGTATGAGTGGTCTGTCTCTCTGTCTCAGGCAAAGGCCATGGTTACTGCATCGAACCCAAAAACATCTCTGCTTTTGTGGCATTCTCGGCTCGGCCACCCTTCTTTTTCAGTTTTAAACATTATCATTTCTCAGTTTTCTCTACCTTTTTCTTCTACCAAACAGAAAAACTTGTCTTGTTCTGAATGTTTAATTAATAAGACCCATCGATTACCATTTACAAACTCCACCATTGTTTCTCATAAACCCCTTGAGTTTGTCTTCACAGACGTCTGGTCTTCTCCAATAACCTCCATCGACAACTTTAAATACTATGTTGTATTTGTCGATCATTACTCGCGCTTTACATGGCTTTACCCGCTCAAACTAAAGTCACAAGTAAAAGAGGTCTTCATTGCCTACAAATCATTGGTAGAGAACAAGTTTCAGACAAAGATCGGAACACTGTTTTCTGATAATGGAGGCGAGTATATTGCATTACGAGACTTTCTCTGACAACACGGAATCACACACCTCACTTCGCCACCACACACACCTCAGCATAATGGCTTATCGGAGAGGAAACATAGGCACATTGTAGAGATCGGTCTCACACTTCTCTCTACGGCATCGATACCAAAAGACTATTGGACCAATGCTTTCTCTTCGGCAGTATATCTGATCAATCATCTTCCAACGCCTATACTCGAGAAGCAATCTCCATTCTCCAAGATCTTTGGTACGACACCAAATTATACGAAACTACGAGTTTTCGGTTGCTTATGCTTCCCATGGCTGCGTCCTTATAACTCTAACAAACTGGAACATAGATCAACAAGGTGTGTGTTCCTAGGCCACTCGACAACCCAGAGTGCGTACTACTGCATGGATCAAACTACGGGTCGCATCTATACAGCGAGGCATGTGAAGTTTGATGAAACCGTGTTTCCATTTGAGAAGACGTCAACGGAAAAACTCTCTGAGGTTCATGACTCCACTCCACTCTCTACTTCCATGTTCACACCCGTTACTCCACAATCTTCAGCAGCGCAGGGACACCTGAGCTTGGACCTTCACCCGCCTCAGCCACCAACGACGCCATCGTCTTCTTCACCTCAGGTATTGCCTTCTCACTCTAGCAATCCACCCGTCTCTTCTCCCTTGGAGCCCACTGCTCTTTCTCAAAATGAGCCAACACCAATGGCTCAGCTTAATCCTACTTCCGTCGAGCCCACTGCTCAAGAAAAAAATGAGTTGCAACCCCCAACTCAGCCTACACAACCACCAAATACAAATCCTACCTCATCTACCCGGTCAAATCAACCTATGTTACCACAAAATCCACAAACACAACAGCCATAAAATATCCACAAAATGCAAACCAGAGCCAAAAATAAAATTTCAAAACCAATACAAAAGCTAACACTTTCAGTTGCAGGAAGAAAGAATCAAAAAACAGAACCAACAACGATCTCACAGGCTATGAAAGATGAGAAATGGAGAGGTGCAGCTACAGCAGAGTTTGATGCACACATCAAAAATCACACTTGGGATCTAAAGCCGAACGTACATGGGCACAACATCATAGGCTGTCGCTGGTTGTTTACTACCAAGAATCTTGCGAATGGACAACAAGAACACCCCAAAGGTCGTCTTGTTGCCAAAGGCTACACGCAGCAACATGGTATCGATTATTCGGAAACTTTCAGTCCAGTTATAAAATCAACAACGATTCGTCTGGTGCTTCAGATTGCGGTCACCAAGGCTTGGCAGATAAAACAATTAGATATCAACAATGCTTTCCTCCAAGGTGAGCTAACTGAGGTTGTCTACATGATGCAACCATCTGGCTTCATAGATAAAGATCGTCCCGACCACGTCTGTAGACTACGCAAACCTATCTATGGACTGAAACAAGCGCCCCGTTCATGGTATCTATCGCTTAAACAACACCTCCTCCACACTGGCTTTGTCAACTCCAATGCAGATGCTTCACTCTTCGTTCACTCGCACGGCAGCAACATCACCTACGTCCTCGTTTATGTTGATGATATATTGGTAACTAGAAACAATCCAACGATCATCTCCCAAGTTCTTACTGCCTTCGCTAATCGCTTCTCAATTAAAGATCCAGTCGATCTCCACTACTTTCTTGGGATCGAGGCAACTAGGACACGACAAGGACTTCATCTCATGCAACGTAAGTATATCACTGATCTTCTGCACAAGAACAACATGACCGACGCGAAGCCTGTTGCTACACCGCTACCCACATCTCCGAAACTAACGCTCCAGTCTGGTACACCATTAGAGGATGGCTTTCAGTATCGCTCAGTTGTTGGAAGTCTCCAATACTTGGCGTTCACCAGGCCTGACATATCATACGCCGTCACACGCCTCTCACAGTTCATGAACAAACCAACCATCGATTACTGGCAGGCAGCCAAACGCGTACTTCGCTATCTCTCTAGAACCCGTTCCCATGGTATATTCCTACATCATAACTCTCCTCTCTCGCCCCATGCCTTCTCAGATGCAGATTGGGCATATGATACAGATGATTTTGTCTCTATGAATGGCTATATAATCTAGTTAGGCAAAAATCCAATCTCATGGTCATCAAAGAAACAAAAAGGAGTGGCTCGTTCGTCTACGGAAGCTGAATATCGTGCAGTGGCTAATACTGCGGCCGAGGTAACCTGGTTGTGTTCTTTACTCTCTGATCTTCAACAACACTTATATATACCTCCAGTTATCTATTGCGACAATGTTGGAGCCACCTATCTATGAGCTAATCCCGTCTTCCATTCAAGAATGAAACACATCGCCTTGGACTACCATTTCACACGAAATATGATACATGCGGGTCAGCTTTGTGTACGACATGTCTCCACTAAAGATCAACTTGCTGACACTCTCACCAAACCACTACCTAGAAGTCAGTTTCAGCAAGATTGTAGCAAGATTGGAGTGATCTCAATCCCTCCATCTTGAGGGGGCGTATTGGAGATATATGTAAATACTATTAGTTAAGGGTTTACATTGTAATTATTAGTACTTAGAATACCCTAATCTCCTAATGCTGTACGTGTATATAATGTAATTATTTATCTAATGAGAAGATAACTTTCCCATAATCTATAAGATAGTGGCCCGCTTGACAGTCTTGAGGAGTGTTTTGATATGTTCTGTCAAGATTTTTCTAGGTACGGTCATTATCTTGATCACGTCCTGGCATATTGGAAAGCTCACCAAGAGAATCCAGATAAGATTTATTCCTCAAGTACGAGACTTTGAGTGCTGATCCTTTGCCTCACGTGAAGAGATTGGCTGAGTTCATGGGTTATGGATTCACAGATGAGGAAGAGAAGAATGGGGTCGTTGAGAAAGTTGTGAATCTTTGCAGCTTCGAGACATTAAAGAACCTTGAAGTTAACAAAGGTGATAAGGAGAGAGAAGATCATCCTTCTCCTTTCACAAAGAGCGCGTATTTCAGGAAAGGAAAAACCGGAGATTGGGTGAATTATCTGACTCCAGACATGGCAGCTCGTATTGATGGGATAATGGAAGAGAAATTCAAGGGTACTGGTTTGCTTGAATATGGTAAATGAGGACAACGACTGATCCTTGTATGCTTTTTTAAAGCATATGTTTGCTCCTTTTGTCACACTTATTATATATGTACTACGTTATATATTGGATGATTAAAACTTGTTTATTAAAGTTGCACAAACACAAAGATTATAAGAACTTCTCTTCTTATTAGATTTAGAAACTCTCTCAAAACTAAACATTTCAATGTGTTTCTCTTGATGGAACATCTCTCCATGAGAACTCTTTATATAGGAAGAAGCTACATCTTTTCCTAAGGGCGAAGCTACATCTTTTCCTAATAATAATATGGAAACATTCCTAAGCTCGATATGTTTTCCTTTTTCCTTAACCCATCAAATTTCACTTTAATGAGTTAACTTGCTCCTCAAGTTAATTGGAATTATCTAACATTCTCCCCCTTAATTCTAACTTGAATCTTAGGTATGTTGATCTTCTGAACTCCGATGAACTTGCGCATTGCTTCGAACTTGATCCTTGCCAATGGTTTAGTGAGTATGTCTGCCTTCTGCTCCACTCCAGGTACGTGCTTCACTTAATAAAGTCGAACTCCACACATTCTCGAATGAAATGGTACTTCGAGAGTATGTGTTTGCTTCTACCGTGAAACACCGGGTTCTTGGTGAGGGCTATCGCTGACTTGTTGTCAATCTTCAACATGACCTTCTTGTCTTCTTTGTTCATGATCTCGACCATCAACTCCTTTAACCTTATTGCTTGTTTTGCAGCTTCCGTAGCTGCCATGAACTCCGCCTCACATGAAGAGAGTGCCACTGTGGGTTGCTTGCACGATGTCCACGTGATCGGCGATGTTCCTAGGTAGAACATAAACCCTGTAGTGCTTCTTCCATCATCAACGTCTATGTTATGGCTGCTGTCACTGTAACTTGTAATCTCCGTTGTTTCATCCCGTTTGAAAAAGAGACCATACTCTGTAGTGCCCTTTATGTATCATAGTAGATGCGTCACTGCTTCTCCATGACTCTCTCTTGGACTCTGCATATATCTGCTTAATACACCAACTGAAAACGCCAAGTCCGGTCGTGTATGAAGAAGATACCTTAAGCATCCTATGATGCTTCGATACGTTGTTTCATCAATCTCAGGCTCCTCCTCTGCCTTTGATACTTTCAAACTCGTGTGCATCGGAACATGAGTATAGTTACATGACTCCATCTTCGTCTTGACAAGTATACCTTGCGCGTATCCTTCTTGTTTGATGTGAATGCCATCAGCTCCTTGCGTTACTTCTATACCAAGATAGTATGTAAGCTTCCCGAGGTCTGACATCTCAAATCTTCTTGACATATCATCTTTGAATTGCTTGATAACATTGAGTGAAGTCCCTGTTACAAACAAGTCATCAACGTATATAGCTATGATCAGAAGCTCCCCCTTCTCTTTCTTTTGATATACCGCAGGTTCCTTGGTGCACTTCGTGAACTCCATCTCCTTGAGAACACAGTCGAGTTTGATGTTCCAAGCTCTCGGAGCTTGACGCAAACCGTATAGTGCTTTGCTAAGTTTGTACACATGATCCTCCTTTCCTTTCTCCACAAAGCCTTCTGGTTGAGTCACGTATATATCCTCATTTAAGTCTCCATTCAGTAACGCAGTTTTCACATGTAAGTGATGGATCTCCCATCCATTAGTTGCTGCTAACGCCAAGAGTAGTCGTATGGTTTCTATCCGAGAAACTAGAGCAAATACTTCGTCGAAGTCTATGCCTTGTTGTTGCACGTAGCCTTTTGCAACTAGCCTTGCTTTGTATTTGATCACCGTTCCATCTGTATTTCTCTTGATCTTATAGATCCACTTCAAACCTATCGGTTTCACACCTGCCGGCTTCTTGACGAGCTTCCAGGTCTTGTTTTTGATGATAGATTTGATCTATGCCTTCGTTGCATCGATCCAAGCTTGTATTACTGCAGCTTCGATGTAACTTTCTGGTTCACCATCGATGGTGAAAAAGAGTCTGCCACTTTCAACTTCAACGAGTAGGATGTAATCATCGAACCGCTTTGGTTTTCTGATGTTACGACCATATCTTGATGTTACATGCGGGTCTTGGTTTGCATCGTTGTTCTCTACTACTTGCTATTGTTCATCTGCGTCTACAGCTTCTTCTTCTTCATTATTGTTTTGCTCTTCGTGGTGTTGGTGATCTTGATGCTCATCACCATCTCCTTCTTCTGTAACATCAATATGAGGAAGCTTGAATGATCTTGGTTCTTCGTCTACGTTTGTTGATAGTGTGGAGCAATCCCAACTTTTCTTCTCGTCAAAGATTACATCTCTACTAACAACTATCTTATTTGCGACCGGATCATAGAGTCTGTAAGCTTTTGAGCCGGGCTCTGTGCCTAGGTTGATCACCATGCTTGATCGATCATCCAGCTTCTTGAGATGAGGATTGTTGATTTTTGCAAAAGCTACACATCCAAAGACCCTTAGATGCTCAATGTTCGGTTTCTTAACATACAAGCCTTCATATGGAGTCTTGTTTTCCAAAGCCTTTGTAGCAATGCGGTTTATGAGATACGTTAAATGACGTACTGCTTCTCCCCATAGCTGATTAGGTATCTTCATAGCTTTCATCAAACTTCTAGTCATCTCCATTAGTGTTCTATTTCTTCTCTCAACCACACCATTTTGTTGCGGTGTATACGGTGCGTTGAGGTGTCTAGTTACACCATTTTTTTCACAAAAACGAATGAACTCAGAAGATGTGAACTCTCCTCCTCTATCGGTGCGAAAAGTCTTGAGTTGTAGCTTCGTTTGATTCTCCACGTACTCCTTGAACTTTTTGAACCGATCGAACGCTTCACTCTTCTCTCTTAGCAGCATCGTCCACATATATCTTGAGTAATCATCAATTAAGACAAATACATATCTATTGTTTGCTGGTGTTGATGGTGATATCAGACCGCACAAGTCACCATGTACCGACTCCAATGCGTGTGATGCTCGATACTTTGCTTTAGGCGGGAAAGACTTCCGAGTTTGCTTCCCAACTAAGCAGGCGCTGCACGCATCTTTCTCGTGTATCACCTGAGGCATCCCTACTACCATCTCTTTGTCTACCATATTCTTCATGACTCCAAAGTTCACATGTCCTAGCCGTGCATGCTACGTCCATGTAACATCAGTTTCTTGTATTTGAAGACACTTTGGATATTCAACCTCCATTGGCGTCTTGTACAATCGGTTTGGTTATCTTGCGACTTGTACTAATAGCCTTCCACGGGGATCTTTCAGCATCAGTAAGTCTTCTTTCTTATTAACCTCACAACCCATCTCGGTTGCTTGTCCAAGACTTATGATATTGTGTTTAAGACTTGGGATGTAGTAGATATCTTTGAGTGCTCTTCTCTCCCCTGTTTTTCCGATGAACGTGATCGAACCTTTCCGAACAATCTCGATGTTTGATCCATCACCGAATTTGACTTTGCCTTTGATGCTCTCATCTAGGTTTGAGAAGAACTCTCTCTTGCCTGTCATATGGTTACTTGCACCACTGTCAAGGTACCATATACTCGTATTTCCATCACATTCATCAAACCTCTTAGGAAACACTCTCTCTTCGTTGAGGAATACTACTTCATGCATATATAATGCATCTGCTTCTTGTGTTTCCGTTAAGTTAGCTTCTTCTCTTGGTATTGTAGGACAATGTGACACGAAGTGCCCCATCTTGTCACATCTCCAGCATCTAACCTTGGGTAGTCCTTCTTGGTCTTGTCCGAAGCTTCTCCTCCTTTGTTATGACCATCAGAACCATTAGACCTTCCTCGTCCTCCTCCTCTTCCACCATAACCTCTACCTCTGCCTCTTCCTCGCGAGTTGATATGGCTTCCACGACCTTGTGCATCATTCTTTACAAACATTAGCTTCGATTGATCTTCATCTTGGGTTTCTTCTTTGATGCGTTCTTCGAAAGCCTTCAATCTCCCAACAATGTCTTCGAATCCCGTTGAATTTAGATCCAACACTTGTTCTAACGAAGCTACGATGTGAATGAACTTCGTTCTTGGAAGTCCCTTCAGAAACTTCTTTACCAGCTTTGATGCTTCCATTATCTCTCCTAACGCGGCTGCTCTCGATGCTAAGCCTGAAAGTTTTCCTGCGTAGTCATCCACTGTGTCTGTGTCTGCCATCTTCAGTTTGTCGAACTCAGACATCAAAGTTTGTAACCTTGCTTCTCTCACGCGATCAGCACCTAGGTTACGGGATTTGATAGCTTCCAAAATTTTCTTCGATGTATCATGTTCTCCGATCTAAAGTATTAGAGCTTCCGGGACTGATTGAAAGATTAGAGCAATCGCCATATTGTTCTTTTTTGCATCATCGCTCCCTGGATCAATCGTATCCCAAACTTCGTATAAACGAAGCATAACTTTCATTCGCATCGACCATACGGTGTAGTTGGTCGATGTTAACATCGGACATCGTATGTCCTTCTTCATCTCAAGACCTTTATCACGTGCTTGAGAATCGTCTCCCATGTTTTGATCGAAGTTACAACTCCTCTTGTAAACGACATTCGAAACCTGGAGCTCTGATACCAATTAAAGTTGCACAAACACAAAGATTATAAGAACTTCTCTTCTTATTAGATTAGAAACTCTCTCAAAAATAAGTCTTTCAATGTGTTTCTCTTGATGGAACATCTCTCCATGAGAACTCTTTATATAGGAAGAAGCTACATCTTTTTCTAAGGGCGAAGTTACATCTTTTCCTAATAATAATATGGAAACATTCCTAAGCTCGATATGTTTTCCTTTTTCCTTAACCTATCAAACTTCACTTTAATGAGTTAACTTGCTCCTCAATTTAATTGGAATTATCCAACAGTTTATGTTTCATGTGAATGTATTATCAATAGGAAAATGAAATTGGCTTTGCATGGTGCACAAGTTTATTGGCTCAAAATATTGTCATATTGAACTTTTAAATTAATTAGTACAAATCTATATATAATTTTAAAAATGTTCAAGTATCATATATTTTATATAATTTTTGATGAAATCATATATAGATCGACCGTCACATCAGCTAATTTTAAAGGTGTAGATATCACAATTAATTTTTTAGTGACATAGATGTCATTTGTGCAACATTATTTTAAAAATAAAACAAGTAATTATTTTATAAATATACAAAAATCTAAAACAAATTTATAAACTATAATTATTTAAATAATATTAACTAAAAGATAAATAAAAATGGATTTTTTAATCATATAATTCTGTTTTTCTCCCCTCGATCTAATAAACAAGATTTGTGTTTTTGTTATAATGATTTAGTCTCATCACTTGCTCTTTGTTTGTATTAAAGAATTTAGTTCCATTGTGTAATCATGCATTTAACTTTGTTTTGATAAAAAAAAATTTATTATATAAGATAAAATTTAATTTATTTTGGTTAATTTTAAACAATACTAAATCGTAAACAAGAAGCCTTCTCTATCTCCATTTACGTTTTTTTTTTTTTAATCGTCTTCTGTTAAGTAAGCGCCTAAAGAATCTACAACATGAATTTTAAATATCGCTGCCATCATGGACCCGTCACCCATGGCACCATCGTACATCGTGCACAAATCGACATACTCATAAATGTTTTACGTGGATAAACGAAATTAGCTTCATTACTAAACGTAATCGGATCCAGATCCGGTCCTTGGTAAACACATGAAGCATGTGGAAAATATTCCCTCTGTTTTTTATCGTAAGTATTTTTAGATGAATACACAAATATTAAAAAAATTATTAATTTTTTCAAAAGTAATATTTGATATATAAATTAGGTGTAGTTAAACCAATCATAAATAAGTATATATTATTTGATTGGTAACACTATACCCAATAAAAATAAAAATTACTTAAAATTATGAAAGCTACTTATATTTTGAAACAAATAAATTTTGCTTAAACTACTTATAATAAAAAACAGAGAGCACTATTTTTTTAATGAAAGTATTATTAAAAATGAATATAGTAATTAGGATTAATATAACGACGAAAGGTACAATTAAGAAACAAACGTCAATGTTATGTCGTTGCTTCTAATATATAGAGCCCGCTCTGATCCGATCTTGTCCGAACAACCATTTCTCATCTCACACAGATCAGAAACACATGTCCTCCAATCTTCTTCCTCTATCTCCAATGGCAACAGAAACCGTAAGAGACAGTACCGTGCCAAACCATGACGAGACGGAGTTAACAGAGTTTCAAAGAATCAGAAACGGTACCAAGACCTGATCTCCACGCTTCCTCACGTGAAAGCTGGAGGCCAAAATCTCCCTGATTTGGTACGGTGTGTTGGAACTCGTTTTTGACAAAGTGGTGTGGACCATTTTTTCGATGGGTTTTTCAACGGAGACGTATGTCGGAATAACCGGAATTTTGGCACGGTGTAATCGTCACCGTGAAAACTATGAGTTAGTGTATTTGTTGGTCAAAATCGGAGTTGTTTTGAATGAGAAATGGAAGTACAAAATGAATGATATAAAAAGCTTGTAAAGTTTTATATTTGACTAAGTATAAACACTAAGCAAATGTATCACTTTGGGTATTTGGGTTTGAATATTGATTTAATTGATTAATTAGACTTTATGTCAATTAGTCTATATTAAAATCTTATTTTAAAAATATTTTTGTATTTACTTAACTGTAAAATATAAACCCAACAAAGTATATTGATGGATTTTGATTTGGTCAAAAACCTCTTTATGACTTGAAAAAAGAAACGTACAAAAGCTATGAATTAAGGAATTCAAATTCCATTATTGCACTTAAATGGTACGTTTTGTTGACTCCATAATGACATAACGCGTCTTCATTTTTCTATATAAAAAGAGCACTTGTGTTAACTCATGGAACATACATATACAAACAAGTATAGTAAAAAGAATTCTCCCACTTGAATATTTGATCCTTTTTATTTTTGTGTCTCTCTTCTTTTATTTGTTTGAGTACGAGAGTATATACAAAAACTAGTTTCGTCAGGTTTCTCATAGAGTGACGCAAATCAGAAGATTTTTTGCAGTTGTATCTCGGGACTCATTACGTTATCGAACCGTCGCACTATGGAACGTATTTTGAGTTAAGGAAAGAGATAATATATCGTCTCTGCAGTTGAATCATCTTTTTCTTAATGTTTGGTATAATCTTATCATTTTTATTCTTTACAATATTCAGGTCTCCGTAGTTTATATAATACGGTCCTTTCACGGTGGGCATTGGTGGATACAGTCTTTCCTTGAAGGTTCCCTATACGCGCAAGAGTTCTTCCAAGCGCGACCCAATGACTTCCTCGTTTGTAGCTACCCAAAGACAGGTTCTACTTGGCTCAAGTCACTAACATTCACAATAGCCAATCGATCTCGCTTCGACGATTCCACAAACCCTCTCCTAAAACGTAACCCTCATGAGCTTATTCCTTTCCTTGAGATCGAGTTCCCTTTGTTCCCTCACATTGATGTTCTCCAAGACAAAGGGAACACTCTATTTTCAACTCATATGCCACATGATTTCTTACCCGATTCGGTTGTCAAGTTGGGTTGTAAGATGGTTTACATGTGGAGAGACCCAAAGGACACTTTCATCTCCTTTTGGATTTTCATCCAAAGGCAAAGGTCAACTCGTAGCCCGCTCAATAGTCTTGAGGAGTGTTTTGATATGTTCTGCCAAGGTATTTCTCGGGAAGGTCATTATCTTGATCATGTCTTAGGTTACTGGAAAGCTCACCAAGAGAATCCATATAAGATTTTGTTCCTTAAGTACGAGACTGTGAGAGCTGATCCTTTGCCTTATGTGAAGAGGTTGGCTGAGTTCATGGGTTATAGGTTCACAGCTGAGGAAGAGAAGAATGGTGGTGTTGAGAAAGTTGTGAATCTTTGCAGCTTCGAGACAATGAAGAATCTTGAAGCTAACAAAGGAGATAAGGAGAGAGAAGATCACCCTTCTCCGTATACAAACAGCACGTATTTCGGGAAAGGAAAGACCGGAGACTGGGTGAATTATCTGACTCCAGAGATGGCTGCTCGTATGGATGGGATAATGGAGGAGAAGTTCAAGGGTACTGGTTTGCTTGAAAACGGTGAATGAGCTAGTTCTTGTTAGGGGGAAACGACTGATCCTTGTATGCTTGTTTAAGCAGAAGTTTGCTCTTTTCGCTTATCTATGTACTACGCTACATATATATTGGATGAATAAAACTTGTTTCTGTTTCATATGAATGTATTGTCTGTCTATATGAAAAATGAATTGGCTTTGCATGTTATGGTGTAGTCTCGATCCTCTGCAACTTGGGGTTTTATATTCATAATACATATACGATCATATGAAGTAGGTCTGTGATAATAGGGAAATCACATCATTTTACAAACTTTCCCTTTGCGGATGGTGAACTCCCTGTGCGTTACTTGGGGCTCTCACTGATGACACAGGTTATGCGACAACAAGATTATCTCCCTCTAATTGAGAAGATTCGAGGCAGAATAAACACTTGGACTAGCCGCTTCCTCTCCTATGCTGGTAGGCTGCAACTGATAAAATCTGTGCTAATGAGTATAGCCAACTTCTGGGCCACTGCATTCAGACTCCCAAGAAGATGTCTGGATGAAATAGAACGACTCTGCTCTGCATTCCTATGGACCGGTCCGGAGCTCAAGTCCACAGGCGCAAAAGTGGCTTGGAAAGAGATCTGTTCCACCAAAAGTGAGGGGGGTTTGGGTATCAGACCGCTCAAAGAAGTTAATATGGTCTATGGTCTAAAGCTTATATGGAGAATGCTCTCAGGGAAATCCCTTTGGGGAGACTGGATACAGAATAATTTGCTTAAAAAGAGAAGCTTTTGGGAAGTGAATGGAAAGACTTAAGCAGGGTCTTGGATGTGGAGGAAAATGCTCAAGCTACGGGATGTAGCTAAGTCTTTCTACATGAAGGCTGTAGGTAATGGAAGACACACTTCTTTTTGGTATGATCGCTGGTCAGATTTAGGAGTACTAATGGATGTTTTAGGGGAGAGAGGTTTAATAGACTTGGGCATTGGAAGAGATGCCACCGTGGGGGATGCTCTTCAGACTTCTCGAAGAAGAACGAGGCATCGCTCAAGCTTGCTGAAAGATATCGAAAGGGCTCTTGACTCCTTTAGAGATCAACTAAATACAGCTGAAGATGATGTTGATATGTGGAGACGTTCATCTGGATATAAACCAAAATTCTCTACTCGTGAGACTTGGTTACTTCTTCGCGAGGCGAAGCTGCAGTGCCTATGGTCCAAAGGTATATGGTTCTCGCAGGCTACTCCTAAGCTTGCTTTCATGGCTTGGCTTGCAACTAGGGGAAGACTATCTACTATGGATCGGGTCTCTCAATGGAGTCAAGGCATTGACACAATCTGTGTATTATGCAAGAACACTCCTGAATCCCGGAACCATCTTTTCTTTGAGTGCTCTTTCTCAACGCAAGTGTGGGAGCACCTAGTAAAAGGCATTTTGCAGAACTCATACACTACAGAATGGTCAGGTATTGCGGAATTGCTTATTGATCAGCATCTGGAGAAATACAAGCTGTTCTGCACTCGCTATGCTTTCCAAGCCGCTGTCTATGCGATATGGAGAGAACGCAACAGACGTCGACATGGAGAACCACCTACACCCCCCCCCCCCCCCCCAAAGCTCTGATGAAGATGGTTGATAAAGGCATGAGAAACAAATTTAGCTTGATGAAACTACATGGAGGGAAGGGTTTTGAAGGCATTTTGCAGTTTTGGTTTGCCACAAGAGTGTAAATAAAGTGCAGGTTAGGAGTAGTAAAGAGTAGTTGATTTCCATTCATAAGCATAGGATGCACTTGTTGTAAAGAGGTCTTTTTGATGAATAAAATTTAACATTCATTCCAAAAAAAAAAAAAAAAAAAATCACATCATTTTTAGCGTTAGGAAGGGGAGAAGTGGTGCAACCGCTCACGAACCCTACAACGTGCTGTCAAAGTTTTAACAAAATGCCTCGAGTTTCTATAAATATATACTTTTATATTAAATATAAGAAAATGAGTCTAAAATCATTCTATATGAATATATTTATGTTTTCATAATAAATTTAAAGACAATTCTTTCAAATAGACATTTTTAATTTTTTGTTATAAAAATAGTACTCAAGAAAAAAATAACCAAAATAGTTTCTTTTTATTTTGAAATTTGTAATATTTATTTTTTATTTTTAAAATTTAAAACTCTATCCCAAAACTCCATCCTTTAACTATAAACCCTAAGTCTAGATCAATTAACCCTATGGTAAAAATGTATTTTATACTTTAATAAAATTTATTTTGGTCATTTTTTTCATTGAATGCTATTTTTGTAAAAATAAACTAAAAAAAAGCTATCATAGAGAATTTCTCTAAATTTAATAATATTAAAATATTACTTGTAATATTAAAAACAACTTTTACTAAAAACTTTAAATAAACATAAATTTCTGTTTTTTTATTTATTCTAGAGCTTACAAAAATTATCGAGCCAGTCCTGCTTAGGATCATAACTTCAAACCTTTCCCTCGTTATAAATAAGATGATACAAATTATTGATAATGGTGTAAAACCTGAACAAAAGAGAAAAACAGAGCATCTTGAAGAGATTAAAGAAAATGCATTTCACTGATCATGTTGAAGCAAGCCAGTATCTTTGAATTAATCTTTCACTAACCGATGGATACGAGCAGCCATCTTCGGAGTCAGATAGTTCGCCCAATCTCCAACCTTCCAAAAAACCGCAGGACGATCCTCTCTCTCTTTATATCCTCTGTTAGCTTGAAGATTCTTGAACGTCGGGAAGCTAAAAAGATTCACCAATTCCTCAGCAGTGAATCCATAACAACCATGAACCACGAAAGGCCGAAAGCCAATCTCTTCACAAATGGCAAAAAGGATTAACTTTCAGTAGTTGCTCTGGTCATCATCAATCAACACTGAAACTATTGGAATGGATAAAAACCTCAAAGTAACTTTTAAGATACTATGATCAGGGTTTTAAACTCTTACATCTGTCAATAGCTTTCTTAGTTTTGTAAATCTTAGGATTGTATGTTAACTTTCCTTGCATTTTTGAATCAGAACTGATCATGTGATAGGCAATGTTGTTGTCCATGACTCTGGCGATGAACATTGTTAAGACCAGTGAAATCCAGCTTACAGTTTCTCAGAAACAACATCAAGCTTTTCACCAGAGATAAACCGTAAGAAGCTTCACAATGTTGAACACTTGATTTAAAAGGTCAGACGGCTGAACTCAAGCCACAATGAAGCTAACCAAGATTACATTACATCGCTCTGTGAGAACACATATCCTAACACTGATCACAGATAAATCTCTCTGAAATTGTATTAGCCTCAGGTCTTCTGCTCCGGGATCTTGGCTCAGGATTAACAAAGTTTCAACTACACCCTTCAGGCCATCCGATCAACTCAGAGCTGTTCTTTGTTCTTGACCAAACAAAGGGATGCAGCACTACGCATATGCTACTCAAAGAATAAAAACAAGGTACTGAACAAGGAGAAGCTCAACCGCAGACTTGTGTTTGGCACCGTTAACAATATTCTTGTTGAGAAACTGGCATCGGTTGAAGCCTCAACGAATCCATTGATGAAGTCATCTGATAAGACGACTAAAGAAAGCAATGAGTGCGAAACAGCTACTGAAAGAACTGTGTTCAGCCATAGAAACATTGTAACTGCAAGCAAGAAAGAGATCATAAAACTTCTTGTTAAGATGAAGAACGCTTTTCGCTGAGCATTAGCTAAGGTTAGGCTGTTGAATAAACACTAAACATGTACTGTACAAGTGGTTTTCTTCGTTTCAGGATATGATAATTCAAAAAGAATACCTCAACGATGTTCTTCAGACCTGAAAAGCTTTCTGGTATCATTCCTGTTAAGTTGTTGTGAGAGAGATTGAGACCTTGTATTTCTAAAAGACCTACAAGCTCTACAGGGATCTCACCACTCAGCTCATTTTCTGCTAGATCCATTCCAAACAATAACTGGAGATTTCCACCCATGTAGGAGTCATATCGGTGTTTTGTGGCAAATTGAATTTTAATCAGGATGGTTGGTTCGGATATCAATATAAACGGACTAAGCACAATAAGGGATTTGAAATATATACCGTACATTTGTTTTACACCGAAGTCCTTCTGCGGAGAAAAATCGGCAAAGAAAAACGAACCTGCAGAAGAACTGCCGTATTCATAATCATTTAATGTATCATATCCCCCATAAGAAAAAGATTTATTGCTGAAGCATGTTGGTATGGACCCATTCAATCTGTTGTTGGCAAGATCAAGAAGTTGGATCTTTTTTAGGCCACACAACTTGCGAGGAATAAACCCTGTTAAATTATTCCCCCGAAGAAGAAGAATATGGGTGTTTTGGGTGTTGGTGAACTCAGGAATGTTCCCAGATAATCTGTTATTTCTCAGATCAAGTACAGAGACACTTGCTAGCAAAGTGTCTGGAATAACCCCCGATAAATTATTATTTTGAAGGAGTAATATTACTGGGCTTCTGTGTGAAGGTATCCCACCTTCCAACATATTTGTAGAGAGGTCCAATAGCTGAAGACTGGACATGCTGAAAATCGAAATAGGTATCTCACCTTCCAACATATTGTTGGAAATCAGTAGAGAAGTTAATTCAAGTCCGCTAATCCATCTTGGAATAACACCAGTGAGATTGTTGTATGAAATGTCAAGCAGATCCAAGATTTCCAAGTTCCGCAAACCTTCTCCGATCTTTCCTGTAAATCTATTGTTATCCATAGAAAGCTCCTTTAAAGGTGTAAATTTGACAGATTCCGGAAACACCTCTCCACTTAGTTTGTTATGTGAAAGCGTTAAGAAAAGCATGGAATAACAACCTGTAAAAAACCTTCCTGACACCTCCCCGTGGAAGCTGTTGTATGACATATATCCAGAAACATAATATTTTTCATGTCACCAAGAGAAGATAGCAGATTTCCTTGAAAACCATTGTGAGCTAGTTTCATATACACTAAATGAGGAAATGCCCATGAAATGTTCTCAGGAAAGAGATGATTGAATTCATTAAACGACACATCGAGGAGTGGCAGCTTATGAGCAGATTTTGGTAGCAGAAATCTCGTAAATGAATTCTGTTGTAGAAACAAAACTTCGAGTTTCGTATTGTTTTCCAATAGCCATTGAGGAAAAAATCCTGAAATTTTATTGTCAGAAAGATCAACGTGACTCAAATTATTCTGGTGTAGGAGAAAATGAGGAACCTTTACCAAGTTGCAAGATGATAGTTCAATAACACTCATTTGAAATTTTGGCTTCCAAGAACTTTCAGACTCTACTTGAAGTGATTTGGATTTTGAACCAAGTTTGAACACCCTTAGCTCTGAGAGGTTTGCAAGTGAGCCAAGTGAGAAGATTCCTTCAAAGTTGTTTTCAACCAATGATAAGTACTTGAGGGATTCAAGGTTACTGAATGAAAATGGTACGTTCCCAGTCATTTGGTTCGACGAGAGATCAAGAACTCTAAGTCCGCTCAAGCTAGTTAAGCATAAAGGAAACTGACCAACTAGTTTGTTTCCACTGAGATCAAGCTCTTGTATATTCTTCATTTCGCAAATTCCTACAATGATTAAACGCAAAAAAAAAAATATTTATACACATGAATAAACGTTAATTCACCCGCCAGATTTAATGGAGTAGCTAAGGATTTTGTCTTGCCTTGGAATTCTATTGAGCCTGAAAATTCATTGCCACTCAAATCCAGAGCTTTCAGTTTCGTCAAGGCAGATAACTCTGTCACAAAGACAAAGCCAACATAAGGTTGAGCACCTTTACCTACGAACATGATGATATCAATTTTACCAAAAAAAAACATGATGATATGAAGGATGACAAACGCTAAAAAGTTATATGGGCAGTAGTTTTGAGTTACCTCGTATTGGTATGGGGCAATTAAATTTGTTTTCACACAGGTCCAGTAATTCTAAGTTTGTCAATACTTTAAGCTCTGAAAGGGACACAACACATATAACAATGTTACAAACCGAATATAAGACAAATACTTTATCAAAAAAAAATATAAGACAAATAATGTTAAACCATATAAAATTGAGTGGATTGAGCACATAACAAAAGGGAAAACACACACCTTTAGCTGGAAAAGGGCAGTCTAAGTTATTGAGCCTAAGAAACAAAGTCTTGAGTGACCTTGCAGCACTAAGAAACGGAAATATGTTGTCGTCCAAGTTATTGATCTGGAGATCCAGGATCTCCAGGTTTCTTAATCTCCCTAGGCTTTTATAACCTGTAAGCGATAACCTTTTATTTTGGATAATGCAAATGATAATCTTTTTTTTTTGGTTGAATGCAAATGATAATCTTGCTAAACATTTGAGAAAACTTGCCTTGCGATCCCATTGGTGCATAAAAGGAGTTATAACTTAGATTCAAAGATTTCAACTTCCTCAGAGAAGATAACTCTGCCACAAGACAAAACCAACACAAATATAACGACATTTATCTACGAACATCATGATTTCAAAGATTGCACGTGATATGTTGTGTTTATATGTTTCTTGGGGGTTATAATCGATAACTAGGTAATTTGGATGAAATATTTTATAAAATATTTGTCAAACAAATAATTTTTTTAAGTATTTTTTGAAATAATAACAAAACATATTTAAATATACTTTAATGATTTGATTTAACATCCAATTCAGTTCAAAATATTGGTGATGATTGGTTAGGCTTTAACTTAGTATTTTAGCTTTATTTTTTTTTTTTAAAATCACTAATCCTAACCAATTATGTTGTACCTTTATTTTTAAAGTTAAAAGTTACAGAAAAATTTTACAAATCTTTTCCAATCAAAATGCAGCTTTATTTTTTCATGATACAAAAAACGATAAAAATTTCTTTTTTTTCTATTTGTTTAAAAAAAAAATTCATACTTCCTTATTATTTGGCCATAGAAAAATACTAATACATTAAATTGTAATTATAAACAATATGGAAAAGATAAAAAAACGATTTGTTTACTTTCCAATTAAGGATGAAAAGGAGAAAAATCAAAAGATAACTTTTATACAAAAATGAAGAATACCAAATCTTTGATTTTGAAGCAAATTAGGGGCAACGTGGCAGCCATCAAACAACATTAGATGAGGAGATTGGAGACCAAGAAGATGTCCAAATAGTCGATTCTCGACAACACTAGAAGACTATCTAGATGAATTGCAATTTATTTATAGAATTCTCGTAGATAAAATTTTTACTATTCAGATTATGGTTTTTGTTTTATTTTATTTTAGATGATCTTTCTATTTGGATAATTCTATTTATTATTATTTTTAAGAACATATAACTTATTTACATGTTATATTAAAATAACTATAACCAAAATATTACAACAGATCTAACCAATCATGTTTTATTTAAAAAAACTACAGCCAATGGTTTAAAGCTACAGTTATCATAACTACAGAAAAAAATTTCTACAAACAAATCTACTTTAGTAAATTTATAGCTACAACCAAAACACTTATGACACAAATTCTTATAGTTATTGATTTTAAATGGTATATAATTTATTTGATGATATTAATATAAATATATATATAAATTTGAAGATATATTTAATGAGGTTTTCTATTCATATGATTTATGATTATTTATATATTTCATAATAAATGTTTTGAACCATTTATACAAAATTATAATGTGAGACTTTTAACAGCTTTAGTAATTTATCTCCTGGTAAGGAAGAAAATAATATATATTATATATATACATATCCAATTAATAGGATATGATATTTTAGTTAATTAATTAGACATATTAGATGATAGTTTTAATTTGAATGGTGCCCAAAAAATAAATTTATAATTTGAATTGTTCATTGTAATCTATAAGTTTACCTTTGTTAGAAAATCAAACAGATTTGCAAACAATAATTATTGAAACGAACATAACCAATATTTTCTACTTTCAGTTTACCATATTATACTAGTTAACTAAAGAAATATAAACATATTATTTTTCATATAAAATCAGCAAGATCAATATACGGTTATGACCTTTAGTATGAAACTCATATTTTTGGCCAGATGTAAAGTTCAAAGAGAACAAGCTAATCAAGCGGTATAAAATATTTTGTATTACTATATATGTTTGAATCCAAAATATATACTATTTTACATTTTCAGCATATTTTACAATTTAATTTGGGAAAAAACATGATAAACATTTTGTTACTATGGTAATAATATTAGTTTGTGTATGAAATATTGTATTTAAGAGGTTGAACCATTTTCCAGGAAATTAAAACCATATGCATATCATTACATGTTGATTATTTTTATTTATTATAAAATACAAATATTATTGAACTGAAAATTAAAGGTAATTTATCCCATTGTGTTTCGTTCACCCTTGGGTTCCATTCAAGGTTTCAAAGCTTAAGAGTTCCAACATATCGTTCAGTGAGACTCCCGAAGTATAGACTACCGTCGAACTCGTTAACTTCGCTAAGAAAATCATATAGAAGAGGAAGATAAATTCTCTGAAGCACTTCACCGTTAGAGTCGACTTTGGCGACTGCTGTTTCGTTGGTAACCCTCTGCACGGCAGCGATCCAAAAGTTTCCAGTAGAACCGATTCTTTTGATACTGCTAGGGTGTAAACGTGATGGCGAATTGCTGAAGTTTTCAGAAGAGCCAGCTTTAGGTCCTTTTATCCAATACCTTATGATATTATACTTTGTAAACTGACTAACCAACACGAAAGAACCATCCGAGCTTACGGTACAACCAGCTGCGCCGCCTAGACCTTCCATCAATACGGTGACAACCTTAGTTGATGGGTCGTACTTGTAGAGTTTTCCTGTGGCGTCATTCAGACGCAATAGAAGATGCATTTGGCTACATACATAGCAAAATAGTCACGTATATGAAGTAAGAAACAAATGTATCCGAAAAAGCAAGATATATTTGAGTAAGTACTTTTTTTACCCAATTTAAATCATTATAGGTTAATATTTTGGAATGGTTTTTTCTTAATTATTACTATTAAAAAAAGTTCATCAATAATTACGTTGTAATTTATTCGGATATATCCATTTTATTAGAATTGTTTGCTTTTTAAATATTGTTAAAAAAAGTTGCAAAGATTATAATTTTATATCATCTGTAACCCTAAAACTAGTTTATGTAAGAATAAAAATCCATTCGCCACACTTTTTAATTAAATGATGATCGAAACAATTAGTACATATATAGAAGAAGAGAAGAAGAAACTTTACTATGCGCTGAACTGTGAGCTCAAGGAAGTGAAGTAGACGATACCAGTTGTTGGATCAACGTCAAGACCATTGAGAGACTCGAAGGCCTTTCCATCAACACCGTCGGCTATCTTTACGGCCAAACCACCGGCGGGAGAAACAACGTGAAGACCCAATAGAGCATCGGCGACGTAGAGATCACCTGTTATCTCATTGAAGGCTATCCCCGCCGGTCGGCCGCACATTTTGGAGGAAATCGGTTCTTGTAAAGCGTAGCACAATAAAGAGTTCCTGAATTGTAATAAGAACAATTGAAACCAGTGAAATTCAAATATATAAATGATGTTAGTATTTGTATCTGTAGGTTTTGTTTGTGTGTATGACATCATATAAATTTTTTATATTGATCAGAGTTGGGTATTACTTATATATTAGACATTCTCTCAGTTTCTCGGGTAATATACATCACACGTATATGGCACGTGAAATTTGTCATCGTTAGTGAAGTCTACGTACTTTTTTTATACTATGTTATAATCCGTAACAACATACTTCCTCATCGAATAAATAAAAATTAAAGGAACTTACGATGATTCTGTGATTTGTGCAAAACGGACAAAACCCTTCTCGGGAGTATACTTGATGATTGCACCACCGGAGACTCCAGTGTAGAATCCTTTTTCTGTGGAATTAAAGGCGAAAGAGTGAGGGCCGGACATAAGTATTGGCAGCGGAAGTGGCTGTAAAGACGCGACAAACTGCGCGTCAACCGAGATGACCGCACACAAAAGAGAAAGAAGAAGGAGAAGAGATATTGTGGACAAAGAAGACATCATATCGTTTCTTTAGTTTTTATCGGTTCTATTGCTCTATAACTGTTATTGAATGAGGCTTTGTAATCTGTATGTGTGTCTATTTATAGGTTTGTGATTTTTTATCTTCTTTATTCCATTATGTTAACACTGACGGCACATGATACATCTACATTATTAAAAGAGAAGTATCCATTTGAAAATGTTCTTACTTCATTAATTAAATTCCATATTTTTTTACTTGTTTTTTTCAGTTGTATTTATGAAATATCCTAAAACGAATAAAACTGCCTAATTTATTACTTGTCGTTTCAGTTACATTAATGAAATATGCTTAAATGAATTTAAACTTCCTATTTTATTGTTTGTCTTTTTCAGTTACCTTAATGAAATATGCTTAAATAAATTTGGACATAATGTCATTTAATCAACAAAAAAAACTCATGAGTTATACTTACGTGCATAATTTTAAGAATGGAGATTTTAAAAAACGTGCATCATTAAAATATTACCTAAAACATACAGCACTAATATATAACATGCATCAATAAAACTAGAATTTGACTCACACAATTGTACGGATATTATTTTTAGTTGATTAAATTAAAATATATTTATTTATTCAAAAAATATTTAAGAATGACTATGTTTTTAAAAATTATATGGTATTATTTGCTCATAACTCATTTGTCATTTGCTAAATTGTTAGAAATAAAATTTTAGCATAATATAACTCAGTTGTCATTTGCTAAATTTATGGTTTCTATTTATATTTTTTATTATTTAATTATAATATTTTCAATTTATATTTGAAAGAGAAATGAATTTTCTTTCAAACAATATTTTTGTAAATGTATTTTTTAAAAATAATCAATTTAAATTGTTATTATCATTGAATATAATTATTTTTGACATAATTTGAGTTTTCGTTTACATCAAAACTTATCATATTTTAGGATAATTTTAATTTAAAATTTAATTTTCATATTTTTCAAACAAATTCTAAAATATTTTTTAAATATTTTGTTATAATTTTTTAAAAAATATTGAGTTGCAGTTCAAATAAAAAGGTAAAGATATTAAAAATATGGTCAAAATAAAAAAAATTACACATAAAAAAAATCATGATTTTTGTTAACTGGGCGGATCATTATTTATATGATATCGCAAACGAAAGAAAAATTTATGATTTTACAATTATCTAATTAACTATGTATACTCATTTTTTTATATTTTTTTATATGATATCACACATTCATAAAAAAAATAGATAGTTTAAGATGCAAAAAAAAATATTTACTTAATGAATATAACATGAATGAATTTTACAAATACATCATTTAATAAAATAAATAATTAAAAACTGAAAATTCATATCCGCGCTGGATCTAGTTCTTGTTATTGTTTTAAAAGCGCAAGTGAGTCGAAAAAATAAAATGCAAAAGTAAACGACACATCAAATTTGTTAACAGAGTTTATTTTATAATTTTTCAAAATTTCGTTCGAATCCACTAGAATCAAAAAATAAATTACAGCCAATTTACATATGCGTAATACAAGTACAACCTTTTTAAAGTACTGTTGTTCTATAGTATGAGCTCTTGAAGACAAATTATCTTGAGTTAAATTTCGGCAGAGTTTAAACTTTATTAGGATACTTAACCCTAAGCTAATTTTTTACTGAGCTTAGAGTTCAATCTTCCAAATCTCTAAGAGTACATTTCTAAATAATTCACCAAATATGTTAGCACTTAAAACACACCAATTATATCAACAATCACGTCAACACCAACACACATCATGCTTGATCACCACAGATAACTCTGTCGCATGCAACGTAACGTCACCAACGGCACAATAAGCTTGATCAACACAAGTTCTGAACAACGACACACTCCGTCGAAACTTACATGCCCATTTACATATTCGAAAAGAAAATTTATCTAGAAATTGCACATTTTTTTAAGAATTAGTCTTAATTTTTCTATCATTCTGTATATTCCAGATTATTTAAAAAAATAATTTTGCCGGTAAAAATATAGAACAAGGAGAAAGGACAACTTATACAAGTAATCTATATAAAATTATTATGTATTTTAAAGGATTATAAATAATCTCGACTACCCATGAGAAACTCAAGTTTGGGAGATTGTTATCATGACAGCTAACCATTGGTTGTTTAGTTGACTTATATAATTTATACATGTACATTGTAACAGTATCTTGTATATGATATAGTACATGTCTTGTAATATAAAAACTGCCAATATGTATTACTAAACAAATTTTTAAACGGCACATCATCATCCTTGCTAACCATGCCACTTAGAAACTATTATAAATTTTTGAAGCAAAACAATTGACTAACAATGAAAAATATGTGATTACGACACCTAATCATGAAGCCATTAAAGTTGCACAAACACAAAGATTATAAGAAATTCTCTTCTTATTAGATTTATAAACTCTCTTAAAACTAAACCTTTCAAAGTGTTTATTTTGATGGAACATCTCTCCATGAGAATTTTTTATACAAGACGAAGCTACATATTTTCGTAAGGGCGAAGCTACATCTTTTCCTAATAATAATATGGAAACATTCATAAGCTCGATATGTTTTTCTTTTTCCTTAACCCATCAAACTTCACTTTAATTAGTTAACTTGCTCCTCAAGTTAATTGGAATTATCCAACAGCCATATCGAAAACAGTTTGACTAACAATTAAAAAGGTTATTGTACAGATGAAAACATTCGTCTTTCACGTGCTTTATTATATATAGATCCACGCTTTACGTAGATTAGAGACTTCTATATAACTATGTGAGTACACATATGAACGGACAATAAAGAATTTGTCTTTCACATGCTTTATTAGATATATAGATCCACGCTTTACGTAGATTAGAGACTTCTATATAAATAAATAGTTTCACGTTTTACGTCGACTAAAAAAATATATAAATAAATAATACTTTTATATATATATACAATGAATTTCTAACTAGTTATGTGTATATTTATAATAATTAAATTGTAGGTATGTGTCAGCTTATCTTTATATAATATTTATAATTTATTCTATCAAAAGTTTTTAAGAAGCTTTTTTTTTCTGCAAAACTGAAAATATCATATAAATCAAAAGAGTTTACAAGCTAGAGAAAAAATATGCTACCAAGTTGAGAACAGATTTTCCAAGGTGTTTTTTTTATACCCATTTTCGGAACTACGCTAGGCGCTAGTCGGACGGTGACCACGTGCCTAACGAATTATCAAAAAATTGAGAATTAATCGGGACATACGCGGTGACTATTTTTTATTGTTTTTAAATTATAAATATATGTATATAATAATAATACATAGTTAAGAGGTGGAGTTTTGATTATAGGGTTTCAAATTTTTAAAAATAAATAATAAATATTAAAAATTTCAAAATAAAAAGAAGTTATTTTGGTCATTTTCTTTCATGAGAGCGTCTTTGTGATAAAAACTTAAAAAATGCTATTTGAGAATATCTATGATTAATTACACGATTTGGTTAAAATCGAAGTGGGTCTTTAACGCCGACGGCGCCCGCGTTTTATAACACTGGTCTATGCTAAACCAAAAAGCCATATTGGTGCTTGAAAGCTTTTCCAAGGCGTTTTAAGAAGCTAACATGTTTTTAACATATCACTATTTTCTCTTATCTATTGCCATATATCTAATTTTAAAAATTCTCTATATAGCATTTTAAGATTTTATCTAGTAATAAGCTCTGCAAAATACCATGTGTTATCCAAAATTTTGGCATATATATATATATTTCTCTCTATTTTATACAAGATTTTAAGGTTTTGCTGAATGTATAAATTATTTTAAGGAAAATTTCATTGTATGACTACCAAACAAATTATAGTTCACTATCTAGCTAAAAAATAAGTTGACCATGATATTCAATATATTTTCTATCTTATTTGCCAAAATACCCCTTAAAACTACTGATGAAAATGTTTACTAGTGTCTGTCGTATCTACTGTTTGTTTTTCTTTCTTCCTCTTAGATCAATTATTCCCACAACCATGTCTTTAATCTCATACTTTTCAATTTTGAATCATATAACACAGACTGGATCTATCGTTGTACCAATGCTGATTTTGGTTGTTATTTAGTGTAACTATTTATGTAAGGTTACTATATTATTTGGATATAGTCTTCTATTTTTTAGATATTGATTGCACCTAAAATATTATAAATATATATTATAGTTTATATTTGGGTTTAAGAGTTTAGTGATTAGGATTTAAAGTTTATTTATTAGGGTTTAGGGTTTAGTATTTAAGGATTGGGATCGGGGTAGGAATAACATTTAGTATTCATTGGTTTTGGATCGAATTAGAGTACTATACTACTTGGACAATATGGAATAGAACAATCAAATCCTTTCAAAATATATTTTTAGATATTGATTTTATCTGAACTATTATAAATATATATATATATATATATATTAATTTATGTTTGGATTTAGGGTTTAGTGATTAGTGTTTAGGGTTTAGTATTTAAGGGTTGGTGTTGGGGTTAGAGTAACATTTAGTATTCATAGGTTGTGGATCAGACTGGAGTCCTATACTATTTCAGCGATGTTGAATAGAACATTTAATTTTTTTCAAAATATGTATTTGTGCATTTCAGATTCTTTGAAACACATTATGTATTGTTTCATATAGCATGGATCCTTGTCATTCCTTATCTGACACCAACAATTTTTAGTCATCTATTTTATTTCCTATAGTGCATATGTATGTGGTAAATAATGTATCATTTGGATAGATCATGTGATGTAATAGTAAATAAGGGGCTTTAATCCTATCCATACCTACAATCGCAACGTCATCTGCTTTCTTCCTCTTTACGTGCTACTTGAAAAGAACGAGGACATAACCGGATGAAATGAAAGTAAAATGTTAGTAACTTAATTATGTCAAAATCATTGACATATTCTTAATTTTCATTCAAAATTTGGTTATTTAGCAAATTAACCATAATTTTAATCTATAAGCCATAAATGGAAACCATCTTACATAATATTTATAGTTTCCTCTATCAACAAGTACTAAGAAGTTTCCATTTGTCTTTCAGAATTTTGATCAACACAAGTTCTGAACAACGACGACACAATCCGTCAAAACTTACATGCCCGTTTACATATTCGAAAAGAAAAATTATCTATACACTGCACATTTTATTTTAAGAATTAGACTTAACTTTTCTATAAATCTGGTATTTTAAAAAATAATTTTGCCAGTAAAAATATAGAACAAGGAGAAAGGACAACTTACACAAGCAATTTATATAAAAATTATTATGTATTTTTCAAGGATTATAAAAAATCTCGACTACCCACGAGAAACTCAAGTTTGGGAGATTGTTATCATGACAGTTAAGCATTCGTTGTTTAGCTGTCTTGTGCTTCCTCCGTTTCCAAAAGCAAGATGTTTTAGATTTTTTACTTATTTCACAAAGATAGATTTTCTATATGTTTAAGGTATTTTTTATACTTATAAAAAATATTAAATGAAAGTATTTGAATTGATTAAATTTTATTAGTAAAAATTTATTGGAAAATATATAATAAAGTAAGAAAAAAAATTAAATTATAAACATTTACTGAATTCTTAATAAGCGTGAACACCTTAGAAAATCTTACTTTCGGAAACTTGGGAACAGATGGATAATAATTTATACAGGTACATTGTAACAGCATGTTGTATATGATAGCTACATGTCTTGTAATATAAAAACTGCCAATATGTATTACTAAACAAATTTTTAAACAGCACATCATCATACTTGCTAACCAATGTAACCATGCCACTCAGAGCCGTGCTTACTATGTCCCGAAAGAGGCAATAGCCTCAGGCCCCACCATATTAATCAGATTTAAGGGCCTCTTTTTCCAAATTTTAGGACTTCGTTACTCAAATTCAATTGGTAAATTTGATTAAATATCTGTGAATTTATTTACAATTTGAGCTATATTAGTTACTCAAATTCAATTGGTAAATTTTCTTTAATGATTTAGATTATAGTTTTAATTACATTACATAATTTTATAAGGTATTTAATTTATCACATGATTTTGATTCTCTTATAAATTTCAAACTTTTAAAAATTTTATTGGCAAAAATAACTCATCAGATATTTTCAAATTTTGAATAGCATATTTTTAATTGTGTTAGAAAAATAATATAATATTTTTATATTCAATGTTTAATATCTTATTAACTTAGTTAATTTTCTAAAAAATAAAATTTATATATAGTTTTTCATAACAATACTAAATGCTATATATAATTACTATCATCTATTTATCAGCATAACAAGTTATATAAATTTTATAATAATTCCTTTGATAGTTCTAAATAATAGTTATGATACATAGCTTATTTTAAGTTTTGCCTTAGTCCCCTAGAAAGCTAGGCACGGCACTGAATTGCCACTTAAAACCTATTATAAAATTTTGAAGCAAAACAATTGACTAACAATGAAAAATATGTGTAGTTGCAAAAAAAAAAACAATGAAAAATATGTGATTACGACAACTAATCATGAAGCCATATCGAAAACAGTTGATTAACAATTAAAAAGATGTTATTGTACAGATGAATGGACAACAAAGCACTTTCACGTGGTTTATTAT
This sequence comes from Brassica napus, assembly GCF_020379485.1. Lineage (NCBI taxonomy): Eukaryota > Viridiplantae > Streptophyta > Magnoliopsida > Brassicales > Brassicaceae > Brassica > Brassica napus. Next base: position 34,160,707 of record NC_063449.1, on the reverse strand, counting down.
ATATAGATCCACGCTTTACGTAGATTAGAAACTTATATAAATAAATAGTTTCGCCGTTGTAGATATAAAACATTTATATATAAATATATACAATGAATTTTCAACAATTTGTGTATATTTATAATAATTAAATTTGTAGGTATGTGTCATCTTTATCTTTATATAATGTTTTAAATTTTATCCTATCAAAAATTTCAAGAAGCTAATATGCTTTTTTACAAAATTATAAAACATAACTCTATTTTCTCTAATCTGTTATATATATAATTTAAAAACTTTTCTAAATAGTATTTCAAATTTTTATCTAGTAATAAGTTCTAAAGTAACTCTGTGTTGTTCGAAATTTTGACATATATATAAATATTTTATACCAGATTTTAAGGTTTTCTAAGAATAACATCCTCTATATATTAATCGAGTATATTTAAAAAGTTGTAACTTTAAGTTTGTACTAATTAAAAAAAGATCCTAAGCAGGTGTCGCTTAATTAGGATGATAATTTAGTTTACGTGACGGCTTAAGAATCAATTGAAAAAAATGTTGGTCCAAATCCAATTACTATGGAACATTATATTAACCCAAAATATAAAAAGAAAGTATTCTTTCCTTAAAAAAAAGCTACGGAATTACCTAATATGATTAACATATATATGAAAATTAATGATTATGAATAATAAAGACTTGATAACAATTTTTGCATCTTTCTTCATTTTTTTTAATTTTATATTATTAAAAAAAAATTAAACAATCACATTAACCATATAATAAAAAATCTAACCTTATAATCACATTAACCATATAATAAAAAATCTAATCACATTTTTGTTTAATTTTATTATATGTTATATTTTGATTTTTTTTAAATGACTTTAAATTACAAAAAAGAGGAAACCTTATATGTTATATTTTAATTTTTTTAAAACCACTTTAAATTACAAAAATGAGGAAATCTTATATGTTATATTTTTCTTATATGTTATATTTTTCTTATATGTTATATTTTGAATTTTTTTAATCGACTTTAAATTACAAAAATGTAAGTTTTCCTTAAGCATACGACTAAAATCATTGCAATGACATGTATCAATTTAATGGTTAATCTGAAACCTTTCAAAACTATATGAAAGATAAATGTCAAAATAATTCAACTGTAAAAACAATACTGTTCACATTTTTCAATTATGTGTTTGGTTGAAAAAAATAAGATTTTTGTGTCATAATTTGTTTAATGTCAAAATCTGATCAACCCATGATATATTAACTATAGTTTAGTTCTACAATTTTTAATAAAAATTTATCCGGTCCGTCCGAAAAATTATATAATAACAACAAAAACAAATTGTATATGTATAAAATAATATGATCAAATATAAAAAATCTATAAACCATAAATGAAAACCATATTACATACTAATATTTATAGTTTTAGTTTTTTTTTGGGTTCACCCCTATGTAAATCTGTAGATTCACCTATCCAATAATAGTTTGTCAATTTATATTCTATTTTTGAAAAAAGTATAAAATTATCTACCGGAAAAAAGGAAAACAGAAAAATGCTAAAATTAATAAAGACGTCTGGGCCAATGCTTCTTCTTCGATCTACATCAATTACACAGAAGAGACAAAGCTGTGTTTGTGATTTTCAAGTCTCTAATTCCTTACTTTCGAATTCACCTTGAACTAGCCAGAGAAAACAAAAAACGTCAAAGTCAATTAAGCCGTCTGACATACTTGTAAGTTGTAACCCTAACAATCTATTTATAAGAATCCTCTTTTCACATTTTTCTTTAATGAAACAATAGTACTGATTTCTATATCTTGTTTTGGAGACAAGTAAAACACAATTAACTAGATATCATGTGTTCCAAAAAACTTGTTTCTATTTTATTACTAGTTTATTATCAAACTAATTCTAAAAAAAAAAAATTAAAAAAGTTATAAATTATAAATCTATAATATTAAAATATGCGATATATTTTTGAGGTCCCTTTCACTAACATTACGATCTATGCCATTGAAGAATATTCTGAAATTCAAAAAAAAAAATTATTCTATTAAAACTGAATTACAAAATAATAATTGTTAATTCTTAAGTGATTTCTTATATATTTTCATTCATTTTAACTACTTCAACCCACTTCATTTACAGTCGTTTTTAATTAATTTGACAACATTTATTATAAAATATAAAACAAAAGTTACCTATTTTTAAATATTTTATTATACCATAATAATTTTACATGTTTAAATAAAATTGTTCTATTCGTGACAAAAAATTAAACCGATTAACAATTTTTTTATTTATTTATAGAATCAGTTATACATCGGCATCCAAATACCCATTCATGTTCGAATTGTTTTTTATATCGTTTTTTTTTGTTTTATAATTAAACTTCGTTCGGATATTATAAATTTTTTAGATGAAGTACAAGTCAGATCATTCTGGATCCGAGTAGATTCATAAAATTTTAAAAATATCTAAATAGCCTATATGTTTAAAAATACCATTAAACAATTTATAAAAAAATCAAAATTCGCGGGGGCAAGCCGATCAAACTCTAGTTAAAATTAAAACTTTACATAACTAACAACTAATTAAATCGATGTATCTGAAAGCGCTTTCCTACATCAACAACTTTAAGTGACTAGAATATATTAGTAAGTTGGTTTATTTCTTAGCTACAGGGGGTAGCTCTGAGTTGCGGATGCTTGAGAGATGGGAAGTGCCATAGAAATAACAGACGGTTTCGTTAACTTCGATCGGTTGCTTGTGTATTAAGGTACTCTCTGTTTTCTAGGTCATTAAACGCCTATTTGGGGTGGATTAGGGTTGAAGTTTGATGAACATAGAAACGGCATTAGGATAAAAATAAAATCTGATGGTTGAGTGTATTGATCAGAAAGACAACCTCTCTGCTTTTGTTAAAATACTTGGTGCCTATCACTCTCTATGATGAATGGATTATCATCTCAATTTCACAAAATTGTGTGTTTCAGGACAAAGGAATCTGAAGTGTTTGGGAAGTCGAGACAACATGCATCAAATTTTCCGGGATAAAGCAGCCTTATCAAGATCGATGCATATATGTATTATATGTTCTAACCTAGTAGTTCTTTCCTGTACTGTTATTCTTGAATCCATTTCATGAGACTAATATTACCTCAGCTCTCTGCCATGATTCCAACCTTCCCTGTGAAGCCAATGCATATATAGAAGTCCACTTGAGAATCTGAGATTCATAATTAAAGAAACGTCTTCAGAGTCGGACTTAATAAAAGCTCCTAAATGAAACTAGACTGATACGAAGTTAATGAGAACCAAGTTTGAAGCCTTGACAATTTACAGTTTCATTTAATTTCTAACATATATATATATATATATATATATATGTTCATGAACTTGTTTATCTTATATCACCAAGATATACCAGAAGCAATAATAAAGACCTCCATTTTTGCTATCTCCGTAGTCGCTCTCTCCATTCCTTGGCCAAGCAGAGACCTTTGGAAGCTTGCACAAGAAAATCATTGCCCGGTCGCACTCTCCTCCTTCAAACAAACCCGAAACAACTAATTTCGAGGTGTCAGATGAATTATGCAAAGAAGAGACACGAAACATCTTGTACTTCTTGAAATTGAACGGAAAGTTCCCACCATACTACGTCAAGGCGTTGTGCAATGTATTTGGAAGCGATGGAAAGAAAATGAAGGCATACATTACTTTGAAATGGTTGAATCGTTTGAAGAAGCTCCTCAATAGCTTAACTTGCGTAAAAAGAAACCACCTTGGTAATCAAGAATAAGAGCCCTGTGGAAACTTGCATACGGAGAAACATCGCTCAGTCCCTCTCTCCTTCTCTTTCGAACAATCTCACTACATCTCATAACGACGTCATGGGAGACCAATTATGAAGAGACGAGACACGAGTCATCATGTACTTAAAAAGGAACCGGAAGTTCCTAACTTACTACGTCGAGGCATTGTGCAATGTACTTGGAGACGACAGAAAGGAAGTGAAGGAATATATTATTAAGAAATGGTTGAATCATTAGAAGAAGCTCATCGATACCCTAGCTTGTGCTTCTCCACAAAGAGTTATTCTTGGAGAAGCACAAGCTAGGGTATCGATGAGCTTCTTCTAATGATTCAACCTAGGTTCACCAACCAATAGAAAATTGTCATTTTAAATCTAGCATCTTTTAATTAAGGAAACCAAATAACTTGAAAAATTATATTATTTTTTCAAAATAAAATTTAAAAATAAATAAAAATAATATATAAAAAACGAATTCAAATAAAAAAAAATGTTGTCAACAAAACACTAAACCCTAAACTCTAATACTAAACCCTAAACTCAAATCCTAAACCCTAAATCCTTGGGTAAATCCTAAATCCTTGGGTAAACTCCTAAACCCTTGGAAAAACACTAAACATGTTGTCAACAAAACACTAAACCCTAAACTCTAATCCTAAACCCTAAACCCTTGGAAAAACCTTAAACCCTTGGGTAAACCCTAAACCCTTGGGTAAGCCCTAAACCCTTAGGTAAACCCTAAACCCTTGGAAAAATACTAAACATTTGGATAAATTCTAAATTATAAATCTTAAGCACTAAACTCTAAATCTTAAAAATAAATATATTTTTTAAATAATCTTTTTTTAGAACTATTGTTATTTTTATTTATTTAATTTTTTATTTTTTATTTTAAAAGCATAATATAATTTGACAAGTTATTTTGTTTCCTTAATTAAAAGATAGTAGATCTAAAATGACAATTTTTTATTGGTTGGTGAAGGTTCACCGTAGGGGGTGAACCCAAGAAAAAGTCCTCCACAAATGATCTGTATTTTTGATGGATTAAAAAGAATCAAACACTATATATTAAAAAAAAAACCTTCTTGTTGTTTTTCCACATTGCATATTAACTATAAAATTGGTCGCGCACTACACTACTACAAGAAAACATATTACATTTTGACCACTTTTCTGACCAACAAAAATGACAAAAAAATAATTATCACCTAATTTTGACCATTTCGTGATGAATAAAAAAATGGTTAGAATTTTTTAACTAAAACATATAGTCAGAAAATGGTTTTGAAATACCTTTGTACAACCTAACTAAAACATCGATGGGGACAAACTGAACGGTTTTGAAAGTGAATTTAGTCGCTAGCAACATTTTTTTTTTGAAATTTTTTTAAATTTTATTTACTACAAAAAACCTTTTTACAACCTAATGCTACTTTGTGCAAAAAGAAAAAACCCCTATAGAAATTTTTGAGAAGGAAATGAATGATTATCTATTCCCAAATCATATTTCCATGGCCTTCTCATATTTGTTTCCAGCTTCTTTCTCAAGAAAGAGATTCTATTAACCAACTTATCCAAAAAGATGAGAAGTCGAGCAGCATGTTATGAAGCTTCTCCAACTCTGCGTTTGTTCCTCTCAAACCATATTGCATAGACTGCTGCTTGGAAGCAATAGTGCAGGAGGAAGGTTGATAGATGGTCTCACAGACCTATCGCCAGTCGCTGTAACATAATAGCCCAATAATCAGAAGTACCCGTGCCATCCAAACCCCTGATCGTGCCTCTCCAAACTTACGCAGAGAAGGAACACTCAAAAAATAAGTGATCTCTTGTTTCAGTGACAACATTTCATAGTCAGCAAGTGGAAATTGCTTGAGGGTTCCACCTGAGCAACCTATCTCTAGTCGATAACCTGTTATGAGCTGCTATCCAACTGAGAAGTGAGTACTTAAGGGTAGCCTCTTTGAACCAGATCTCCTTGAACCATGGAACACGAGGAGCATGCAGTCTTAGTAGGCTCCAAGTTTGAGAAGTCATAAAACCCGGTCTGAATTCACTATTTTCACGCATCCAGAGATGTGAGTACCATGAAGATCTTCGGCTTTCAAAACCTAGATGAGTCCATGTAGACAAGTTCTTTTTGTGAATTTCTCCATTTCTCTTTCTTTCTTAATTTTCAATATTTTTAATTTTGAGACATTCCTAATTGAGAGACCATTGCCAATGGTGCTTTAAGAGTAAAAAAACTCAATAGTTAAGTTTGAAACAGTGGAAACTGTAGAGAAAAGACAAAAGGCTTGTGACATAACATATCTCATAAATAGCATCTACGGCTTGGCTAATCAGTAATCAAGAACCGGTTAATAAGCATTAACATTCCGCTGAGATCTAATTAAACCGAAGACTTGTGCGTGTATACAAAAGTGAACCTGCTCTGTTCATTCTGGTGCATTGATGTCAGAATGTTGCAAACACAGGGAGTCTTTAACTTCTGTTTTTTTTTTTGCTTGGTCTTTTCTTTTGTATCTGCTCTTGGTAACATATGTGGTAGACCAGTCAGTTTAGATGTCAACGAGATAACCGGTGACTTGTACATACTACATAGCCGATGCATTTTTGAGGTTGTATACTTGTATGTGGTTTCAAGCCGCTGTGGCCTAGCCAAGAGCCTAGCTAGTCATAGCGCATGTGGTATTCCTTTTCGATTCCATGACCGTTTGGATGTCGATCCCATGATTGGTTTGGTTTATTTCACATCTTTCAGCACAAGATTTGGCTCCAGGTCGGCAATATGTTATGAGTTGATTTCGTAACAGTTCGGTTTTGTTGGTTCAATATGTTAAACGGGTCAAACAAAATTTATTGTAACATAAGCTGCAGCAGAACTCCAGTAAAATGATACCATGTCGATTTGGCTCTCATCGACCTTCACTTCATTATCTGGTACTTGGAAGTTACTGTTGTGGCAGCTTCTGTTGATTTGTTTTCCACAGAGAAGAGGATTACCTAAAAAGCTTTGTGAATCAAAAGTGTTAAACTGTCTTCCCTGTGGAATGACTCCTGATAAATTGTTGAAGGACACATTGAAGACCGCAAGGCTGCTCAGATCTGTTAGTTGTGGTGGAATATGACCATGTAACATGTTGAAGGAAAGATCAAGGCTTTCTACGTTCTTGAGACCTGAAAAGGTTTCTGGTATAGCTCCTGATAACTTGTTGTGAGAGAGATTGAGACCTTGTAGTTCCAGAAGAACTCCAAGCTCGGCTGGGATGTCACCACTCAGCTCATTTTCTGAGAGATCCATTCCAAACAATAAGTTGAGATTTCCACCCCAATAGGCATCATATCGGTGTTTTATTGTAAATTCAATTTTAATCTGAGGACTAATCAGGTAGTCTTCCAACCAAGACGGATCAAGCTGAATAACAGATTTGAAATCATTGTACAGATAGAAAAAACGATTGGTTATGGAAATGAATGAATAATCTTCTTGCAAACCAAATGATGTATTTCTGAAGCATGAAGGTATGGATCCACTCAGGCTGTTGTTGGCAAGATCCAGAAGGTGGATGTTGCTTAGGTCACACAACTGACGAGGAATATGGCCTGTTAAATTATTCCCCCGAAGAAGAAGAACACTGATGTTTTGAGTGTTGGTGAACTCAGGAATGTTCCCAGACAATCTGTTATTTCTCAGATCAAGTACAGAGACATTCTGCAATGTGCCTGGAATTTCTCCTGATAAATGGTTGTCTTGACGTGCGGAGGAATATCCCCAGATAAATTGTTTGCAGAGAGATCCAGCAACTGAAGAGCAGATAAGTTGAACAAAGAAATAGGTATCTCACCTTCCAACGAGTTATTTGAAACCTGTAGTGCCCTTAAGTGAAGTTCGCCAATCCAGCTCGGAATAACACCTGTGAGACCGTTACTTGAAATGTCAAGCAATTCCAAAGATTCAAAACTCCGGAAACCTTGTCCATTCTTTACTGTAAATTGATTGTTATCCATAGACAACTCCACTATACGAGTTAAGTTGACTGATTCCGAAAACACCTCTCCACTTAGTTTGTTATGTGACAGCCTCAAAATTTCTAGGGAATAGCAACCCATAAGAAAACTTCTTGGTAGCACCCCGTGGAATCTGTTGTTTGATATATCCAGATATACAATACTTTTCATGTTGCCAATAGAAGATGGCAGATACACATCCAGGTAAAGAAGACCATGAGCAGATT